>NC_065578.1:78451364-79068698 GCF_024542745.1 Macaca thibetana thibetana | reverse complement strand
GAACCTTTAGTTTCAGGCAGAATCCTGGCTGGACCAGTTAGTAGTTGATTCATTCTGAAATGTTTCTGCTACAAGTAAGAGACAATACAATTTAAACTGATTCACACAATAAAAAGGATTTGTCGGCTGGTGTAACTAGGGAGTATAGAGAGAGGGCACACTTCAGGCATGTTCCATCATGGACTTGGCTTCCATTTTCCAGGATTCTCTCAACTCTGTCTCCCTGCATGTTTTGGTTCTACCTTCATAGTGGCTTTTCTTAAAGCTACCAAAGCTTTCCAGGGGGATCAGATCTTCATATTTTCCTTTGCATAGAGAGTAATGGAATGTGTCTCTTCCAATCACAATGAAATGAAACTCATAAGTTTTTCAATAATTGGGCCATCACTTTCTGTGACCAAGGTGAAAGAATTAACTGATTGGCTTGGGCAAGGAGGAATATTTGAATCAACAACAGCTGTAAAATGGGTCTGGTTACACTAATTAACTTTAAATGAAACAGAGCCCAGCCTGGATTAAGGATGGAATACATTTCAGCCAAATCTCATGGCTTCTACTTCATGAGGCAGGGTAGAAAATTCATCAGGGAGACACTATAATGCCATCCACTGTTGCTTTGTGATTTTCAGTCTTAATTTCTTCATCTTTATAGTAAAAATGATCATGGACCTTATCTTATTTGGTTGTTGTGAGAAGCAGATAATACATAAAAAGGTCTTAGGATGATCTAGTACGTAGTATCACTCATGGAAATGTTATGGTGACAGTGATTATCAACAATGTATTCAGTTTGTTTTTAAAAACCTTTACCAGCTTTTGTATCATATTTTTCTTGTAATAGCAGTCTTTCTTTTTCCCCCTCAGAAATCTTAGTTCTGAAATTTATTTATTTATTTATTTATTTATTTATTTATTTATTGGAGACAGAGGCTGGAGTGCAGTGGCAGGATCACGGCTCACTGCAGCCTCTAACTCCTGTGCTCAAGGTATCTTCTTGCCTCAGCCTCCTGAATAAGCTTGGGCTATAGGCACACTCTGCCAGGCCCAGCTAAGTTTTAAAACTTTTTTGTAGAGAAGGGAGTCCTGCTATGTTACCCAAGCTGTTCTCAAACTCCTGGCCTCAAGCAATCCTTTCGCGTCAACCTCCCCAAATTCTAGGATTACAGGCGTGAGCTACCATGCCCGATCTCAATCTTTTATTCCAATTTTCCCAAATCTTTATCTTCCTAATTATGCATTTATTTAAATAAATGTGAAATGCTGTCATCGGTTTCCATTTTTATAAGATAAGAAAACTGAATCACTTTTTTTTTCTTCAATCTACTGTACTTTTCCAAAGTTGCAGAATTTGTATTTCTATTTTTTTTTTTTTTTTGATAATCTGAAGTTAAAATCCAGATGATGGCCATCAATTATCATTACTTACATGATATAACTGCTCTTTGAAGAACCCTTTTAAAAAATTTGTATTCAGGTATGCAGCATTATTTAAACTTAAAAAAAGCATTTTAGCCTTTCTTATTAAGCCTCGGTTTCTTTTTTTGCAATCTATTTTACCTGAAACTCTTTCCAAACCATATCTCTTTTAATGGTAGTTCCAAATACACTCCCCTCCCCGCCCCGCTCAATCCCGGTATCTGTTTATAGTAGAAACAAACTTACAGTGGAGAAACATGACAAACACTGATTCAGTCAGGTAAAGAAGGTCATTAATAGCAGTGATAAGTCATGTTGATAGTTTGTATCCTTGATACACACCACAAGATAGGAATGACACTTTACCCTTGGGGTCTTCTTACCCAAAACCCATAACCCCATTCTAAACACAAACAAATTCCGATTCCAGTTGAGGAACATTCTATTTAAAAATGTAAAAAACAAACAAACACAAAAATCCTCACTAGTGCTCCTCAAAATCGTCTTAGTCAGTAAAACTGAAACCAAAAATTCTGAGAAAATGTCACAGCCAAGAGGAGCCTAAGGAAGCATAATGACTAAATATCATGAATTCTGGATGGGATCCTGGAACAGAAAAAGAACATTAGGTAAAAACTAAAGTGTGAACGTTAGTTAATAATAATAAATTGATACTTTGTTTTATTGATTATAACAAATGTATCATACTAATATAAAATGTTAATAATAGGTGTTTGTGGGTATGTAAAGTCTCTGTACTAGCTCCACAATTTTTCTGTGAATCTAAAACCAGTCTAAAATAAAAATGTTATTTTAATAAGATTCCATGAAAATATCACTTTCTGTAGTTTCCCCCTATAAAGATCACTATAATAATGTATCTGAATCATTATTGCAAATATTTGAGCATTAAAGTCAGGCCAGAAGTCCTCAGGTTGCAATTCATATACATTTGCAAGTGATACTTTCCATTTAAAAAATAAACTTAACCATTTACATTTGGTTTCTTGAGCAAATGAGAGCATGAAAATTCTTCAGAGTGTTGGCTTCAGAAGTGGACCATCAGAGTGAATCTTAGGATTTATGTGGGAACTGCGAGGCATATATTCTTCTTTCCTGCTGGATTTAAATCTAAGACACTGTGGATGGAGCTGCTCTACCTAGCTCGCAAGAGGACAGGCACAAACAGAGGTGAAAGGAAGGAGCCCTAGCAGAAGAAAATGTTACTAATGATGTTGTTTATGCCCCTGAGGTCAGATTATGTTTGAAGTCAACCCATGGGCTTCTCATTTCTATGAACCAACAAATTCTTTTATTTTTCTTTTTTGCAAAAATTAGCTTAAACCCCTGCCTACAAAAGTCTTCAATGATAGAGATGCATAGTTCAACAAGAGAAATAAGTTAAATTCATTGCTCCATATTCTTGTCATAAAAATTTGATCAGTCATTTCCATATTTAATAAGGTCTATACATATTTCTCACTTCTCTTCATTTTTCTTTCTTCTTTTTAAATTTATATTATTTCTAATGTAGAAAAGTTGATTTTTCCTTTGCTGTGCTTGTGTCTCATCTTCAACCCCAAAATTATTACATAGGTATTTTTCTAAACAAAAGCAGAGTGACCTGAAAAAACTTGTGGTGCCAGCTGTTAAGACATTGCATTTTTCACCTTGTTTCTCACTAGTTGAGAAACATAGTTGTTGATTTCTTTGTTCATATCTCCCAATAAGCTCTAAAGTCCTTGAGACCAGAGACCTTGTTATATTTGGGTTTTGACAGAATATACCACATTTCCTGACACATCTGACAAATAATACTTGTTTAATTGAAAAAATATTTAAACAGACTTGGTTTTGCTGTGATGTTGCTGTCATTATCTCTCTAAAGGAAATAAAAATCTATTTTATTCTGAATGAAATATAGTATTCAGGCTAAAAATTTCTACAACTTCAACAACTCTAAAATCTATGAATCTAACAGTTTTTTTCAGCCAGCTTATTTTCCTTTAGCTGCAGTTTGGTAACTATAGTTTTATCCAAGCCAAAACAGTCCATTTCTCTCTATTTGCCATTGTACTTACAATGCAAAAACACTGAAGATTCCAAGAATATTCTTAGAACAGCATATGCAGTACTATTCGCTTGTTAGCTCTAATCCTTCCAGCACCAACATGGAAAATGGAAACGCTATCAATGTCCTGCCTTATAGTTTCCATAAGATAAAAATAAAAATGGTCATTCAGGAAAAGCATAATCCTTACTGATATTGAAAGAGAAGTTAATTTAATTCAATGCCTCTTTCTGGGAGGTGGGTAGAGAAACAAGGGGTAATTTAATGAATATTTCTGTTAGCATTCCTAGACTGTTTAAAAAATATAACAAAATAACCTGCTGGCATTAAATGAAACAAATGGGAAAAAAATATATACCTAAGTATTTTATTTGATTTCTGAATTCTGACAAACTAGATTCCCACCTATGCACCCCTGGGCAAACTGATTGACATCTACATACCTTGTTTCCCTTACCTATAAAATTGAAAAATAATTGTATTTTCCTTTTAGTTTTACTGAGAAAAGTAAATAAAAAGCATGTGAGATAACACAATAAAGTGCTTAGAGTAGTACTTGGTTAACAGTTACTGTTCAATATGTGTTTAGGCAGTACCTAATGTGACTTAGAACAAGCATGTAGATTTCTGATGATTTAACTTAATACCAAAGTAGATTTTTAAATGCCTAGAATGGTATTTACAATGTCTAAAAATAATTTCTTTATTTTGCTGGTTGCTAAATTCTCAGTGTCTTATTGTACTAATATGCTTACAGATGTTCCAGAGAAGCTGTGGTATATGCACAGATTTCCTACATGTAGCTTCTGTTCAAAAGTTCATTTTATTCAGAGTGTTTAAGAGAACAGAGGTTCTTAGAATACATTTAGAATTTTCTCACCTAGAAAAATGGATAGATACCTTACCTTTCATAAAATCCTTCAAAGATCTTGTTTCCCTCAGTGTTTAAACACTGAATTGAAGATAATTCAAGATCACTTGAATTTAAGTAACATAGTCTATCAGGTGTTTTACCATAAAATGATGCACTTGATTACTCAGTAAAATTTTAGGTAGGATAACCATTTTTTTTTTTTTTATGAAAAGAATGATAAGACTTCTCTATTCTGACAAAAGGAGAACCAAGGAGTATCTATAAATTGGGCCAGAATTTGCCACATAATATAGTTTAGATTTTACTCCCATAACCAAAGAAAAAAGCAAACAAAAACAACAACAAAAAACATGGCAAAAGGTCCATGACAAGGACAAGAAAATCAGGGAGACAGTGAGGCAGAGAGACATGAGGAATCATTGGATGTGCAGGGTGAAGAATGGGTAGGAAAATGACCTTGTCGTTGTTATGAATTCCAGGCCTGACCCTGAATATAAAACAGGCCACATTTGTGTTAATATTTTTCTCCTTTCTTATTCTACACAAATTTTGCTCCACATTTGGGTGCCTTCATAGCCAGTTCTATGATGGATTGATTTCTTGCTGGTAGCATCCCATTTAGGCTTCACTCACAGGATAACCTGTTTTTAGCTCAATTCCTCCTGATTGGCTAACCATAAAGAAATTCAAACTGAAAATAGATAATGGTTTAAAGCTGTGATTCTCAAACTCCTGTGCTTTGCTATTCAAAGTGGAGCCCATGACCCAGGGATATTGGCCTCATTTGGGAGCCTTTTAGAAATGCTGAATCTCTGGCTTCAACCCAGATATATTCTGTCATAATCTACATTTAACAAGATATCCAGGGGATTTGTATGTACATTAAAGTCTAAGAAGCAGAGCTTATTAAAATTCAGTTTTTGAGCTGCACACCCAGAGATTCTAATTCAATAAATCCCCAGTAGTGTCCAGGAATTTGCAACCAAACAAACACCCTAGTTGATTAGAATGCTAGTTGGCCTGAGACAACACTTTCAGAAACATGAGCTTATTGAGAGAGTCATCCTAGGTGTATTAAAATAAATAAGAGCTTCTAGAAACAGCCTTTTAAGCTACCATGGTGTGTATGATATTAGCTGAATGGGGGTTATATGTTTAGCTGACTGCTTTTTTGATGTGCCCTGCACTTCCTGCATTGTTGATGCAGAAAGCCAACTCAGGGGTGGTGGGCATTGTGGATCCAGCTTCAGTCTCTGCAAGTGTGCAATCTACTTTGATGGAATCTCTCACATGCATTTTATTTAGCAAAGAAGGCTCATGGCAAAATGGGAGAAAAGCTTGAAATAACATTCAGCACCCTAAAAATCCCATTTTTAGGTACACCTCTATATTTACTCTGAAATTTTTCCTTTTATTCTATCTTTTCTCTTTCAGCTAATCAATGAGAGACTCAGAAAAGCTCTTAGTTAAGCAATGGATTCAATACTTCATCATAAAAAAAAATGGTTTAGTCATGAAAGTAATATAGAGAGAAGGAAGAAAAATTTCCTCCAAAGTACTGTAAAAATGTGATACTATTAGTCCCTAGTTCCAACCCCACCCCAAAGCAAATTAAAACAGCAATTCTCATTCACTACCAACAGAAACATAAATTGATACAACCTTTCTGGAAAGCAATTTGGCATTACATTTCAAAAATCTTAAAATGTTCATACTCTTTAACCCAGCAATTCCCTCTAACATAATTTTTCCTAAGGTGATGTGAGCAAAGATTTATGTATGAAGAATTTCATGACTGTTATTTGTGGGAACAAAAAAAAATGGGATATTACCTTATATTTAATAATAAAGGAGTGATTAAATGTTATGGTAGACATATGATTAGGGCATGAACAATTATGTAAAATGATTTAAGGTAGTCAATGACAGACATGGTAATTAGCAAGCAAAAAGCTAAACAATGTCTGCTCTAAATGAGAGTATAAAATCCTTGAATGTACATAGACAGAATAAAGCAGAATGCTGTAGTGGAAAGCACACAGGGTTTGTTTCAAGAACTGCATTCTAGTCCATGCTCCAGGTTGTACAAACCGCAACACTAAATCTAGCTATTTATCAACTATGAGACTAAATTTTCTACCTGAATAATGGGAATAGAATTAATCTTAATTATTTTGTATCTCTTTATGTGTTTGTGAACATCAGAACATTTATCTATGAAAGTTCATTTTAACTAGTGTTATGTAAATGTATTAATTATGTAATACAGATGATAAAGGTTTAAAGCCCAGAGAGAAAAGTCTAGGTTGCTGATAGGAAAGTTCTTGCAAGTGATATTGGAAACCAGGAAAAAGCATGAAGATACCATTTTATTACAGTATTCCTAGACTTATTAGGGAGATGCATTATAGAACTAGTCATGTCAGACAAAATATAGCAGTAGCAGATGGATTTGGGTAGACAAGACGGAAGGAAGAGTAGGAAGTGATGATGAAGGAGCAACACAATCCACCTGGAACAAAGACAAAACTTCAAGGAATTTTCCAAGATTTCTTAATCCTCATAGTATTTTATTGCTAAGAATAGTTCAGAGTAAACTGATACTAGTAGTTGCCCTAGAGTCATATCTAACAGACTTATTTGTGAGGTTGTTTGTTGTGTTGACCAATTTAAAAAAAAAAAAGTCTTTTTCTACATGCTCAAGAGCACGGAGCATCAACGGAAGCCCTCCTATTGGAAACCTCCAACTACATATTCTTATATTAAGGCTGAATTATTTTCTAAAGGACAGAAAGTTTAGAGTTTTTGTGTGTATGAGAAAGGAAAATAGTAACAACCTAAATGTTAAATAAAGGATGATCATTTATTAGTTTTCAAGAAGGACGAGAAAAAAATGGAAAGGTGGTCATTAATGTTTTTGTTGGACACATTGAGTACATTAGAAAAATGTCATGTATATAAAAATACATTTTAGTTAAGTTATAATTTTAAAGCTAAATAAAATTGTAAGCTTTCTTCCATAACAAGGAGAGGAAATGAATACGTTGCATACATGTTAAATTTTTATTCTCAGGAGTAAAGAGAAAGGAACACATTTTTAGTTAAGTTATAATTTTAAAGCTAAAAAATTATTTTTAGTTAAGTTATAATTTTAAAGCTAAATAGAATTATAAGCTTTCTTTCATGAAAAAGAGAGGAAATGAGCACACTGCGAACATGTTAAATTTTTATTCTCAGGAGTAAAGAGGAAGGAGGGAAGGAAGGAAGGAAGGAAGGAAGGAAGGAAGGAAGGAAGGAAGGAAGGAAGGAAGGGACGGAGGGAGGGAGGGAGGGAGGAAGGAAAAAAGTAAAATTCAATTGTACAATATTAAACCTAAAAGAGGAGAGTCGAAGGAAATGGAAAACAAATCTCATTCACTTTAAAAGTCGAGATGGAAGGAAAGAAGAAAAGGAGAAACAGGTCAGATATTTGTCCTCCCTCTCTCGCCCTGCTTTAGCTATTCTGGTGATTGATTGCTTCATTCTCATGCCATGGCTTCTGTCAGCTGCCCATTTCTCAGAGCCCTGACTCCCAATCAACTCTGAGAACCCTATTTCCTAGGAATCTTCAGGCCAATAAGCTCTAATGGTTTCCTATTGTTAGTTCTTTAGTCTCTCAACATCTCTGATTTGTTCCCTCATCACTGCCCACGCCTCTATTATTGTACCTTCATTACGAATCCTTTCCAGTGGCCGGGCGCGGTGGCTCACACCTGTAATCCCAGCACTTTGGGAGGCTGAGGCTGGAAGATCATGAGGTCAGGAGATGCAGACCATCCTGGCTAACACGGTGAAATCCCGTCTTTACTAAAAAAATACAAAAAAAATTAGCCAGGCGTGATGGTGGGCGCCTGTAGTCCCAGCTACTCAGGAGACTGAGGCAGGAGAACGGCGTGAACCCTGGCGGAGGAGCTTGCAGTGAGCCGAGATTGCGCCACTGCACTCCAGCCTGGGCGACAGACTGAGACCCCGTCTCAAAATAAAATAAAATAAAATAAAATAAAATAAAATAAAATAAAAAATAAATCGTTTCCAAATCCTAGCAGAGTATATTAACTCCTTGTAGAACTTAACTGATATAACCATTATATGTGCATCTCCAGAAAGTATCATTCAAATCACAGTTTTTGCAAGTGGCACACCTTAAGCTGTTTCAGGAGAAATTTTAAAGGTTTTAAATTGCCATTCAAAAATAAGCCAAAGGCTGGGCGCAGTGGCTTACACCTGTAATCCCAGCACTTTGGGAGGCCGAGGTGAGCGGATCACCCGAGGTCAGGAGTTTGAGACCAGCCTGGCCAACACAGTGAAACCCTGTCTCTACTAAAAATACAAAAATTAGCTGAGTGTGGTGGTGTGTGCCTGTAGTCCCAGCTACTCCGGAAGCTGAGGCAGGAGAATCATTTGAACCCAGAAGGCAGAGGTTTCAGTGAGCCAAGATTGCGCCACCGCACTCCAGCCTGGGTGACAGAGCAAGACTCTGTCTAAAAAGAAAAAAAAAAAAAGCCAAAAAACAAACAAACAAAAACGAAAAAGTAGGAATAAAAGGATGAATAAATAAGTTCATATAATTTTTTAAAATGCTCTAAAGTGATATAAATCTATAAATTGCAATTGTGTTGACATGGATGAATTTCAAAAAGAAAAAAACTTAACAAAAGAACCAAATCACAGAAAAATAAATATAGTATGATTCCCTGCTTATTTAAATTTCAAAATATAATACCACTAAACAATAAAATATCAGCATACAACAGAAAGATAATCAAGGGAATTGTTGATCCAATATTGAGTATAATGGTTACTCGTGGCATTGGGGATCAAGGGCCACTGAGGGGTGTTTAAAGCACTGATTATATCTACTTCTTGCTGCTGGGTATGTTTTAATTGGATTTGTTTTATTTTTATTAAATTTATGCTATAGATACTATTTTGGCTTATAACATAGAAATGCATTTTCCACAACTACAAAGACTTAGACAGCATCTTTTCCTTTATTTTTGTATATATTTTGAGACAGGTTCTCACTCTGTTACCCAGGTCAGAGTCCAGTGGTGCAATCACAACTCACTGCAGTCTTGACTTCCCAGGCACAAGTGATACACCCACCTCAGCCTCCCAAGTGGATGGGACCACAGGCAGATGTCACCACACCTGGCTAATTTTTTTTTCTATTTTTTAGAGATGGGGTCTTAATGTTGTCTAGGCTGGTCTTAAACTGCTGGGCTGATGAGATCCTTCCACCTTGGTCTCCCAAAGTTCTGGGATTAGAGGCGTGAACCACCACACCAGGCCAGGATATTTTTTACAACTAAGAAAAACATATAAACTTTTGTCAATTGTCTTCTTTAAGTAATTTTTATTCCATTAAATTTTCCTAGCATTTTCAACTATTTTATCTATACTTTGATAACTGTGCTCTTTATTATACTAACTTTTGTCTACTTTTTATCCATTTTAGTGCCACATTGTTTTTAAAATTGCAAATTACTTTCTGAAATAAGTATATAAGAAACAAAAATATAATGCAAAGCTTAAAAGTATTTGTAATGCAAAATTATCACCTAACTAACTAGATTTTTGAATATTTAAATTTAGCTTGCTTCTATATGACTGGCAAATTTATTGAGAATATGCCTTGTTAATAATCATTACATGTATCTGTTGTAACTTGTTCAAGCTAACAGGGGAAAAAGATAATAACAGTGACTAGGAAAACAACTGAAAAGAAACTAAGGGTTAACCTACTAAATTGTAATTTTAAGTTGGTTTGATGTACTTATGCATGAATTATGTGTCTTTATACATACATTATATACTTACACAATTATTAATTAATTCAACAAACATTAAGTAATACTATTTTTTATACACCTTACTGAACAAGAGTATGCTAAGGCCAATCATGGTAGAAGGGAATATGTCTGCAGATATGGTATATATTTGTATAGAATAAAGTGATACCCAGGTCTTTTACTCTTGGTGTGATTTTTTCTGGAATAGTCAATTCCAACTGCAGCACTAGGTACAAAGTTATGATTAAGGCATGGCTTAGATTATCTATTCCTTGGTCATAGAAAATGTTGAGAGTTGAACACATGCCCCAACCAGAGAAAAGAGATTACAATGACTGTTTTGTTCAGACTCAGACTGTTTTGGTCAGAAAGCTCAAGAGCTTTCTAACATTGGGTTTAACCCTGGAAGTGCAGGCTTAGACCTGCTTACAGTCCTGCTATCATGTGGCACTTGGATATAAAACCAACATGCTGGATAGGTGAATCAAAATATGGAGGGAAATGGGTTGTCGTGATTTCATTTTAGCCTCAGCATTAAGCCTTCCTTGTGATTTAAGTACACCAACAAGAATGTTTTTGTTGATAGCCAGTTTGAGTTTGTTTTTCCTTCACTGCCAACCAAAGAAGTCCTAACTGATAGAATAATACAGAAATAATAATTTTTATTAAACGCATTGTTTACATTCCACATAAGTTTAAAAGGACCCATGTCTCGAATAGTATCATGTCATTTGAAGAAACAATTTATGCAGTGTAGAAAATATAAATCCATAAACAAACACTTTCTAGAAATAAATATTCAGAAACATCCTGTATAATGCCACATGGCAAATCATGAAATGACTGACCACATGATTTTTGTGTATGTCATGTAATCTATAAAATTTATCAAAGAGAGTAAAAAATAATAAAAGAAGGTCTGGAATAAATTTAATGGCTATGATCAATGACTTTGAAGCCTGCCCAACCCAATGGGAAGGATTTAACTCTGTCTGTGCTGCACTTGAATAGATTCCTTTGAATTTCAGTTTCCCTATTTGTAGTCAAGTGATGATAAAGTTGTTCTCAGCGTTTGAGTTTGTACACATAAAGTACACATGGCAATGCTAATCATGTGTGGCAGCCACTACTATAAGGTACTTGGTAAATCTTCACTTCCTCTTTTCTTGTCCTCAGTACTGCAAGCACATGATATTCTTACATTGGTAAGAAACCTTAGAACTCATTCACTCTTTTCATTCTTTAACTTCTGCCAACACACCACTCATCCACTATTCCAAACTGGTTAAGCTTTCAAAATATACTTGTGGAAATACGTTTAAATGTGAAATTCCTTAAAAATATATTGATAGCTCACATAAAACTGGTAGAATCAGAAGGGTATGCTTTCTTAAGGATAAATACGGATTAAGCTGTTTGAAATGAAGAGTACATATTTCTCCAGAGGAAGCAACTTCACAGCGGGGTGCTCAAGATGCTGATAGCAGGCTGAGGGCTGTTAAACCACATTAGTGATAAGGAGAATGTAGTAGATAGTGAGGTGTTACATTTCTGCTGATCACGAAGAATTATTTAGGTTAGTGAAAAAACATGCAGATTATGAGGAAATCCAGAAGGATCTAATTAAACTGGATGATTGGACAATGTGATGACAGATTAAATTTAGTGCTGATAAGTGCAGGGTAATGCATATTAGGAAACATAATTTAAACTTTCCATCCACACCAATAGGTTCCGAATTAGCTTGAACCTCTTAGGGAAAGCATTTAGAAGTCATTATGGAGAGTTTGATGAGAAACCTGCTCAATGTGCACAAGCTTTTAAAGTGGCCAATAGCACACTTTTAGGTAATAATTTGAGCATGTGGAATGATATGAAAACTATTAACATGAAATTACATCAATCAATGGCGTTCTCATACTGGGCTGTATTTATTTTAGGCACTTTATTAGAAAACACTGAGAAATAATTGGCAATGTGTTCAATTGTTAAATTAAAAGTAAGCAAATAGTTTGTGTATTTGTTTAGGAATACAATAGCAGAAAGACACAGACTTAATAGGCACAAAAATTAATGGGTGGTTCAGCAAAAATCTTCTTTGGACATTCCTTTTCAAAACTACTAAAATATGAAGATAAGATGACATTGGGGGAACTCAAATCTACATTTTAACTGCAATACCTTTAATATGACTCAAAATCAATCTGTAATTCACTAGTGAAGTAAATCATTGAGGCAAATAGCCCAGCACGATTCACAGGGATTAGGTATTTATACGACTATGAATAACATTTGCAGCTACACTAGCTATCTACACTAGATTCAGATGCCACAGCATATATCAATCCTTTTGCTCCAGGGTTTAGAGAAATCATCTAGGAGGGCCAGGGAAATTTTGTTTTCCCCAGTTTGATAATAACATTCATAAATGACTGGAAACAACGTGTAACAACTTCATCATTACATTATTTATTTTAAAGAATACGCTTCAGATGTTGGTTCTATGTGAATCTGTATTTTAAAACATTATGCAGTGATACATTTTATAAAGGAGTAAAATTGCTAAAGTATGCACTGCTGAACTAGTTACAGGGACCTCAGTAGAATTTTTAATTAAAAAAGAACTAAATAAACATAAATATTAAAAGTGCATTAGCCTTATTTTCACATTTCACGCATTCAATAAATGTGTATTGAGCATTTACTGTGTTTCAAAAAGTATAGAGGGCACAAAGGCCATGACATAAATAAGATCCCAGCCCCTGCTTTTTTAATCAGGCATATTATAAAGCAAAATATAAGCAGGTATTTAAAATAGGTACATCTTCATGTTATCGGTACAGGGATGAAATATTTACACAGTTGGAATATAGTGAATAGACTAGTCGAGCTTACTTTGGAAGGGGATATTAGAAAACTTTAGAGAAAAAATAATGCTTGAGATGAAAGTTGAAAGATGGAAGAATTTTCTACCAAAAGAGGAAAAACAGCATTTAGGTCTGAGAACGCAGTCAGAGAATAAAACACAGAAATCAGGTGTGGCAGATTTTTTACAAACTGTGCATATCAGTAGAGTAGTTCATGTAACGTTAGACTAATACAATAGTTATTTTCTAATAAAATTTATTTGGAAATACTGAGTTCATGTGAAATCACTAAAAAGTCAAACGTGAATTAAAACAATGTTAGTGTCCATATTTTGGAAGTTTATCTTTTATCACTCCCCTCCCTAAATGTCTGTATGGATATCCTTTTGCTGAAAAGAGTTGGTTGAGTACATATATTTCTTAGGACCTTAGTGTAGTATTGGCCTGGCAGGCAATTTGAAGATAATTACAAAAGCTTTCTAAACTTTCTTAAAAATAACATTCATTTGGAGAACTCTGTCCCTCACAGATTCAAGCATCAGCATCTCCAGAGGGGGTGATCAGTATTTGTGACATAGGTCAAAAGTGTCTCCTGACTGGACAACTTCTTCAATACTAACCATAGTTTTTGACTATACATTCACTACTAAAAGACCAGTAGAGGTTGACGTCATACTTAATACAGGCACCACTTACTTTGGTAATCCATTCCTGAAAATCAAATGTTCTTTAAAAATATGCTAACAGGAAGTCAGTTTCCTTTTCACTTTTTGCTGTTTCCTGTTACTTGTTTATGTCAGTTACAATTCCTCAATTAAGTTCTAAAATATGAAAGTAATAAGCCATAACAAATTATATATGTAAATAAATCATCATATTAGAGAGTAAAATGTTTAAAAGGACTAAGGTTGTTAACAAAGGATTTGTTTTTATGCTGATACATTTCCTTCCATTATACCAGCTTTCTTTGTTCATTTTGCTTCATTCTCCACTATTTTCTTCAATCATTTTCCAAATATTTGGAACTCTTTACAAAACCAGGCAAAATCAAGAGCTAAACATTAAAGACACTATAGAAATGTGTTACAGAAAAGTGCACAGTGGCAGAGAATAGCTCAGTGAGCATGGCACCTTCGAGCCTTAGCAATTTTTCATAGCGTGTCCAAGTGATTATGACATTCTACAAATCGCATTTGTAATGTAACTTGAGACTTCTTTGCACATTTTTTTTGTTTGTTTAAAATGTAAGAGCTTAGGGTATAAATTTTTCTGCATATCCATGGGCCAAAAAAGTTATCTTGAAAGATATATCTACATATATGTTTTATTAAGTTTGGGTATTAAAACTCAGTAGTATGCAGGAGAATCCCGTAAGCATGGGCTACACATACTGATTGCCTTCTGATATGGTTTGGCTCTGTGTCCCCACCCAAATGTAATTTTGAATTGTAATTCCCAATGTTGGAGGTGGGGTCTGGTGGGAGGTCACTGGATCATGGAGGTGGTTTCTGATGGTTTAGCACCATCCTCCTAGTGCTGTCTTGGGATAGAATTCTCACAAGATCTGGTTGTTTGAAAGTATGTAGCACCTTTCCTCTCCGCTCCCTCCTGTTGGTCATGTGAAAATATGCCTGCTTCTCCTTCACCTTCCACCATGATTATGTTTCCTGAGGCCTCCCCAGAAGCAGAAGCCTGTACACAGGAACCATGAGCTAATTAAACTTTTCTTTATAAATTATTCAGTCTCAGGAATGTCTTTATAGCAGTGTGAGAATGGACTAATACACCTTCACAAGAGTACATTATGGAAAGAGGAAAAAAATAGTAATTTTATAGTGGGGAAACTTTGAAAATACTATTTCAGTTAAGTGGCCATGTTAAACATCAACAAACCAATATGATGAGACATATGAGCTTATGATGTAATGTGATGAGAATGACACTTTACCTGTGTGAGCTTCTTCCCCCGTAACCCTTAACTCAGTCTAATAACGAAGAGAGCATTAGACAAACCCCAGTTTAGGAACATCTACAAAACACTTGGCTAGTATTCCTCAACACTTTCCAGGTCATAAGAAACAAGGAAAGTTGGAAAAACTTAGTCTAGAGGAGTCTAAGGCAATGTGACAATTAAATGTCATGTGATATCCTGAATGGGATTCTGGAACAGAAAAAGGACTTTTGGCAAAAACTGAAGAAAGCTAAATAAAGTGTGGACTTCGGTTAATAATAATGTATTACTATTGGTTTGTTAGTTATGATGACTGTATTGTATTAATGTAAGATGTTAATCATAAAAAGTACTGGGTGTGAGATATATGAGAACTCTCTGTGTTATCTTTGCAACTTTTCTGTAACCATAAAATTATTCTAAAATAAAAAGTTTATTTTTAAAAAAGAAGAAAATAGTTTGCAGAGATGCTTGTATTTTAGTTGGAAACCCTGTGCCTTTCAAGCATCTTCATCCCATAGCCACTGGGGCTGTGATGGAGGGATAAGTCTTGTCAGGGTAAGACCTGTTACAAGAAATCAACACTAAATTACTTTGTTTCAGATGTTTTTAGGGTTAGCTAAAAATGCAATCTAAAAGTCAGAAAGAGTGCTAACTTCTAAATTGTGAAATAGCACTAAAAAGATTGTGACTTTTCAGCTCCTTGAATTAGCCCTTTATCTATGAATGCAGACTCTGCTAATTTAGAATAAAACTTTTGTATAGAACTATGAAGGAATAAAATGAGTGCCTAGATTTTAAAGGCTGAGAACTGAGTTCATTTGACCCCATTCATATATCACGTTTTTGACATTGAACAACTTGCTTAGCCTTCCTAAACACGGGTTTCTTCATCTGTAAAACAGAATGATTGTGGTTATGAGGCTTTACCATAATGTTTATCAAATTCTTAGTGTATTACCTTATCCATAAGAGAAGCAAATTAGAGAGCATTAACTTCACTAATATTTTTTGTCTGTCTTTTGATATGATTCTATGGAAAATAGAATTTAACCCATACTTCCAAATTTCTAGTTTTTATTTGATAAACTCCAAGGAATAAAAAATCACAAAAGAGGGTTTCTTCCTCCCCCTTTATTTTACATATTAATTTTTAGAACTGTAGGCGGTATTTAGGCTCCGCCTAAGTAGAGCTAAATCTAGGTATGCATACAGATAAGAAAGTTGTGTCTTTATACACATCACAGAGAGTGATAACATTCCTTATAACTTTCTTTGTAATGGTTAAACACCACTGCATTTTCTTTGCCATGACTTAAAATACAACTGTCAGTTTTGAGGAGGCTGCTATTCTAATGGAATTATGTAATCACAGACTTTCCCAGTTGGTAGAGCCCATAAAATCAAACAATCCAACTGACTAATAATAATAATAAAGTAGTAAAACATCTACTGAGTGTTAGAGCTAACTATACGGTAGTCACATGATTATTTAACATATAGTTTCTCGTTGAATTTTATTTAACCCTCACAACGTACACCAAAGTCACTATCTTCATTTTGTAGTTGAGAAATTTGAGGCTTAGAGATATTAAGTATTTATCTCAAGGTCACAAGGCTACTAAATGACTTAACTTGGACTTAAATATAGCGCTCAGCGCTCACCTTCTTTCTCTCTTTCTCTAACTTGTGATCTTAATCATAATGTTCCACTGCCCGTCCCCGATAGCTAATTCTCCTCTACAATCCATATGCCAAGCAGTCATCCTACTAATCTTTACCCATCCTACAGGGCTATAAAATTTGCTATCTCCAGAGTCAGTTCATTCTACTTTTGGACAGTTTTGTTTTTCTGTTAAGCTGAAATGAATTTAGGTTCTAGCTCTACCCTTGAAAGAGATTATTCCCTGTCCCATTTGTATTAAATAAACACTACAATGTTTGGTCAAGAGCCACGATTTTTAAAAATGTTCTTAAAAATTTGCAAACAATAAAAGGTTATATCCCTGTTTTAAAGTTATCTCAGCAAAGCTGCTAAAACTACGAGCAAATGTCTGAGGTGTCAAAATTGGAAAATATATTTCATTATTCTACTGTTAATTGGAACAGAGGGACAAGGTTGAATTAGTTGTAAATATGGAGTAAATGTTAGTTGCTGTAGCACTGAGATAAATCTGATCCAGATTACAGGAAAAAGTCACTGGAAAAAGAATATTGTCAAGGTAGTTAACTTTTATATGTTCAGAAGGAACTAATTATGAGGAGATAGAAAAATAAACTCTAGCTTTAATGATGAAGGAAAATCTCACAGAAGTTTGGTTAAGGAAGGGAACTAAGAAAAGAGAAACCGTTTTATCAAGAATGCTAGTGTAGGCCAGGCATGGTGGCTCACGCCTATAATCCCAGCACTTTGGGAGGCCGAGGCAGGCAGATTACATGAGGTCAGAAGTTCGAGACTAGCCTAGTCAGCATGATGAAACCCTATCTCTACTAAAAATACAAAAATTAGCCTGGCATGGTGGCTTGCATCTGTAATCTCAGCTACTTAGGAGGCTGAGGCACGAGAATCACTTGAATCTGCAAGGCGGAGTTTGCAGTAAGCTGAGATTGCGCCACTGCACTCCAGTCTGGAGGACAGACACTCCGTCTCAAAAAAAAAAAAAAAAAAAAAGAATGCTAGGGTAAATATCTAATAAAAGTAGAAGTAGAACTATATTGCTGAACTTTTGTTAGGGATATTGCCACTAAACCATCATGGATAATATAAAAATTGCAGCTATGAAAGAAAGAAGTCTTAAAAATCAGTGAGAAAACAAAAATTAACTTGTAAGTTCTGATTCCATTATATTTGATAATCCAGAGTAGTGCAGAAGTTGTAGGAAAACTGTTCTGAAGATTTGCTTCTTAAAATAGTCCTGTATTAACACTGTTATTTGTTGTGAGATATATGGAAGCTGCTGTCTGATGCACTCAGGCTCTTCTTTCATCCCATACAAAACAAGAATATATATGTTTCTTTTTGTCTGCTTACTCTGACTGATAAATATATGTATATATAGTCTGCTTACAAAATATACAAATATATATTTTTATTATATGTATATTTGTATATTTGTGCTTCCAAAGTATGTGTAAAATTTAAGCACTTTCAACTTCTTCATTACTCCCAACCTCAGTCAGAGCCACCTCACTTCCCACCTAGATTATAATTTACATATATATTATAAATATAATGTATTTATAAATAAATTATATAATTATAAATATATTTATTTTAATATATAAAAACAATATATTGTATACAATATTTATGTTTTTATCAGTAAGAGTAAGCAGACAAAAAGAAACTTTTCTAAATACTTCAAAAAGAAGGAATTTAATCCAGTGAATTTGCTACATCGTTGATGAAATAGCTGAGAACCCAAAGAAGAAAGTAGGTGTTACCACCCTTAATCTGGAAAGCAAAGGTTTGAGACAGTGTTAGCAGATGGGCCCAGATGGGTTCACGGGGGGCCTACATGGTTGAAACAAATGCTGTAGAGGAGATAGATCCACTGCTGGACACAATCCCCCTGAAAAGGGTAGTTGGAGAGGGATATCTTAGAATACCTTCCCTCCATCTTCTCAGTCCTTGTCATTGCTCCCCATTGAGCAAAGCCTACAGAAACTAGATAAAATTGGAGCCTGTGAAAGGGTAGCCTGTAGGGGCTAGCTCTGATACTAAGAAGAGAAAAAGAAGTGCAAAAATAGATACAAAAGCAAATAAGCCCAATGGCTAACATATGACCAAAAGAAAATTCACTCTCCATGGCATTAATAAGCAAAGTCAATTTTACTAATTGTTGTATGTGAGAGATAAAGATTTTGTATTATACACCTCATAGTTTCAAACTTTGTTGTCTGCCTTTGACATGTTTCTTTAATCAGGAGTTTTCCTGTAGTTTCTTATACCTTGTAGAGCCAGTCTCTAATAACCACAGTCATGAAAAAGTGCCCACCAATTATACTAGGTTCTATTCTCATTAGAATGCAGTCATGATAATCAAATTACAGTTTCTCTCCTTAGAAAAACATTAAATATTGTCTTAATAATGTTACTTTTATTGTATAATATTCCAAAGAATATTTAATTTGTAGTTATTCTTTTTTGTTCATATTTCTAACAGGAAAAGTCCATCAGAATTAGTAAGAATAGTGTATCCTTTCAATCTTTACTTCTTTACTTCCCACTCTATCTTCTTCGCATTCCAAAAGGACTTTCATTCTCACCACTCCATTGATGTTTGTGAATTTATATTGAAAATCCAAAATTATTACTTTCCCCATACGTTAAGAACTTCTTCACAGTATCGGAGCCACATGATCCCTACGTTTCTCCTTTTATCTTAGTATTTTTTCCTTGATCTTAATGAAAATAAATTCTACTATTTCTCTATTTTTTTTTTCTTAACCTCCTCTGTTAGCTTCTTCTCTGTCTGAACTTTAAATATTGAATAATTTCAGGAATAGATCCTTGGCCCTTTTTCATTAAATAGCTTTCTTTCTCTCTATATATATATATATTAGGTAGGTACGAAGTTAGGTAGGTAGGTAGATAGATCAATCGATGATAGATAGATACATAGATAGATAGATAGATAGATAGATAGATAGATAGATAGATAGATAGATAAACAGACTTTTATCCAACTCCGTGGATTAAAATACTTAAGGTGAAAATTTCTATCTGAAGTCCAGACTCTTCCTCATAATCCAGACTCATAGCCAATCAAACATCCAACACCTCCACTTGGTTGTCCCGAAAATAATTTGTTCTAAAACTAACTTGTTCTAAAGAGAACTTTTTATTCTTCTATCTCTAAACCTGCTTCTCTTGCAATCTTTTCCATCTCTTACTGATTTGCTTTATCAAAATAGCTCAAACTCAACCACGGTTCTTTCTTACCTTCTAAAATTAATCTATTCTCATCTCCTCACAGCTGCGCTTCCAAAGTATATGTAGAATTTAAGCACTTTAACTTTCTTCATTGCTCCCAACCTCAGTCAAAGCCACTTTCATTTCCCATCTAGATTAGAGCAATAGCTTATTAGCTAATATCCCACTTCCATTCACATCTTTTTACAGCCCATCCTCTACACTGTAGCCAGAGTAATCCTCCGTAAATGTAATTAAAATTATGTCATTTTTCTGCTTGTGACTTCTCATTGCACTTAGCATAAAATTCAAACTTTTTACTATGATCTGTAAATCTACATCAAGGAAAATAGGTATTATAAATAGTTTAATCAGATTTTTCTGGACATATTTACTATAATCAACAAATCACTAAATAATATTGATCTATTCTAAATGGAATCATTGACCTAAAGACCTCTATTGTCTTCTCAAATTCAGTAACATTTAAAAAAGATAACTTTTTCAAAATCCAAAGCACTTTAAGATAAGATTTACAGCTCTGTGTCTTTAATTCCTCGAAGCAGATTCTAGCAGTGAAACTTCAGTCAGTTCTCCACTAAGAGATGTGCCTTCGTGAAAGGCAAAATATATTAAGTTTTTTGACTTCCTAGCTATCATTTTCAGCATGTGGATCAATGATGCAATTCCAAGTACTTGAGATCCAACCCCTAGCCACCACATTAAAAGCCAAAGAAATACCCAAATGTAGATAAAAGTTACATGAAAGATTACCTATAGCTGTGGCCCGCTGCCACTTGGTAGGACAATCAACATGCATGGGGGATTAAGCTATATAATCTCAGTTGAATTGAATCAGCTGTCTTAATGGGCCAGAAAATCAACCAGTCTGAGTGAAAAATTCCCTTGAAATGGTTGACTGGTATTAGTTAAATAAGCAAGTGAAATTTGTGGAATCCTTAAAATGCCCCAAACTAGGAGGGGACAAAAACACCAAAATCGATCTTTTTTTCAATTTCCAGCTGAGTGCTTTACATAGTCTAGACGTAGCTCCAGGGCTCTAAGTTCAAAAAACTATTTTTACCTCCTTTTATCTCTAAAACTATTTTTTAAATTCTCAGTGATAGCTATCACCACGTAAGCCAATGACACATGAACCATCATTCTCAATTTCTTAATGTCCTTGTTTCATGAATCATTTACTCAATAATTTTACCTATTTTTAATCACCTTCTTTCATTGTAATAATTCATATGAGAACAAACATTTTGCTTATTATATTGAGTTTTTGCAGGCATTATCTAAAGCCCCTTTGAATAAAGTATTGTTATGTATTTCAATGAGAAAACTGAAATTCAAATGTGATAAATGATTTGTCCAAGATCACACATGTGTGGAATGGCAAGGCCCTCAACTTCAAGTGTGTATAACTTCTTAGCCTTCTGAAAACCTAGTGGGTCATAATTTTTATCTAAAATTTCCATCTGTGATAACCAGAAACTCTAAAATAGTTTCTCATCTTCTTACTTAGGATGACTAAATAAAGCCATGCCATAATATCCACCTATTAAGCAGGTTTCACTATAAGAATTCATTAATTTATAAAACAACTTGTAGAATTGACTATGATTTGATAGTCCAACTAATTCCAAATCAAGCCTATATTTACTATGGGCTTAATACCCAAAAAGAAAACAAAGCCTCTGTGCAGGTAGGTGATTTTCTCCTAAATTATGCAATTGTATATGGAAAAAATTCATGCATTTGTATATGGAGAAAATTCTTACAGCTGCCACATTCTTTCATTCTGAGGAAGCCTCAAAATGCTTTGAAATGAACCAAGTTGTTCTTTGAATAGAATAAGTAAATAGTTCATTTTAGTAGAAAGTATATTGTCACTACATCAGCAATTCTCATTTAAAAAATGTGCATTACTTATTCAGCTATTTGAAAGATGGTATCAGAAAGAAGCTATTTTGTCCATTTATTTTTCTTCTTCTACGAGCCTTCGTTTTTAAACCTACAACATTGTGTGTTTTTAAGACATCAATTACCATTTTAAAATGAACCACTCTATCTTGAGTTTCTCAGCAAGTTTCTATGCCAAAGAAAACACTAATCCTTTCAATTTATTGGGAATCAATGTTTAATCCTCTTTTTTGTTCTCACACTTATTACAAATCATAAAGAATTCTGAGTGTCAGTTTAAGAAGTGAAAGGCTGATATAATGTTCCTATTACTTATTGATCATTTTAAATTAAAAATTTTAGTGCTGTCTATTTGAAAAGCAAACCAAAATTTTATGTTTTGCATAGAAATGCTTTCAAAACATAATAAAAAATGTGTGTTTTGAGAGATATTTTATACTATTTTTAATATCCATACAAATAGTTTCCTTTATTAAATCTGGGATAGTTCAAGCTTTCAGATATAGGGAAAAAGAACTTTGGTTACCTCTACCACACATGAAGAACATGGGGAATGTGCTGATTAATATTTTAAAGCCAACTTTAAAATAGCAAGAATATTCTAAAATTATCTAATGCATAGCTCTTTTAAAACTTTAAAAACTTAAAAACCTCATAGTCCTTTAAAAACATTAAATAACAATAACTTCTTTATATTTATATCAAATCTCTCAAAAGTTCATCTATCTTCAATATTCCTACAAATTGTTCAACTATTAGAAATGTCTTCCTTAGACCAACAGATTTTTGGTATATTCAAATCATACCAGATTCTACATAGACATTCATTTTAATTTTATTTTTAACATTTCTTTATATATGTGTCTAAAGAATACATATTTATACCTGCATATGTATATTTATGAAGATCATAAATGAGATCATATTACTTCTTCATTTATTCATTAAGCAAATACTTATTAAGTACTAACTGTGATGCCAGGACTGGTTTAACTACACAGGACAAAACATGCCAAAAATGCCTGCCTTTACATTCTAGTGTGGAAGATAGACAGTAAAGAAAACCAAAGGGAAACACAGGTATATTGATGGCAATAGAAATGCTATGGAGAAAAATAATGCAGTAGATTGGGATAAGGGGCAGATGTTAGGGTGATGCTTATGGTTTAATTTTAAGTAGGTTAGTTAATGGGGAAGACCTCACTCTGGATGTGAAATTTGAGAAAAGATCTTAAAGAGACAAGAAAGTTGGCCATGGGGATACCTAAAGGGGGGGGGGGGGAAAGCAAGTGAGGCAGAGTAGCAGAGTATGCAGCAAGTGAACTAAAGAGGGTAGACAAAGAGAAATAAAAGGACAATAGTCAGTCAATGCTAGGAGTTCGGCTTTTGCACTTATTCAGATAGGACGTCTATGGGGGGAATTAAGCAGTCACATACCTAACAAGTTATTTATTATGTTATGAATAGACTTGAAGTGCGGAAGAAAGGCAAACTGTTACGAAAACTCTTATAATACAGACTACTCATGATATTGGTTTATGCTAGCCTGGTGGTAGTAGAGATGTGAGAAGTGGTCAGATTATAAATGTATATTTGAGGTTGGGTCCATGGGATTTACTCATAAATTAAACCTGGTATCTAGGGAAAACAAAAAGAGAAATCAAGGATAACAAGATAGAGTTGTTTATTGATTGAGATAAAGTTCTTTATTAATATTATTATTATTTCTTTCCAAAATCTACACTAGTCTCAGGAGATAAAGAAAGCTGGCCTTTATCTGCTGGATACAAAATTTTTTAAAACCTTGGGACTAATAAGATAACCAAGAGCATAAGTATTCATAGAAAAAAAGAAGAGGTCAAAAAGATTTAGCTCGGGACTCTCCATCATTCAACACTCAGGTAGATGAGGAAGGAGGAGTAACAAAATCAAAAAACAATCCATTAGGAAATTTAAAAATAAAATCAGATTTGAGTGTCCTGGAATTCAAATGAAGAGGTGCTTGAAGGAAGAGAAAATTAATAAGTTAAAAGGCATTAATTAATTAATCAAGAAAGAGGAGGATGGGAATTTGACCATTGGATTTAGTAACATAAAGGACATTTTTGAATTTAACAAGAACATATTTAGTTATGTGCTAGAAGATATAAATAGGTCCTTGTGAAATTTTGCTTTAAATGTGAACACAAAATTGGGTGTAGCTAGATATAGAAGCAGTCTTGAAAGAATGAGAAAAGGGGAATGGGATAATGGGAGAAAATTGGTAGTGTGCTTTCTTGCATATTTGAGAGAAGATAGGATTTTGTTGACAAAGAAATTATCCATTGCTTGGAAAATATACAAGACAAAAAGCAGAGAATAAGAGCAAACATCATATATCATTGGCAGTTTCTCGTGTGTTTGGGTCTTTATTATATTTTATTAAACTTTAATTTACTTTTATGTTGCTTTTATCACTGGCTTCTCACTATTTTCTTCTTTATCCACATCAACACAGGAACAACTCTTTTTCTCCCAATTTGTATATTGGAGTTTATTTATATAGAGAGAAATAGAAAAATAGATAGATGTGCAGATGTATACAAATTTAGCAAAAAAAATACATTTATGTACATATTTATGTAGCTTGTTTTTCTCCTTAAAAAACATGTAACAAGTCTGGGCACAGTGGCTCACACCTGTAATCCCAGCGTTTTGGGAGGCTGAGGCGGGTGGATCACAAGGTCAAGAGAAATTAAAACCATCCTGGTCAACATGGCGAAGCCCTGTCTCTACTAAAAACACAAAAACCTGCTGGGCGTGGTGGCATGCACCTGTAATGCCAGCTACTGTGAAAGCTGAGGCAGGAGAATTGCTTGAACCCGGGAGGCAGAGGTTGTAGTGAGCCAAGATCGCTCCATTGGGTAGTGAGCCAAGATCGCTCCATTGCACTCCCGCCTGGCAACAGAGCAAGACTTCATCTCAAAAAAAGTGAAACTAGCACAGTTCAATTCGTTCTTTTAATAGGATTAGAATAGTCCATAGAGTTGTACCAAAATTTACTTATCATTTCTCCAACAGTAAGCATACTCCTTGAGTAGTTTGCCAACTCAAATAATACTTCACTAAAAAAGATTTTACATCTGCATTTAATAATGTGTGCTGATGCTTTTCTCTCTGGAGATTGGATGTCTTCCAGTCTGTGAAATGGGTTTATAAGCAATAATTTTTATTTTAATGTTGATAACTGTTTATACACTATTGTCCACCTCAACTTATAAGGTTCACCTTATACCAGCAGCTGATTTTAAAAAATATTTTTAGTTATTCTGATCAGCATGAAATGATACATCATTTACAGTTGGCACTTCATATCTATGGGTTCTCTATCCATGAATTCAACCGATCTCAAGTCAAATATATTCAGAAAAAAAAAAAAAAAAAAATGGTTGCCTGTGTTCTGAACATATGCAGATTTTTTGTCATTATTTCCTAAACAATACAATATAACAACTATTTACATTATATTAAATATTATAAATAATATAGAGTTAGTTAAAGCATTTGGGAAAATATGGGTAGATACATGCAAGGAATATCCCATTTTACATCAGAGACTTGAGCATCCATGTATTTTGGTATCTGTGGGATGTCCTGGAACCAAACTCTCATGGATATTAAAGTACACAGGGATTACTGTACTTTATTTTGTATTTGCTTAAATACCATTAAATTTGAGCATCTTATTTAAGTATTATGTCCATTTGGGTTTGCTCTTCAAGAATTAAAGTTCACCGAATGAATTATATTTACTTTTTATGGTATAATTTTTCCATTTTTAGAGAATATGTAAGAAAATGTTCTATATTAAAGACATTAACCCTCTGCCATTTGTGTTAAACATTTTTTCTAGAACAATCACTTATTTCTATATTTAAATTTTTCCATATCAGTAAAATATTTTAATATATTCTCATAGGTCTCTGCTATGGTTAAAAGGCCCCCTCAAAACTCATGTTGAAATTTCATTACCACTGAAACAGGTTGAGAGGCAGGAACTTTAAGAGATGATTAGGTCATGAGGGCTCCATTCTCATGAAGAGATTAATGCCATTAACTTAGGAGTGGGTTAGGAATCACAAAAGTGGGCTCCTGATACAAAAAGGAATTTGGCCCAATTTCTACCTGTGTCTCACATGCTTGCTTCTGCTTTCCACCATGAGATGGCTCTCAGCAAATGCCAGTGCTATGCTCTTGGACTTCCCAGCTTCCAGAACCATGAGCCAAATAAACTTCCATTCTTCATAAGTGATTCAGTCTGGGGTGTCTTGTTACAGCAGCAGAAATAGACTAAGACAGCCTCCCAGCCTTCTTTCCCCTCTCCTATATCTTTGGGACAATGTCCTTCTATGTTTAGTCTCTTTCATGTTCTACTCAAGAGCCTTGAATTTTCTTCTAAGTCTTTGTCTAGCACAAGGGGAAGAAGGAGGAATTTCCACAATTTTCTGTGTCAAGTCTCACCAGAACCCAAAGCATTTCTTGAACACAGATGATCACTGTCTACAGGAGCCACCTGACTAAAAGAAAGACTAAAATTGAGAGAGAAGATTAGATAGGTCACCACATTCAAACAATCTTCTTACATGGTATATTTCTGGATAGTACCTGCTTCTATTAGCTATTCATAAAGACTATTTTCAGAAATCTCATCTCTCATAGTATTATTCTGCTTAAAATCTTATGTCTTGAGGAAAAAACCTGACCTAAATTTATTTAAATAATAAATGTATTACTTTTCAGATAGTATTTTGGATATATGAGCAATGGAAAATATACTGTAATATGATTATTCTGGAATTTCCTATGGCAGAGTTCCTCAAATTTAAGTGCTTGAATCTGAAAAGATAATGAACAGATGTCTGAGAAACTTCGATCTCTCTGTAAGAGTGTTCAGGTTTTCTGTCTTGACTTTGTTTTCTTTTTTCTTCTTTATGCATTCAATAAAAAATTATTGAGTATTGAGTACTACTTTTATGCAAAAAAAAAAAAATTCTAGACTCGGTACATAGAATTGAATAAGACAACCAAGTCCCCTGCCTTTTTGGAAGAGATGGATATTACACAAAAAATACAGAAATATAAATACATTATAAAATACATAACAATAATTTAAAACTGTGATTAAGTGTGAAGATAAAACTAAAAATGTCATTTGACATAAAAACTAATATTTCAGAGAAGAAAACATTTAAGTTGGGATCTAAAGGATAAACTAAAAGAACAATGCAAGAATATTATATATCATAATCCCCTTTCACCTGAAAGTTAAAGAGAAATGTCATTGTCCTTGGTCTCACACATGTTTACAATTATAATACATACACACATTCAAATAGATGCATATATACAAATGTACAGATACACACATATATAAATGTCTATATATGCTGTTAAAATATATGTTTACATGCATATTTGCTTTTGGTTACTGTTAAGATTGAATTAGATAATATAGGTAAACAATAGGTATAGCACGTAGAGCAAAGTGAGAACCTTGCGGATGTTTCAAATATAAAGTAGAGCAATAATAATTTGTTACAGGTCTATCAGAAATAAAAGGTAAAAGCATCAGAAGAGTCCGCTGAAAATAAACAAAAAGTGCATAAAGACCCAAGAAGAATTTAGAAAACATTTACTGTGGTCTCAAAATCAACAACACAGAAAATAAGCCATTATTTTCATTAGATAACCAGATTGACCGATGTGCACTTGATTGGATTATAGGATTTTTTCAGATAATCTCTTTTAACTCTTGGTCATTCACTCGGCTAACTTCTACGGATTACAGGATATTTTCAGGTAATCTCTTTTAACTCTGGGTGCTTCACTTGGCTAACTTCTACTTATCTGTCTTATCTCATCTTTTTCATCAAAACTTCCATACCCAATTTAATAAACCACACTTTACCATCTAATTCAAAATGTCTTCTTTACAATAAAATAGATTCAAACTTATATGCACCTGAATGCTCCATTCCATTTCACCTACTAATGTGCGAATATAACTTACATAATAATACAACAAATAGATTAGTGAAAACACTATCCTATGTATACTTTTAGTGAATTTTTGAAGCATAACATACATACAGAAAAGTGTATAAATCTTAAACATACAGTTTGATAAATTTGCTATTTGAACATGTTTGTAGACCATCACCCAGGAAGGAAACAGAACATCAACAGAATCTTGGAAGGCTCCCTAACTACTGTTGTAACTTCTATTTATCATAGATCACTTTTATTGCTACTGAAGTCCCTGGGAGTAGAATCACATAGGAACTACTGTTTTGTGTCTACCTTCTTCTACTCAAGCATGAGTTCTGTGAGATTCATGCATGTTGTTGCATGTAGAAATAGCTAGTTCATTTTCACTATTTTACAGCATTCCATTAAATAAATACACAAAAATTATTTATCAATTTCTCTTGTTAATGATTATTTGAGTTGTTTATAGTTTTGTTGGGGCTGCTCCGAATTTTTCTGCTATGTACACCCACGTGCATGCCTTCTGACACAAATAAGCAATTCTGTTGAAAATTTCTGGTCCATAGGATTGAGTATATTTGACTTTAGTGAACACTGCTAACTTTTTTTCAAAGTGGTATGCATGCTATTTTTTTAGAGAATTAAATTCTGTGAGTTGTGTGCATATTATAGAAGATGAGAATGATGTTAATTTCCTTTGGATAAGATTCAAATTCTCCTGCCCCAAAATTGTAATAAAAGCAGATCAAGTTGACTTGGTCAAGAGGACAGATGGTGTGATTTTCAAGTTTCTAGGGATTTGATTATTTCTGATTTGGCATTACTCCTAGAAAACATAATCTTTTAAGGGTCACAACTGGAAGCCTTGTGCTTTTACCAAACCTCCTTTTTCTTACTGGTTTCTGAATTCCAGTTTCCCTTTATTTAAATTTAGAAAGCTCTGTTTAGTGTTTTTGTTTGTTTGTTTTTGCCCTGTTAACAGTCACTTTCTGTTTGTTTTCTTGGTCTCAGAAGCCAGTCCAGTTTAGGAATTTACAATGAAGCTGTTAAAAGCTTAAAATCCTCATTTTTCTGCTTGGCCTCTATATCTGAAATTAGAAATCAGGGATTTATCTTATTGGAAAAATTAAAGAAATGGTTGTCCTTACCTCTTTGTATTTCATTATTCTTCCTAGGATAGTGTCCCCTCAAGTTCTGAATGTCTTTGTTGTTTTCCAATACTTAATTGTTAAAAATGTTATATAGTTTCAAAACTGTTCTAAGTGAAATGGTTGATGTGATACAGCTATTTCCTCATGGCCAGTAACAGAAGTCATAAATGATAGTATTTTAATTATTATGGGCCAATGAGATTAGAGGTATCATAACACATAACACGTAAAAAAAATGTACACAAAGTACAGGCCAAGAATCTTCAGGGAGCCACATGAATTACATCCAAATGATATTTCTTCAATTTTATTAACTTTAAGTCTTGTTAAGTATAGTTTTTTAGAGATTGCAGTCAGAGTGCTAATGTTAGGTATAAAAGACAACTTTTTTATCTTATGGCCGTGAATAATCAGAAAGAAAATGTGTTTTATGAGTGTGTGTGTGTATATATATATATTTTAATACAATATATGAATATATATATATTCAATAGAATATTAGCCTTAAAAGCGAAGACAATCTCATCATTTCCAACAACATGGATGGACCTTGAAGAAATTATGCTAGGTGAAATAAGCCAGGCACAAACAAACAAACAAAAATGCTGCATTATCTCACTTAAATGTAGAATCTAAAAGAGTTAAATTCAGAAGCAGAGAGTAGAATGTTGGTTGCCAGGTGGTGCAGGAATAGGGGAAATGAAGAGATGTTGGTCAGAAGGTACAAACTTTTAGTAATGCAGAATGAATAAACTCTGGAGATCTAATGAGCAACATGATGACTACAGTTAATAATACTGTATTTTATACTTGAAACATGCTAAGATAGTATTTCTTAAATGTTCTCACCACATACAAAAAAATACTAACTATGTCACGTGATGGATATGTTAACTAGCTTGATTATGTTAATCATTTCACTATGTATACATATATCAAAACATCATATTGTATGTTGTAAATACATGCAATTTTTGTCAATTACAAATCAATAAAGCAGGAAAAAATGAATATTTTAATCATTTTATATTAAATATAATATCTAAAAATCAAATATATTATTCTAAATTTTACTGCTAAACCTAAATGTCTCTCAGTACTCCAGTGATATCATGTTTAAAGCTAAAATTAACAGTATAACTATATAACACTTCCTTAAATGCTATTTCATTTAATTCTCATGACCCTGTTAGTTGGATAATGTACTATTATATTTCTAGTTTATGGAAGACTAATAAAGATTTACATAGACTAGCTAAAATATCTAATATAATATAGTTTATTAATTCAAGGCTGAGACTGTATCCCGTTTCTCTTTACAGACTCCCAGATTTCTTTTTTTTGTATTAAAATCCACAGGATATTATAGATATTCCAAAATTAAAACATCTCTAAATAAATGACCCAATCCCTTTAACCCCCTTGGGTACCCAAAAATCAAGAGTTGTGAAACTGATTATCTTTTCTAAGTTCAGTTTTCCAACACAGTTGATGGAACGATGATCTTGAGAGTCACGTTGCCAACAGTCTCTCTTTTTTTAATCCTCAACCCAAATTACACTTTTGTTCTCCAACTGGCTCCTTCTCTTTGGCTATCAGAATGAAGACAATACAGAATGATTAATGATTAGATTAACCAGTGTTCACTAGCATCAACTTCGTCACTAGTTTCATTTGGTGAATAAATGGAACTTTTTAGAGCACAGGTGGCACTATTAATAAGCATGCTAGGAAAACTGGATCTATCTTAGGTAAATCTGAAGGTATGATCACTCTATTGATTATGAATTGTAGCTTGAAATATGGGCCTAAAATAGATTCATATTTGTCATTACTAACTCTTGATGGTTTGAAGGGTGAAGGATATGAGTAGAATCATAATGCTTAAAGAGTTCAAGCTCTATAGCAAGACTATTCAAGGTTCAAACCTAGTTCCACCACATGCTAGCTGTGATACTTTGAGCAAACTATTAAACTTCCTGCATTGGTTTGCTCTTCGTGCCTGACAAACTTTCCCAAAACTCAGTGGTTTAAAACTACAATCATTTATTTTTACTCATGCATCTACAGGACAGTTGATGTTTAACTAGAGTTTATCTTATTTAGAACGGATTTAACTGTGAGTGTCTATTTCACCCTGCAATAGCCGGATGGATCTGCTTTTTCTGCTGGTCTGTATATGAGGTGGGGCAACTCTGCTATGATTTTCTCTTATTTTCAGACTCGCAAGCAAGCTAGAGTGTGGACTTAATTTTGCAATGGTGATGTTGCAAGAAGAAAGTAGAAACATCCCAGTTTTTAAGGCCTAGATTAAAAATTTGGACACACTCTATTTTCCAACAAAAGCCATTGACAGTCAAAGAATGGAGAAATATACTCGACTCCAATTTGGAAAGAACTGGCCAAAAGGCAAAGTTTATGAATGAAGAAAGGACTAAAGAATTGAAAATAATGATGCAATCTACTGTTTGGTCTGACACAGTTTCTTCATCTATATAACGAAGTTTTTTGAAAGATTTGTTGGAATACTTGAAATAATATTCGTACAACATCCAGTGCACAGTAGGTGTTTGATACCTAGACTTTCTCTATTTTTATTGTTACCGTTATTAAGAGATTAAGATACAATTACGACCGGGCGCGGTGGCTCATGCCTATAATCCCAGCACTTTGGGAAGCCGGGGCAGGCGGATCAGGAGGTCAGGACATCAAAATCATCCTGGCCAACATGGTGAAACCCTATCTCTACTAAAAATACAAAAATTATCGGGGTGTGGTGGTGGGTGCCTGTAATCCCAGTTACTCAGGAGGCTGAGGCAGGAGAATGGCGTGAACCCTGGAGGTGGAGCTTGCAGTGAGCCAAGATCTTGCCACTGCACTCCAGCCTGGGCGACAGAGCAAGACTCTGTCTCAAAAAAAAAAAAAAAAAAAAAAAAAAAAGTGCTATTTTAAGAAATTAATTAAGTCCGACAGTTACTTTCAAGTATCTTTTTTTTTTCCTGCATTTCTATGTTATTCTTGGTAGAGATCAAAAAAAATAAAATGATGTTCAGAGCTTAGTCCTATTCATGAAAGTAGTTCCAAAATTAAACATTTATATTTAAAACTTTAGATAAATGATATACTACTCTTAGCTAACATTCATGTTTGTGATTAAAATTACATGAAACATAAAATTAAATGCATTTTTTAAGACGTTTGTCTCTCTGTTGATTTACCTTTGTTGAAGCAGGTAAAAATGCATCTAAAAATGTAATCATTGAAACCCCAAAAATTCATAGTGAGAATAGCTAAATATTCTAACAGAAAAGTAGAGATAGTTTTACTCAAAAAGCTGAAGCTTGAGGAATTTAGCTTTATAGCTTTACTCATAAAGCTTTACTCATAAAGGTTTTTGTTTCTAGAATTGACTTAAATTTACTCTGAGTTGCTAAATCATAATGCATTTATGATGCATTTCACTAACATGAAAAAAGCCAATCAATATTTTTCATCATAGTATACCTTGTCATAATATTAGCAAATGCAATAGGACTCACTTTCCTTTCTTTCTCATAACATTGGTTTTGTAACATACGAACCAAAGATATTTCAACTGTTTTACTTTCTAAATGTGTACTTTAAATGGATTGGTCTCCTTTTAAAAATTATCTTCTTTTGGTACCTGGAACAATTGTATTTAAAATATCCCTAGAATAATAGTAAACAAATATATCTCTAATATAATAAGAATCATAGTACCTCAGAAGTACTGGGATTCAGTGTTTATTTGTTGGGATGATTTATCACTCTGTAGTGTCAGAAAATAATGGACCAATAATTAATTAGGGAAATATTTTCATCTTAATTTGGTGGTTTGCTAGTAATTCATATCATCTTGGTTTTCTTAACTAAAGAAAATGGGGTTAGAGTTATCACCACTTTTGATTGATGAACCTCAAAATAAGTTTAGGTGTCAACATGACTGTATCAAGAAACACCTAAGAGAGCTGGTAAAGGGTTATTTCTGGGTTTGTCTGTGAGGGTGTGCAGAGAAGAGATTGGCCTGTGAGTTGGTGGAATGAGTAGGGAAGATGCTTCTTCAATGTAGGCAGGCACCACCTAACCATCGAAGGACCGGGATAGAACCAAAAAGGCAGAAGAAAGGCAATTTTCCTTCTCTCTCTACTGGAGCTAGAGCACTCCTTTGCCCCTGCCCTTGGACATCAGAATTGTAGTCTCTCCAATCTTCAGATTGCAGGACTTAAAACAACAGTCCTGGGGTTCTCAGGCCTTTGCCCTCCAATTTAGAATGATACCATTGGCTTCCCTGTCCCGAGGGGTTCAGACTTGGGCTGAGTCATGCTACCACTATCCCAGGGTCTCTAGCTTGCAGATAGCTTGTCATGGTATTTGTTAGCCTCCATAATTGCATGAGCCAATTCTCCTAATATCTATCTGTCTATCTATCTATCTATCTATCTATCTATCTATCTATAATCTATCTATTAATCCATCTATCCATTCAATTGGTGTGTCTTTCTGGAGAACCCTCATTAATCCAGTGGCAATGATTCTGAATGACAGTTTTAATTAGTCAAGATATAAATTCAGATTAAAAATATGCTTCAAGAGTAATAAAAAAGTTTTAATTTACTCTGTATTCTTTTTACTGAAGTTATTGCTTCTATGGTCTGAATGTTTGCTTTCCTGCAAAATTAATATGGTTAAACCTAATTACCAATGTAATGAAATTAGGAAGTGAAGCCTTGGGAAGGTGACCGGGTCAGAGACCAAAATGAATGGGATTAGCGTCTTTGTAAAGTAGGCCTTAGGCAACTCGTTCATCTGAGGACATAGTGAAAAGTTATAATCTATGACTTAGAAAGTGGGCCCTTCGAGACCAGCCTGGCCAATAGGGTGAAACCTCATCCCCACTAAAAATACAAGAATAAGCTGGGCATGGTGGTGGGTGCCTGTAACCCCAGCTACTAGAGAGGCTGAGGCAGGAGAATCGCTTGAACCCGGGAGGTGGAGGTTGCAGTGAGCTGAGATCATGCCACTGCACTCCGCCTTGAGTGACAGAGTGAGACTGTGTCTCAAAAACAGTAAAATAAAATTAAATAAATAAATAAATAGGGTGGTCACTAAGCTCTTCACTGAGAATGTGGACTTTGGGCAAAGACTTAAAGAAGATGAGAAAGTACAACTATGTGGATACCTGAGGCAGGAGTTTTATACATAGGAAGAACCCCATATGCAATGGCCATGAGGCTAGAGCTTACCTGTTCAAAAGAGCATCAAGAAGATCACTACATGCATATAAAGATAAAGGCAACACAGGAGGAAAGAAAGGCAAAAAGGCAAGGGAAGCGTGGTGCTGGTGGTGGTGGTAATACAAATTGTAGGATTCTTAGAGGCCATTATAATGTTGTATTTGTAGTGGGATAGGAAGTCATCAGAGGACCTTATGAATAGTGCAATGACATGACTTTATTTCCAAAGGATCACTTTGGCTTCTGTGTTAATAGAAGACTGTAAAGGAACCAGAGTGGCAACAAGGATACCAGCTAGTGTCAAGTACTACCAAAACAGGTAAGAAGATCACAGTTTCAGCCAGGGTTGTGATAGTGGTGAGAATGGGAAGGAGGATGAGAACGTATTTTTCAAGTAGCTACAATAGGATTTTTTTTTTTTAATAATATAGATGTAGAGTGTGGAAGAGAGAAGCCAAGTGTGAAATGGAGGCTTTGTGGGCCTGTGCTGCTGGAAAGATGAAATTAAATTTTTCCTGAGATGGGACTAAAGATGGAAGCACTGGGTTTAAAAGAATGATCAATATCTTAACTTTGAAATGTCATTGAGACATGCAAATGGATGTTTCAAGTATGTAACTGAATATCCTGAAATCTGGGGAAGAAGTCTGAATGAAAAATTAGTATGTGGTAATCTCCAGTTAGAGATATTTACTAGTCTTTTTTAAAAAAAAACACACAATACTGTTAGATCACAAAAGAATGAGTGCAAAGAGAGAAAAGATCCAGAAACTGAATCACAGCTACTTCAACACTTAGAGTTAAAGAGAAAGGAACTAGCCAAAACCAAAAACAAACAAACTAAAAAACTAAGGGCATAAAAAGAAGTGGGAGAAATATAGGGAATCCACACACTAGAAGCCAAGAAAATAAGGCATTTCAAGAAGGAGGGAGTAATTTCTTATGTCAAATGCTGCTAATAGATTAAAACAAATAACTGAGAATTGCCAATTGAATATTTAAACACATGATCACTGGAGAAGTTTACAAAAGCATTTTCATTTGATGTTGCATAGAAAAAAGTCTAATTAGACATGATTTAAGAGCAAACAGAAAGGACAGCCCATAGAGACAGAGTATAGACCCTATATTTCATTAGTTCTAACAAATGCACTATTTTATCTTTTAAATCTCTGAAATTAGGATGTAGATTAAAATTACAACATTTGGCCAGGAGCAGTGGCTCACCCCTGTAATCCCAGCACTTTGGGAGGTCGAGGAGGGTAGATCATGAGATCAGTAGATCGAGACCATCCTGGCAAATACAGTGAAATCCCATCTCTACTAAAAATACAAAAAATTAGCTGGGTGTGGTGGAGGGCGCCTGTAGTCCCAGCTACTCGGGAGGCTGAGGCAGGAGAATGGCATGAACCCGGGAGGCAGAGTTTGCAGTGAGCCGAGATCCGGCCACTGCACTCCAGCCTGGGTGACAGAACCAGATTCCATCTCAAAAAAAAACAAAAAAAAACAAAAAAACAACAAAAAAAATTACAACATTTAGGCTTATGACTACCTAGGCAGCTCTTCCAATGCACTTGTCATTGCCTGCTATTTCATGAAATTTTTCATAGTTGCTTAAATTTTCATCGCAGTTACATAAAAATAAAATTAAAAAGCTCTTTCAATGTACATAAAATAAAAATTCTATGTGATACGAAAGTTTTGGTCATAGTTTAGCAGTTTTTCTGTCTTAATGGTACATACATTAATTGCATGTTATAATCAATGTGGCTAAAATGCAATAAATATGATTACCATGTATTTTAGCTATAAGGGGATAACAGAAATGTAGAGATAGCTGGAAGGAATTAGGGGGTCAATAAGGGTTCGCTTACAGGATTTTGTTTTTAAGATGGATTAAATTAGGATATGCTTGCATGCTAATGAGAATAATCTCATAGAAAGGAAAAATTAGAAGCAGCGAGATATACTTGAAGGATGTCTTGTATTTCTGAACGTGAGAATATGGTTTACAATAGTGCTCATATGTCCACCAGTAGTGTTTTGTTGAAATCATTTAAGGTCTTCCATTTATCTTCACAAGATAGAAGTTGTTCTAAAATCCTTTGTGGATTAAGAACTGAAGATTTGAGATCAATGGAAACTTTACTGTCATGTTTTTAAGAACTATGAGCAATTGATTTATAAACATTTAAGTATAATCCTTCTTCAACATGACTCCTCACTTCTACACCCATTCAGTATCTTAATATAGTTGTTATAATTAAATAATTTAAAACATAAAGGGACTTAAAACAGGAATGCTTCCTTTTTTTTTTTTCTGACATAAGAATTATCTTTAATTAGTATGCTAGTTTTACAAACTGTATTTATTTTTAACTGGAAGTAGTAAGGCATTCCCAAGTTACAAATGGAGTTACATAAATAAAAAATAAAATAATAAAAATAACTATTTCTAAGGAGCTTATTGTGTATTGGAAACTGTGATGAATGATATATATGACCTAGTATAATATTGCAAACTTAGAAAATAAGTAATATAAAATAACTTATTTTTCAGATAACATGCTTGAAATGGGTGTAGAGTACATTTCTTTTCTTTTTCTTTTTCTTTTTCTTTTTTTTGAGACAGGGTCTCACTCCCATTACTCAGGCTGGAGAACCATGGTGTGATCATGGCTCACTGCAGCCTTGACTTCCCAGGATCAGGTGATCCCACCTCAGCCTCCTGAGTAGCCGGGACTACAAGTGCACCACCATGCCCAGCTAACTTTTTGTATTCTTAGTAGAGATGGGGTTTCGCCATGTTGACCACGTGGTGGCTAGATATTAAATAACTCAAAACTCCAAGTAATTTTTTATTTATCTAATTTATGTCTTTGTGTTAATCTATCTGATAGAGTTACTTTCCCAATCTTTATTGCTGGATAGTCAAGTATTTCAGAAAAATTTAATAGACAGTAAAAGGTTAGTGTTCCACATTCTATAACTAATAAATATATGTAAGAAAAATCCAGTTAGTTGTGAAAAAAAATCTAATTGTGAAGATTAGGTAAGGCATAATGTGTAATTTAAATTCATGAATATATATAATTTAAAATCTTGCTCTAAATTCATATTAATCTTTTACCTAATAACCATCATTTTGAAGTACTTTGATTATTTGATGATCACTTGATTTTATTTGGTTCCATTTTATTTTTTTCTTTTTATTATTAAAATAACTCTAACCTACTTAAAATGTTTTTTTTTTTTTTTTTTGGGTGGGTATAAAAATGCAAATGATAAAAATCACATTTCAATTAATTCTTGGTAGTAATTAATCTGTGTCCCTTTTTTTCTATCCTAAATATGTATAAACATGATAGGCATTTTATGAGTGCATATTGCTGTGCTCGCTGTATATATCATTAAATGTTCTGTAAAACATAAATTCAAGAAAATTTTCTGTTATTGACCTATGGTTGCTTTGAATCTTTCTACTCATCAAGCTACATATTTGTTCATGTTTATATGTTTCACCTAGGGGCTTAATCATCTATTATGCCATTTATTCTGTGGGAAAGTGTGTTCTCAATTGTGGATACAGGGTGAACCACACATCTTCCCCCTATCCACTAGGCATGCATGAATGATGTCATGAAACTAGTGGCAGAAAGGAGGGTATATGGTAATATTTAAGAACATGGATTCTAGAGTAAGGCTACACAGGCACCAATGATAACTAGTTATGTGACCCTTGGTAAGTCAGTTGACCTCAATCGACTTCATTTTTCATACCTTTTAAGTGAAAGTTATAATAGCATCTTTATTATAGGCTCCTAAGAGTTAAATGATAGAGTAATATAAATATTTAATACATTACTTGACATATAGTTTACGTTCAGAGAACAAATAGGGAAATGCTATGGCCACCTGAGGCATATTACTTTGTTCCAAACATGTCTAGATGACCAAACTTCTTAGTTTATTACTTTTAAGTATACATTTTTAAGTGTATATATATGTATATACATGTGTATATATGTATAATATATAAGTATATATTCAAGTGTATATGTGTATATAGGTATACACATAGAGTTTTAATATTTATATTTCTGAAGAAAATTAAGATTCTATTATAGCTATTGCACATTCAACATGATGCATATAAATATTATCACTAAATTAGCTATATTAAATTATAGTAAAAAGGCATATTTTAAACAGAATTATTGAGATACATTATGAAGGGTGTAGTAATATATTTTCTGCATTTTTAGTGTGAGATGAGGTGTATAATTTTCCTTTAATGACTCTACTTAGTGGGAAAATAAGATTGGTTATAGATTCCCAAATAATTAAAGGTCTTAAATAGGCTGCCTATGAAGTGGTCTTATTTGAATTTGAGCAGTCAGTCTGTATTACTTTGCTAAACTGTGCGGTTTTATATGATAAATTTAAATCCACAAGTTTGTAATATACTAATGAAATCAAATGTTAATGTCCTACAATATGAAGGCATGTGTCTACTAGAATAAACATTCTGAAAAAGAGACACTATTTGTGTAAATCATCTTGAACCTCAATGTTCTTCAGCACAACTCATGTAGCAACAAGGTTAGATACTGTGTAGCTTTACTCATTTCCATCAACTTGATATTGCTTCTGATTTGTGTTTGCTTAATTTGTGTTTGACTTTGATGTTAAGCAAACTTAAAAATCTACAGATTGTATTAGCAACATCTTTGATCTTATGAATTTCAGCAAGTACCTATATAGGCCTGTGGATATAGTAAGTTTAAGTCCCAACTTTTAAAAAACTGGGCATATTCATAGATACAAAAAAAAAAAAAAAAAAAAAAAAAAAAAAAACCAGAAACTGTGCATATGAGAGCCAAATATAGCAAATAAGAAGTAGTGGGAGATTTTGTTTGGTTGGTCACTGACTTTAAAAAAAAAAACTTTATCTTTGTGAATAATTAAAAGGATGACTTTTAAAGAAAGTATACATTTCTTGACCCAAACATAATGATGAGATAGGACAATCACTGACCTTGAAATCAAAACTCTAGTTGTTTACTGGCATATGTGTTGTTTGATAAATTTGTGCTTAAATTTCTTTTCAGAAATACAGATTTCTTAAATTTTTTTTTTTTTTTTTTTTTAGAGACAAAGTCTCACTCTGTCACCCAGGCTAAAAGTCTCACTCTGTCACCCAGGCTGGAGTGTAGTGGTATGGTCATAGCTTACCGTAACCTTGAACTCCTGGCCTCAAGAGATCTTTTGACATTGGCCTCCTGAATAGCTAGGGGTGTAATTTTTTTTTTTTTTTTTTTTTTTTTTTTTTTTTTTGGTCTAGATGCCCTCTCCCTCTGTTTCCCAAGTCAGGTCAAATTCCTGGCCTCAAGCAATCTTCCCACCTCAGTCTCCTCAAGTGCTGGGATTACAGTTGTAAGCCACTGTGCCTAGCTGGGTATTTTACTGTAAAGTCCTTTGAAATCAAACTTGAGAGATTGTGAAAAATTATCATAATCTTAAAATACATTTCTAATGTTGCTATGCAATGAAGCATTCCTGAAAATTGTTTTATGTACTTTTGAACAATCAGCTAACTTGTTTCTATGATTCGAGAGCAACATAGCCATTATTCCTTTGGAGTAAGGTAAATCAAGTGAGACATTTTGGCTATTACTTTCTGAATTAAAATACATTTGGGGTTAAAAGATGTTAAACTATAGCCTAGACATAAATAAGCAGTATGCATTCTACAATACATTTCATTACTTAAACCGAGTCAATATTGTTAGTGTAATGACTTTAATAAAAGTACAGAACTTGGAATATAAAGTACTTCACTGTCTTTTTTTTTTTTTTTTTTTTTTTTTTTTTTTTTTTTTTTTTTTTTTTGAGACGGAGTCTTGCTCTGTCGCCCAGGCTGGAGTGCAGTGGCTGGATCTCAGTTCACGGCAAGCTCCGCCTTCCGGGTTTACGCCATTCTCCTGCCTCAGCCTCCTGAGTAGCTGGGACTACAGTCACCCGCCACCACCTCTGGCTAATTTTTTGTATTTTTAGTACAGACGGTGTTTCACCGTGTTAGCCAGGATGGTCTCAATCTCCTGACCTCGTGATCCGCCCGCCCCTGCCTCTCAAAGTGCTGGGATTAGAGGCTTGAGCCACTGGCCCGGCCCTACTTCACTGTCTTAATGTGTGTTGCTTTATTGACTCTTCCTTACCTGGTAATGCAAGCACAAACTCCAATCACATATTGAAATCGTTAAAATATACAATGCAATAAAAAACACAATGTTTACTCTTACTTCCACTTAATACACCCATGGCACTTCAGACAGTTTGAAGGCATACACAGGTGAATGTGTTGAGATACTTAGATTCAGGTAAATGGAGTTCCCCAGAGAGAAGCAGAGACATAACTGGTGCAAACTTCGATCTTGCTGAAAAATTCACCACTTCTAAAAACTAAAATATATTTCTATACAATAAGCTCAAGCATTTTTACTTTTATTGTTTCAATTTTAAAAAAACTGAAATCTCTTGGCTAGCACTTCTTTAGTGAATATTTACTCAATATTTTTAATATTGAATAAATCAAATTTCTAGTCTCCCTAGCATTATATGCCTTGTGTTCTGAAGTTGTGCCATATAAACAAATTGTTTTTCTAATCCTTTTGTATTTTTTAAGGTATATGAAAAGTTCAATCTAATCTGTCCGACATCATCAAATTTTTATTCCCTAACCTTGATTTTATTTGCAAACAAAACTCAATTTCCAAAGATATAAATTGTTACCTATATAACTGGATTATGGACTACAAATCAATACATTTGATATTATCATAGTTAACGTTTCAGAAAATTGTGTCACAAATAGTACTATACACTAGTCTTGTTTTATTCTTTTTAATAACCCAGTTTTAGTATCAATATTATGTTTTTATTTCAGCATAATCTTTCAAAGTAGAATACAATGACATAATAACTTAAAACTTAACAAATTATGCTAAAGAATTTATCTACCTAGCTAGGTTATTTTTCTTGTTGAGTATTAGTTTTTATAATGCTACTATTCACATCCCCTCCAGAAAAACTTATTCGAATTCTTATTTTATTTTCATACAATAAGTCCCAGAAAGGATCCTTAAGGAGGATTAAGAAGAATCAGTCATTAAACCTAATTATAAAACTGAGATTTCTTATTAAGCACTTCCATATACATTATCGCCTTAAAACAACCCCTATTATGTAGAAATTAATATTGCCACTTAATGGATTATGAAAGAAAGTCTCACAGACTTGCTGAAGTAATTCACCTTGCAAGTAGCTGATCTAAGGCTCAAACACACTCTTCTCACTAAAGGAACAAAGTATCTTCCACCAGAGCAATCAATTAAAATTCAATATTTACTGTGCATCCACATTTGACAATTAGTCATAAATGCTTAAGGGCATTGACTCAACCTTCCTCTGTCTCTTTCTGAAGCCCATGTACAAACAGAGAGAGAATTTTACAGATGAGAAAATAGAGCCATAGAGAGATTAAAGTTCATGCTACAGGTAACAAGCTAGTAAGATCCAAAACTAAAATTGAAGAATGGAGGATTGTATTTTAAATCCAGCCTATCTAAAAATAAAACAAACAAAAAAAAGTGACAGGATGCTATCCTAGTTACAGCACATTATTCCTTCCTAGTATGCTGGGTGTACAAGTGTTCCAGAAGTGCTTATCTTGAGGTTTAGCCAATTACCTCTATATTTGTTATATTTAGTCTCCCTTTTATTAGATTGGTGCAAAAGTAATGGTGGTTTTTGCCATTAAAAGTAATGGTCATATTATATTGACTCTCATTTATTATATTGCTTTTCTCTCATATTTTTAATCCCTTTATATTTCATTAAGTTCTGATGTTCTCATTACTAAGTTCTTTACTAGTTTGTTATTATTATGTTTGGTTTTAATCAGGTGATTATTTTCTAACTACTTAAATGGACACATAAGCTTGCATTTAGGCTATCTTGTGCTTCTTTACATTAAAAGTGTTCTTGTGATGACAACCTTAAATAAACTCCACATATTTTGACAAGTGCTTATATTTTTATATAACACTGATAATTTTTAAATTTCTTTGAGACTTTCTTGTGTAAACCATGGGTTATTTTTAAGGGTGCTTTTTTTAGTTTCTTGAAACAAAATATTTTTTAAGGCTATTAATTATTATTCCATCATACACACACACACACACACACACACACACACAAATATCTGAGAACTCAGTCTATTTGTAAATTTTTTGAAATTTATTGAAACTTTCTTTTGTGACCTCACGGACAATAAGCTTCTATCATTATTTCACATGTTCTTAAAAGTCATATGTATTCCAAGTGACATCAGCAGAACAGTTGAATAAAAATCCCCAGACAGGCTGGGTGTGGTGACTCATGACTGTAATCCCAGTACTCTGGGAGGCCAAGGCAGGCAGATTGCTTGAAGTCAAGAGTTTGAGGCCAGCCTATCCAACATGGCGAAACCCCGTCTCTATTAAAAATACAAAAATTAGCCAGGTGTGGTGGCGGGCGCCTGTAATCCCTGCTACTTGGGAGGCTGAGGCAGGAGAATTGCTGAAACCCAGGAGGTGGAGGTCACACCATTGCACTCCAACCTGGGCAACAGAGGGAGCCTCCGTCAGAGAAAAAAATAAAATAAAATAAAAATCCCCAGACAATTTTCCCCTACAAAGACACTGATTTAACAGGAATATATAGTCCAAAAAGCCTTAATGAGAACTCTGGAACCAATTAAGAGGTTGCAGCACCCTAAGCAAATGAAAAGCCACAAACAGCTGCATTCAAATTGTTACAAAAAAGAAAAAAAGCCTTTGCCTTTCACCCGTGATAGCCCTATGTGCTATCAAGTCAGCATCATGTGCTCATTTTGTGTCCCTATATAACATTTTGGTAATTCTTACAATATTTTTAACTTTTTAATTATTATTATCATCTGTTATGGTGGTCTTTGGTCATTGATCTTTGATGCTACTATCATAATTGTTTTGGGGGTACCACAAGCTGCATGTATATAAGACAGCAAACTTACTAAATGTTGTGTGTGTTCTGACTACTCCACCAACCAGCCATCCCCCCATCTCTCTCTCTCTCCTCAGTTCTCCCTGTTCCCTGAGACACAACAATATTGAAAATAGGCCATTTGCTAACCCTACAATGGCCTCTAAATGTTTAAGTGAAAAGAAGAGCTACATGTTTTTCACTTAAGAGCTAGAAACGTCTAATTAGTGAGGAAAGCATGTCGGAAACTAAGATAAGCTGAGAGCTAGGTCTCTTGCACGGAACAGCCAATTGTGAATGCAAAGAAAAAGTTCTTGAAGGAAATTAAAAGTACTACCCCAGTGAACACAAAAATGATAAGAAAGCAAACTAGTTTTACTGCTGGCGTAGAGAAAGTTTTCTTGGACAGAAGATCAAAACAGCCACAACATTTCCCATCAGTCAAAGCCTAATTCAAAGCAAGACTCTAACTCTCTTCAATTATTGAAGGTTGGGAGAGGTTCAGAAGAAAAGTTCAAAGCTAGCAAAGGTTCGTTTATGAGGTTTAAGGAAAGCAGCTATAACAGAAAAGTGCAAGATGAAACAGCAAATGCTGATGTAGAAGGTGCATCAAGTAATCCAGAAGATCTAACTACGATAATTGATGAAGGTGGCTGTATGAAACAACAGATTTCCAAAGTATACAAAATAGTCTTCCATAGGAAAAATATGTCATCTAAGATTTTCATAGCTAGAGAGGAGAAATCAATGTCTGGCTTCAAAAGACAGGCTGACTGTTTTGTTAGGGGCTAGTGTGGCTGGTGACTTTAAGTGGAAGCCAATACTAATTTACTGTTCCAACCTAGGGTCTTTAAGAATTATGTTAAATCTACTCTGCCTGGGCTCAATAAATGGAGCAACAAAGTCTATATGACAGCACATCTGTTTAGAGAATGATTTGGTGAATATCTTAAACCCACTGTTGAGACCCACTGCTCACACAAAAAAATCCTTTTCAAAATATTAATGCTCATTGACAATGTATATGGTCACTTAAGAGCTCTGACAGAGACGTACAAGGAGCTTAATGTTTTTTACATGCCTGATAACACAACATCCATTCTGCAGCCATGGTTCAACCAGTAATTTTCACGTTCGATTCTTATTAATAGATACATTTTGTAAGGCTATAGTGGCCACAGGTAGAGTGATTCCTTTGATAAGTTTGGGCAAAACAAATTGAAATTTTTCTGCAAAAAATTTATTATTCTAGGTGCCATTAAGAACATTTGTGATTCATGGGAGAGGTCAAAATATTAACATTAACAGGAGTTTGAAAAATGTTAATTCCAACTCTTATGAATGCCTTTGAGGAGTGTAAGACTTCACTGGAGGAAGTAACTGCAAATGTTGTGGAAATAGCAAGATAACTAGAATTAGAAGTGGATCCTAAAGAAGTGATGGAATTCTGGCAATCTTCTGATAAAACTACAACAAATAAGGACCTACTTTTTATGGATAAACAAAGAAAGGGGTTTCTTGACATGAAATCTACTCCTGGTAAGGATGTTATGAACATTGTTGAAATGATGACAAAGGATTTAGAATATTACAGAAACTTAGTTAATAAGGCAGTGGCAGAGTTTGAGAACATAGACTTCAATTTTGAAAAAAATTCTGCTGTGGCTAAAATGCTATCAAACATCATCACATGCTACATAGAAATCTTTCATAAGAAGAAGCGTCAATCAGTGCAGCAAACTTCATTGTTTTATTGTAAGAAATTGTCACAGCCATTCCAACCTTTAGTAACCACCACATAGATCAGTCAGCAACCATCATCATCAAGGCAACACCTTCCACCTGCCAAAAGATGATGATTTGCTGAAAGTTCTGATGATTGTTAGTAATTTTTAGCAATAACGTATTTTTAATTAAGGTATGTACATTTTCTAGACACAATGCAATTGCACACTTGTTAGACTTCTGTATCGTATAAACATAACTTTTATGTGTACTGGGAAGTCAACACATTTGTGTGACTCACTTTATTTCAATATTTGCTTTATTGTGGTAGTCTGGAACTGAGCCTACAATCTCTCTGAGGTATGCCTGTATAAGTTAACACTACTGTACTGCACACTTAAAAATGGTTAAGATGATAGATGTTATGTGATGTGTTATTTACTTTGTTTCACAAACAACAAACAATTTTAAAATGCATGTTTTAAAATAAATATGTTAAATTCAGAAACTACATGTTTTGAAATTTTTTATTTCTTTCCATATTTCTGAGAGTGGTTTTGTATAGCTAAGGCTAAATTATTAAGCATATGAAAATTGCTGTTAATTATACCTTGTTAATCTCTGGGATTGGATTGTTTCTACCAGCTACCATAAGACTAGTTAACAATGAACAGAACAATTTAGTAATTGGGATTAAAGTCTTCTGGTTAAAAGAATATTAGAACGTGACCACTTCATCAAATATGCTTTGAAAGAGGTAATATTTTATACAAAATTATAATGACAAGTTTGCATAGGGATGCACATTTCCAAATGATTTATGTGAATTTATAAAATTTATTTTTATTTGGTAATGTAGTTGTGATTTCAGCATTTTGTAGGTGGAGGATGTGAATGTGAAATCAAAATGAAAGTTGTTTTGTGAGATGTAGTGTGTTTTCTTTCTCTTTTTATATCTAAAGAAAAATCACATTTCACTGTTAGTTTTGTCAAAACTCTTATGTTATCTTTTTATTATGACGTATAACCTATTGATTTGTTTCCCTATCATTTATGGCCCTTATTGTATTTGTATGAAGAAATTATTTTTAAAGAATACATTCTTTCTATTTTTTCATTTTAATTTTGACTATTAACATAATAATGATTTATTTTGATTATTTGTCTTGAATTTTTTTAACTTCTGCTTTCAAACTCTGTCTTATTTTATTTTAAATGTAGACAATATATTATATATTATGTTTTTACAAATAGCATTTCTGTACTTTGAATTATAGTTTAATTCATTTTTAATTGTAATTGGTGTTATATTTACACTTACTATATCATCTAATGTTTTTAAATGTTAGATGTTTAATTTTTTTCATTTTTTTATTTTCTGTTTTATCTTTTGTTACCTGGATTACATTTTCTTATTCTATTTATGTGCTTAATAAACATATACATATATAATTATATAAAGCATACATATTCTGTATGTTGTATATGTTTTGGTATATTATAATTCTAGTTTTATAATATTTTCCCAAAAGTTGTAATGGTAAAAATATTACAGTTTTTACATTATAAATTATATTTTTATTATTTTAACAAATATCCCTGTTTGCATGTAAAGTTATATTGGAATAATTGGAAATCTAATTAAACAACTCTTCTCTTAATACTTCCACTTTTTTTTCTTTTTCTGGTAACTTCCAAAACACGAATTTTTTCTTTAGTAATGTGGTAGATTAATTTATTTGTCCTAATTCTTCATTTCTTCCCTATAGTAGATGTTTAATATACATCTGTGCTTTTTCTCAAGTGGCTTTGGGGTCCTACTCCTACAACAGGCAAAGCGTACAGTGCAGCCATAGTGACTTTCAGCTTAGCATAGAGATTTTCTTTAGTAGTAGCAATGTGAGTGGATGTGAAATAAACAAAGGATTGAAATGTGCTCACTTGTTTTGACTTGCTCTATTATGATTCTACCAGTTACCGTAGACTAGTTTACAATGAACAGACATGTAAATGAGAAAATATTAGTTGCTTTGGTCTTTGAAATTTAAAAATTTTTAAATTATTTCAGAGTGCCTAATAGTAGAAGCTGTTTATATACTGCTATTAAGCCTATAAATCTAGTTACTTTATAGTTACCTTCTTTAATATAGATTGTTCACCCAAAGCAATTTATAAAGTATAAGATAGTGACCTGAACCCACCACTCCACTTAGAAAGAGTTCATTGACAAAGCCTTTGAAGATCCCTGTGTTCCCCTTTCTTATAATCCTGTTTCCCTCCTATCCTAAATTTTATGTTTCTATTACTTAACTTTAAAATTTTATTATTCATGTATATATCTTTATATATACATGTGTACATGAATATTGTATGTGTATAATATACATATGGATACATACAATCCATATTATATGTGTGTCACATATGTCTCTAAATAACTTTAGAGATATTTATTATTTTAAGAGCATTTCTTATATTTTATTCAGAGTTATGATTAATTGGTTGATTGATTTGACAGTAGTTATAGTAGTTGCTGAGTGAATCTCTAAGGGCCATCAATTTTCTCTCTTTTTTAGTAATCCCAGTCTTGAAATTTGGAAGGAAAACTAACTCATTGGCCTCATTATACATGGACCAAGTAGTCAAAAATACACTTTAATATTTTGTATAAAGAATTCTTTAAAGTGTTGTTCTTTTGATATCAGGATTTTTATGATCTAACTGATTATAATTACAGACATTTTTTTCCATTATACTCAAGAATGATGAATGACCGAAAAGGCACTCTATAGAAATCTGATTATTCTAATCTAGTTTAAAATTAGAGGACTCTGAGGCAGTAATTTTGAGTAACAAAGCAAAGATTGTTTTGTGATTCCAGACTCCTCCTTTATTTAATTAAAGTCATTAAAAAAAAATTGGGATTAAAGTGTTCTGGTTAATAGAATATTAGAACATGACCACTTCATCGAATATGCTTTGAAAGAGGTAATATTTTATACAAAATTATAATGACAAGTTTGCATAGGGATGCACATTTCCAAATGATTTATGTGAACTTATAAAATTTATTTTTATATGGTAATGTAGTTGTGATTTCAACATTTTGTAGGTGGAGGATGTGAATGTGAAATCAAAATGAAAGTTGTTTTGTGAGATGTAGTGTGTTTTCTTTCTCTTTTTATATCTAAAGAAAAATCACATTTCACTGTTAGTTTTGTCAAAATTCCTTATGCTATCTTTTTATTATGACATATAACCTATTGATTTGTTTCCCTATCAATTATGGCCCTTATTGCATTTATATGAAGAAAGAAATACGAAAATGAATAATAGCAGTGGAGTGTTTTAGTTAGTTTCACAATGCAATTTTATTATAATTATTGGTGTCATTTTAGTTTGTGTACTTCACAGCCTAGCATCAGCCAAGAAAGAAGGTAGTCATGAATACTGTTTAAAACACAAAACTTCCAAGTATCCTTTGAAATAAAATAAAGATTCATCATTTGCTCACTATTTTATTAGGATGTTCTTTGGGTTTTAATATCAGGTAGTATTATAAGATACAGAAATATTTCCTCAAAAATATTTATTACCTTATTAAGGTAAACTGTCTTCCCTGCCGGTGGACAATATTTTACAGTTAAAAATACAGAATTCTATAAACTTCACGGTTGGAGTCCAGCCACTTTTTAGCTGACAACACTATAACGATTACTTTCATTCTAATTTTAAAGACAATAGTAGCAGCACTTCAATTAACCAATTAATCAAAATAATATTCAAGTTTCTGCACATCTAGTTCATAAAGGCTCTCCCTACAGCACATTATTTCAAATGAATGCCACCTCCTGCTATGGTGGGTGTTCTGCTGGCCTAGAAAAGCAAGGAGTTAGCTCTTTCCATTGCAATGAAAAAAGTTAACAACACTGACACTTAGGTGACCATAATTAGTCCACTGAGATTAATTCAAGAACTTTGTACCTCTCCTAGTACCATCGTCAGACTTATAGCACCCTCTAAATTGCAGCAGCTCATTGGTTCATTTTCCAAATGGTGTTCTCATTAGAATGCTCTAGAAGCTCAATTTTTTCAAAATGATCTTGGGTACTGCAGGAAGCAGCCTCAATCAAAGAAAGCCTAGAGGGAGACCTTATGTCTTCAAATTGTGGTGTATTTTCTCAGTGTTCATATGAGAAAGACAAATCAAATGACCACATATTAAAAATAAATTATGGTGATTGATAATGTGAAGTAACATATAAATATGTTTTCTGGTCACATATCACACAACAGACATGTTAATTTTATTTTAATGCCTTTGTATGGTGGTAGAAAAAATATATAAAACTTTTTTAAAGATTATTTTAAAAATGCAAATAGTATTTTTTTTAAAACTGTTTTAAATACATTTCCTCTAAAAACTGGGGAAACCAAAGTCAGTTATCTGTGAATGTGCCCTAAAATTATTAAACACATTTTGGTGAGTACAGAGGAAAGGAAGCAGCAGAGTAATGAAAGAGACAAAGATAATTTTAGCACAGTAGGAAATATGAAAGAAGTGAAATGTCCACTAACATACGCAAATTTCTCAATGTTTCACTTTATTTTTGAGCCAACATACAAAACAGTATCTATGAGAAATCAGAAGACTTGCCTATACATTGAGGAAGTAGACAAATGCTGATTTTCAAAAGCAAAACTCTATTATTTGTTAAGGATGTCTTCAGTCACTATAGCACCTAAAACAGTTTTGGATAGATTTGAGAATACATTATTTGACTCTTAACTTTAGAATTTGTTGCTTCACACCATTGAGAAACTTAAATATGCAGCTGATTTAAGAGATATGGGGACACAAATAATGACATCAGAGGCCTGTTTCTCCATTTCTCAGCCCTGCTTATTTCTATATAGACATCTGGTTATAATCAGTATTGTCCTCCTGAACAACACAATCACCATTATTTTAACCTCAGTGACCCGAATAGGGAAGTACATGCTCTCACCTAAGTTACATCAAGAGAAAGGGATAATATTTTCAACAAAAAAGTTTTGGTATTGAGCCAGGTTTGGCGATCTATCCATTCTTAAGCCAATCACTCCGGCCAGAGTCACAAGACCATTTTCAGAATAATCCCACTGAGAAGACATTCTATGGATTCTGTCACAAAATAATGTGATTCTCCTACCAGGAAAATAACGAAAGGGGTACTGAAGCAATGAAAACAGAAATGAAATATTCATCCCAGAGAAGGGGATACCAAAGACATATGAAGTTGTTACTGATCTGATGCAAAATTTTTATGCAGATTAGCTCACAGATGCTTTGTGGACATTAAGAATGTCAGAGATAATTAGGAAAAGCCATTGAATGTTCATTGAAATGAAAATGAAATATATCAGACTATCCTTATGTACTTTTTGAAAGGATTTTGAGACTGGTAAATCAAGAGGGCTTTATAGATATAATGCACTTGAAATCTTTCATAACAAATTAGTGGAAAACATGATGAAATTTAGACTAAGAACATTTCATTAATGGTAACTACTTAAACAACCTTACCAGAAAATGTTCGCTAATGTATCAATATTAACCTGAAGGGAATTGTTTAAGGTTTTGTTCCAGATCCTAATTCAATTTTTTCATGTCTTTTGATGAAGATACTGAAAATAGGTTAGTGACTTGTGTGGGTTATAGAAAACTTGTGGGGGTAATGATATGTTGGATGTCATATCTGAGATCCAAAAATATCCTAACACAGTAGATTAACAATGTAAATGGTGATGAGATAAAAGTTAATTTAAACCTTAACATATAGAAAAAAATTACAACAAAACTTTTACACAGCCTGTTGGTTATGCCTAAAGGTGAACATTGTGTATTAACAGAGGCTCATTAGACTGAAGAACACTAGCGTGACAGAACCTCAACACACGTTAGCAATGCCATACTTCTGCGAAAATGAATTAAAATTATGATAGCAAGTATTAATAAATGTTATATTGTGATAATGATAGGTGGTATTTGGGTTTGAGTGCTGTCATAGTCTTAGAGATAAATTTGAGTGTGTACAAAGGAGACTGTTAGAAGAAAACAGCTGAAGATGTTCCTATTGGAGGGGAGAATATTTAGGGGAAAGATAAAAACTACTTACAAGTACTTGAAAAACTTTCACATAATTTGGAATTCAGGCTTATTCTTTCTGCTTCCAAAGCCTGTATTAATATTTGAAGTTTAGAAGTCTGGGAAATTTTTCTTCCAGACATTTTGATTTTTGCTTTAGTTTTGCAATGATTTTTTTAAAATGCTTTCATTAGTTACTCAATTTCCTATGATGATAAAATGTCAGTCTGAGATTAGGAAGCCATTTATTTGTGTCATTGAAAGGGAATTTCATGCAACAAATATTTGACTGGACTAGGTAACTTTAAATCCAAGTTCAAAATATTACTGCTTTGAATTTCTATAAAATTATTCATAACTGAATTAAGCAGGTGATTGGACATATCTGGCTGAAAGAGTAGTTTCTAAGGAAGGTCACAGAGAAATAGCCTATCTAGCTGGCAGTAACAACTTATCATCATTTTACAAAATGTAGACCTAAAGACTAAAACACAAAGGATCCTGTGACGTTTATGAGATAAAGAAGAATCGTCTCTTCCTAGAATTGTTTTAGGGTGGAGAACTATGTAGACAGTTTTATAAAAGCAGCTATTAAAGATAGTGAAAGTAAAGATTAACAGTCTGAATTAAGGTTAGTACTAATTAGGGATTACTCCTTTATTATAGAACATTCAATATATTTATTAGTTTATAACACACAGGAGAGTTAAAATGTATTACCAAAAAAAGGAAAAAGAAATACCTGCTTTCATACCGTTCATCTTAAAATGGATCCTTTAAAACCCTGTGTGCTCTGCTCCAATTAGATCTTTCATTTCCCAGCAGAGGTGAACACTACTCAATTATGTGTATATTTTCCATTTGCTTTTTTGTATAGTTTTATCAGAAAACTGCATATCACTATATAATATGTTTGTGTTTTACACGATTTGACAATTACACTAACCGGTTTTTGTATGTATTCTTCTGCGACTTCCTTTTTCAGATCAGAAATTCATCCAAGTTGTTGTATGAGCTGTAGACCGTTCATCATCACTAGTACTAGATTCCATTGGATTTTATGTATATACTCCGATCCTCATGGAATTGTTTTTTGTTTGTTTCTAGTTTTTCATATGTCTGTAGTTGCACAAATGCAAGTGTATCTTCATAGTAATGGTACTCAAAGTTTGTCCTATGGCCAGCAGTATCACTTGGGAACTTGTTAAATAGGCAAATTCTTCAGACTCACTCCAGACCTGCTGAATCAAAAACTCTGGGGGCAGTGGGGTACAGTTTTTAACAACCTGTCCAGGTGAATCTGATGCACTTTCAAGTGTAAAAAACCACTGATATCCAGTATATTTCTAGGAATGAAATTGTTGGGTCATACTTTATAAATCTTCATGATAATACATGTTTTTCTAAAATGGTTATACAAATTTTCAACTCATGCAAAATTTAATATAAGCTTCCATTGTTCTATTTCTTCTAACAGTTGACATTGCCTGACTTTTCATAGTTTTCTAAGAATTTTTGAAACATATATGGATAACCGATTCTATTGAATACTCTTTTGTTGTATCTACTACTATAATAATATTTTTCACTTTTAGTATATTAATGTAATGAATAAATTATGTTGACTGTTTAATCTTAAATTATTTTAGCACTTCTGGTGTAAACCTACTTTTGTCTACTTTTATATGTTGGTGGCTTCTATGTCTTAATATTTTTTATTTTTGCATCCACATTCATAAATGATATTGGTCTATTATTTTTTCATTTCCATGAACATTTTGTTTGACTTTTAAAATGAACTGGGTCTGGTGGTTTTTTGATTTGCCTGTTTAGTTTTTGGTGCTTGGGAAGATATTTATAATTAACAATTTGATTCCTTCAATGGTTTTGAACTATTTACGATTTTATTTTTAATACTTAATCATTTATATTTTATTGAGAATTTATCTACTTTTCATCTTTAAATTTATTGGCAAATATTGCCCATGATTTTCTCTTATTATTGAAAAAATATAATTTGCATCTGTATAGTTAAGTCCCTTTTTCATTCCAAATCATCTTTAGGTTCTTTCTGTTTGCTTTGCTAACCTCATATGTTACTTTCTTTTAGTCGTTTTAAGGCAGTAGAACATTTTGCTCAGTGGCCCCCAAATCAAAGGAATTTATTTCAGATTCAAATATAGCCGGCATTTGTTTTGTGCTATAAGAAAAGTAAAAAGAAAATGTGTTCACGGTTTTGGAGGATAAAGCTATATATACTATAACAATTCAAGATTGATGAGAACAGGATTTTTATTAGTCTTACCCATGTACCTCTAATTTTTAGGTTAGTGTCTATAATCATGCTTACCTAGTGCCCAGTACATTTCTTTTTAAAGAAGGAACTGACTTATTGAAGAGTATGCACTCTTTGAATTCAGCCCCCCACCCTCCCACACACCTTGACAAGAAAGTGGTATCTTTTCAACAGTTCTTCTGACTAAAAATAAATTGATTCTGTAAAATAACTATACAATTATTCAGCACTGTATTACCAGAAAGATTTCTTGTGGGTTTTAATGCAAATAATTGTGAAATGTGAAATAAGTGCAAATTAGATAACTACACTTACCTAGTAAGCACATTGTTTGCTTACTCAAACTTCTACTGTCTCTATTTCTAAAGTGACATCACTGTTACTGGCAAATGTGGATATCTTAACAATGTTCACTGAAACTAGTGTATCTATCCCTGTGTCTATATTAAAATTACCAGAAGAGCTTTAAATAACCCTGATCAATTGAATAGGAATCTCCCTAAATAGGACCTGGGCACAGAAGATTCAAATGTGTAGCAGTGTTTGAAAACCACTGGCATTAGTTAGACATTTGTCACACCTTATGCTTTAAATTCATTTGTACTGTTGACTTACATGGGCCTTTATTAGAGGAGCAGCGTATTGAGGTCAAAAACCACTACAGCTAATAGCAGAGTACTCGTCCTGAACTAATTCAACCATTATAAGACACTTCAAAAGCAATTTCCTAATCTGTGTTTTCACACTGTTGAAAAGGCTTAAATAGTATCCTATGCTTTGTCAAACATTTTCCCATGTTTTATATTTGATGCTTAATATATTTATCTTACCTTAAGCTCTTTCCTGATGTTAGTGAATGCTAATCTATTTTTAATAAAACTAGTCAGTCTCAGTTGGTAGTCAACAACAACAACAACAACAAAGATTGCTAATGTCTTGTGAAGCGTGGCAGAACATGCCACCTAAAATATGGCACTTTGGCATAAGTATTATTTTGAGCTAAGGCATGTGAAAAACAGAAAGTGCAAGAAGGACACTCTGACTTCCCCTTTTACATCCTGAAAGAGGGAAATAAAGCCACTCTATGGAAGCTGTCGTTCTTATACCAGAAGGAAAATAGCATTCTTACGATCAGGAATGGCCGTACAGACTGAGAGAAATCTGTAAACCTTGTATACTAACTCTGACTTTCCTTGTTACTTTTCCACCATTAACTGCCATATCTCAAGTCCCTTTGTCTTGTCACATTTTCATAATTTACCACTTTTTGTTCAATTCAGTATACAAACTCAACTTTTTTTTTTTTTTTTTTTTTTTTTTTTTTTTTTTTTGAGATGGAGCCTCACTCTATCACCCAGACTGGAGTGCAGTGGCGTGAGCTCAGCTCACTGCAAGCTCCGCCTCCCGCGTTCACGCCATTCTCCTGCCTCAGCCTCCGAGTAGCTGGGACTACAGGTGCCCACCACCACGCTCGGCTAATTTTTTGTAGTTTTAGTAGAGATGGGGTTTCAATATGTTCGCCAGACTGGTCTCGATGTCCTGACTTCGTGATTCGCTCACCTCGGCCTCCCAAAATGCTGGGATTACAGGCGTGAGCCGCCGCACCTGGCCCGAACTCAACTCTTAACTGCTCCTTTGGGTCTTGATTCTTTTGTGGGGACTCCCATGTCAATGTAAAATTTATAAAGTGCTTATGCATTTATCCCATGAATCTATCTTATGTCAGTTTAATGCGTACATCCAACTGGAGACCCTAAGAAGGTAGTGGAGTAATTTTTTCTTCCCTATACTTGAAACCAGCATTAAAACTCTTAGTAACAAAAGGACCTCAGATTGGAGTGATGTGGCAGAAGGAATGAGAGGGCATATTTTTAAAATGCAATTGACTTTAATCAATAAATAAGTACTTTTGTGAAAGAAAATGAGAAATGTTCATTTAATTGCTTCTGTCATAATTTAACTTACATCATATATGTAGCTATTCTTTTCTTAGCCAGTCTTGCTTTTATCAGTCGAATCAGATAATTTCACTTTTTTTTTTTTTTTTTAGCAAGTATAAGGCATAAGGTAATCATTGTCCAAAATACCTTCATAAACTAACTTGAGTTTGGTGATCTCTTTTTGTGACAATTTGCCATGTAATTTTGTTCTTGAGAGAAAACATTTATTGTAGACTATGGTAGACAACTGTCTACCTTTCTTGTTTACTATTTGGGAACCCTTCCTGATTTCATTCTAAGGATTTGAATGAGACTTATCTCATCACCCAGCACTGTAGGTGAGTTCCATAAGCAGGTCTGTCCATCCAGTATATCTCATCTAATTTTATACTGTGGAGGGACACAGTGAGGAGCCCATGACCTGAGGCAGGCAAAGGAGATTCATTTCTAATGGGTAAAACTATGAAGGCAACAAAAGGTGGCCATCTTCACCACTTTTGAAGAAAATTTGATTTATAATGACACAATTACAGAAGAAAGTAGAGCTGAGAATTCAAAGGTAAGGCCAGGAGTGGTGGCTCATGCTTGTAATCCCAGCACTTTGGGAGGCTGCCGCGGGTGGATCACAAGGTCAGGAGATCGAGACCATCTTGGCCAAGATGGTGCCAATATGGTGAAACCCTGCATCTGTTAAAATACAAAAAAATTAGCTGGGCATGGTGGCGCCGCCTGTAGTCCCAGCTACTCAGGAAGCTGAGACGGGAGAATCACTTGCACCCAGGAGACTGTGGTTGCATTGAGCCGAGATCGAGCTACTGCACTCCAGCCTAGCAACAGAGTGAGACTCTGTTTCAAAAAAAAAAAAAAGAAAGAAATGCAAAAGATCTCTAATTATGTACATTGAGTATTTAGAAACAACTATTTCCAATATACTTTTTAGTATGTAGATAATACATTCCCTTATCAGGCTAATACTTAGCTGTTTTTGCCAATTGCAAGAGTTTTGATTGCTACAATACTATCAATTTTTAAATGCTATCATTTGTGAGAAGTAACCTTGCAATATTTTATGTGCCAAATAGGAAAGAAAAATTAAAAATTATCAATTAAGCATTGTGCAATGAATCTCCAGTATCAAATTGGTGAAAATTTTAAAAACCGGTCAAATAGAAACAATGATTCACATATAGTATCACAAATACTGAAGAAAAGGGTTTTGCAAATGAAATATCCTCAAATGTGCAATTACAGAGACTGAGATGGTGGATGATATACCTCAGGTTATAAGGAGCCAGTGATTTTCACATGATAAATTTTTAGTTGTTGGATACCGTGACTCATGCCAAGTGTTTATTTTTGCTGGAACTTTAAGAGAATTAATATAAACATAAAAGGATATGTAAATCAGTTGATTACTCATGACTTTAAGTAAATTCCTTCAAATGAGATAGAATCTGATCTGAACAGAACATTGGAAAACACACACACACTCACACACATAGAGAAAAGAATTTTCCCCCAGGGATATGGTTTGGCTGTGTCCCCACCCAAATCTCATCTTAAATTGTAGCTCCCATAATTCCCATGTGTCATGAGAGGGACTCAGTGGGAGGTAAGTGAATCATGGGGGGCAGATATTTCCCATGCTGTTCTCATGACAGTGAATAAGCCTCACGAGACCTGATAGTTTTATAAAGGGGAGTTCTCCTATACAAGCTGTCTTGTCTGCCACCATGTAAAATGTGACTTTGCTTCTCTTTCACCTTCAGCCATGATTGTGAGGCCTCCCCAGCCATGTGAAACTGTGAGTCAATTAAACTTCTTTTCTTTATAAATTAACCAGTCTTGGGTATGTCTTTATTAGCAGCATGAGAACAGAATAATATACCCAGTTTTCATCATTTTCAGATATCTGACAGTATGATAGTCATGTACAGTTTATTGCTTAAAAGTCCCATTCCAAGCCCTGCACTAAAGGAAGGAAGCTGAAAACAAAAGAGAATAAGTTCCAAGACAGAGACAGAACTTGGCCATGGATACCTCCCCAGTATCTTCAGATTTACACAAACTGTCTAAAAATGGTAAAAATTAAGTCCACCACAAAAAAAATAAGCAGTTAATTGAGTTTCACTCTGAGGTAGGGGTAGATTAACCATATTGTTTTAGATGTGAAAACCCAGACAGAAGCCACTTAGAGCCCAGCACCTATGCTGGAATAAAGATTAAAAGCTTTTAGATACTTGCCTTTGGTATCCATCCCAAGGAGTAGATTGAGAGAAAATTGATGGGAAAAATCGCTGCACCAAGTTAGGTATAGGTGTTTTAAAATTGTTCTGTATTGAATAAAAAATGTGAATGCTGGGAAGCAAGCAATTGGGGAATATCTGCAATTAGTTCTGTCTGATCTGAATCTCTACATGCCAAGCTCCCCATCAGTATATATTGTCCCAGTGCAGTATGAAATCTAGGTTGGGCACATGACCAAAACCTAATTGGATAACTCCTAGCACTAGTCACAATATTCATTAAGAAAGCAAACAATGACTTCGTCTAAGCCGATGAAGGTTAACCCTGATGTTTGTTGAAGATATTAGCAAGAAGTGCCTTCTTGGCTCTAAAACTTCTACCTATACAAACAATTTAGTTTAAGTCATGTTTAAACTAAGAATTAAGTCAAAGAGAAAAGCAGAACCTAATGAAGAAATCAAAGCCATAACAAAACTATTTGGGTCCCCAGATTTGTGCCTTAAGATAGCTTCATCCTTGGACTTTTTAGTTATTTGAGCCAATAAACTCCTTTTGTATTGCTAAATCTTGTTTGATTCTTTTCATTTGTCATCAAGTTAAGTAAGAACATAAAGTAGTAGTCACATACTCAAAAGCTGTTGGGACCAGGACCATCACACAAATAAAAGGAGTGAGAAACTGAGAAGGTTATAAAACCATAGGGATGAGCTGGGCCTGTGTGAATAAAAGAACATGTGACTGACCACAGGGAACATCAACACTCTGCTATACTGATTGTGGGAATGCAGACAATAATTTAATTTTTCTGGCCTTTAGATTATGACGTGAATTTTAATATGAAGTCTTCTAAATTTGAATTTCTGGCAAACATATTATTTATTATTTAATAAAATACATCATCTAGGCCAGATCTTAGTAGGCCATGATTTTGTATATAATTACTTAAAATATGCAAATGATAATTTATCTATTCACATTAGAAAATGGAAAGTATTTATAAAAATTAGTTTTCACCTAAAATTGCTCATCCCCAATCATCCACCCTGATGTTTCTGAGTCCCTAATAGTAGGAAAAAAAAATGATGTTTTGTAAATATTTCTATATCATATATTTTCTATCTTTTAAATCAGAGAATGTAAGCATCATATGTCTCTATAGGTAGGCAAGTGATGTGGAGAAGTGGAAGGAAATAATGCTTACTATGTTGAAAAGCATTCTATGTCATTAGAAACAAAACAAAAAAAAAGCAAGAAACAAAACAAATTTGTATATGGAGTTTGGTTGCTTAACTACCAGTTTGAGATATATGTCACATATTTTCAAGGAAAAGAAATATGTAAGAATATTTCTCTTATCAATTTGAAATGCATCCTAGCTGTTCAGAATGTATGATAGTATTCCTCTATTTTAATACTAAAAGGTAAGATTTTCCGTGTGTGTAATTACACCAATAAGAACTGGACAGGCTTTCTGAGTACCACACTCAGTGAAAGAAGAAAAGGTTACTACATCAATATCAAAATGGTGTCATATGAAAAATATAATTAGTTCCCTGGACATTTTGGTTTTCTTTTTTAAAGTTATTAGTTATGTCCTGGATATGTATTGCACCATAATGAAGGTGAGAAAAATAAAAATCACTTTTGAATAACTGAAACGATGTCTAATATGATCAAAGATATAAATTCAGAAATTATGAAGTAAAAATTACATTAATAGGAAGAACATGAATCCAATATAACAAGTTTCAAGATCCCTCTAAAGTTCTGATCTTGGAAGTGTAAAATGTACATATAGATATATGTACATATATATATATATATATGGAAGACTCCAACTGCCAAAAGTGAAGTGTTATGGACTGAATTGCCCCCTGCCCAAAATCATATGTTGAAGTCCTAACCTCCATTGTGTCAATTTGGAGATAAAACCTTTAAAGAGATAAGGTTAAATGAGGTCATAAGGGTAGAGCCCTAATCCAATAGGTCTGGTATCCTTAGAAGAAGAAGAGAAGCCAGGGGGCTGGGGAGGGATGTGCACAGAGAAACAGCCATGTGAGGACACAGTGAAAATACAGTCACCTGAAAGTCAAGGTGAGAGGCTCTAGGAAAAACAAAGACATTGGAGGCTCCCTGATCTTGGACTTTCAACCTCCAGAACTCTGAGAAATAAATTTCTGCTGTTTGTCTGTGGTATTTTATTGTGGCAGTCCTAGCAGACCAGTACAAGAAGGAACCCCCCTCAACTGTTTTTCCTGTGGATAAAAGAGTATTCTTCTCCCCATCTCACCAATGGATCTGCAAGCCTCAAACCAAGGCTCATTTCTTCCCTTTGTAGAATCACAAGGTGAAAGAAAAAGTAATAAAATTGTCACTTCAGCCCAGGCAGGAACTGGGAGTTGGTCATTTTCGTAAAGAAGAATGGGAAATCCCAGGAAAAGAAGAAAACGTAGGTACAAAAGGGGCACAGGGCTGCAGAAATTGAGGAGCAAACAGAGAGTTCTAGATGAGAGTTGGTGTGTTGGACTCATTGAAAGCACAGGGAGCACCCCTAAAATTCTGGGATATGAAATGCTACTCCAGTCTGAACAGCGGAATGATTTACCCAGATCAGAAGCCAATATCACAACTACCACCACAGTCATACACACTATTGTCTTGGAATGATTATCTATTCTCAATAAAGAAGTGATTGAAATTTCATTTGATTTGATAATCTGTTGGTCTTAAATAGACACAAAAACTGGTGAAGTACCATCCAGATAGAATAAGGGGTAGTTTCCTGCTACATGTTCATCTTATCAAAGCCAGGTGGATAAAGCTAATTCTCATAATCATATGGTGACTGGACAAGACAAGACACATGCTTTATACTCATGTTTATTATATTTAATAATAATAATAATAATTCATTATTTAATATTTATTCAAGTTTTTTTTTTCCAAAAAGGTAAGCAAAGAAATGATTATTTTTAAATTGCCTGAGGATGATTGGTTCGAAAAAACTAAACTCCAGGTGGATAAATTAGCTATAAAAGAAAAAGAGGAAAAAATAGAAACAGAGGTAACCTTACCACAGTCCTTGGATAAGAACAAGGAAAAAGCAGTATTTTAAATATTATTCAAATTACACAGAAATAGCAGTATACTTTCCTATATTATGAAAATGCTGTCTCTGTACATTCTAAAAAAATAAATAAACCAAATAAAATAATAAGAAAGGAAAATGGGAAAGTATTTTCCCCCAAGTAGCACCTACCAAATTTTGACGTGCTTTATTTTAATGCTTATGAAAATAACACTAAAACTGACATAAATAAATGAACAATTACTATGTGTAGAAAACCGCAAAAGAGACTTTCTAGAAATAAACTTTTAAGTATAAAAAACAGGCTTAAATAACTTATCATGAAATCTTTCTATGATAGGGCCTTGTCCCAATCTAATTTGATAATTATTTGCGTACATTATTAGTCCTTAATCTGTATTTCTCATACAAGACAAGGAAATAAACGTTCTGCCTTGACTATGGCACTGTAATATATATATTTTTCTCTTATATTCAATGACAAGGAAATTAGCCTTTACACAATCAATAGGATTTCATGCCAAATATTATAAGAGTTTAACATCTCAACTCAAAGAACAGTTAATGTTTTAAACACTCGCCCACCCATCTACTCCCTGCTGAACTTCCCACCCATGTCAAACACTGATCTCCTTGTGAATCTTATTTACCATCCTGGAGAAATCTTGTAAGCTTTTTATTGATCTTAATTATTTTTTCCAGTTAGACATTATGTTCCCTTTCAGATGAATATTATCAGTACTCTTGAAGTAACCTAAGAATATACGGTTTCCTTTCTTTCTTCTGTTTAAGCGTCAGATCTAACCTACCCTGTCTCAATGTCCCCAGACAGCTCTTCCTTCTCTGACAATCTCAGATGGGATTTTGGTTTAACACAAGGAAAAAAGACAGCCTGACATTTTGATGTGTTAAGCTATGGTCTTGTCACCTTCTCTTTTCCCTTTGCAATGCACTTTTTCTGAATGGCAGTTAGGTTTTTACATTCTGAGCCTGCAGTGTTTGTTTATTCTCCAAATATTAGCCAGGGCAAATCCCAATTAACATACTAGAAGACACAAAGAAAACTTGTCATCTTGGGAAAAGAAATTCACAGAGTAAGTAATATAGAGTAACATTCTTTAATTCCCATCATTTCCACTAATATATAAGCTATTGCTAGTCACACTCATTCCATTGATGACACTGCTTATGTTTTGAAAACTTAAATAATTCTCAGATACCAGAAATAATTGGTCCTGGACTAATTGCTGTAAAAGGAAATACACCCAAACGTTCTTCCTTACTTCTTAGTAGAAGCTTTTTTGCACATTTTATGAAATATTGAGTCCTTTGTATGCACCAGATGTTCTGACTGCAAGCTCATCTAAGAGAAAATTGTAAAGGCAGAAAATATTATTTTATATGATTAATGAATTTATTCATTATTAATCAAATATTTATTTAAGTCCCCATTATTTGCTAAATGTTGTTAAACTCCTCAAGTTGTTTAAAGCATATTGCTTGGAGAGGAGTCTGACATACACATAAATAAGTACAATGAGATGTTATATGTGCTAAGCTCAAAGAACAGGATATTTGGTTTTGAAGGAGCATAAAAGAGGGAACAGGCAAATCTACCTTATGGAAAATATCAAAATAGACTTCAAAGGGAAAATGACTTTAAAGCTAAAACTTTATAAGACAGAAGTATTAAGCAAATAGACTAGGAAAGAGGACATTTCAGGGAGATGGTGACGTTTATAAAACGATACAGAGGGATGGAAGACCATGGCATGCTTGAAAACAGCAAGTCTATGAATATGGCTAGGGAGACTCAAGTGGCAAATAGGCTCCAGATCAAGATGAACAGAAAATGCATAAGTCTCCTGGTTTGCTGATTCTTGGCTGGAAGGAAGGAGATGACCATGGCTGTTTTCATCAGCCATCACAGCTCTGGGGGGTTCAAGGGCAGAGAAGGGGAATGTAGGTGGGCTCCTCTAGGAATTCTGAGGCAGAGGGAATGTGGGAAGCTCTTTTTTTGTTTTGTTTTGTTTTGTTTTGTTTTTTGTTTAAGTAGCTTAGTTGATATTTTGATATCCTCATTTAGATACAGTATGGCAAATCCTGTGTCAGGACCTGATGAACCAAGCCCTCTGTTGAACATCATTGTAGTATTGCTCTTTCCCATCCTTCTGCGTAGGTTTCCCACTCATCTTCTCTGCAATCCAGAATCCCCACCTTTCAGGTGATTGTCTCTTAGTATTATCTTTCACATTCACTGTCCCTACGTGGCCTCAGCCCCCACAGCCTGGTTTGCCTTTTTAGATAACACTTTTTTCTCTTTTCCTGGGCTTATTTTAGGCTTCACTTCATATACAATCATCTATATTTATAAACGACATTCACCCAGACCTTATGAACTATAGTTAAAATCATTATGGAGTGATCGTGGATAGAAGAATAGACGCTCCAATTTATTAAGGAATTTCTCCCAAATCTGTGTCTGTCACATCTGGCGAGGAGCTTTAATTTTGGCCTTTTCTGAGGCCAATAGGAGTATTTGGTACACCGCTAATACAGGCATTCTCTGTTTTATTTTAGTGTCTCACATGACATCATCTTTTCCTCTGTCGACCCAGTACTTCCAACGTGCCCCATCCTGGATCTATATGCCTTGAAAATGCTCTATGATTAGGCCTTCTAGTTCATGAAAAAGCCCATCTCTGTAAGAATGTATTACCTCCCAATAGATGTAAGATGACAAGGCATTTAATCCAGCATTATGCTTAAATAATCTTGTAATTCCTAAAGCTGGAAACAGGAATTTATATTTTGTTGTTGTTGTTTGCGGAATACTTGCATTTTAACCTAACACAGAAAGGTGTTTCCAACTTGAGCAGTAAAAGCAAGGAGACTGGGGAAACAGAAGGATGGGGACAGGCAAAGAACTAAATGATGAAATAATGAATACTAAAAGATTGATCCAGTATCCCCAGTTGAGTTATCTTTGGTAACAGTCTTTAACTTAAAGTAATTAATTGAATGATGGAAATTCTAAGCATCACCAAAAATCAGCAGAAATTGTAATTCGTGGCTTTAGTTCATTTCTGGTCACATCACACTTGCATGTGACCTGTCCACTCAATTAACTCACTCATTTATTAATTTTGTCACCATTATTCATGGAGACCTACTAATAATCTAATCGTATGTGTGGAACAGAGTAAGTAATCAATATGAGCATCCTTCATTCACTTAAAAAAAAAAAACATGTATTTAGCTTCAAGCATAAAACAAGCACCATTTTAGATAGCACACTTTTCTTCTCTGGGCTAATTTTAGGCTTGAATTAAAATACAGTCATGTATATTTACAAACAGCATTCACCTAGACCCTGTGAACTGTAGCTGAAATAATTACCAAGTGGTTGTGGATAAGAAAATGGAAGCTACAACTTATTGAGGAATTTCTCCCCAATCTGCATCTATCAAATGTGGTGGGGAGCTTGAATTTGAGCCTTTACTCTAACCAATAGGAGGAGGCAGTGATGAAAAAGACAAAGCCGTATTCAATGTACTGTTATATTTTTGTGAGCAGAAAAATAAGCAGGAAATATCACCAAGGTACAAATATTTTACATAATGAGAGTAAGCCTAGGATGGGCTTTAGGTACATGTAGGAGGAAAGTTTCATGTTCAAGCCTCAGAGGTCAGAGAAGGCACACCACACTTGGGGAATTTCAAGGATCTGGGTTTGAATCCTGGCTTTGCCATAAAATAGGACAAATTACTCAACCTCTCTCTAGGTCAATTAACTCATCTATAAAATAGGAATTTTACAGACAAAATTATAAATAGGAATAATAATGGAATATATTAAAAGAGGAATAATAATGATACATATATCTTAATATGACTTAAGAATTAAATGAGTTAATACGTCGACTATTTAGAAAGATTGTTGGCAGATAGCACTCTATAGGTGTTAGCTCTTTTAACATTTTATTATTAACGTATTATTATGTATATACCTCAGAGTGAGAGGAGGGAGGTTTGCATAAGCAAGATCCAGACTGTGAAGCATTTATGTGCCTTGCTAAAGAATTTGGGATTTATTCTAAGGCTATTAACTAGGAATCAAAGAGAGTTTTTAGCAGGGAAGTAACGTGATCCTCTTTGTAATGCATTACTTCTTGCCTAGTTCCATAAAAGAGCGCCTGCTGTAGTATTTCTACCATTTGGACTGTTTAATTTGTGTGCGTGTGTGGGTGTGGGTGTGCTTACATTTGTATAAAAGTAAGGAAAGAAGCATAATGATTCTTGGGACAAAATGTATATTTAACAGTACTAAAAATATGACCCTGATTCTTAATTCAGATTATTGTAATGTGAGAAACAATACTTGATTCGACCCTAAGACATAACTTTGGAAAACAATACGTGTCTGTACCGTATTCTGTGTCACCGAGGGAAGAATTTGTAGAGGGACCCAGTTCTGAGGTCCTGGAAAGCATGACCACGACACATGGTTCTTTTGTACCCTGCAACATATTTCATACTCTTCTTTTTACTTATAATTTGTATGTCGCAAATTTTAAAGACAAATGTGGGATAGAAGCCTGAAAATCTGTTTCTCACCTCTCACATATCCATTCTGATGGGAACTTTGCATGTTCTTCTCATTTCGCAAGCCCACAAACAGCTAACTGAACATAACCTAAGCACCAAATACAGCATCTGAGATGGCCTGCTAGTGCCAGAGTCACAGTGTTTCTTCCTTATATGCTCATTTTGTTTTGATCATTCTTGCCAGCTTATGACTTTCCTGTCTTTGGTCCAGCACCACCATCCTCCTTCCACATATTTTTCCTATCTCAGCCCTCCTGCTGTATTCTTTTCTTGCCTTTTGGAGTGTATTATTTCTTTTGTGTTCATTTATATAAAGTCAGATAAAGGAACGTGAATGCATCTTGTAAGAGCCACGCTCTAAATGCCTTTAATTTTTCTTTATTCCATTTTGTTATCAGCATCAGTGCATTATGTTACCATTACACGAAGACACAATTTTCCATCTTTGAAAAAAAGGCTTATTTTATTTTATTTTCAAGATAACGGGTGGCTTTTTAAAAATGAAAAAGACGGATTAAATGTAGGCAATCATACAGCTGGGTTTACAAGCATGAGCTACTGACAAAGACTGCAAATCACCACGCAACTTCTTTCTTTCTATCTGATATTTTCCTTGACTCAATTCCAAATACATATTAAGTAATGGATTAACTGTTTCCAAGGGAAATACTGACGATAATTATGTCACATATAGCAGTTGTTTATGGGTGATAGAAATGCTAAATGCCACTAGACTGAGCCCTGGTTGATTTTCAATTCACTTTTCAAGGCAAACTTTCTGACACTTCTATATGCTTTTGATATTTGTGCATTTTCATCCATTTTCAGTTTGATAAACTGATTATATGGTATTAATTAGAACTGTACTGATGAAATCACCGTGTTTACATTTCAAAAAAATATGTTCAGAAAACATTTACTGGTTACTCACTTTGTGCTAGGCATAGTTGTATATTTTCAAGCCTTATATAGTTTGGTAATAGATTTTTGTGGATAAAAGGACAAATGCTGTGAGAGATATGGGAGTAACAGCTTTCAGTAAACAAACTTCTTCTTTCTCATTATGCATAATTTATTTGACTTATATGTAGTTTTAATTTTATACTCATATTATGAATAAAGTCAGTTTGTATTTTTACTTAACTTTTTAATCTAAACGAAAAAGCACTCAAAACCACAGTCAAAAGCAATTAAAGCAGATGCTGCAATTTTCAGAGCAAAATATATTGCTACTTTCAAATTTTCCAGTGATTATAACTTACAGTATTTTATACCATTATGTATACTTTGACCATTCAGAATTTTATTTTTGCAGATTCACTAATAATACTTTATTTCAGTCAGATGTACTTTGTCTGAAACAGCACATATTTGCTTCCATCTTTAGAGGATATTTTCAATAGGCATAGAAATGAAGCTTTCACTGCTCTAAATATGGCATTTCATTTTCTTCTGTCTTCCATGTCAGTCATCAGTCAGTTCTAAGTCTCACTGTTGTTTTTGAAGAAGCTGTTTTTAAGATTTTTCTCTTCAGCAGTTTGACTGTGATGTGCCTAATAAAATTTACTTTGTATTGTATTTATTATAAATCATGCATTTACAGATTTTCTGAACTTCTTCAATCTATGCATAAATGACTTATATCAGTTAGAAATATCAGTTATTATCTCTCTAGATTTTTCTTCTTTCTTATTCTTTATTCCTCTTTCTTTCTGGGACTCCAACTAGACATATATTGTACCTTCCCCACTGTATTGCACGTATCCCTTATGCTGCATGCTATATTCTCAGTTACTTTTGCTCTCTGTGCTTCGCTTTGGTTATTATTTATTGTCCTGACTTCCAGTTTGTTAGTATACTTTTCTGCAATATCTAATCTCCTCTTAAAGACATCTAATGAATTCTTAATTTAAGAATTTTTTTTAATTTTAGATTTTTTTTATCTGATTCTTTCTATCTTTCCTAATTCTCTTTTGAATTTCTCCATTTCACCGATTGGTTTCCATTCTCTCCTGGTCATCAGAATTCCTCATGCTGTTCTTTTATGGACATACCCACTTACTTGCCTCCCACTCTTACCTCCTTCTCAAACTCTGGTAACTATGAATCTGTTCTTCATTCCTAAAATTTTGTCATTTCAAATGGAATCATATGGTATGTGATTTCTGGGGATTGATTTTATTCACCCAACATCAATCTCTAGAGAGTCATCCAGTTATTATTACACATATCAATAGCTTGTTCCTTTTTATTATAGAGTAGTAATCCATGGTATAAATGGATATCACTGTATGTTTAACCATTTACCCATTTAAGGACATCTGAGTTTACAGTTTTGGGCTATTGTAAATAACATTGCTATCAACATTAATGTATAGATTTGTGTGTGTGTGAACCTAAGTTTTAACTTTGTGGGGAGTATATTTGCTAGATTGAATGATAGTTGCATTTTTAGTTTTTAAAGAACATGTCTAAATGTTTTCCAAAGTAACCATAACATTTAACACAACCAGCATCAATGTATGAGTGAATATCTTTTATACATACATCTTCACCAGCAATTGATGTTATTGTCACGTTTTTATTTTAGATATTATGATAGATATATAGTGATTTATCACTGTGGTTTTAATTTAGCCTTTGCTTAATGGCTAGTGATGAGGAAAATATTTTCATGTGCTTATTTGTCATCTGATATTCTCTTCAATAAAATGCTTCGACATGTCTTTTCCCCTTTTTCTAATAGAACTTTTTATGATGACCTTTGCAAGTTCTTTGTGTATATTCTAATAGTAATCTTTTGTAAGATATGTTGCTTGCAAATATTTTCTCACTGTCTGTAGCTTTCATTATCTTAACAATGCTTTTCATAAAAGGTTTTTAATTTTGATTTTGTCTAGTTTAACAATCTTTCTTTTTATTGATTTTACTTTTGGAATCAACTCTAAGAACACTTTGCCTAATTCTAGATCTCAAAGATTCTCTTAAGTGTTTCACTGAAAATTTTATAATTTTATGTACTACATTTAATTTCATGGTCTATTTTCACATCAATTTTTGTGTAACTTGAGATAATTAGGCTGAATCTCATTTATTTATTCGTTGTTTGCCTGTGAATATTCCATTATTGCAGTACTATTGCTGAAAATGTTATCTTTTCACTATTAAACTACTATTTGCACCTTTCTCAAGAATCTGTTGAGTATATTTCTGTGGGTCTACTTCTTGGTTTTCTATTCTGTTCCATTGATCTTTGTGTTTATCCCTTGTCCAAAACTATACACTCTTGATTACTGTAGCTATATAACAACTTGGTTTCAGGTAGACTGGTTCCTCCCATTTTATTCTTTGTTTTCAAAATTGTTTTAACTATTATTATTATTACTATTGATACAATGTCTCGCTCTTTCACTTAGGCTGGATTGCTATGGCTCACTGCCGCTTGGAACTCCTGGGCTCTTTAAGTGATCTTCCTGACTCAGCCCCCCAAGTCGCTGAGATACAGGCATGTGCCACTGTACCTGGCTAACTTTTTAATTTTTTTGTAGAGATAGGGTCTCACTATGTTGCCCAGGCTGATCTCAAACTCCTTATCTCAAGTTATCCTCCCTCTTCAGCCACCCAAAGCACAAGGATTACAGGCAGGAGTCACAGAGCCCACGCTTTTCTAGCTGCTTGAATTCCTTTCTTTCCACATGCATTTTTGGATAAATCTGTCTATCCATCCAACCATCTATCTATAGACAGACAGAAATATCTCTCCATATATTTCTCTATATATACACAATATATAAAACTATATTTTATGTGAAATATGCACATATTTATATGTATGTGTATATATTTTATATATAAAAGGTACATCTCATATATGCATATTTATATACATAAAGTCTTGCTAGGATTTTAATATCAATTTCATTAAACCTTTACATCAATTTTGGAACTTATATATTTTATATATTGAGTTTTCCAATTCATGTGCACAATATGTCTCTCCATGTATTTAGATCTTTGATTTCTTTTATCAGAATTTTGTAGTTTCAGTTTACAACTCCTGTACATGTTTTGATAGCTTAACATCTAAGTTTTTTTTTTTTATTGTGAAGGATCCTGGATTTTAATTTTGGTGTTTGTTCACTCATTGTTGTGACTGTGATGAATTTACTTATTAGTACTAAGAATGTTTTTGTAGATTCCTTGGGATTTTCTATGTAGACCATCATTTCCTTTGCAAATATGAATAGGAACATTTTTATTTCTTCCTTTCCAATTTGTGTGCCTTTATTATTTTTCTTGCCTTATTGCACTTGCTAGAATTTATAGCACGGTGTTCTGTTGAGTAAGAATGATAAGTAAACCCCTGTGTTGTTTCCAATTATACAGATAAAGCATTCGGTCTTACCCAATTAAATCTAGTATTAGCTTCATATTGTGTGTAGATGCTGCTATCACACTGAAGAAGTTTCCCTCTATTCCCATTGTTCTAGAAGTTTTTATAAAACATTCTATGCATCAATTAATAGAGCATGTGATTTTCCTTCCTCAGCTCATTAGTATATTATACAATAAGTTTGCAATCTTGAGCGACTTTTAAATTTCTGAGATAAATCCACTTAATCATAATGTATAATTGTTTGTATATATTGATAAATTCTGTTGGAGAATAATTTATTAAGACTTTTTGTGTCATATTCATGATAATAATTGTGTTTGTCTTATACTCCCCATCTGGTTTTGATATTAGGATAAGACTAGCTCCATAAAATGAATTGGGAAGCAAATCTTTTATTTTCTGAAAGAGATTCACAGAATTGTTCATTGTCCTTCAACATTTTAGTATATTCTCCAGTGAAACTACTTTGAACTGGAGATTTCTGTTTGGGGAAGTTTAAATTAGTAATTCAACTTACTTAGTAATTAACAGGATATTCAAATTACCTTTTTATAGTATATTTGGTGAGTTGTGATAACTGTGTTCTTCAAGAAATTGGTCTATTTAATCTAAGTGGTCAAATTTTTGTGTTTAGAGTTGTTATAATATTTTCTTGCTATCTTTTTGGTATCTATTGAAGCTGTAGTGGTATCTCTTGTTTCATTTCTTACATTGGTAATTTGTGTCTTTTTTTAATGTAAGTCATGATAGAGATTTGTCAGTTTTATTAATATATCTAAACAATCAGCTCTTTGTTTTATGGCATTTTCTCTACTGTTTTATGTTTTCAATTTCATTGATATCTGCTATTATCTTTATTATTTCCTTCCTTCTACTTGATGTGGTTTATTTTGCTCTTCTTTTAAGTTCTTGAAGTGAAAAATAAAATTATTGATTTGAAACATATTCTTTCCTAATGTATGCATCTGTAGTATACATTTCCTTCTTGGTATTACTTTATTGTTTTCCACATATATAGATGTGTTCATTTTAATTTTTAGTTTAATGCTTATGTTTTTTAAATTTTTCATCAAGAATTCCTATTTGACGAATGAGTTGTTTATAAGTATGTTTTTAAATTCCTGAATCTTTAGGGATTTTCATGTTATCTTTTTAGTTTTGATTTCTAGTTTAATTCCACTTTCATAAGGGAACAATTTGTATAATTTTAACTCTTGAAGTTTGTTTCATGAGTCAACCAGGATATGGCTGTCTTAGTACACATTTCACGGACACATGAAAAGAATGCATATTCCATTGTGGTTGGATATAATGTTCTATAAATATCAATCAGGTTCTGTTGTTGATATTTGATGATACTATTGAGTTCCTCTATATGCTTGCTAATTTCAGGTTCAGTGATTTTATCAGTGGTTGAAAAAACGGTATTGGTGTCCCTGACTTTATACATTTGTCTATTTGTCTTTTCAATTATGTTAGTTTTGGTTTTACGTATTTTGCAGTTCTGTTGTTTGGTTCACAAACATTTGGAATTACTATATATTCTTGGCATAATGACCCTTTTATTATTATACAATATCATTCTGTCCTGGCTATTTTTTTATTTTTATTTTTATTTTTGCTGTGATGTTTACTTTGTCTAGTATTACTATATCTGCTTCTGAATTTTAAAATTATCTGATGACGATATGATTAGGCTTTGTGTCCCCACCCAAACCTCATCTTGAATTGTAATCCTGATAATTCCCATAATTCTCACATGTCAAGGAAAGACCAGGTGGAGGTAATTCAATCATGGGTTTGGTTTCCCCCTTGCTGTTCTCATGATAGTGAGTGAGTGAGTTCTCACAAGATCTGATGGTTTTACAAGGTGCTCTTCCCCTTTCACTCAGCACTTGTCCTTCCTGATGTTTTGAGAAGAAGATGTCTTGCTTCCCCTTCACCTTCCTCCGTGATTGTAAGTGTGCTGAGGTCTCTCCAGCCATGCTGAACTGTGAGTCAATTAAACCTCTTTCCTTTATAAATTACCTAGTCCTAGGCAGTTTCTTACGGTAGTGTGAAAACGGACTAATACATTAAGTTGAGACTGCAGTGAGTGGGGTGCTGCTATAAAGATAGCAGAAAATGTGGAAGCAACTTTGGGACAGGGTAATGGACAGAGGTTGGAACAGTTTGGAGGGCTCAGAAGAAGACAGGAAGGTGTGGAAGAGTTTGGAACTTCCTAGAGGCTTGTTAAATGGTTTTGACCAAAATGCTGATAGTAATACGGATAATGAACTGCAGGCTGAGGTGGTCTCAGATGGAGATGAGGAACTTGTTAGGAATTGGAATAAATGCGACTCTTGCTAAGCTTTAGTAAAGAGACTGGTGTCATTTTGCTCCTGCGCTAGAGATCTGTGGAATGTTGAACTTGAGAGAGATAATTTAGGGTATCTGGTGAAAGAAATTTCTAAGAGGCAAAGCATTTAAGAAGTGACCTGTGTACTCTTAAAAGCATTCAGTTTTATACATTCACAAATACACTATCTGGAATTGAAACCTATGTTTAAAAGGGAAGCAGAGCATAAAAATTTAGGAAATTTGTGGCCTGATAATGCAATAGAAAAGAAAAACCCATTTTCTGAGGAGAAATTCAGGCTGGCTGCAGAAATTTGCATAAATAACAAGGAGTCAAATGTTAATCACCAAGATAATGGGGAAAATGTCTCCAAGGCATGTCATAAGTCTTCATAGTAGCCTTTCCCATTACAGGCCCGGAGGGCAAAGAGAAAAAAAAAAAAAAAAGGGTTTTGTGGGCTGTGCACAGGGACTTGATGTTTAGTGCAGTATCAGAACTTGGTGCTCTGCATCCCAGTCATGGCCAAAGGGCCAATGTACAGCTCAGGCCATTGCTTCAGAGGATGCAAGCCCCAAGCCTTGGTGGCTTACACATGGTGTTGGACCTATGGGTGCACAGAAGTCAAGAATTGAGGTTTGGGAACCTCCAGCTAGATTTCAGACGATATATGCATACACCTAGATGTCCAGACAGAAATTTTCTGCAGGGGTAGAGCCCTCACTGAGAACTTCTGCTAAGGCAGTGCAGAAGGAAAATGTGGGATTGGAGCCCCCACACAGAGTCCCCACTGGGGCATCACCTAGTGAGCTGTGAGAAGAGAGTCTCCATTTGCCAGACCCCAGAAGATCCACCCACAGCTTGCACTGTGTGACTGGAAAATCCAGGTACTCAACACAATCCTATGAAAACAGCCAGGCAGGAGGCTGTACCCTTCAAAGCCACAGGGGAAGAGCCATCCAAGGTTGTGGGGAGCCCATCGGTATGACCTGGCTGTGAGACACTGAGTCAAGGAGATCATTTGGAACTTTAAGATTTGACAACCCTGCTGGGTTTTGGACTTGAATGGGGCCTGAAGCCCCTTTGATTTGGCCAATTTCTCCCATTTAGGACAAGTGTATTTCCCAAAGCTTTCTCACACACTGTATTTAGGAAGGAACTAACTTGCTTTTGATTTTATAGGCTCATGGGTGGAAGTGACTTGCCTTGTTTCAGATGAGACTTTGGACTTGAACTTATGGATTAATGCTGCAATGAATTAAGACTTTGGGGGACTCTTAGGAAGGCATTATTGGTTTTGAAATGTAAAAGGGACATGAGATTTAGGAGGGAACAGGGGCAGAATGATATTAGGCTTTGTGTCCCCACCCACATCTTATCTTGAATTGTAATTCCAGTAATCCCCATAATCCCCATGTGTCAAGGGAGGAACTAGGTGAAGGTGACTGAACATGGGGTTTATTTCCCCCATGCTGTTCTCGTGATAGTGAGTGAGTTCTCAAGAGATCTGATAGTTTTCTAAGGAGCTCTTCCCACTTCACTTGGCACTTCGTGTTGCTTTGTGAAAACAGTGCCTTGCTTTCCCTTCTCCTTCCTCCATGATTGTAAGTTTCCTGAGGCCTCTCCAGCCAAGCTGAACTGTAAGTCAATTAAATCTCTTTCCTTTATAAATTACTCAGTCTTGGGAAGTTCTTTATAGCAGTATGAAAACAGACTAATACAGATGATATATCTTTTTTTACACTGATACATCCATCGCTGAAAAACTAAATTTCAGGTAAACACAGTGGAAAGTAGGCTATATAAAAATGCTGAGTGACAACTATTGGATTGGCCATTCAATATTTCCTCTGGTAATACCTAGGCTTTCAAATGTTAGACTGCAGAAGAATAGATTTACATTAATAATATCTAGCTCAGAAGTGAGACAAATGTTAGCTAATGGGAATTAGCGACAGGAAAATTATTTCTCCTTAAGTGATCAGAGCTATAATTCCTTAATCTTTGCTTTTACTTCAATAAACAAGGCATATATAGTCTTTATTGATATATGAATTCACAAGATTACTCAATTTGCATAGCCATTCATATAAGAAAAATATATTAAGAAAATGTTCCTCTTTTTATTATTTTACTACTTGAAGAAAGACCAGAAAATAATTTTTAATCTGGTCTATCACACTATGCTGTTATTCCAAAGTAGGTAAGCAAACAAAAAGCCAAGTGAAAAATGTCAAAAATGTCACCTTATAGTCTATATTAATTCATTTTTTAAAAATCATGACCAACAGTTAAGATATTGTCTGATGTTTTTATGTCAATACAGTACTCCAATAATTATTTTTACTGTTTTTAAATTTGCTTATTTTAAGTGATACATTTTATTGATTGTCTAGTTATTTAAAAATGATCAAGATTCTGTGGATTTTGCAAATGTAAAAAAAACATTTTATAAGGATCTAAAAATTATTGTGATTAGTGATAGGTAGTGAAAGCCCCAAACAGTTCTGCAGAAATATCCATGCCTGACACAATACAGTTACTATTTCATAAGAATCTAGTTGTATATATTAACCCCCTAAATTGTACATATTTAGTTTCTAGCCATTACTATAATAATATATTATTGTCCAACCTACTATTTAAGTCACAATTTTTTTTTCTGAGAAATTTTGTTCTATTTGGTGAAGAAGTGATATGTAATAATTCCCACCCAAATTATTTTTTGTTATTTTTTTAATCTCTTAGATTTGATACCACTCTTCCTATTATAAGCAAAGTCTGCTATACTAATGCATGATAAATGCTTGAAATGTACTTTTGAATTGATGAATAGATATGTAAAAAAATTAAATGAATCAATCAATATTGTTCTTGAAGAAAAAATTCAGAACACTAACTCACATGAATTTTTTTCTTGTCATAATGAAAAGAAAATATAAAATGAAGTAACTGCCTTCATTTTATAAAATTTAAGGTTAGCCTTTACTGATAATGCATTATTCATTGGCGATCAGGATTACATAATTATTATGTTTATTTGATTATTTACTATTTATATTTAGTGCTTTTTGTTTTGCTGTTTTTTAAAAGAACTTGAATCAGTTTCAACACAGTATAAAGCAACTCTGTTAAACATTCTTCCAGGGCCTGCCAAGAAAAAAAGCACTTTAAGGAAACAGAAGAATTGCTGTTATCAGGCACCTGTGATGAGTCAATCACTGCAGATAAACACCGAATTTATGTGTGTTCATCTTGGCAGCCAAGGCAAAAAGGAAAAATGTGTTTCTCCCAAGGTTGCCTGCATACATAAACATTTTCTTGGCTCTAAACTGAACGGAGACTTTAACATGTGGTTTCTTATGTTAAAAGCCTTGAAGAATATAACGGATGGATGATGCCTTCACACAATCTTATGAAAAACATAGACATTGTTCAACTATAAAAGGTTCGGTTTTAACATTAAAAGAAATTCAGTGAAGTCCTTTCTATGCAGTGCTGAGATAATGAAATCCAAATATATTATTCCTAAATACCCAATTTAAAACAGATAGAGCTTTAGACAATCTGGAGGAAGAGGTAATCAACCTATCCAAAAGACAGCCTCTCTCAAAAAAAAAAAAAAAAGTCTCAAATTAGCTTCTGGAAAGAACTGCTCTGCTGTCAGTTTAGAAGTTCTGAATTCTTAATATTTATTTTGCTAATTCAAGGTGGACCCTTTTAGTTAATTGACTTGTGCCTCTCCCCAACCCCCACGAAGGGAAAAATACTTCCTTGTCCACACACACAAAGTTCATGCAAAACGTGTGGATTCCAATACAATGCATTTGACAAAATCTCTTAAAAATCAGTTCCAAATGGTAGTTGGATAAAATGATATTACCTGATTGTGTTTACTGTTGTAGTTGTTGATGTCATTTTATTCTTTGTACCCCTACTTCAATGAATTCATAAAATAAATTTTAATTCTTTGAAGAAATAAGATTTTTTCATAATCTTTGCCTTTTTTACAGCAATAAGATACTCTTTATCATAACATACATTTGATAAATGCTATTTAATCTGACTCAATTGTTCATTCTGTTGCTGGATAACTTTTACTAACGTACCCATAATTTAAGTGTTTATATAGTTGATTCTAAATTGATTTTTTTAAAACAATATTTACTCACAAGTCATGTTACACTAACTTTACTTTCTCCTTTTCTGAGATGAAACGGATATAATATGAATTTAAGCAAAGCATTTGAATATATTTTAATAATATTCTCATGTAACATAAAGTTAAATAAATTTGAAATAGGTTGAGTTATCCTAGATAATGCTGCTAAGGAAATGGTAGTAAATAAGATAAATATGCTCTATAACTTAATGGAGATAAAAATCTAGTGTGGGAACTGATGCTAAATAATCTACCAAGTTTGATGTACATTAAAAACTAAGACATTTAAGGAACATGTTGCAGTAGAAACATGTAATAATGTGATTTAAGCTGTATTAGGGATTCCAAAAGAGACTCTGGGGAGTTGATGCCTAATGTGAGATTTGAAGAATGAGTAGGTATTAGCCAAATAATGGAAACATGAACAAGAGAGAATATTCCAGGAAGAAAACAATATATGAAAAACCTATATCTGAGGGAGAACATGGTGTGTTTCGGTTAAGAAATCCAGAATGGCTGAGGCTTAGCAAATCAGCGATAGAGTGAATGTGAGAAGTTCGCAGAGCAGGAGCTCAGAGAACCTTGAAAATGAGTTTAAGATTTCAGAATGTGTTGGTAGCTGAAATGCAGACTTTTAGCACTTAGAACCATAGCCCCCTACCATTGTATTTCAGGGGCTGGATATCTGGGCATTATATTTCCCAGAATGTCTACGGTAAGGATCTGGATTAGATCCATCACTGAGCAGCAATTGTGTAAGTTTTGAAAGGTAGAAAAGAAACAGAAGCCATTATTATTTTTATTTCTAGCAGACATGTGGATTTTGTCAGAAGTGAGATTTCACAGTAGCCTTTCAGACTTTTCTTCCACTTACCCATTTTGAGGTGGGGGTAACTATAATCATTGCTGGCAGTTTCCTGTGCTTCTTGCAAACTTCTGGAATCCCTAAAATCTCATAGACTTTTGATTGATGTACAGTCTTCTCTGATTTTAATTTCATAGAGAGTTGTATAATTACATAATTTTCTGAATTAAATTCTTTTCTGTTTTTCTAACTGAATCCTGACTGACATAGTATTTGATATTAAAAATGGTGCAGGGGTACTGGTGAATGCATGGTATAAAAATAAAATAAAATTTAATATATGCAGCATTAGTTTACAGTTCTGGGTAAGACAATGAGAAATTAAGCATAGCAGCCTGGAGGGATGGAGAATTCTGCTATTTCAAGGAAAAATATTTGGTAAAGGAGTCACCAGTAACTAACTGATGACATAATCAAACATTTATTAAGTTGTAGCTCTATAGCAAGTAGTTAGAAGGAGTCAGAATTACAATGTATATAGAATATCATTTGCTGCACTGACAAATGTGAGAAAAACATAAGAAAACATAAGGAAAACATAAACATAAGAAAACATAAGGAAAACAAAGAAAACATAAGACTTATTTCAGATATAAATGTAAGCTAATACAGAAAGTCCAGGAATGGGGTGCCCACCCCAAGCTACTGAAAAAGCAAATTTCAAAATCTTGGTAGTAAAGAAAAAGACCACAGATGTTTTCAGTGACAATATTCCAATAAGATTTTTTATTTTAAAAAATGACCAAATTAAGCGTTTTATTTTCACAGCAAAACTGTCTCAGGCATCCTCAAGACAGCCAGAATTAATCTGAGAGGTGTCAAATAAGAATGGAAGCAGATAAGTGAATCGGGCTTGGGAATTTGGTCTAAGAAAAACTTGGAACATAGTTATTGGTATATGAAGTAGAATGAAACAGATTAATGCCAGCTGGGTTGTGTGAATTCTTTTTAACTTTTTTATTTTTTAACAGAATTTTTAGGCTCACAGCAAAATTGAAAGGAAAGTACAGCAATATCCCCCATACACACTACCCCCATGCATACATATTCTTACCCATTTTCAACATCATTCAACATAGTGATAAATGTATTACAATTAATGAACCTACATTTATTCACACCTTATTATCACCCAAAGTCCAAAGTTTATATTAGGGTTCAGTACTGTGTTTCATATTCTATGGGTTTGGACAAATATATACTAAGAGGTCTACACCATTATATAGGATTATACAGAATATTTTCCCTCCCTGGAAAATCCTCTTGTGTGCCACCTCTTCACCCCTCTCTGCCCCTTAACACCTGACAACCACTGATCTTTTTACTATCTCCATAGTTTTGCCTTTTCCAGCATGTCATATAGTTGGAATCATATAGTATGTAGCCTCTTAAGATTGCTGTCTTTTAGTAACATGCATTTAAGTTTCTTTCATGTTTGGCTAAGTTTTTAAGAGAAATCTGTTGCCAAAGAAACCATGAGCCTGTATTAAAAATCTTTGTTCATGTCTTGAACTCTCATTTGAAACTCTAATTTTTTACCATTTGAAAGCAATGTGCAAACTTTCTTCAGCCTCAATGAAGATGTTTTCCCAACACCCCCTGGTGATATAACTATGAAGAAAAATGGACGAGAGAACCTTCTAAAGAATAGATTTGGCTGAGCATGGTGGCATATGCCTGTAACCCCTGCACTTTGGGAGGCCGAGCTGGGCAGATTACTTGAGGTCAGGAGTTCAAGATCAGCCTGGCCAACACGGTGAAACTCTCTCTTTACTAAAAGTACAAAAATTAGCTGGATGTGGTGGTGTGTGCCTGTAATCCCAGCTATTCGGGAAGCTGAAGCAAGAGGATCACTTGAACCCGGGAGGCAAGGTTACAGTGAGCTGTGATCGTATCACTGCACTCCAGCCTAGGCCACAGAACAAGGCTTTGTCTCAATTTAAAAAATAAAAATAAATAAAATAAATCAAGTACCCAGAAGATAAGGGAAAAGTTTATTCCCAGACAACATGGGGATCATTTTCTAATCAAAATATTTACCCACACTCAGGGTAAAAGCTCTTAATAAGGTCTAGCCATCAGGATATCTCCTATGCTTCCCATTTTACATGGAAGTAATTACTGAAGTTACTGTGTCCCAGCTTCAGTATATAATAATGAATATGTATGTTGGGAATGCAGATAACCTGTCTTTTTTATGCATAGAGACCCATATCTGGAAGAGCCATAACTGAATCTGATATAGAGGATAGTTCATCTTCTGGGTAACTGGTCATCTGAACTTTGAGTTAGATATTGTGACTGGAAACACTTTGTATTGCTTGGGAGTCATTAAGTGCTTTAAGTGGGTGAGAATGAGTAAAATGAGTTAAATGAATCTTTAATGGAGAGTAAAATGGACTGTAGTGAAGGCACCTGTGTCACACAATCTTTATCTTCTTCCTTCAGCTCACATAATTAGATTGTATTTTCTGGGCTTTTTTTTTTCTTTTTTTATCTAGGTGTGGTAATGCCACTGAATTCTAATCAATGAAATGTGAGGGGATATATGTGCATTGCTTCTAGGTCAGGCTCATCCATTAAAATCTCCAATACATGATCTCTCATTCTCACTTATTATTCCCTCTCCATCAATACATCTTTCTCTGTGGTTCTATATAATGGTGGAACAACAAGATGCCAGGAACCTGGGTCTCTGAATAATTGCTGTAAAGATAGCCATGTGGCCAGGCACAGTGGCTCACACCTGTAATCCCAGCACTTTGGGAGGCCGAGGCGAGTGGATCATCTGAGGTCAGGAGTTCAAGATCAGCCTGGCCATAATGGTGAAACCCTGTCTTTACCAAAATATTAGGCAGGTGTGGTGGTGCACGCCTGTAATCCCAGATACTCAGGAGGCAGAGGCAAGAGAATTGCTTGAACCCGGGAGGCAGAGGTTGCAGTGAGCTGAGATCGTACTGCCACACTCCAGCCTGGGTGACAGAGCAAGACTCTGTCTAAAAAAAGAAAAAAAAAAAAAAAAGATAGCCATGCAGGAGTTTCATGTGACCAGAATCACTGGAAATAAACTGTTACACAAGCAATTAAAGGAACACTCTGGTTGCAACATGGAAAATGCATTAAAAACAGGCAGTAATAGTAATAAGCTCAAAGCCTTGGTGTAATAGAAGTTAAGGTAAAAGGGACTTTTAAGACGGTATTAAGCACTATCAAAAGATGCCGTGAGGTTTCATTGTTTCATAGTGCCGCCATAACAAGTTATCACAGACTAGGTTGTGTAAAATCAGAAATTTACTATCTCAGAGCTCTGAAGGCTAGAAATCCAGAATCAGTGTGTAGGCAGATCTTCCGCAGCCCTGCTGGTCTCTGAGTTACTCTCAAAATCAGGCTTTCCTTTTCTTGAAAAATGATAGGGATTCATTGTCAAGTAATCCTATCAGCCCATTTCCTACCCAGGAATTCCAGAAATCTGACTGCCTTCTTACATTTTGTCTAATCTCTGTCTCTTTCAGTCCAAGATGGCAGAGCTTCTACTGAGATGGTTGAGTGAACTCATGAGTCACAAGTCTAATCTCTCCAGCAAAAGTTAGTCCCGTGACACCCTTACTGTTCTTTCCAGGGTGTGCTTTATCATTTATTTGCAATATGGATATACTGAGAATTTTTCAAATGTTCAAGTTCTAGTTCGTATTTGCCTCATAGCTTCCTCCTTTTTCTTTCTTTCTTTTAATATTTTACTATAAGCAGCAAGGAGAAACCAGGCTGCAACAACCACACTGGACTTGGAAATCCCCAAATTAAATATGCAAGCATATCACCTACAAGTTCCACTTTTTCATCCAACAGAAGAACACAATTAAGTCAAGTTTTGTGCACTTTATAATAAGGCACCTTTCTAAAGGAGTTTCCAAAATCATTTTTCTCATTTTTATCTAAGACTTCACAAGAAGTAACTCTAGTATTTATATTTGTATCAATAATCTCTTCAAGGCAATCTAGGCTTCTTCTGCTTACCTCAAGATTCTTCCAGCTTCTACTTATCACCTGATCCTAAAGCCTCTTCCACATTTTTAGGTATTTATTACAGTGTCACCCCACCATTTTCCAGTACAAAAAAAAATCTATAGTAGTTTGCTATGGCTGTCATAGCAAATTACCACAAATGATGTGTCTTAAAACAACATAAACTTATTGTCTCATAGGATTGGAAGCCACAAGTCCAAAATCAAGGTGTTGGCAGCGCCATGATCATGTTAAAGGCTCTAGGGGAAAATCTTTTCTGTGCCTTTTTCTTAGCTTCTGGTGAACACTATAATCCTTGGTGTTCCTTAACTTTTAGATGCATCCCTGCGATCTCTGCCTTCATCATCAAATGATGTTCTCATTATGTGTATATCTGGATCACGTCTCCACTTCTTATTAAGAACACCAATAATATCAGATTAGGTCCCACTCTAATCAAGTATGACTTCATCTTAGTTGATTACATTTTCAAAGACTCTATTTTCAAATAAGATCCCATTCAGAGGCTAGGATTGCAACCTTTTCTTCTAGGGGATACAGTTCGACCAATAACAGAGGTCAAACAAGAAAATATTAATTAGTACCACTGGTTTTAAAAACATGAAAATTATTGGTGACCTCGACAAAAGCAATTTGTAAATGCTATGTGATATAAGAATCAACAGTATTACATGACTACCAAAATAAATAATGCACCTTACAGTTTTACTAGTGAAGGAAAAGACTGATATAATAATGTGCTATTATTTCTGGTCCAAGTGTGCAGACAGCACGGAACTTCATTCTGGCATCACAAAATAGAGTGTCTAGAAGGATGACTAGGGTAGTTATGTCTGGAAACAGTGATATATAGTAAACTTATGTGTGTAGCCTGGAAAAGAAACAATTTAAGAGACTTTGGTAGCTATTTTTGATAGCTGTCTCTGAAACCTGATAAACTAGCATTTAGTTCAGAGATTAGGCTTATCCTGAACCACTTCAGAAGATTGAGTTAATTGAATATAAGCAAGGCATAGTTCATACTAATAGGAGAAAGAATTTAATCATTATAGGTGCCTACAATTCCCATGTGTTTATTTAAATGATAACAACCATTTTGTGAGTGGAGAATTTCCAACTGAGGCTAAATGATTGAAAACTGGAGTTGCTACAAAGGAAATCATGTGGGAAGTAAAAAAGTAAATTATGTTATCTTCAGTTTCTTCCAAATCATGTGCAGATGCTCCTTCACTCCTGATGGAGTTACTTCCCAATAAATCCATTGTAAGTTAAAAATATTTGAAGTAAAAAATGCATTCAGTACTCCCAACCTTCTGAACATCTTTGCCTAGCCTAGCCTACCATAAATGTGCTCAAAACACTCACATTAGTCTACAGTTGATCAAAATAATTCAAGGCAAAGCCTATTTTATAATGAAGTGTTGAATATTTTAGTTAACTTACTGATGTGCATGTTGCTTTTGCACAATCATAAAGTAAAAATATCTTAGGCCACAATAAATTGGGGAGCATCTGTATTCTCTTATTCTTTTCAAAAATTCAGATGGCTCTTCAGCCTATTTTTAGTTGTAAAAATTAAAGAATAGATATAGAAATATAGGCATTTCCTGCCATCAGCTGTAAATTCACAACTCAGTAAGGCAAAAAGTATTCATTTGTTTATTAAAGTAAAAATATCAGAAAAGATGCAGACATAATATTGTACAAAATTTAGTAATAATTTAAAGCAGATGCTTGGCAAACTAGAAAGAGAAAGCATCATTTTTAACCTGTGAGCTAGGCCAGATCCTAATGCTCATCTAGATATAGTGCTGGACAGAATGAGAACTTGCTCTATTCTATGGTTACTTTCATTTTGTTTTATTCTCACTTTAACCAACCAACAATGTAAAGAATCCACAAGAAATTAAAAATACGTAACACAGGTGGATGCGACCTAAATGTCCACAGCTTCCTTATTTGTCACAGAGGCTCACTAAGTGGCCCCAATAACCTCTTTTATTGAAGAGGCTCAGAAAATAGGCGCTTTGTTTGTGACTGAGAATCATCAGCTTTCTTCACTAGGATTATTCATAATTTGAGGTTTTGGATGGCCCACAACATGATAAAGAAAATCTACCAAAATTTAATAGGTACTTGATGCTAAAATTAAGAAGTTTCCCATTAAACTCAAGAATACGACAAGAATGCTTGTTATCACTGCTGGCATTCAACATGATATTTAAGTTTAAATTAGTGCAATAAGAAAAGAAAAGTAAATAGGAGATACAAAGAATGGAAAAAGGGAAAATTCTATTATTTGCAGAGATATATTTACTTGTTTACATAGAAAACCCAAGAACAATCACAATCTATTTGAAAAAAGAAGATACTTTAGCAAGATTACCTAACACAAGGCTAATAAAGAAAAATCAGTAGCATTTCTAGATACCAGGTATAGCATGCTAGCACAGTCCATTCACAAGAGCAACTAAATCTAAGGTTTTGATGTAAACAAAGATGTTAAAGATTTTGAGAGAGTATGTTGCTTGGTTATTTATTGCTAAATAGCAAACTACCTTGAAACTTAGTGACTTAAAACTATAATCGCTTATCAAACTTTTGAAGAATTTTAAGGAGGCAAGAACAAAATGAGAAAATGGCAGAATTGTAGCCAATGTAATCAAAGAGGTATCATTGGCTCAGGTCAAGTAAAGCCTTTTATCATACTAAAAACAAACAAACAAAAAAATGAAATCCCAAACTACCCATTTATAGTGAAATGGATAAATAAAACATGGAATATTCATAGCCTATAACCTCAGAAGTAATTAAATATTGACCTAGATATATAGCTAAATATTCAAATCACAAAATTCTTTAAAAATAATTGAAGAATAATGCATTCTGTATGCTAGTGTCTGAGTGAAATTCTAAAACAAAAACACTAAAGATTACATGCATGCCAAATTCATGTAAGCAGCTTAGTTGCCTCTGACAAGAATACAACAGAAAGGAGACTGCAAGAATATTTTGCATATCTGCATTATATTTACAATTTAAAAATAAATTTTTGAGGCAAATATTAAATTGTTTACATTCATTAATGCTAGGTATATTCTCTATTCTTGTGTATGTATTTGTATATCAATGGTATGAATGAATTAAAAATATATAAATACATATGTTTTGCAATTTGCATTTAAATGCAAATATATATGTAATTTAAATAGCTTTGATGCAGAAATACCATGTAAAATAATTAAATTAGTTCATTTAATAATTTTCTAGTGATCCATGAAATATCTAAACATTTAATAGGAAATTACTTAGGGATCAATACAATGTGTTTTGCCAAAGAAATATATTGAGATGCAATGGGCCTAATTCTATGTGGTTTATCTACCAATGGTGAAATAAATAAATAATAAATAACTTTCTCTTCTCTTCCTTTTTTAATGGTGATTTTCCTCCAGGACAAAAATGTTTGGTGCATCTATAGTGATATAAAATACTGGCTTTTTCTTCTTTTTTTTAAATATGGAAGTTTACTATATTTTCTCAGTAGTTGGGTCTATGGTATGGAAGTAGCCATGGTTAATATGAACCACTTAAAATATTGTTAGTGCTTAACATTAATTGCTTATTTCATACAAAGAAATGATTTTAGGCAAATGAATATGCTATTTTAAGTATTTGATCATGGTTTCTTAACAGTCTACCATCCAAAGCGCATCCACTTTATACTATTTTCTGGGGAGGCTAACAGATTTCTTCTGAGCTCCTAGTTCTTATTCATTAACTATTAGGCTGCAGATCACACTGGAAATATAGTTAACTGCAGTTACATATACAAACCAGTGAAACGTTTTGTTCTATAAAAAAATAAATATTTCATTACCTTTTATTTCATTTTTTCCAAATAAGTTATTACTTCACATTCCATGTAGAAGTGTGTCCCAGTTTTCAAATGCTTATCTCTCTTTATGCACTCATTCCTTTGTTACCCACATATTCAATAAATATTTATTGAAACTTTATTCTGTTCTTAGCAATACTTTGGGCACTAAGTTACAGTGACAAATTTAAATTGACATGTATCCTTTCCTCTTGGAACACAGTTTCCTGCCAGAAACCAAGTTTATTCAAATACATACAAAAGTGAATGTAAAATCAACAGTATTAAAAATGAAAAGTATGTGGTGATGTGAGAATATAGGAGGACGTGACCTAACCTATGAGAGTAAGGGAGTAGGAGGAAACATTTAAATTTAGATCTAAATAATTAAAAGAAGTTAACTAGTAAAAATGGCAAACAACCAGAAAGAGTGTTCCAGTCCAAAAGTATAGCATGTGTTTAGGTGCATATATATAGCCTGTTTGTCCATCAATATAGAGGAATTATTAATAAAAGAATGACACTAATGTATCACTACTGCCTCAGAACAATTATATTTACTGTCCCCCAAAGTGTATTTCTCCTTTCTTCAAATATATTAGGCATATGGTCAAATATCTTATTTTCATAAAAGTATTTCCTAACTATTCCTTCTAAAATAAAAATCAGAGAGTGATGTTAGCATCATCTTGGCAGTCTTTGTCATCCTACAATAAACAATGACTTAATCCACAAATAATAATAACCCTGGGTAGGCTCAAGAGTCCAATTAAGAGCAGCTAGCAAAACATTGGAGCAGAAAACAGAGAAAACAAACAGAAGGGATCACTAGGCATACCCGACACATCTGGAAACAGCTAGAAACAAAGAAGGGTGAGGACTATCAGTATCAGCTATACAGTGGGTGCCACCATGGTTCCTGGTAGCCTACTCTGCAGAAGGCTGTAGCCTTTGTACAGAGAATCTCAACAGCCTACGCAGAATCTGTGGATTCCTCACTTTTACAGCAAAAGTTCCCTTAGCGTTTATCGACACAGACCCTAGCAGCCTACTCCACAGAGGACACCTGCAGCTTTCCCCCACTGAAGTAACCAACAGCCACTTCTGTCGCAGTTCCCCCAGAGAAGAAGATGCTGCTTTTCCCCTCCACATCCAAGAAGGAACTACTGTAGTGCTGCCACATGACCAGTGTTGCCATCCACCCAAACCAATACTTACCAAAAATCCTGGAGCCATACCTGTTTTGTGTATGCTCAAGATCAAGACACGGGCTCAGCAGTTAACACTGCAAACACTACAGCACTGCATATCAGACACCAGTGCCAATGCCACTGCGAGCACAACTGTGAGCCAGATCCCACACCAAGAGAGATACCCTTGACCAAGGCTTTCCTCATGAGAAAAGAAAAGAGAATAGGAAGACCCCAATAGCCTTTGCCACCAAAGACCCTAGCAGCCCTCACCACCACTGCATACACTGACTGGCTCAGCTGCTGAGGACTTTTGAAACCTTCACTGACGCTGACTTCAACTGATGAAGCTATACAGAGACTATGCTGCCACATCTTCACTGAAGCCAGAACAGCTGCATCCCACCCAGTTAGCACCCTGCTCACCAAACATTCTCCAGAATAGATAATATGTTAGGCAATAAAACAAGTCTTAACTAATTCAAGAAAGTTAATATATCAAATATTTTCTCTGACCAAGATGGTACAAAACTAGAAACCAACAGCAAGAGGAACACTGAAAAATTCATAAATACATGTTAATTCAACAACATGGTCCTGAACAATCAATTGGTCAAAAAAGAAATCAAAGAGACAATGAAAAAATATCTTGAGACAAATGAAAATGGAGAATACAGCTTAGTAAATCTTACAAGATGCAGCAAAAGCAGTTCAAAGAGGGAAGTTTATAGTGATAATGGTTTAATGAAGAAAAAAAAAGATCTCAAGTAAATAATATAACTTTACATCTCTGGAAAGTAGAAAAAGAAAAAAAGAAAACAAACTAAGACCAAAATTAATAGAAGGAAGAAAATAACAAAGATGAAAGCAGAAATAAATTATATAAAGACTAGAAACACAATAGGACAGTAGGAGTTTTTTTAAAGATAAATGAAATTAACAAATTTTTAACTTTACTAAGGAAAAAAGAGCAGAATCAAATAAAATCAGAAATAAATAAGGAGACATTACAACTGATACCACAGAAATGCAAAAAGACCATAGACTACTAAGAAAAACTGTATGCCCCGAAGTTGATAAACTAGAAAAACAAAAAAGGACACATTCTTAGAAACATACAACCTCCCAAGGCTGACATAGGAAGAAACAGGATCTCTAAACAGACTGATAACAAGGAAATTGAATCAGTAATCAAAAATGTCCCAAGGACCAGATAACTTTCACTGGTAAATTCTATCAATTATTTAAAGGAAAAAACAAAATATCACCTATCCTTCTCAAACTCTTCCAAAAACTTGAGGAGAATGAAATATCTCTAAACTCATTTTAAAATGCCAGCATCACCCAATACAAAAGCCAGACCAGAAGACTACCAGAAAAGAAAATTACAAGCCAATATGCCTGATGAACATAAATAGAAAAATTCTCAAAAAAATACTAGCTAACTGAATTTAATAGTACATTAAAAAGATCATTCACCATGACCAAACAAAATGTATTCCTGGGATGCAAGGATGGATTAACATATGCAAATCAATAAGTGTGACAAACAATGTTAACAAACTGAAAAATAAAAAGATAATCATCTGAAAAATGCACAAAAGCATTTGATAAAATTCAATATTATTTCCTGATGAAAACACTCATCAAATTAGATACAGAATAAATGCACCTCAAGCCTGGATGCAGTGGTTAACTCCTACAAGTCCAGCACTTTGGGAGGCCAAAGTGGGTAGATCATTTGAGGTCAGGAGTTCAAGACCAGGCTGACCAATGTGATGGAACTCTGTCTCCACTGAAAATACAAAAATTAACTGGGCGTTTTGGCACACACCTGTATTCCTAGCTAATTTGGAGGTTGAAGCAGGAGAATCCTTGAACCTGGAAGGCAGAGGCTGCAGTGAGCAAAACCACGCCATTGCACTCCAGCCTGGGAGAAAGAGAAAGACTCTGTCTCAAAATAAATAAATAAAAACAAATAAATAAATGTTCCTCAACATAAAAAAGGCCATATATCACAAGCCTCCAGCTAATATCATACTCAATGATGAAAAGTTGAAAACTTTTTCTCTAAGATCAGGATTAAGACAAGAATATCCATTCTCACCACTTCTATTCAACACAGTATTTGAAGACCTAGCCAGAGCAATTAGACAATAAATAAATAAATAACATTCAAATAAAGAAGTAAAAAGTAAAATTGCCCTGCTGCAGATGACATGATCTTATATATGGAAAAACCTAAAGACGTCAAAAAACTGTTAGAAATAAAAAACAAATTTGGTAAAGATACAGGATACAAATTAATATACAAAAATCAGTTGCATTTCTATACACCTACAAAGAACTATCCCCCCCACCCCAAATTAAGAAAACCATCCATTTACAATCACATCATAAAGAGTAAAATACTTAAGAACAAATTTAACCAAGGAGGGGAAAGATTGTACACCAAAAAATATATATATATATAAAACATTGATAAAATCAATTGAAGAAGACAATAATAAATTGAAAGATATACCATGTTTATGAATCAGGAGACTCAATATTGGCAAAATGCACATACTATCCAAAGAGATCTACAGATTCAATGCAATCCCTATTAAAATTCCAATGACATTTTTACAGTAATAGAAAAATCAATTATAAAATTCATATGGAACCACAAAAGACCCTGAATAGCTAAAGTAAGCTTGAGTAGGAAAATCAAAGATGGATTCATCATATTTTCTGATTCTAAATTAATATTACAAAGCCCTAGTAATCAAAATAACACGATATTAGCATAAGAAGAGACATCCCAATGGAACAGAGTAAAAAGCCCAGAAACAAACCCACATATGCATGGTCAATTCTTTGACAAAGGTGCCAAGAATACACACAATAAGTGGTGTTGGGAAAACTGTATGTCAACTTGGGAAAACCGCATATTGACTTGTGACAAAATGAGGCTGGATTTTTAGCTTTCACCATACACAATATTCAACTCAAAATGTATTAATAATTTAAATGTAAGATCTAAAATTACAAAACTCCTAGAATAAATCATGGAGGAGAATCTCCTTTACAAGGGTCTTGGTCTTGGCAATGATTTTTGGATATGATATTGAAAGCACATGCATAAAAGGCAAGCAAACAAACAAAGCAAGTGGGATTACATCAAAATTAAGTCTCTTTACAGCAAACAAAACAATCAACAAAATATAAAGGTGACCCATATAATGGGAAAAAAATATTTGCAAACCATATACCAAATAAGGGATGCTATCCTTTGAGTATTTGTCCCCTTCAAAACTCATATTTTGAAATTTAATTTCCAGTGTAGCAGTATTGAGAAGTGGGGCCTTTAAGAGGTGACTGGGACCCATTTATGGATTTATGGATTAATGATTTAATGATTAATGGGTTAGCATTTAAGTGGAACTAGTGGTTTTAAAGAAAAGGAAGAAAGATCCAAGCTAGCATGCATAGCAATTGCAAAGTTCTTGAGGCCATCCTCACTAAGTTAAGCAAAATTCTGGATAGCAATAGAGTTATAATTAAGCAATATCAGGTTGCACTTTGGACCACTTCCTTGTAAGTGAAAGTCAAGTAGCACCAGATACCATTCGCATCTCCATTATTCCTTTAGATAGGATTTCTGACATTAGAATCATAAGGCTTTTAACAATTAATTTGCATCCTCACTGTTCCTATAGATAGGATCCCCAATGTTAGAATCATAAGGCTTTTGCTTAATTATTGCTTAAGATGTTTTTCACGTCCTAAATTCCAGTGGAATAGCTGAGACCACCCAGTTTGAAGACCTCAACAGAGGAACAAAAATCAGCATGAGAATACAGCTTCTTCATCTCCGTGGCCCATAACTTCACCCTGCCCTCATTGACCAATTGATGATCTCTAAACCTTGGCCCACTCCAAACTCCTTAAAATCCCTGGTCTCTAACTCTTCTGGAAGACAGATTTGAAGTTTCTCCCATCTGCTCAATCAGCAGCCCCATGATTAATACTTTTTCCCTGCTGCAAATTGGTGTCTTGTCGTATTGACTTCCTGTGCACATCTGGCAATGAACCTATTGCATTTACATTCTGAACTGCCTCAGGACTCCATAGAGAGTCCTGCCAACAAGAAGGCCCTCAAAAGATGAGGCCCTTTTGTTCCCGACCAAACTAAGGATCGGGGCTGCTATTTCTTGTGCCCAGTAACGAGATGCAAATGAACTGAGTAGGAAAAGAGTTTTTATTTCTGCAACTAGTTACAGGGAGAAGGCCTGGAAATTATCACCAGACCAACTCAAAATTACAGTTTTCCAGAGTTTATATACCTTCCAAGCTATATGTCTACATGTAAGTGTGCATTCATCTAAAGACATAAGTGATTAACTTCTTTTAATCTATAATTAAGGTCTGAGTCCTGAAGACCTTCTGGAGCCTCAGTAAATTTACTTAATCTAAATTGGTCCAGGTGCTGGGGTGATTACCCTTATCTTGTCTTCTGCTAAATTAGGGAGGTTTGGAGAGTTCCTTCAGATCCCCAATACATTTGTTTGTGGAAACCTGGGGAGTTTCTTCAGACCTCCAATAAAATTTATTTAATCTTAAATGGGTCTTATTAAGAATCCCTCCATTATTTTATTATGCTTTAAGGCCCAGGAAAGTCCTAGGGAAAAATTCTTGGTGGACTTTTGTTACCTTCCAGTCTTTGAATAAGAGCACTGGCCTTTTTTAGCTTTTAATATTTAACCACTCAGTCAGTACTCAAACAGAAGTTATGGAGGGCTGCCTTAGTGAGATCTAACCTGTCATTCTTTGATCTTGGTCTTCGCAGCCTCCATAAATTAAAGAAATGTACTTTTATCCTTGTAAGATAGCAAGTTTCAGGTATTTTTAATAAGTAGCAGAAAATTGACTAAGACAGAAAATTGGTACCAACAAATGGCATATTGCTGATAATAAATACCAGAAAAATGCAGAACTGGCTTTGGAACTGGGTAATGGGCAGAGGCTGGAAGAATTTAGGGGGGTAGAGTATAAAAAGCCTAGAATCTTGTGAGGGCTTAGAAGACAAGATGAGTAGCGAAGGTTTGCAACTCATTAGAGATTGATTAGGTGGTTGTGATGCTGATAAACAAATGCAGATTAAAGGCTATTCTGCTGAGATTTCAACTGGAACTGATGAACAAGGTATTGGGAACTTAAAAAAAAAAATTCTTGTCATAAATTGGCAAAGATTTTGGCTGAATTATGTCCATGCCTTAGGGCTTTGTGAAAGATTGAACTTGAGAGTGATGAACTGGGTATCTGGCAGAATAAATTTCTATGCAAAATATGGAAGAATTTGCAGGGTTACTTTTGGCAACTTATGCTGAGATTCTGGAGAAAAGGAATAATTTAAAGACAGAAATTAAAAATAAAAGAGAAGCAGGGCAGAAAGATTTGGAAAATTCTCAGCCCCACCATAGAAAGAATGAAAAAGTGTGTTCAGTAAAACATACTTTGTCCTGAGTGTAGCCCAGTGACAATTTGCTAAAGAGATTAGCATAGATAGAAGGGAGTCAGGTGCTATTCCTTGACAGTGGAAGAAAGATTCCCAAAAGCATTTCAGAGATTTTCAAGGTTGCCCTTCCCATCACAAGCCCAGAGATCTTGGAGGACAAATAGTTTATGGGGAAGGCCCTGGATGCTCTCCAGGGGTTCATCACCCAGGGCCACTTTGGAATTTGCTTATTGCACCCCAGTGCACCACTCCATGTCCACTCCAGCCCTGGCTCAAGTGGCCCCAGCTGTGGTTTTTGCTGCAGCTCCATAAGGTACAAATTGTACTGGCAACATCCACATGGTGCTAATTCTAAAGGTTTGCAGAAAGCAAGAGCTGTAGAGGCTTGACAGTCTCCACCCAAATTTCAAAAGATGTCATCAAAAGTCTAGGGACCATTGTCCTAGAGCAGAGTCACCACCAATAGCCCCTTCTAGGGCAATGCTGAGCAAAAAACAACAACAAAAAAAAAAATGTGGAGTTGAGGCTGTTGTAGAGAGTCCCTACCAGGACAATGCCTGTGGAGCCATGGCAGCTAGACGACCAGTGGGACTCCAGAACTGTGGAGTCACCAGCAGCCTGGAAAACTTGCCTGAGAAAGCTTCAGGTATTCAACCCTAACCTGTACGAGTAACCATGTGGGCTCCATGTGGCCAGCAAAGACATGGGGACAGAGCTGCCCCAGGACTTAAAGACCCAACTATTATTTCAGTGTGCCCAAGAGGTAGCACATAGAGTCAAAAGAGATTATTTGTTTTTTTAAGATTTAATGTCTCTGGGTTTTTGACTTGCTAGAGATCTGCTACTCCTTCTATTTCATCTATTTTTCCCCTTTGGAATAAGAATGTCTTATTCCTATACCACCATCTCATCATGGAAGTGGATAACTTGTATTGATTTTGCAGGCTCACAGATAAAACCCAGGACTGTGGACTTTTGAACTGGTACTGATGCAAGTTAAGACTCTGGGGCTATGGAGATAGAATGGATGTATCTGTATGTGAGAAAGACATGAGTTTTATGTGGCTAGGTGCAAAATGCTATTGTTTGAATATTGTTTCCTCCAAAATTCATGTTGAAATGTAACCTCTAATTTTGCAGTATTGAGAAGCAGGGCTTTTAAGAGGCGAGTAGATCATGAAGGATCGGCCCTCATGATTGAATTAATTCATTCACAGATTATTCAGTTAATGGATTAATGGATTTTCATGAGAGTGAGACTGATTGGTTTATAAGAAGAGGGAGTAGGCCAGGCATGGTGGCTCACACCTGTAAGCCCAGCACTTTGGGAGGCCAAAGCAGGCACATCTCTTGAGCTCAGGTATTTGAAATCAGCCTGGGAAACATGGCAAAAACCCCATATCTACAAAAACACAAAGATTGGCCAGGCATGGTAGTGTGTACCTGTAGTCGTAACTACTCGGAAAGCTGAGGTGAGAGGATCACTTTAACCTGGGAGGTCAAGGCTGCAGTGATCTGTGATTGCATCACTGCACCCCAGTCTGAGTGACAGAGCAAGATCCTGCCTCAAAACATTAAAAAAATTTAAAACAATACAAAATAGAAGAGGAAGAGAGACCTGGACTAGCATGCTCTGTGCCTTCTCCACATGATGCCCTGCATGGCCTTGGCACTCCAGAGAGTCCTTGCCAGCAGGAAGGTTCTCGCCAGATGCAGCCCCTTGGCCTTGGACTTCTTCATCTCTGCTTAACTGTAAGAAATAAATTTATTTTTTAAAATAAATTGTTCTGTTTTAGATATTCTACTATAAGCAATAGAAAATTCAATAAGGCAAAGAATTAATATCCAAAATATATAAGAATCTTATGTAATTTAACAGCAAATAATAATAACACTATATATAATGGAGCACAGGACCTAAAAGACATTTTTCAAAGAAGACATATAAATAGTCAATAGGTACATGAAAAGGTGCTCAACATCACTAATCATTATGGAAATGCAAATCAGAACTCAATGAAGTATCACTTCACACTTTTTAGGATGCTTATTATTTTAAAAAAGTCAAAATATAGTAAATGTTGGTGAGGATTTAGAGAACAGGAAACTCATGTACATTGTTGGTGGGAATGTAAATTGGTGCAGCCATAATGGAAGGTGGTATGGAGATTTATCAAAAAATTAAAAAGAGAATTATCATATGATTCAGCAAGCCTATTTCTGACTATATATTCAACAGAAACAAAATAACTAATGAAATAACTAATGTGAAGAGATACCTGCAGCACCACATTCATTTCAGCATTATTCACAATAGTTACTATAGAAACAATCTAAAAGTCCATCAAATCAATGGATGAATGGAGAAAGAACTTGTGATACACGCACACACACACACACAAACACACATAGAGGAATATTTCAGACTCTAAAAAAGAAGGAAATCCTGCCATTGCAATAATATAGAGGAAGCTGGAAGATATTATGCCAAGAGACATAAGCCAGAAATAGAAAAATGCTGCATGATCTCCCCTACATGTGGAGTCTAAAAAATGGAACTCATAGAAACAGAATGTGGTTACCAGAGGTCAGGACATGGGTGAGACAGGGAGAGGGTGGTCAGAGGGTACAAATTTGCAGTTGTAAGATGAATAATTTTTGTAGGATATATACTGTACCTCATAGTTACTATGGGTAATAACAATGTATTGTATACTTGAAACTTGCCAAGAGTGTAGAACTCAAAAATGGAAAGGTAAATATTTGAGATGATGAATAGGTTAATTACCTTGATTGGGGTAATGATTTCGCAATATATATTTATATCAAAATATCATCTTGTATGCCTTGAATACCTGTTTTTACAATTTTTATTTTTTAATAATACTTCAGTAAAGCTGAAAAACAAAAGAAGAAAATTTTGGCATATACTACAACAGGGATGAACCTTGAAAACTTTACACTAAATGAAATAAACCACTCATAAAAGGATAATCTTTTATGTAAATAAATAAATAAATGAAAATTGAAAATAAAAATTAAAAAAATCATTTCTCCAGCCCATTAGTCACACCATTTAGCACTTTATATTTTTTATCACAGACCACACTTCTTCTGACATATTATTTCTCTGTTTATTAAGTTTCTTTTCATGTGACTTCCTGATATCAGAGACTGTTATATCCCTAGAACCATTGTCTAGCATATCATAAATGATCAATAAATGTTTTTGAATACTCAGGTAAATGAAATAATCTTTCAGAATTTATTAAATGCCAGTCACTTTGCTATTTTAACATATATTCTCTCATTTTATCCTCTTGAAACTATAAAGTTTGTATTATTCCCATTATACTAATGGAAATGTGAGGATTGGCTAGTTCAATAGCTTTCCTAGGTTCATTCAATTGGTAAATGACAAAACTAGAATTTGTATTTAGCTCTATTTGACTCAAAAGCCCATAGTCTTAAGAACTATACTGCATTGCATTTTAATTTTACACTTTGTTATTAGAACTGTTTCTAGAACTAGAAATAATATAGAAAGAATGGGAAAATATATTCTAGGGTACAGATTTCCTCTCACTGGCCCTTCATTTTCTCTCTATAAAAGAAATAGATGTTCTAGCACAGCTACATATTTTGGAAGTGTTCCTTGTTAAGTGACTTTAACCTACATATTTGTGAACTAGATATTACTCACCTAATTCCAAGTGAGTGTGTTATAAAACACAACAGATAATTTTGGGTAGCTGAATCAAGTTTTGACCAGGTCACATATAACCGGAGTTTTTTTTTTTTTTTAAGGATTAATTTTCTCCTCAATTAACCTCACATTTGATTCAGTGAAGGAAATAGAAAGTTGTCTCCATCCCCCTTTATACCCAAGTAAACAATTTGAAGGATATTTTCCCAAATAATCTGCAAATTGCTGTGTCACTGTAGTGCAATATTTTGTTGTCCTCCTTGGCATAAGCCCAGGCTTCTTCCCTAAGCAGGTTAAATTCTCATAGCAACATTTCAGCATTTTCTGCTGATTTTTCTTTTGGCTTTCATATTTGTAAAGGTGCCAGTACATCCCTTTCAGCGTATGAGCCAGAACTGAACAATCTCCACAAACGTGGGAAGACTCTCCTTGACACTAACACTGGGACTGACTTGGCAGAGAGAGATTATTACTTTCCCTCAAGCATGGAAAAGTACATGAATCCCAAGCCAACCTACAGGCTGCCTGTTTGTTTGGCCCCTTTTATGTCATATAAACTACAGATTCTGTGATATTTTCATGCATTTTCTTATTTCCGTGAGCCAATTCGCTTGCTGGAATTTATGTCCCCCAAATGGAGCAAAGAGTTCATTTTAGATACTTGTTTTCTTACCACCTTTAATGTACATTGCATGTATTGTTTGCAACTATTGTTTTTCTCCTTCTGGAAGTAACTTTCTCCTCCCCAGAACACGACTGTAGACATATTATAATAATATTCATAATTGACAATGGTAAACCAATAAAATAAAGTTTAAATAAAGAATTAAACTAAGCAGAGTCTGTCTTCTATGTTCCTCTAGTGATTCATGTTGTATCTTTTGGATCATTCATCATCTTAAATTAAAACTACATTAGTGTCAGAAACATAGGAAGGGAAAAAAGATAGTGAAAGGAGGTGGTGAGCGCAAACCAAGACAAAAATATTTTTTACTGTACAATAGCACTGAAAACCGGCACCTCCACAGCCCTGTCTAAAACGTCCCTTCTGTTAGGACCACCCTTATGTAAAAGGAATAGTAAGTACTTCATTAGCATAGGAAATGACCTGTTTCTTATGCAGCTTTGTAACTGAAAAGCAGAAAAGTTTGTTGCAGCCGGGTCAAAGACCCATCATCAGAAAGTTTTCATTTAGGAAAAAAATCAAACAAAGTAAATGTTTATCATGACATTGTAAACATTTCAAATCTACTGAAATATTTTATTGTAATCAAGGATTTTTAATATTCTTGGGTAAGGAAACTGGATGACAGATACCGCATAAAGAACCCACTGACACAAGGAGGATGGAGTTTTTGTGAAAGAGTGTGATAATATGGGCAGCCTGAACAATCAATATGTCCAGACTAGAGAGTCTCCAACATTGGAATTTCATGCTCCTCTACATGGGATTCATTTAACTTCATCTGTAGGTGAAGCCAACAGATCCTAAAAGATATGGTCATGTCTTCTATAGTTTCTGCCATGTTTCATAATTCTCTAGCCACACTGACATCTACCTCCTTAGGTTTGACCAAATTTCAAATTTTTCCCATTCTTATAGTATACTTAAAAAATTTTATGAGGTATTAAGAATACTTTATTTTTGGTAATTAGCAAAGTGTCACTATTTACAAACTGAGAATATCTACCACTTCACTGATATTTTCCTTTAAAGGATGGAAAGAACATAGTTCTGAAAACTGGAGCCCAAGCGTCTCCCATCAGATTTCTCAAAAAGTAGTCAAGGTGTTTTCCACCTCTTACAAACAATCCAGTGTTGTTATGTTGCTGCAAAAGGCGAGAAAAATCCAAAAATCAGTGTGACTGGAGAAGTGAAGCACAAAATATCTACAAGGATAAAAAGATGATAAAAGATCTAACTATGACCCCACCTATAAAGCCCTACCCACAGGGTGAGGTGAAATCTATCAAGTTCGTCTCGCAGTATGGCATGTCTCAAGGAAGTGCTGTTACAGCAGAAAGACTGAACAATACTGGAATGATGTGAGACAATGCAACAGTCAGTGAAAACAAATTAAGAATTCTGGAGCTCAAGACGTAAAGCAAAACTATAGTTAGTAAAAAGAATCTCAAATGAGAGGGCACTCAGAAAGACACTTATTTCTTGCTCCTGATCTCCAGGTAGAGTCTTGGGACAAGGTAAAAATTAGCATAGCAAAAATGGGTTTTGAAGAATTTGAAATCAGTGAAATTGTGCAATTCTTCAATTCTTTGTAAGGTAGTGGCAAGCCTCACCCAGTCTTGCAATGTTCTGTGCATGGTGTGACAGAGTGAAAAACGACTAGGATACAAGAGGGTAACAGTGGCCTTTTATAATTACCCCCATGCTCCTAATACTTGGATAGTAACCAAATACTTCATGTGCTTTCAAGAAGAGAACAGAAGTAACTAGAATAGTCAGACTTGGAATATCCTTGCAACTGGAAAAAGGGCAACAGAACACCCAAATGGATAGCCATGCAACATTTAACTCACCTAAAGGTAAGAGAGAAAGTAATTTATTTAAAGCTCTAAGTGGCTTGGTATAGATGAGTATACAAGGGAAGAGAAAACAAAACAAGCAAAAAACTAGGGAAAATTTTGTTCCAGGAGCCATTTAAGAATTTCAAGAGAAGAAAGAATGTAGAAGTCAGAACAACTATATATTGAAAAGCATCCCATAGATTAGTGTCACAGTAGTCACTGGTAAACTGAGTAACTGCAGGAATCATGCTGATGGAGGCAGAGGCCAAATAGCAAGTTTCTGAAAATGAGAAAAGTATTGTTAAGTCAAAATAGTAAAGTAATGTGCTAAAGATAACTACAGTTATTATCTGTGAGGAAACACACAGAATGAATAATTGAGGGGGATATACGGTTGAAGGGAGGTGAGGTTGTTTTCAATCACTGAAGTGATATGAATATGATAAAATAACTATTGAAAGAAGTTAACAGAGTGATAATGTTTCAAAAACACCAATGAGAGATAGAATAGTTGATGGAGTAAATTAGGAGTATGTATACTTCAAGTTGTAAGAGAAAAGTTGTACCTTAGAAAAGGTGGCCAGCGGATATTTTTGGGAAATAGATTTCCCCTGGGTACTCAAGGATCTAACTATCAGTATAAATAATCAAAGATAATGGGAGGAATTATGAAAGAACATTTATATGAAAATGTATTTTGGGTTATTTTTATGTAGTTCACTCTTTTCCATTTCATTCTGATTCAGCATGGCCTATTTCCATTTTTTGATAGCCTTGCCCTTCTAAAATATTTTGGATTTCTGTTCCCCTTCTCTGATTTTTCTTTTCGTTTGCCTGATCTGAGATTCCCTCATACCTTCTGCTCACACCTGATGGTAATTCATAGTTCTGAAAAATGCCACATGATGCTCAAGGTGGATGTGCATTTGCAAAGAGTTAGAATATGACTTAACACATTTGAGAAACAAAAATCACTAGAGCAAAATGCTGTAACTCTGAACATTTATTTGGAGTGCAGACCATCAATTATATTACTTAAGTTATGAAATTCATGATACTGAAGTTTATGCTTGCTAATATGGGTCTCTAGAGTCAACTCTGTTTCTATTCCATTGGCATAAATATTACAAAAGTACTACAGCTTGGGAGACTTCCCCCCCTCCCCAAAATGAGCATGTATTTCATAGTGACTTTGATGCTTAGATACTAAAAATTTATAAAGAAATTTCATCTAACATTGCTGCAACCCATAATTATTTATAGATTAGATTCAGAAAACAGGTTAGAGTGAATACCATAATAGTTATTTAACATTTTAATTGTGACAAGGACAAAAGATTAAATGCCATGGTGACGAAATGGCACCTATTTACTTAAAAGTGGTCTCTATTTACCACTCTAAATAGATACTACACCAAAGTGTTACTCCTATCGCTATGAGTAAACCAAGGGGAAATACGTTTCTACAAAATAATTTTATAAATATTAGTCAATAAAAGCTATACAAAGTTGAAAAATGCAATGAGCCTATTAAATCTAACCTTGAACAGAGAAGTGTAGTAGGTACACCATTGGGAAAAGGCCACAAATACTTATTCAAGCTAGGGAAAAATTATTTCATTTGTATTCCAAATATTCAAAACAGAGCCAAGTGATAGGCAAGTGTTCTTGCTCTGTATTCATCCTATTAGTGTTTTACTAATATAGTATCTAAGTCTATGAAGATCACCAGAGAAATACAAAAACTAAAACAAAAAACAGAACACTATTAGTTGACTGCCTTTTCATTTTACCTGTTTGAATTTTAGTTAAAACTATCAAGTCAGGGGTAATGGGATAACCTGTAATTGTCTTTTAACTACCATTCAGAGATCTAGTTAAGAAAATTGGATTTGGTTGAACAAATTAGAGATTTGGTTAAACAAATGTCACTTTTTAAGAGAATATTTAAAGTACCACAAAGAACCAAGTCAAAATTGAATGCAAATAATACGTTGTTTTCCTTAAAAAGACACAATGAAAAGCGAAAGTGGGGAGATTAAGAAATATCCTAACTAAATTCCAAATTTTTCTTTTTTAAAAAAGATTTTCATGGCAATATATTTTCAAGTAAATAATATAATGAATACAGTTGTCTCCTTTTTCTGAAGTTTCACTCTCCTGATTTCAGTTACCTGCAGTGAACCAGGATCTAAAAATATTAAATGAAAAATTACAGAAAAAAACAATTCATAAGTTTTACATTGTGCTACTCCAAGTAGTGTGACAAAATCTTGCACTTCTCTGTTCTGTCCCACTAAAAACATGAATCATCTCTTTGTCCAGTGTATCCACATTATATACACTACCCGCCATTTATTCATAGACATCATCTACTCCTGACATCCAACCATGGACATGGACATGGACATGGATCCATAATCTGGGATCACCCAAAGCAGATGATCCTCCCTCTGACCTGTCATTAGAAGGACAATAGTAACAACACTATGTCACAACGTCTATGTCTCTCACCTCATTATATATACATTTCATCACCTCCCGTCATCATGAGAAGGATGAGTATAGTACAGTAAGATATTTTGAGAAAAAGAGTGAGATCATATTCACATATAATTTTATTGCAGAGTATTGTTATAACTGTTTGATTTTATAATAGTTATTATTGTTAATCTCTTACTGTGCCTAATTTACAAATTAAACTTGATTGCAAATATTTGTGTATAGGAAAAAACCATTTTAAGTAGGGTTTGTTACTATCCATGGTTTCAGGAACCCACTGGGGATCTTGGAATGTATGCCTTATCAATAAGGGGAATATTACTATAAAGTTTATGTTCTTAAAGAGGTGTATTTGAGTGATGAACTACCCTCTAATTTATGTACTGAAGAAGTGTAGAGTACTGAATGACAGCAATACAAACATGCACGTGTACACAATGCTTTTGAAAATATTCATTTTAGAATGTGCACCAAGTTGTTTATTGCTAACAGAATATACTTAAGGCAAGTTATAAAAGCACATGTAAACATGACTTTGTATTTGCTAAGATAATTCAATACAGACAGCATAACAAGACTATCAATAGCATTTATTTTCCATAAAACAGTAAAAAAGTATGTATTGTGAAATTAATTTCCATTGATTACCCCAGGCTAACTAGAAACTTTTCATTCTTCTAATTTTCAGTTTTCAAGCTAATAATGTACAAATTTCTTTTGCTTGGTTGATTAGTGTGTGTGTGTGTGTGTGTGTGTGTGTGTATGTGTATATACTGTCAAGCTGAAGAGCTCAGTCCCATATGTAAATACGTTTTCATGTTTTCATTCTCTTCCTATGTATTGTATTTATACAAGTGCTTCCTTAGTTATTTATTTGTTAGAATACAGTCTACTCTCATTACTCACTTTAATCACACTCTATAAAGTCTCTGTGAAAACTAAATTAGTGAAAGCTGAGCTATTGTTCCTAGGGGAAATACAAGTTAGGTTCCTGTGAGCCTCTGGGCATATTTTCATCAACTGACCAACATATAACTTTGTTTTATGAGTGTTTCTGTTTTCTTTTTTTGTTTAGTTTTTGTTTTTGAGATGGAGTCTCACTCTGTCACCCAGGCTGGAGTGTAGTGGACGGATCTCAGCTCACTGCAAGCTCCGCCTCCCGAGTTTACACCATTCTCCTGCCTCAGCCTCCCGAGTAGCTGGGACTACAGTTGCCCGCCACCACGCCTGGCTAGTTTTTTGTATTTTTTTAGTAGAGACGGGGTTTCACCGTGTTAGCCAGGATGGTCTCGATCTCCTGACCTCGTGATCCGCCAGTCTCTGCCTCCCAAAGTGCTGGGATTACAGACTTGAGATATCTTATGTAATATATGTTGTTGATACATCAAACTCACAGCCAACAGCATTGTAACTCTTCCTGAATGAAGCTTACCTAACATGAATTTTCTCTGTGAGGACCATCACCGCCTTCTTGCACTTAGAACACTAGACAGCATTTCAGCATGATGGGGGCCATTTTAAACAGAAAAATTAACAACAATAAGCACAAACAAATAAAAAATAAGTGACAAATAAAGAGACAAAGAAAAAGACACTCATTTACAGTATGACGGTTAGAACAAGAAAGCAAAATGTCTCCTTATTTGACCTCAGCTGGGAATATGCACATTGAATAACTCATTTTTCCCCTGCCCTGTGCATGTCCACAAATGACTTATAATGTGCCTTGAGTTTTGATCTTGAGGTTACAAATGAATTTTAGCTAGTAGACAATTTTGCAAATATAGAACTTATGAGCAATGAGTAGGAACCTTTTATCAGCTTCCTCCCTACTAGAAGAAGTACAATTCTAAGTAAAAAGAGTCCATGAATGTTTCTTAATGTAGTTAAGAGTGAAGAAGTGTGACTATAGGCAGCAGGACTGTCTGGGTTTAGACCAACACTTCTACTAAGTGAAGTGTGATTTTCCAAACCTTATGACTTATGTGAAAATTCTACAAGCTCTTCTAAAAATTCTGAAACAGATAAATGGTGAAATAAAGAAAGAAGAGAAATGATAATGAATAAAAAACGAATGGAGAGTAATGGAGAAGACACATTTTTGAGTTTACAAGGGTTAAACGAAAATATTTGGTTAATGCAATATTTACTTATAAATTTAATATTTAATAAACAAATCTAATATTTATAACACAATATAATTATATTTTAAGTATATCTTAACTAATTATATTTAAAATATGACTACCGTGAATAAATGTAACATTTAATATATAAATTTAATGATTCTATTAATTTTAAAATATTAAATTTATCTTAAGGCGACAACATCTAATAACTATAAAATAGGAGAATTAAAGAAGGTCAAGTTTGAGTGTGGTGGCTCATACATGTAATCTCAATACTTTAAGAAGACTGCTTAACCCTGAGAGTTAAAGACCAGCCTAGGCAATATAGCGACATCTCATGTCTACAAAATTAAAAAATTAAAATAGGTAGTGTGGGGCGGCATGCCTGTAGTCCCAACTTCTTGGGAGGATCACTTGAGCCTGGAGGTCAAGGCTGCAGTCAGTCATGATCACACCACTGCACTCCACCCTGAGCAACAGAATGAGAGCCGGTCTCAGAAAAATTAAAAAAAAAAAAAAATGGCGCCGGGCGCGGTGGCTCAAGCCTGTAATCCCAGCACTTTGGGAGGCCGAGGCGGGTGGATCACGAGGTCAGGAGATCGAGACTATCCTGGCTAACATGGTGAAACCCCGTCTCTACTAAAAATACAAAAAAAAAAAAAACTAGCCGGGCATGGTGGCGGGCGCCTGTAGTCTCAGCTACTTGGGAGGCTGAGGCGGGAGAATGGCGTGAACCAGGGAGGCGGAGCTTGCAGTGAGCCAAGATCACGCCACTGCACTCCAGCCTGGGAGACACAGCGAGACTCGTCTCAAAAAAAAAAAAAAAAAAAAAAATGTATTTTTTATGTAATATCTGCCAAATACATGAAGCTATGCAATTGTCTACCTGAACAAACACATTTGTCATGGTTCAACTAAATAAGAGCTAAGAAGCATGGTCATTATCCCAATATTGTAATCAGGTGAATAATACTCATATTTTTCTTTGTGATATTCATTTTTATTGTGATAAAAATACAGACTTTTTGTACCTTCACTCAACAAGGAAACTCATGACTTGTATTTTACAGTCTCATAAATGCAATTGCAATTTTTTAGGAGACTCCTCTTCTCTTTGAAATTATGAAGGAGTAAGACTATTTTTTCCTTTTTTTCCTCTTTTTTCTTCCTTCTTTCCTCCCTCCTTCCCTTGCTTCTTTCCTTCCTTCTCTCACACACCTATCCTTTTCTCCTTTTTTGTTTTTGAACATCTTATTGGTGCATACAGACTTCTAAAACTTGTTTACTTTCTCTCTACCATATTTGAGCTGAGAAGAAACCATGACACTCTGCTATTTATATGAACACCAATTTATCTCACCAAGGCCTCTTATTTCTGCTTTTAAAATTTTGTTTTAATTATTTTATTTTTATTATAAAAATATAGTTTGGGAATAAAAGATTGAGACAGAATCCACACAAAGTTTAAAGAACTACAATAGAGTTGCTACTTACACAATTGTCCAGAAGCTGTCTCCCCCCCCTTCACATCTCTTTCCTTCCTCTGCAGAGAACCATTAAACCCTGAGGCAATCATCTTCTTGTTCTTCTTTATAGTTTCTAACGCCTATGCATACATCCCATTTTTTAAAATATTATATAAATGAAATAATTCTGCATAGACACCATTGTTTTGCCTCTTCAACACTATGTATTTGAGATTCATTCAAGTTAATACGCATTACTTTAATTCGGTAATTCTCACTGTTGGATTGACCATGAAATATTTATCTATCCTACTACTGACATACATTTTCCTTGTTTTCTTTTCTTTTTTTTTTTTTTGCTGTTATGAACAATGCTGGTTTGGGAAGTGCTAAAAGAAATAGGAAACTGGAACCAACTGCCGGCAGAGGGATATGGACCATTGCTGATGTGATGCTGAAAAGAACAACAAGCAGACAGCAGTGAGCAAAGCCTTTATTCCTACCTCCTCCCTGCCAGTCTTCCCCCGTGTTTCCATTGGCAAGACCTGTATCAAGAAGCCAGGTGACAAATGATAATGTAGTTTTCTTTGTCCCAGCCCCAAAATCACCAAGTTGATTAAAGAAAAGTAAATCTGTAGCTAAGGTAAATTTGTAGTTTAACAACCAACAGAATAGCTAAATAATTAATACAAAATTTAGAAGTCTGAAGAGGGAGTCAATAGGAGATACAAGAGTAAATGATTGAAGGAACTGAATTGCTGCTGCAGGCTTCCTGAGATGCAAAAAGACTATGAGTGTGCTTGCTTTCTCAGCAAGGAAGTTCATGGTCAGGGGGAAGTGCTCAACCCTGGTCACTGGCTGCCTGAAAATAGACTCAGCATCATTAGGGGCCATAGTGGGAGTGAGATCAACTTTTATATATGTATAAATGTCTCACTCTCTGTCACCCAGGCTGGAGTGCAGTGGTGCAATCTTAGTTCACTGCAATCTCCGCCTCCTGCGTCAAGTAATTTTCCTGCCTCAGCCTCTCAGAGATTACAGGTGCCTGCCACCACAGCTAGCTAATTTTATTTATTTATTTTTTTCTTGAGACTGAGTTCACTCTGTCACCCAGGCTGGGGTGCAGTGGCAGGATCTACTTCAAGCTATTCTCCTGCTTCAGCCGCCTGTGCAGCTGGGATTACAGGCATGCGCCACCACGCTTGGCTAATTTTTGTATTTTTAGTAGAGACAGGGTTTTACCATGTTGGCCAGGTTAGTCTCAAACTCCTGACTTCAAGTGATCCACCCACCTTGACCTCCCAAAGTACTGGGATTGCAGGTGTGAGCCACCACATCCATCAGAGACCGTCCTTTAAGACTACAGGCTGCATGGGAGTGGGGTGAGGCCAGTGACTGACAGCTTTCCCCTACTTTCCAGGCAACCTGTGTGACTCTCCTAGGAATATAACTCCATTGGCCTAAAAACCACACCCTTATTCCCCAAAGCAGCTGCAGCAAGCCCGACCCAAGCAGAGCCTGAGCTCAGACATGTCTATCCCTGCTTGCACCTGGTAGTCTTTCTCTGCCTGCCCTGCTAGTTGAAGACAACAGTCATAATCTCTTGGGAGCTCTATTGCCCTGCCCACCACTTGAGAAACCTGAATATTTAACCAGGCATCCCTAAGGCAAGTTTGCATCCTCCCTATAGTACCACAGCTGAGGCACTCTTAAAAGTGCCACCTCCTAGCTGGAGGCCAATCAACACAAAACCAGTGCACTAAATAAAAATACAACCAAGGACCATCACAGAGTCCACTTCACTCCCCTGTTACTGCCACTGGGGCAGGTGCAGGTATCCATGGCTGAAAGACATGAAGATGGATCTCCTGCCATCACAGGACCCTTTGCAGACACTTCCCAGGACCAGCTCAGAGCCCAGTAGCTCCACTGGGTGGCTAGATACAGAAAAGCAAATCAGTCACTGCTGTTTGGCTCTCAGAAGCCCTATTCCTAGGGGAAGAGGGGAAACAGCACATCAAGGGAATACCCTGTGGCACAAAAGAATCTGAACAGCAGCCCTTGAGTCTCAGATCTTCCCTCTGACATAGTCTACCAAAAGAGAAGGAACCAGAAAAACAATTCTGTAATATGACAAAAAAGGTTCTGTAACACCTCCAAAAGGTCACACCAGCTCATCAGCAATGGATCTAAACCAAAACAAAATCTCTGAATTGCAAGAAGAAGAACTGAGAAGGTTGATTATTAAGCTAATCAAGGAGGCACCAGAGAAAGGTGAAGTTCAGTTTAAAAAAATCAAAAACATGATGTAGGATATGAAAGGAAAAATCTTCAGTGAAATAGATAGCATAAATAAAAAACAATCACAACTTCTGGAAATCAAGGACAATTAGACAAACTCAAAATGCACTGCAAAGTCTCAGCAGTAGAACTGAACAAGCAGAAGAAAAAACTTCAGAGTTCAAAGACAAAGCATTTGAATTAACTCAATCTATCAAAGACAAAGAAAAAATAATTTTAAAAAATGAACAAACCCTCCATGAAGTCTGAGACTATGTTAAACATGCAAACCTAAGAATAACTGGTGTTCTAAAGAAAGAAGATAAATCTAAAAGTGTGGAAAACATATTTGAGGGAATAATAAAGAAAAATGTCCCCTCCTTGCTAGAGATCTAGACATCCAATACAAGAAGCTCAAAGAACACCTGGGCAAGTCATTGCAAAAAGGTTATCACCTAGGCACATAGTCACCAGGTTATTTAAAGTCACAATGAAGGAAAGAATCTTAACAGCTGTAAGGCAAAAGCATTAATAGTAGATTTCTCAGCAGAAACCCTACAAGCTAGAAAAGATTGGCGTCCTATTTTCAGCTTCCTTAAGCTAAACAGTTATCAGCCAAGATTTTCTATCCAGTAAAACTAAGCTTCATAAATGAAGGGAAAAATAGTCTTTTTCAGACAAGCAAATGCTGAGATTTTTGCCACTACCAAGCTAGCACTGCAAGAACTTCTAAAAGGAGCTCTAAATCTTGAAACAAATACTTGAAATACATCAGAATAGAACCTCCTTAAAGCACAAGTCTCACAGGACCTATATAACAATAACACAATGAAAAACAAAAACAACAAGATATTCAGGCAACAGATAGCCTGATAAATAGTACTTCACATCTTAATACTAATGTTGAATGTAAATGGTCTAAATATCCCACTTAAAAGATACAGCATGGCAGAATGGATAAAAATTCACCAAGTTTTTGCTGTCTTCAGGAGAATTACTTAACACATAAGGACTCACACAAACTTAAGGTAAAGGGGTAAAAAAAGAGATTCCATGCCAATGGACAACAAAAGTGAGCAGGAGTAACTATTCTTATCTCAGACAAAACTAACTTTAAAGCAACAGCAGTTTAAAAAGACAAAGAAACATATTATATAATGATAAAAGGACTAGGCCAACAGAAAAATGTCACAATCCTAAATATATACGCACCTAACACTGGAGCTCCTAAATTTATAAAACAATTACCAGTTGACCTAAGACACAAGATAGATCACAACACAATAATAGTGGGGGACTTAACACTCTACTAATAGCACTAGACAGGTCATCAAGATAAAAAGTCAACAAAGAAACAATAGGCTTAAAAAACACCCCAGAACAAATGGGATTAACAAATATTTACAGAACATTCTACCCAAAAACTTCAAAATATACATTCCATTCATCAGCACATGGAGCATTCTCCAAGACAGACTATATGATGGGCCACAAGTCTCCATAAATTTAAGGAAATCAAAATTATGCCAAGTACTCTCTTAGACCACAGTGGAATAAAATTGAAAACCAACTCCAAAAGGAACTCTCAAAACCATACATACAAATACATGGAAATTAAATAACCTGCTCCTGAATGATCATTGGGTCAACAATGAAATCAAGATGGAAATTTAAAAATTCTTTGAACTGACAGATAATCGTGACACAACCTATCAAAACCTCTGTGATACAGTAAAAGTGGTGCTAAGAGGAAAGTTCATAGCATTAAATGCCTACATCAAAAGTTTGAAAGAGCACAAATAGAGCTACAGTCACACCTCACAGAACTGGAGAAACAAGAACAATCTAAACCCAAACCCAGCAGAAGAAAGAAATAACAAAGATCAGAGCAGAACTAAATGAAGTTAAAAAAAAAAAAAAAAAATACAAAAGATAAATGAAACAAAAAGCTGATTATTTGAAAAGATAAATAAAATTGATAGACCATTAGCAAGATTAAGAAGAGAGAAGATCCAAATAAGCTCAATTAGAAATGAAACAGGAGATATTACAACTGCTACCACAGAAACAGAAAAGTTTATTCAATGCTACTATGCACACCTTTATGCATATAAACAAGAAAACCTAGAGGAAACTGATAAATTCCTGGAAATATACAACCCTCCTAGATTAAACCAGGAAGGTATAGAAGCTCTGAACAGACCAATAGCAAGCAGCAAGGTTGAAATAATAATTTTAAAAATGGCCGAGAAAAAAGTCCAGGACCAGAAAAATTCAAAACCCAATTCTGTCAGACATTCAAAAAATTGGTACCAATCCTATTGACACTATTCCAAGGATAAATTATTCTATGAAGCCAGTATCACCCTAATACCAAAATGAGAAAATGATGTAACAAGAAACAAAAACTACAGACCAATATCCCTGATTAACACAGATGCAAAAATCCTCAACAAAATACTAGTCAACTGAATCCAACAGCATATCAAAAAGACAATTTGTCATGATCAACTGGGTTTCATACCAGGGATGCATGAATGGTTTAACATATGTAAGTCAGTAAATGTGATATACCACATAAATAGAATTAACAAAAATCACATAATTATCTCAATAGATGCAGAAAAAGCATTTGACAAAATACAGCATTCCTTTGTGATTAAAACCCTCAGCAAAATCAGCATAGAAAGGACATACCTTAAGGTAATAAAAGTCATCTATGACAAACCCACAGCCAATATTATACTGAATAGGGAAAAGTTGAAAGCATTTCCCCTAAGAACTGGAACAAGACAAGCATGCCCACTCTCACCACTTCTATTCAACATAGTACTGGAAGTCCTAGCCAGTGCAATCAGACAAGAGAAAGAAATAAAGGGCATCCAAATTGGTAAAGAGGAAGTCAAACAGTCACTGTATGCTGATTATATGATTGTATACCTAGAAAACCCTAACAATTCCTCCAGAAAGCTCCTAGAACTGGTAAATGAATTCAGCAAAGTGTCAGGATACTACTACACAATTCTATTATTCTGTTGTATACCAACAGCAGCCAAGCTAAGAATGAAATCAAGAACTCAATCCCCTTTACAATAGCTGCAAAAAAAAAAAAAAAAAAAACTTACGAATATATTAGGAATATACATAACCAAGGAGGTGAAAGAGCTCTACAAAAAAAAACACAAAAAACAAAACTACTAAACACTCCTGTAAGAAATCCAGATACTCACACATGCATGCTTATAGCAGGACAATTTGCAACTGCAAAAATGTGGAACCAGCCCCAATGCTAGTATACCACAAAGTACTACTCAGCCATAAAAAGGAACAAAATAATGGCATTTGCAGCAACCTGGATGGAATTTGAGATTATTATTCTAAGTGACATAATTCAGGAATGGGAAACCAAATACCACATGTTCTCACTCATTAGTGAGAGCTAAGCTATGGGGACGCAAAGGCATAAGAATGATAACACTAGACTTTGGGGACTCAGGGCAAAGGGTGGGAGGGGGATGAGGGATAGAAGACTACACACTGGGTACAGTGTACACTGGGGTGATGGGTGCACCAAAATCTCAGAAATCACCACTCTAGAATTTATTCATGTAGTCAAACACCACCTGCTCCCTAAAAACCTATTGAAATAAAAAATAAATTACAAAAAAGAATGAATGATTGACACTAGAACTTACAAAAAGAAATAAAATATGAGAAAGAAGTCAACTAGTACAATGAGAAAGATTCTGTTAAAAAAAAAAAGTGCTCAGGGTTGCAGAGGGATTTGAATCTGGGCCTATTTTAGTCAACAACCCATGTCTTCATTTCTGCACACCATGGAGAAACAAAGTGTTGAGGAAGTTTTTTCTATTTAGCTAGGCAGTCACACCACATATTTTTGAAATAATGGAAAGACCAAATACATTAAAATTAACAAAAAAGTTGCTTCTCAGAGATTTTCAGATGTAATTTTAAATACTTTAAAATACGGTGGTTCTGTATTAGAAAAGAAAAATAACAGAAGTAGAAATGTTATTTTTGTTTGTAAAGAAGCAACAAAATTATAGCTCATATAGACAGTAGTATAAAGAGAAGTTTGATGTGGAAGATAAAACTAAGAAAAAATGAACTGACATTTATTTTCAACATGTGAGGAAAGAGGGCAGATGGGTAATAAATACTTAATGACTGGCAAAGCCTCAATTTTATAATTGGGTTTTTCTTAAAAAAGTAAATAATTAATATATCAGTAATATAGAGTGCGATGCTATGTCTTGATCCTTGTATCTTTTCTTTTCCTTTGAAGAATGAGAGAATATTTTTTTAATCCCCTCTTTTTTTATAAAGTCAATTACTGTATACGCTACGCACACTTAATATTTTTCATACTCTTAGTGCATGATTTTTTCATTCTTTCTTGAGGTTCAAATTCATCCTCCCTAAATTGCATTCTATAGGCTTGTAAGTGAAAATCTGTTATCAGTAAACTCGATTTTAGTTTGTTGTAAAATGAATGTCACCTACTGTCTTCAATTTATTTTACCAGATATACAATTCTAATTTAAAGTTATTTTTTCTTAAACTTTACACTTTTTTATTTCAGTTTCTATTTTTGCTATTGAGACATCTAGTATTTTTTAAGATTCTAATCTCATAAGTAATCTTTCTTTTTCTTCTTTCTTTTGGTATTTTATAGCATGATCATGATATTGCCCAGGATGAACTTGTAATTTACCTTGTTTGGGGGTTGTAGTTTTTAATGAGACTCTAAAGTCATCAAGAGATTTAGACAATTCTCAGTTAATACATTTTATAAAGCATTTTTTTTTCATTTTTTCATTCTTCATTTACTTTTATTCTGGGTCTCCATTTTACATATATGTTAGACTTCGTTTCTAACATATTAGTTTGAGTTCCAAATCTTCACTATGCTTTTCCTTTCTCTCTTTCTCTCTTTCTCTCTTTCTTTTTGAGACAGAGTCTCGCTCTGTGGCCATGCTGGAGTGCAATGTGCGATCTCGGCTCACTGCAACCTCCACCTCCCTGGTTAAAGCAATTCTCCTCCCTCAGTCTCCAGAGCAGCTGAGATTATAGGTGCATGTGCTAATTTTTCTATTTTTAGTATTTCATCATGTTGGCCAGGATGATCTCGATGTCTTGACCTCGTCAACTGCCCACCTCAGCCTCCCAAAGTGCTGGGATTACAGGCATGAGCCACCACACCCGGCCTATGCTGTTTCTTAACTCTTGTTTATGGTGACTTATTTTCTTTTGTGTTTTGTAACTTTGGATTTTAGTATTTTAATTGTTAGGGCTTTATATATAGGAATCCTACAGAGGCAGCTTTTGCAAGACGAACTTTTGTTAATGTTAATGTTAAACCTTGACTGTGTAAGAGGTATAGATATATAGTCTTATGGTAAATATTTTTCTTTGTATCTAGACTCAGTCCTGGGCAGAAAACTGACCTTGTCTGTGTTTCTCTCCTTTATTGAGTACATATAGGATGCATTAAACCGAGGACTTTGCTAAAAACACTTATAGATACAAATCAACATTTGTATAATCAATGAGAAGAAATTAATTCTTTAAGTTATAAACATGTTCAGACCAAGACAAAAAAAAGTTTATATTTATTTAGATATTTTTCTTTTTTATTAATATTAATTCAGATTTTTTCCTTTTGACTTTCTTAATGTGCTAATAAACCTTAATTTTTTGAGACTTAGAACTGAAACTGTATATAGTATTAATATGGTCTTTAAAATAGTCAGATACAGCAGATACTTTACTCTCTACACACCCGGAACATATGAACCAACTAACTCACTGAAATGTGATATTTGTAAGAATATTTGAGAAAGTCTGTTTGTTGTTTCAGCCATGAAGTTTAACTGCAATGTAAAATAGAGACTCCTGGCAACATAATGACATATAGTTTTATACACTGAGAGCTCTGTCTCCCTTAAAGCACAGCAATTTTATTCAATTTCAAAAATGTTTTTCACAAGATCAGAAATGTTGTTACAATAATTTGCTTTGGTTTTCACAAGACTAGAAATATTTTTTCACACTTATCCTTTGTGCTACAGAGAAACCTGACTTAGATACCATGGCAACTTTCTACTTCCTTGAATAGTCTGTGAAAATAACTTTGAAGTTAATAGACCTTATATAATTCCAAAGAAATAAAAGAAAATTGCTAAAGTAAGAGAAATGTGCTTATATTGTACCAAAGGCTAACAACAGCTTTGGATAATGTGTATTATTTTCAGATAACTCAAGATTATGCAATTAGGAATTATGAATCCACAGGGGAACTATATGGTTCTCAATAGATAGTACTTGCAAGATGCAGGTGTTTTTGTTTGTTTGTTTTTGTTTTTGTTTTTTAGCTGTTCATGCTGGCCCCCTTGGGTTACAAGCCCTAAATTTGATTTACTTTTGATCTTGCAACAATTTCTGTCAATCATAATGCCTTAAAAAACAAACATATACACCCTAAAATGATTGTCTAAAAAGCATGTATAATATTCATGGTGAATGCAGATAACAAAATTACTACATTCTTACAGTTATAGTATCATTTGACAGCTTTGATCACTTTATCTTCACATCACTTTTAAATGTCAAAGCCACTTTGGAGGCTTCATCAGAACAAAAAACATTATCTAACTTGAAAATGAAATTTCTCAAACCTGTGTTCCCGTTTGGAGGAAGCAAAAGCCACTTTATTTAAAAAAATATATATATGGACAAAATCAAATGAATGAGAAGAGAATTTTTTTTCTACAAAAAGGTAACATATGATAATTTTCTCTTCTGATTATAAAATGTGTTATTTTCCTCAGTTAAGACTTCAGGCTGTGAAGCCAAAAGGACATGATTTGAATACTTACTCAGCTACTTTTTAGCTGTGTTACCTCAAACAGGTGATTATACCTTTGTATTTGTATATTTATGTAAAACATGACAACACTACTCTTAGAAGGTATTAAGAGTTTAGTCAGATATTACTTGTAAAGTACTTGCCATATGATTAGTACTAAATTGATGTTGGTGATTATTAAACTATTGTTATTCAAATACTGTGCTATTGACAGCAAGAGATTATTTTTTCTTTAGGGTATTATGCAGGACAATTTGGTGGAAAGTGAACCATGCCAATGATTCCCAGGTGGGAACAGCCTCTTTCATCGTGGAAGAGCTACTAAAAGGTAGAGATTTGGTAAAAAGTGCCATTTACTGATTTAGCTCCTGTGTTCTAAGTGTTCTCAATTATTGTAATCTTGGCTTACACAAAATAAGGTTTTCCCAACAATACCACGGAGACTGTTCAATTACTGTTTTCCCTTCTGCGGGGTCCCTTATGCCTCACTGCCTTTGAGCAATGCTCAGACCAGTTGTGATTTGTGCTTTCATTCCATCTCAAATAAAGCAATCCGTGATTGAATCTGCCTTCTTAATCAATATCTTACATTTCATTTACCTTTAGTTTCATTCACTTTGAATTATATATATGTAAGCAATCCCAATGTGAATTGTTTTCTTTAAAAATTTTCTTTGTAGTTACTTTTGCATATTTGTAACATCGCTCAATAGATATTGATAAAAATTCCATCAAAATTGGATTAGATTCTCAGGAAAAATTGTAAGATTACAGACGTTAAAGATAATTTTGAAAAAAGGTGCAAAACTCTGTAATGAAATTGAGAACAAAATGCTAATGGAGGTTTCAAAGAATTCTTATCCATAGTTATTTCAAATATAGACAGTATAGTTTTCAACTTTATAAATCTGAATAACTATTAAGAAAATACCACCTGGCCGGGTGCAGTGGCTCATGCCTTAATCCCAGCACTTTGGAAGGCCAAGGCAGGCCGATCATCTGAAGTCAGGAGTTTGAGACCAGCCTGGCCAACATGGGGAAACCCCGTCTATACTAAAAATACAAAAATTAGCCAGACATGATGGTGCACACCTCTAATCCCAGCTACTAGGGAGGCTGAGGCAGGAGAATTGCTTGAACGCAGGAGGCAGATATTGCAGTGACATTGCACCATTGCTCTCCAGCCTGCGAGACAGAGCAAGACTCCATCTAGAAAAAAAAAAAAAACCTGGAAGTACTTGAAAATGTTCTCTTTTTCAAGTGCACACCTCCATATAATAGAAATACATCATTTAACTGAGCATATATGTGAAAATATAGCTTCAACATGTATTTAGCAAATATTCAATGAATATCCATTCTGTATTGGCCACTATTCTACATAGTGGATATATGATGAACAATGCAGCACCTGACCAAGAAGTTTTTAGTCTGGTGAAAAAGAAAGATAAGGGGATAGATAGAAAAGAGTACAGAGGTGCTATAATGAGATATGCACAGAGTGGCTATTGTAACACCTACAAGGCACTCAAACCACTCTCAGGTATAGAAAAGCCTTGTCAAAAGACTGAATACGAATATTGCAGATTGAAGGAACAACATGCAAAAGGACGGTAAGGCAGTGGATTAGGGAACTGAGATCCCAAAACTGAAAAGTGGAAGCAGCTCCTCATGAGAAGTGTGTATAGGCTGGATCAGGTGAGTGTGGAGAGGTGAACAAAGTCCAGATTGTGAAGGACTTCACAGACCAAGCAAATCAAGTTGGACTTTATCATGAACCATATAGGGAAATAGTAGAGGATTTTAAGAAGAGGGGGTAGCATGTCTAGATTACATTTCAGAAAGATCAATCTGGCAGAGGTTTAGAGAATAGATTTGCAGAAAGCCACACTTGCAGAGAAACAGACCCAGTGAGATGTGGGTGTGCACTGGGAAGCAGAGAGAGCTTCTGACGTGCGAAGCAGAATGACCGTGAGGAGAGAGAACAGCAAATAGTTTGAGAAAATCATAGGTAGAATCAAAAGAAGCTTAAGTCAAACACTTCAGGTCACTTTTGGGTCTCTGTTATCTTCCTATTTCAAGTTGAGGTTATGCACATTTTGGTGGGTTTAAAGGAACTTTCAGTGCAAGGACTTCCTGCTTTGCTGTTAATGTGTCGCTTCCGGTCAAAAACACAAATATAAACCACAACCGAATAGGTATGTCCCTGCTTAACTGAACATGAAGTAGGTAAAAGATGAGCCAAGGATGATTTAATTGTTGAAAAATAATAGTCTCTTCTAGACATAACTTATTGAAAAGGAAGGAAAAATAACTTGAAATGTCTCAAAACTGACTATTTCACTTACAGATGAAATCATAGTTCAGTGCTGTCAGTGCTGTAATGTACAAATTGTCACTAAACTGACATCTTTTCAAGCAGTAAGTTGAGAATTATGGTGCAATAACTCTAAATCATTGCTAACATTTGTGAGAATTTTACCATTTGCAAAATACTTCTTAATTCATTATCTCATCATAAGAAACTTTTCTTATGATATAATATATTCAATGTGATATTAACAATATATTTTATAAAGTTGAGATCACTCAGACTTTCTACTTATGGGATAGTAGAGCTGTTCTCTTTCCAAAACATATTCTCTGTTAAATGTAGTCAGCCACATCCTTATGGATAGTCATCTGTTTGAACATATTACCCTTTATTTAAAAGTCTCTTCATTGACTTTCCATAACAATCTGTATTGATTTTAAAGTTTTGTTACTCACTTATAAGACACTTAATAGCCACAGACCAATATGTGTGCCAGATCTATTGTCTCTAGATGTCTCTTGTTGCCCATTGAGGTCACAATGAGCAGGCTATTTAGTCTTTCCAAAACATAAATTCAAATCCCTTGAAGCTGAGGCTTTTAGAAAATATGTTCCCTGATTGTGGAATGTAGCTGCAATTTTGATTCATTATATTCCATCTGTGTGCATGGAAAAAAATGGTTGTGTTTGGTTATATCTCAAAAATATAATTTTTAGCACTGATGTCTCCATTTCTTAGTCAGTAGATATGTAGCTTTAATAAAGTATACTGATATACTTTATCCAATTTATTGAGATTATCACTGATCATTTTCTAGGTCCACCAAGGGACATAAAACTTCTTAATAGGATTTCCTACTGAAGAAATAGAAGTGTTGTTCTAGCATTTGAGTTTAATTAGACCATATATGAAAACCAATTTTATAAACAGTGTACAGACTGTTTCCTTTATTCCCACATTCACTTACAGTTCTCAAAAAAAGCATTGTGGATGTGGCAGTTAGGCTTAAAACTAAAAAAAAATAGAATCATGAAATAAAATTTAAATTATGTACAATAATGCCGTTGTTTCATCACAATTTATAAAATAAAATGAGGACAAATCTTTCTTACAGAATTCCAAATGATCTACATAGACACAACTCCCTACAGAAGATGGATCTAGATTCTCCTCCCCTTGAGTGTGGGGTGGAAGAGTAACTTGCTTCCAAAGAATAAAGTATAGAAAGAGAAAGTGACTTACAGTGGAAGCACCTGACAGACAATAACTCCATCAGGGTTAACATCACCAGGGATTTGTCATGTTAATACCATATAATCTTTGATACGTTGGAATGAGAAAGCTAATTCTCGGTGGTGTTCTCAAAAACCCTTAACTTCAGTCTAAGCTAAGAAAAACATCAGGCAATTCAAAATTCAGGGATACTCTACATCACACCTACTTCCTTTCAAAGTTGTCAAGGTTGTTTAAAAACAAAGACAGAGCTATTGTCTCAGACCCAGAGGAGACTATGGAACCCCGATGTCAATATCCTAAATGGAATCCTATATCAGAAAAATGACATTCACGGAGAAACTGGTGAAATCTGCTGCTAATAGTCATTTACCAATGATTTTTTTTTTTTATTTTGACAAATGTACCCTAGATAAGCAAGATGTTAATGTCACGGGGAAAGGGAAACTGAATGATAGGTAGATGAAAATGATCTATATTATCTTTGCAACTGTTCCATAAATCTACAAGCTTTCCAAAACTAAAAAAAAAAAAAAAAAAAAAAAAAAAAAAAGTTTAGCTTACAAATAAAATAAGTACTAAAAGGAATTATTTGAAATGGCACAAAGAAGTCACATTCTTATGGAAACGGTATTTTTCGCATTTGTCTATTTTTTTCACTATACTATACCTTGTTGTAGAAAATACAGTGAAAATATTGGATGATATCAAAAGTTTCTAGAAGCTGAAATAAATCTGAGATTCCACAAAATCTGTTCATTCTACAAACATTTATAAAGTACCTGCTATTCTTTTGTTGTTGTTGTTGTTGATGTTGTTGAGATGGAGTTTTGCTCTTGTTGCCCAGACTGGGTGCAATGGCGCGATCTCGGCTCACTGCAACCTCTGCCTCCTGGGTTCAAGCAATTCTCCTGCCTCAGTCTCCCAAGTAGCTGGGATTACAGGCATGCACCACCATGCCTGGCTAATTTTTTGTATTTTCAGTAGAAATGGGGTTTCTCCACGTTGGTCAGGCTGGTCTCGAACTCCTGACCTCAGGTGATCCACCCGCCTCGGCCTCCCAAAGTGCTGGGATTACAGGCATGAGCCACTGCGCCCGGCCCAGTACCTGCTATTCTTAAAAGGTTGCTAAATATAGCCACAATCACCATATATTTGTCATACTCAGCTCAATATTTGTTCTACTTTACAGATCATATTAATGTTTTGAGCCTAAATTTAAATTAAAAGGTCAAGATGATCATTGCTTTTTAACCGTTTCCTTCATTGATATGTCAAGAAATATTCCACAGTCACCTTTTTATTTAATGAGTAATTTCAACCACAAAAAGTGAAGTCCTGTTATTGAAAGTTTTTATTATTTTTATTATTTTTACTTTATTGTTTTAGATGTTAATATGTTTTTCACTTGATCCTATATTTTAGAATTATTATATATTAAATATGGGCAACAAATAAGTAAAATATTATATAATATTCTGTTCTAGAGAAGACACTGGCCTGAAATGATTCAACATCCCCTCCACACTATCTTTGGAAAACTTTGACCATTCTGAGCTCTGTTTCATTGTCTAAAACAACAAGAAAAGAAGCCATCTTTAAGAGATCCTTTAGAATTCTAAATTTTCTAAATCTTGATAAAAGCATGAGGAAAGTTTTTTTTTTTTTTTTTTTTTTTTTTTTTTTTTTTTTTTTTTTTTGCAAAGAATAGTCTAAAAAATAATTCTTACCCTTTTCAATTTCATATTTTTGTGGAATGTTGGCCAAATAATATACCATTATAATCATAGCTATATATCAAAGCCAGCATAAATGCAGATTTCTAATGTGTATTTATTTTATTTGTATTACTTACATTAATATATCCAAATAATAAAGATTTGTTTGAAATGTATGAATGAGTGACAATTGACTAAGAGATAGCCAATCTACTATAGTATACTAGACAGTTCAGTTTCACACTTATACAGCAAAATTTCAGTTTTCTTTTGGACAACATCCTCTTCTAATGCACTTCTATGTCAATATACAGCTTCAGTTCTTAGAGTGAACAACAGTGGGAAAATGTCACTCTCCAATCCCAAGTATTTCTTCCCAAACTGTGAAATTCCGATTCACTCTCAGTGACTTAGGAAATTTCATAAGGTGAAATTTTCTTGCACAATTTTCAGTATTTGTGTTTTGTATGTATTAAACATATCACACGAGTTGTACATTTTTTGTTATTTTATAATGCTGCATGTTTTTAGCATCAAGGGCTAATAGGATTAAGGAAAAATAGAGATATGTAAATAAAATATAAGTATGAGAAATAAGGAATTGATGAAGAAAAAGACGTTCCTTGGAAAAAGGAGTGCAACATTAAATGAGATGTTTCCTTCTGAAAGCTAAATACTCTCATCCAATCGGGGCACAAGATGTGAAACAAATACCATGGATCACTGAAACATGGACTTGTGGTCTGCCAAAACCTTGGACCATACAGATACAGCAAGTCACTCAGTTCCTACTCTTTTTCAGAAAACCTTTCTCAGCAAGAGGCAGCTAGTTTTTTCTCGCAGCAAGCAAGACTCAGCATGTGAAGCTTTGAACAATCCAGCACTGCAGGGAATGTTTTGCAGAAACTGCATGACAAGATTGCCAAAAGGATTACCTCTTGATTTCCTTTGTCCTTGGTTTTATTTCATCTAATAATGGGGCAAAGACGGTGCCTTCCACAATGAAGGGAGAATTTATTCATGAGTCATATACAACAAAATTGTTTTTAAATCCTTGTTCCTCATAGTTCTCTAAGAAAACAACATTCCTCATTGAGTATAATATGTATGCTTTTCCTTTTAAAAAATGTTTATTATTATACTATAAATTGTAAGCATAGAATAATTTGTTCTTGCAACAGCTTGAAGGCAGACTCCTAAAAAGAAGTATTTTGTTCCTCTCTTTAATAAAAGGCATGAACAACTATCAAGAAAACAATGTAGGGTCAGTTTAAATAAAGACCAGGCCATTTAACTACAACAAAAAAATTCTGTAAACAATATTGTACTATAAATTCCAAAACATGTTACTTTTTTAGGTTACTTTGAGATCTGACTCCCTGCAAAAACATGCTTAAATATAAATTATGATTATAACAACAAGGCTGTCCCGATTTTAGAAATATGGAGTTTAGTATCAGAACACCTGGCTTCATGTACCACTTTTGAATTTAGCATTTGTCAATCTGAATCTCAGTGACCTCACCTGTGTAATGGGAGATGATGAAGCCTAGTCTGCTGAACTCACACGGTAATTTTGAAGGTACAGTAAAGGAAGGTTTACACATTTCATAGAATTCTAAAGACATAGTGTACAGAAAAAAATCAAAAACTACTGAACAAGAAAATTTGTCATTGTAGTCTTTCAGTTTCGGTCTACCACAATTATTCTGATGCATCCAGAAATTTATACAGACAGGAAGCTATGAAAGCATACAGGAGTGTAATTTATGTTCTTTATAAAGATTATACTTTATGTTCTTTATAAAGTAACATTTGATCTTGAGATCTGAAAGGTGAATAAGACGGAAAGATCAGCCATAAAGATAGCCTCCAAGTGGATGCATCACTAAGTGCAAAAGATGGGAGTAGCAAGGCAAAGCACAGGGGCTGAGGTAGAGAAATGACATAGGAGATTAATGTGATTAAATTCTGGAGAGGTAAGTAGGTTTCATCTCATGTTAGTCTATTTAATACAAGTTTTTGCCTAGTGAATAATAATAAATCATTGAAGGGCTATTTAAAGCAGTAGAGTAATATAATCAGAAGCCAGTTTTTAGATGAGTCTAGCAATAGTGTGAAGACTAGACTGGAAGAGAACATTGTAGACCATAAGGATGACTAATTTGCTTATTTCAAAATTCCAGGCCAGAAATGGTAACAGGACAACAGGCATGACAGTGAAGAAGGAGAGAAGTGAAAAATTTGGCAATATATCTTACAGATAGAACTGCCAACTCTTGGCGAAAGTTTAAATATGGTAAAAAAGAGAAAGGCCAGTAGTAACATCTCATTGCTGAGGTTATCAGTGTGTGATGGTATTATTTATTGCTGTAGGGAATTCTGGAGGAGGACTATGTTTGGTGAGGACATGCCAGGTAAACAGATACCTAGGTCAAAAAAGACATCTATACTACAGATAGGAAATTATAATTTATTTTTGTAACAATGACAATGACATCATCAGTATAGATAAATTAACAGGGAAAGGGCACTAAAGGAAGAAAAAATATAGCATAGCACCTTGAGGAACTCCAAAATTAAGAATGTTCATGACAGGTGTGCCAATGAGATGCTTACTACAAGTCACTATTGTGTTAGATATGGCAGATAAAAGCAATAATATTCAGACATTTTCCCACAAGTTCACAGTCTAGGAGAGAATGAAGGAAACTGATACTTAAGCATCAGTCAGTGCTAAAGGTTGCTATAAGAAGACAATGGATGGACACTTTTTTCTAGAACTATGGATATGGTTAGAGAAGAGGGGAAAAATCAAGAGGAGATGATAGCTTGGCTGAGTACAAAAGGACAATTTTATTATTTCCTTTCTTAATTTATTTGCCCATTCAATGAAAATTTTAGAGCTCTATAATATTCCAGGCACTACTCTAGTTGCTGAGGATAGACTGACTCAGATATCATGCTCATGTTCAAAAGGAGATTAATTTACCTCACAGGGGGACAGTATGTAAGTAAACAAGTAGACAAGATAATTTTATTGAGTCCTTATATAATAAAGACAATCAAACAGGATGATTACAATTGATATCAGTGACTTCAGTGGAGAAAACATGTCTCTCCACTGGACATCCCTTATGTTCAAGGGGCATCGCTTATGTTCAAGGGGCATCTCCCTAGCATCTACTAATGAGTGAGATGCTAGGGAGATGCCCCTTGAACATAAGCTTGAATGACAGGAAGGAGCCAAAGAACAATTTGTAGGAGGGAGAGATAACAATAATCTCTCTCCCTCTCAAAATATCTAAGTTTGGAACTCAGTTTTTGATAAAAAGGAAGGGCAGTCCACAAGGTTATATGAACAAATGTAGGTAGAAAATAAAATTTGCAGCAAATTGATGAAGTAGTCTTATCGAACATCCTCAAGTGAAATACTAGGTAACAATCAAGCATCATTGAGTGTGAAAGAGAGATGTTGATGTTCGAGGAGACATATGGTACGAACTGCACATTTTGAAGAGTAGGGACATGAATAATCATAAAAGCATAGTAAGTTTGACAGTATAGACCAATACATGATCTTTAATTAAAAGTAAGACAGGTCAGCACATCTGTGTTTTGTATTGTTCTGTTTCTCCTTCCAGGTCATTTAATTAGTTCTTTTCTGGTTTGAAATTTGCAAATAGTTGGGTTAGGGTTTGTAGTTTTGTCAGTTAAGTATGACACAAGAAATATGGGGCAGGAGTAATTATAAGAATAGATGCAGAAATGCAAACTAGGTAAGGAGGGAAGTAAGACTCTGAAGCAAATGAAGGGAGGAGTAAAGGGCTGGAGTACGTGATGAGCCTGAAAATATACTTAAGTAAGAATATTACATTATGAGATCTGTACATAAAGGGCCAAGAGTAGAATGCTTTACAATGTGATTTTGCATCCTGTGCAATTAATAGTGGTGGCAAGTTCCAAAGTTACACTGTTCAATAGCCTGTGGCTGTTTAAATTTAAATTTTAATTAATTAAAATGAAATAAAATTACAAATACAGTCCCTGAGTTGTACTAGCCACAATTCAAGTGCAGAAACAGCCAAATGTGGTTAATGATTATTTCACAGAGACAGAACAACTACATTAACACAGAAAGTTCTGTTGGACAGTGCTGGTCCACATTGCCATCCTGTGAATGGATGGAAGAGACAGAGAAAGCAATATTATAAATGAAAAGGACAAAAACAGACAAACGAACAAGAAACTGTGATGTTGATTGAGTCTTGAGTGGTGACATGAGGAGAGAGAGAAAAAATGTTGAGGGGCTAAATTTTAATGTAAGTGACAGCAACTGAAATTTGTCAGGAAAAATATACGATTATGCAACTTGAAAAGATCTGGGAGTTGTAAAAGGTAAAGAGGTGCATACAGGCAATCCAAGGGAATAGAGGAAAGACGCAAAGGCATTCCAGGAAGACAGGGCATCATTGGTAGTCTCACCAAGGCCTAAGAGGAGTTATGGCCATTTTGAAAAATTGGAAGTAGTTTCAACCTAGGTAGTACCATTCAGGACATAGGCATGGGCAAAGACTTCAGGTCTAAAACACCAAAAGCAACGGCAGCAAAAGCCAAAATTGACAAATGGGATCTCATTAAACTAAAGACCTTCTGCACAGCAAAAGAAACTACCATCAGAGTGAACAGGCAACCTACAGAATGGGAGAAAATTTTTGCAATCTACTCATCTGACAAAGGGCTAATATCCAGAACCTACAAAGAACTCAAACAAATTTACAAGAAAAAAACAACCCCATCAAAAAGTGGGCAAAGAATATGAACAGACATTTCTCAAAAGAAGACATGCATACAGCCAACAGACACATGAAAAAATGCTCATCATCACTGGCCATCAGAGAAATGCAAATCAAAACCACAATGAGATACCATCTCACACCAGTTAGAATGGCAATCATTAAAAAGTCAGGAAACAACAGGTGTTGGAGAGGATGTGGAGAAATAGGAACACTTTTACACTGTTGGTGGGATTGTAAACTAGTTCAACCATTATGGAAAATAGTATGGCGATTCCTCAAGGATCTAGAACTAGATGTACCATATGACCCAGCCATCCCATTACTGGGTATATACCCAAAGGATTATAAATCATGCTGCTATAAAGACACATGCACACGTATGTTTATTGCAGCACTATTCACAACAGCAAAGACTTGGAATCAACCCAAATGTCCATCAGTGACAGACTGGATTAAAAAAATGTGGCACATATACACCATGGAATACTATGCAGCCATAAAAAAGGATGAGTTTGTGTCCTTTGTAGGGACATGGATGCAGCTGGAAACCATCATTCTTAGCAAACTATCACAAGAACAGAAAACCAAACACCGCATGTTCTCACTCATAGGTGGGAACTGAACAATGAGATCACCTGGACTCAGGAAGGGGAACATCACACACCAGGGCCTATCATGGGGAGGGGGGAGGGGGGAGGGGGGAGGGATTGCAATGGGAGTTATACTGATGTAAATGACGAGTTGATGGGTGCTGACGAGTTGATGGGTGCAGCACAGCAACATGGCACAAGTATACATATGTAACAAACCTGCACGTTATGCACATGTACCCTAGAACTTAAAGTATAATAATAATTAAAAAATAAATAAATAAAATAAAATAAAAAAAATGGCACGTAGAATGACAGACGGAGTGCCCAAATACGCACACACATAATTTCTGGCTCTTTAACACAATCAAGTCCACCCATGGCCTCTCTGAAGAGAGTTGTTAAGAATCTTACTATTACCATTATATTTAATCCCCTCAAACAAGAGCCATACATATAAACTGTCATGTCAGCAGCTCCTTCATCAATCTATTTGCATAAATTACATCACCACTTCCTCTAACAACAAAATGATTACTCAAAGTGAACAGTGTAATACATTTAGCGATGATTATATGACTAGCTAGTATTATGTTGAATAAGTACATCAGTGGGACTGTCAAATCCAATAGAAATAAAATTCTTCCAACTGGCAAAAATTCATATATATATATATATATATATATATATATATATACACACGACACGAATACATGAATACATACAGATAGATGTAATATGATACATATGTGTGTATCATTTGTACTGGGTGTATACAACCCAGAGATTTATTCCTTACCTATGAGGAACATCTGAACGCCTGGCCCACCCCATGGAATGCAGGCCATATATGGAATCAGGCCCTTTGTTTTGGGTTATGTGAAAGTTATCAGGTGGAGGCTGTTAGCAGGAGGGTGCTAAGTGAAAATGCTATATAAACTGCATGCTTTTTGTAAGTGGTTGGGGTTCTCCTATCCAGCCCGCCACTGGACTGCTCTGTAAGTAAACCCTCTCAATAAACCCTTTGTCTTGTTTCCTGGCTTGGGGTCTCTGCTTTGGCCTCTTGAACCTCGTGCCACCCTTATTGAAGTTAATAGGGTTCCAGTACAACATATGTATGCACACATACACACACACAGGAAACAGACAGATAGATACAAAGGTAGATAGCCAGATATCTTCCTACAGCATCCATCATCAATGCATACATGGAAGAAAACAGGTGACTGATTATTCATTAAATTTCACAGGATACAAAAAAAAGGTATTTTTAGTAAAAATAGTAATAAGAAAAATGCTTGGCAGGCTGTGAATGATTTTTCCTGTCTATTTTTTTTTCCCCACATAAAATCAAGTGAAGAAGCAATTATCAAGATAATTCAAGTATAAAAAAGAAAAAATATTTTGCCTAAATTATCTGAATAGTTAATGAAAAACTTGAGCTTGAGGCCTCACTTATCCAAGTAAATGAACCCATTTTCAGTATATTTTGCATGTAAATTTAATGAATAAATTAATCCTAAAGACCTGGTAGGTAATTTACCTAAGGTGCTCCAGAAGCTTTTTTGTTTCCCCTCAAGGTGCAATTTAGTTTTTGTTAGACTAGGTCCAATATTATTCAACATATGACATGTATTATTGTTATGTAAGGGAAAGGCATGTTAAACTCTGATCAAAACAGTAAAAATGCAGGCTATGCCTACACATAGTCAAAACATACATACGAACAGGTATAAATTGGTCCACCTCTCAGCTTGCTTTGCCTAAATGAACACCACAGGAGTATTACTTTTTTGGAAATTAATGAATCTTGATAGCTTACACTTTTCCTCTTATTAATGTGTTTTAAAACATTAAAGTTATAACTACAGACAATATTCAGTTAACATGACCAGAGATGTTCAATTTGCACTTTTTAAGACATTTTTCACAACCATGCAAATTATAAAATACAAACATATAATTTCTTGACAGATGTCTAAAGTTGGCCTTGAGTAATCTTTCAGAGTTCTGAATTGGTGAGAGGTAATCATAGCATCATTTTTATAATGCAGTTAGAAAAGTACCATGAGTACGTTCAAGTAATGCACTCCAAAACTCATGGTACAATCTTGATAAATACATTTAATTTAATTGATTTAAATGAATTATGTAAAGAGAATGAGTCCAGCCCGATTTCCAAAGAAAGTGGTTTTGTTCATTTTAGAAATAGCATTATCATCCATGATGTGTTACCATCGAAAAACAATAAGACCAAAGGGCATGTGTGCAGGGATGCTGACGGGGAAAACAGATGTTCTGGGCTAAGTCCATTGTGATTCTGACTTTTTTGTACAGCATGGTGCACATTTTGAACTTACATTTATATTTTAAAATTCAGAGAACAGAGCTGAAGTGACTTCCCAACTATATCAATAAGAAACAGCTTGTTTAGTAAATGAAGTATCAAAATGCTGTGATCATAGTCTCCTCTCTTTGATAAATTGAGTACTGTACTGTGAATCTCCCTCTGACACCCTTTTTTTCTTATACATGCCTAAAATTTGAAATTAGATATGCCTGTAATTGCCAAGAATGCAGCAGTACTGAACTCCCTTTAGGTTTTCTTCTAGATAAGTTTCAGCTGCCTCGCATCTGAAAGCAATTGAGGACAAACTTTAACATGAGCCGAAGTGGATTGAGGCTGAATGTTCCATAAGTAGCAGAGAGGCCAAGTAATGGATTTTTGAAAGTGGTAACCATATTAGGTCAATCCTAAATTCAGCAAGCTAAATTCATGCTGCCAATGATAATGGTCACAAGAATTGAGAGACTGACATAAAATTAGGTGTTTTGTATTTTATGCCACTATGCAGACTGATTGAGACTGATTATAGTGAACTACATTTTAATATCTTCCCTTATCTAGCAGTATGATTTCAAACAACTTTACAAATATTCGATTTACTTCGTGTTTATAATAACTCTGTAAAATAGTCAGTAGAGGATTATCCATATTTTCCAGATAAGAAAAGTGTGCCTTTCAGTTATATGATTTAACTTTGCATAAGTAAATAAGGTGCCCATTAGCATTCTATTTTTATTAAACCATGTATTGCCAGTCCCTAATGATGCATCTATAGCCACACAGGTTCATTACAAACTCTATTAATAATCTGTTAAAAGAGCTAAGCACTATTATTCTTTTTAAGCCATCCTTAAAATGAATTTTTCATAGTATTAAGCACATGTACATTAAAAGCATTTTCTGAATCAAACCTATTTGGATGGAGATAATCCACTGCATTTGGATAGAGAAAAGTAATGCAATAATAAAAATACATTTTGAATCTGACATAATTTTTAAAAAATCTACAATTTTGAATAAATTTGTAAATCCAACTGAGTTGCACCTATAAATGATTATTTCAAATAGATGTCTTGTCTAGTGTTCAAATGAAAAATATGCAATGCATGAGGCCAGACATGGTGGCTCATGCCTGTAATCCCAGCACTTTGGGAGGCCGAGGCGGGCGATCACCTGAGGTCAGGAGTTTGAGACCAGCCTGGCCAATATGGTGAAACCCCATCTCTACTAAAAATACAAAACTTAGCCGGGCGTGGGGAGGCTGAGGCAAGAGAATCGCTTGAACCCGGGTGGCAGAGGTTGCAGTGAGCCAAGACTGCACCATTGCACTCCAGCCTGGAGTGAGACTTCGTCTTAAAAAAAAAAATACACAATGCATGACATACAGAAAAAAACTTTTCTTGCTTTCTTACTCTTGGTGGATTGAATATGAAATATACTTAATTTTGAAAATACACAATTACTTGATTTCTAATGGGGTTTTTCAAGCAGAGTTTGCACCTTTTGAGGGCACTTATATTTATTAAACAGAATCTTATTGTACATCTTTTTACAGTAGATTTATAAATTAAATAAATATTATTTAATTTGAATAAAGTTCTACATTGTTTCTTAATATTCTGCAAACTCTTTCAAATTAACCTCATAGAGCCTGATCATAATACTTATACAGAAGGATAAGGTGTGAAAGTCATGAAAACAGTTTTGGAGAATTTTTAATTTGGAAACTATTGTAAGAAATCCTTAAGAAAAATAAAAATTAACTGGAAAGACTGTTGAAATTAACTAAAACTAAAATTCATTTAGTACCAAATTTATTTGGAGCCTTTCTTCCAAATCTTTAACAGGTTTCCTACATATTGCCACATTCCATATCTATGGTAATCTTGAAATAATAGGGTGGCTACTGTCCTCACATTTCTTGAACCTAATGATGCATCTTGGAATGTAATTACTTGCCATTTCAGTCAAAATTTCAAAAGTAACATTTGATATACCAATTAAGCAGTCACCTTTCATTATTGAAATATTTTCATAATAGCAGAGAAGTTCAATATAGTTTATAGGGAAAAGAAGATTGTATTAAAAATCTAGTTTTTTTGTGATTTGATTTCATGTGTACATTGTATGCCTTTTATAAATATTTCAGATATGAGTTGAAATCCACCTTGAGTCTGTTGCCTCCTTCCATTTAGAAAATAGTAAGTTATTCAGTTATATTATTTTAATTTACCTATTTTTAGAATTGAGCCATATTTTACCACTAAAATAAATGAGATTAGGCAGATAAAGTAATAGTAAAACAAAGCTATGCTTTATTTTTAAGTTTTAAATATTCGGAAGAAAAATTTGAAAATCAAACTCTAGTGTAACCATGTACAAACTACTAACAAAAATGGAAACTTCCTTCTTTCCCGCATGACCAAACATACTTGCTAATGTTTTGAGTTCTTTCTGTGTATCAAGCACAGGTCTATGAAATTTATACTATTATAATGGCCATTTAATAGGTGGGGAAACTGAAGTCCAATGAGGTTAACAAAAATGTCCAGAGTTACTCAGTTGGAAAGAGAACTCAGTCATCTAGTCCAGAGTCCAAGCTCACATGCACTAAGCTTATGTCAAACTGCTCCTAAAAGTGTGTTGCTTTATTTTTTCTGTTAGCATTATTTCACAATTTTTTTTTATCTTAGATTCCAATCAGTTTCTTACTACACTGGCCAATGTGAAGAACATCAAATGCCTTATATTTAATTACATTATTTGACCCTGTTTACCATGCAGAAAATTATCACCTAAATTGAAGGAAGTTTTTAATTCATAGTTACACAACTTTGTATATATAGTAAAGTTTTGCTATTACATTCAGAAGAAACTTTTGGTGGTGACAATAATTTCTCAATTTTTTGTTTTTTATGTTAAACATAAACAAAGATGTGATTTACATCCCATTCCAGCTACATCACATAGAAACTGAGGTGTTTTTCTTTGAATTGTGCACACTGTTTACCCAAGGTAAAACTATGAGACAGAAGAAAAATCCAGTAGATATTCTATATCCAACACTAAAATATTCTGACTTTTTCCCTTTATTTATTTACTATATGCAACATGGTCCTAATCTTTGTATCATGTGTCATTGTTTCCTTGATGTCTTCCCTGTGAATAAAAACAAACTGTAAACCCTGTCAAGTAGTGATCAATTTTAATCTTCCAGAAATAGCTCACAACAATAGAACTTCGGGATTCCTTAATAGGACACACTTTTCATCAACTGTTTTAATAAACATCATGTCAAAAAACATAATGGTATGATTGAATGCAAGGTAATTCATATATTTATAGCATTTCCAATGTCAGAAGGAAATATTCCTACATGACAGTTCTCTCATATAATTGCATGTAATATTTTAAATGATAAACAATAAGATTACATCTATACAAACCGTATTAATACAACACAAATCAAGAATAGCAGGCCATGGTCTTGTTTATAAACTGCTAGATACTTAATGCAAAAATATAAATTAAAAATATTTTTAATCAAATTCAGTTATACCACTTTTCAGTATAAGGGGACAATGATTTTGATAAAACCTAGTTGGCTGGGACTATTTTTCTTCTCTATTTTATGCACATTTGTGATTAAAAACATGTTAATTACATTCAGGACAAGCACAATGAAAGGGTGATTATAGAAACAAAAAAAAGTTAAAAGCTCTGATTACACTTAAGTTTTGTAACTTAGCCAAGTCTATTATTCATATTTATAATTTCAAAAGTCACAGTACTCTCAAAATATTTAGAGCCCTCCTGATTGTATTAATATTTGATACTTGATTAGGTTAAAATGCAAATGTGAACCCTCCATATGCTACAGAATAACACAGGAACAATATGTTCCATGTGGCCAAGCCACCTTGGATCTTTCAACAATAAATATTCACAAGCTTCATTAATACCACATCATTACTACTTAAATTTTAACCTGCCAGGTTTTGGGTCAGTGATAAAATTTGTCAGTATTTTCACAACAGCAGAAATTAATGCTAGTATAAAATGTGGGGCACAGAAGTGGAAAATTTTGCTGAAATAAGTAAAATGTAATCCTGTAATAATATTTTCTCCAATATAAAAAAAAAATGGGGAGAAACAGGAAAATAACTTTCATTTCAGAGATTTAAAGAAAATATCTTATAAGAATAATGAGAATCAGAAAAGAAACTGGAACAAATTCAAAGTCTTCCTTTTCTTAGTTCTCTTTCTCTCTTTTGTTTCAATTTTTTTTTTTTTTTTTTTTTTTTTTTTTTTTTTGGAGGCAGACTTTCACTCTTGTTGCCCAGGCTGGGGTGCAATGGCGCGATCTGGGCTCACTGCAACCTCCGCCTCCCGGGTTCAAGTGATTCTCCTGCCTCAGCTTCCTAAGTAGCTGGGATTACAAGCCTGCAGCACTACGCCCAACTAATTTTGTATTTTTAGTAGAGACAGGGTTTCTCCATGTTGGTCAGGCTGGTCTCAAACTCCTGACTTAAGCTGATCCACCCACCTCGGCCTCCCAAAATGCTGGGATTATAGGTGTGAGCCACCATGTCTGGCCTCTTTTTAAAAATTCTTATATGGGCTCTCATTTAGGAACATCTTACAAATGTTCCTAAAATGTGCTTCCACAATTGCAAATTGATATAAGAAGATTAGATGGCAGTAGGACTATTAAATGAGGAAGAACATTGATTCTGATAGAAATATATTATTTCAGATTTTAAGAACTGGATAGTAAAATCATTTGGCAAAGACTAAATATTTTAGGTCATTTTTTCAAGAGTAAAATATGATGACATGTATTGAAGAAAGGCTGACTCAGTTGCTCAGTGCATGGAGAAAAAGAATCCAGGGAAGTGGAATGGATGCTCGGTATAGCCAGATAATTTAGTCATTTCATGTTGAAGGCAAAGCCAAACACAGGGTGAACAATTTTTAAGAATGTTTATAAGAAGAACAAATAAATTAAGCATTTTTTATTTCCTCCTCGACATCCATCTTCAACCTTTGAATGGCTCCTTGAGGAACTACTTGAGGAACCATGAGGGGGAGGCAGAATCCATCCAAAGACCAAAAGTGAGGGTTGTGAACTATTAATAGACTAAAAGAACTATTTGCTCTATTTCAACGGTCACATTAAAGGGTGGGCAAGAAAATGAATGTGGTCCAAACAGAGTGCACCTCAGAATTTAGCTTGGTTTGCCTGGACAGTCAGGTTCTCTTCCTCTCCAATGTATTGATTTGGAAAGTAAAATGCTACAATCATTTTGATATCATCCAACTTATGAATAAAACTGATACATTAAGCAGGTCAAAGAAAATCACAGAGACACAGATTCAGAATCTTGGTGACAATGAGTACAAATGGATCAAAATACGCCGTATTTCATAATATTTTAGGATTAATTCAATTACCTATACCAATAAGTATCTTTCATTAAAGCAAAATGAATCTTTTTATTTGCAAAAAAAATCCTAATTTATTTTTTTTAATGTGTAGAGCAAGACTATTCAGTCCAACATTTACAATTTAAGGGAAAAAGCATGCATGCGTGTGTACACACACACACATACAAATAACTCAAAGTACATAACTTATTGACAAATGTTTGATCTCATTCAAATTCTAAAAATTCTGAAGTCAGATAATTATATCTCCATGCCTTAATTTTCATTATTTTTAGCTTATTGTTTTTAGCTAGGATTTTCCCATGTGAGCTGAGAGTGGAAAATACTGGAATTTCCTTGTGGATCTCAAAAGTCTTCCTCCTTAAAGAATAAGGAACTGCACCATTCATTGAAGGATGAGGCACTGTTGCAGCTTGCGAATTTCACTACCCTTAAGGACACAGAGGAGGTCAAAGAGATTGAATATTTTGGGGTTCTTATCACACGTGAACCCTTCATCCTTATGACAGTCACTCATCACATGCATGTACTCAGTCAGACTGCAGCAGCAGTCTCACCAGCATAATCCGGCATTCCACTAGAAAGATGCTTTTTTCTTCCCTCTCCACTAACCACCTAATCTTAGCTTACTCCTCTGGGAGCCCACACTCTCAGCGTTTTCTTTCACCACTCTGCAGAGTCTGTGATTGCAGTGTAAGCAACACCCAAATGACTCATTAAAGCCGTTATTATTAGCTTTACACAATCTCATGAGGTTTGCATCAGCTTTTACCCTCTTTCATTCTATCTTTGCACTGAGTAGGACTATATTAAAACAAAGATGCCTCAGTCCCTGTGCAAGACGGATTAAACCGCAAGAAACATAGAAGTAGAGATAGTGACAGATTTCATAGGGTTTTAATAAGGCACATGGATGATCCAAATTTGGTTTTTTTCCCCCCAGAAAACCCTACTACAAAAGGAAACCTAAAATTAACAAGGCTTTTATTATCTTTTTAAAATTCTAGTTTCTTAATATTGATTTAAAACCTTTTCAATACTATCTGTAATCTATGTTAGTGGGTGCAAAAGAATTCATGTGGAATGCAACAACATATACACATACTTATGTAATTCACATGAAATGTATGTTTTAAGTGGTGACAAAGAAAAATCACAGTTTACCCTGGCTGGTGACGGCTTTGTTAATATTAAGAGATGTGATTGTAAATGACATTGCCCAAGTATATATAAAGAAAATCATAAGCTTATCTACTTATGTTTGATACCTTGGAGAGTTTTTGGTGGTTCAGAATTAGAATGCCTCCCCACTGTTTGATTCACTCTCATGCATTAAATAAACTGCTTACTGAAATACATTGCCACATTCTGAATATGAAGTACTTTATTATGACTAAATGATATGCTGGGGACCTGAAAGGGCCATTACTAGAATTTCATCTCATATTTTGTTGCTGTTTTCTGGTTCATTAATTGCCCCTTTTGATCCTTAGTTCCCTACAAAGTCCCCTGTGATTATTTCTGATAATTCTGAGGGGATATCATAGATGTGCTCAGCAAGCTCAATATTTGTACTGCTCTGACAAGTACTACTATTATTCTGTGCTGCCATACATTCTCCATTTGATTTTCGAGTGTAGAGCATTTGAAATCTCTGAAGGCATCCTTCTGCTCTGCCAGGACAACTGGTACCCTGGGAAAGGCAGATACAATAGTCATTCCAGAAAACTCTACTTCTCTTATAGTCTCTCCACCTCATACCAACCATACCAACTCTAATTCAGACATTCTCTCTCAATGATTTGAAATATTCAGACCTTTTTTCCTGATACCTCTAAGTTTTGACAGTTTGCACTAACTTGCGGGAAATCAGAATGAAATAAGAGGATACTCTGATTACAGGTACATGATATTAGAGCAATACATTACTGCACTGCTTGGGGGTCAAAACATCACAGAGACTATTGAAATGGTATCTCTAGTCCTTTTTATTCCTAAGATGCAGGTATGGGTATAGAAGACTATAGATGACAAATAAAGTCGTCATTTTCTATTAAGAGCAAATACTCTAGACTTTTACATTAGGTCAAATTCATTTTGTTTAGCTTATTCTCATAAAATGAGTTACTACTCATATTAGTCTTCAGATCACCTCAAAATGAACTTCTGTTTGGTCTATCCCTTTAGTTCCTCACATAAGTACAGAATTACCTATAATTGCACAGTGTAAAGTTTAGAATTATAGCTCAAATTAGCCAAGTTCAAGCATAACTACTCTTACTTTTAGCCTACTTTAGTAGCAATAAATGACTTATACAAGAAAATAGGTTTAAAAATCCATAAACATTTTTCAAATTCACAAAACAATCTTCAACTAAAAACTGAAAACCTCGCTCAACTCAACAAACATTTAAATTCAATTCAGAGTTAGACTAATTCATCCTGATTTGAGTCCCTCTGTGGATTCCAGTACAGAGGCATTTCTTTCCTTACACAAGTCTAATCCTTTCAACTATATGCAAGATGCATTGCCAATCCCTTTCTCAACATTTTTTCTCTGTCAATTATGTCCTGTCTCTTCCCTATAAGATTACACTTCTCCAATTATAAGCCTGTCTATTCTCTTTATTTTCTAATCAAGGAGGGGAAAGAATCAGCTTCAGGCCGGGCGCGGTGGCTCAAGCCTGTAATCCCAGCACTTTGGGAGGCCGAGGCGGGCGGATCACGAGGTCAGGAGATCAAGACCATCCTGGCTAACACGGTGAAACCCTGTCTCTACTAAAAACACAAAAAAATTAGCCGGGCGTGGTGGCGGGCGCCTGTAGTCCCAGCTACTCGGGGGGCTGAGGCAGGAGAATGGCTTGAACCCAGGAGGCGGAGCTTGCAGTGAGATCACGCCACTGCACTCCAGCCTGGGGCGACAGACTCCGTTCCCAAAAGAATCAGCTTCAATCCTATGGTACGCTCAAACTACCAACCTCTCTCCATTCTTCCTTTCTCAAACTTCAAACTATTCAAAAAATAATGTTTATTTTTTAATTCTTCATCTCCTTACAATCTAGTTTCTGCGTCCCAACCCTCAGCCCAAGTTGACACCACAAAGAGCAAGTAGAATAAAAAACCCAATCTCACTCTTCTTTCCTCAGTCACCTGTTGGATCACTCTATTGTCTGAATCCAATGGGAAGCCAGAAGAGAAGAGTCTGTTGATGTAGTTAAGTCTCCTAGAACAAATGAAAATTTCAAATCCACGTGTTATTGACAATATCATAAATATTTCTTAAAATTGCTCCAAACTCATAGAGCCTGCAGAAATAATGGATTTAGATGGCTGTAGTCGTAACACATATTCTTGTCCTAATGACTACAACTAATTAGTTAGGGTTAGATGTGAAAAGAGAGGAACATAATAATTGTCTAAAGAGAATTGATCATATCCTGTTTCCAGAAAATCTGCATTTAGGACACAAAGCCGTACAGTTATATACGGCACCAGTAAGATCTTATAGAATGTGGGCAAGAACCAGTGTCACAAGGAGATGAGGTCAAGAACAAGTTGTCTTAAGTAAAGGCATCCTCTCACCAGGGAAAATGAGTGCAGAATCCATTAACCTCCTGTCTCAGAATAGCTAGCTGATAACTTCCTACTTGTGGATAAGCCTAGTCTTAATTGTTGTGTAGAATTTCTATTTTTGAAAAAAAAGAAAAAGAAAAGAAAGCAAGCAAACAAATTAAAAAAAAAATCCACTTTAATTTGTATGGCTTTCTCTTTCTTCCAATTAAGACAACTGTAGTAAAGATAATGAATGATTTATTAAGATTAAAGTTTGGGCTAAAAAATAAATATTCGAGCAAAAGTTTATATGCTTCTCCAAAAGACATAGCAAAACATATAGTGAAAAATAGATTTTCCAAGTGAATGCACTTTATACTGAATTATATGGTAAACTGACACAATTCTGATATCCCTGGCCAGTGCCCAGTTTTTAAAAGGTGAGTTTAGCGAAGCGTTTATTCCTATAAACTCTCTGTAGACTACCAATCAGATTTTGAATAAGCATGTGAATCAACACCAGTCAGAAAGGCTTATTGATTATCAGATGATATCAATTTTAGAAAATGGCAGTAGTGCCTAATTTTCAGTATTTAGCACCGATTATCTGGGGTCTCTACATCTATTTCTTAGGACTTTTTATGCTTCACTTTGGCCATGATGATATTAGAAGAAGACTCAGTAAAGCAAGCAACTCTTTTGAGTATTTCTGAGACATCTGGAAATCAAGTCAGAGTAAATTACCATAAATTATTTATATATTTAGCTATGTAAGAATGTATTTAAGTTTTTTGAATCACTGTGGTATATCTATTTACCAATAGAAGGCAATGAAAACAGGCATGTTTTGTCTGCTATGTACATCACCTAGAATTAAAACAAAAGTCAGTTTTACTGAATAGGGCCATTCATGCTGTGTACTGTACAACTCCTAAACATGCTATTCATGTAGACCACAATGTAAATAAATGGTAATCCTCTTTCCTGAATCTGTACAACCATTCTTGGTGATTATGCCAGATTCAGCAGAAAAATTAGATATTTTAAAGCAGTGTTTCTAGAATGTAAGCCTCAAAAAGGCAATTAAAATCCTTTTAGTTCACACTGTATCTACAGTGCCTACACTAATGCCTAGGTTATAGTAGATGCTTAATAAATATGTAATGCATTAATAAATGGTAAAACTAATGGCATTGAAATCAATAGTAGTGATTAATTTTAAAAAATTGAATTCTGACTTCACTCCTGATTTACTAAGTCAGCATGTCAAGATGGGCATAGAGATTAAGAGATTATTCTAAGCACAACATTTTGGAATCATCATTGTTGATTTCACATCTAGCTACAAGACTAAACTGGCATATAAAATTCAGGATGTATACAGGGAAAGCACCAATTCTAGTCGTCAGTGTAACTCTCAAATGGAGGTTTTCTGGTAAGTTTGTAGACAATAATATTTAGGAGAAAATGTGTATAAAAAACTAAGTTTAGGAATTTTCAGAGTATTTTGTTTGGACTACAGAATGGCAAATAGTAATTTAATTAATTTTTTAAAAATTAAATAAACCTAAAGTTTTCACTGAGCATTTAACTACATTTGTTCTTATAGACAGACCAGGATGATCCAAGTAGCAGAGGGAATACAAAGTACAAAGTGTGGAAATATGGTTTAATATTTAAAACTATACAAATTTTATAGTAATGTATGGTTTCATGATATCTTCATCATTATCATAATTAATGTTTATGAAACCAGTTCCTGGTGCCTACATAATTTATATATGATACATTTCAATAAATGCTAAATGATAATGCCTGTTATTTATATAAGGAATTAGGTAACTATCTTCCTGCTAAAGTTCGTGTAAAAATTAATGTAGAAAGAAAGGAAGACAAACTAGTCAAGCCACTAATTGTGTTGCTGAGTCTAATCATTTGTTTGTTTTAGATAAAATTTTCTTTCTTTATTGCAGTCATTAGTACTTGACAGTGAATAATCTCATGTGGAAAATTCCTAATTAGGTTAGATTTTTTTTTTTTTAATTGCAATATAAAACCTGCGGTTCTGTCAATATGGGTAGAAATAGTAATACTTATAATCAAGTCATGGTATCTAACTCAAGCTAAGTAAGAGCTGAACTATGAATTGAATTCATAATTTTGCTGATGGTTTCTTCCTCTGCAGACATTAGCCATCTAAAGGCAGGGGCATGTTGTAAATCAAGTAATGCTCCCATTAATCATAATGGGAGTTAAATGTATGTCAGGAGAATGAATCCCCTTAGGTATTTAAAATGAGTTTCAGTAACTATACATCTGTTGATGTACCTTGGTAAGGTATTTTCACACTTTCAAAGAATCACCCCTTTCGGCAAGATTAAATAAGAAAGTATCAGATAAGCATGCTTTGGCCAAGCCTCTGAATTTCAAATGCTCCTGAGGACTCCAGAAAGAATGTGAAGTGGCATCTGTAAAATATGCACAGGAAGCTGGGAGAATGATCCAGACTGCCTGCTCCGCAGGTAACTTAGAGACACCCAGCAGACTGCTTGCTCTGCCAACTATTTGCTGTATCTCCACCAGATCTTTGCAAGCGAGGCAGAGTACCTCACTCAACACAAAATGGGAAACTTGACTTCTTGCCAGTTTTATGTAAATACTCTGAATTAAGTTGTCTGACTTTTTAAATTTTTTGTAACCAAGGTATACTTAGATCTAGCAGATGCAAAGAGTTTCCTGATTCAGAGTATTGCTACCTTTATGAAGAAAAAAAGAAAAAGAAAATGATTGGAAAATCATATCTAGCAAATGCCCTTAAAAAGATTAAAAAAAAAAAAAAGAAAAATCTAACATAATTATTTAGAATTATTTGTACTCTTTATGATTCAGATTTCTGTATAATCAGATTAAAGATGAAAAGTCTTTTGGCTTTTACTGTATAAATGCAGAAATTATTCTGCACAGAAACACTTGTTTTTTTTGTAATTGGAATTTCAGTATAGTTGGATTCATAATACCTATTGGGTTAAGAACAATCAAAACGAAGGCAAAAACAGAAGAGAATAAGCTAGCACAGAGTAAATAAGTGGGTATGGGAGACATAATCAATATTAAGAATTGAAATAAGTTGGTATATTTAGGGTCAGAGAGTGAAAGGAGAGGAAATACAAGGAATAATCATACAAATAGGTTTTGCCAAAGTTGCACATACAAGACAATAGTAGAGAAACTTAAGAAACTTCGGCTCTAGAGGTAAATTCTAGACTCATTATTTTGTTTTTTCAAGAATAAAGTGTGTAAATTAGAGATAAAAGGTAAGAATATGTGCACAAGTCTCAGAATAAAAACATTTTGTTTGCTAGGTGCAACATTTATATAAATATTTATGTACATGGGACAGGGAGGAAGTACATAGTAAGATTCATAATTTTGAAAAGAATACTAAACTTCTGGGCAGGTAGCAAAATCTCAAGCTAATGGCTATAAAGTAGGAAGATTTTATGAGGCTGTAGAAGTAGTTAGAAAAGTGGCAGGGAAATTTGAATGCATTCAAGTGTAAGATAATATGAGTACAGAAGCATAATAAGAATGCATGTGTAAAATGTCAGTCAGACCAGGAGAAGAATTTAGACAGCATTTCCCTGATGACAGTAATCCAATATGTTTTTGCATTAAAAAAAAATTAAAAATTCACTGCTGAGGAGTGTAGTGGAAACGAATAGAAGAAAATTGCTAGATATGAAAGTGTATCTCATATGGCAGGCACTATTGTAAGTTCTAAGGGTACAGTACCAGACAAGGTCCTGATTTCATGAAACTAGATTCTAATGGGGGGAAAGGCTAATAAAAGTATATTTCAAGAATGTCAAAGCATGCACCTAGAATTTTCTTTCTTCAGATATAAGCATAGCTCATTTCCTTCACTCTTTCAGGTCTTGGCTCAAATTCATTCTTCTCAAAGAGGCTCTTCCTAAGCATCTATTTAAAATTGCAACATTGTTTCTACTGTACAACACTATTATCTTCTTACTTTATTTTTTCTATATAATACATCACTGCTCATTGATTGTACTTACTTACTTCTACTATATAACACATCACATATCGTTGATAGTACTTACTTAGTTTTCTATTGACTATCTCACCCAACCACAATGTACACTTTATGTAGCTAGGGTGTTTTTGTCTATTTTATTTATTGCTGTATTCTAAGGACTAGAACAATGACAGGCACCATGGGTACTCAGTAAATATAATTGAATTAATGAGTAATGCCGTGTTTTGAAGAAAATAAACTACTCTAGTTGGATGGAAATTGATGAGAGTTGAAGACTATGTTAGATCGTGTTGTCAGGAGAGCCATTTACGTGGCCAGTGAGATACGAGAATGAGGCATAGTCATATAGCCATAGTAAGGTCTTGGGGTGGGGGGCAGTTTCAAAAGAAAAATAAGTTTAGTAGCCAAAAGGCGAGTATGAAGTAAAAAAGTCCTGTAAGGAGGGTGGATATTGAGGGGAGGAGTGAAGAAAGAAAGTGGAAATATACCGAAGCATTAAGTAGTCAAAAGCCAAATTCGATGTTGCCTTGTAGGCCATGGTAGAGTGAAGTATATTCTGAACACAACTGGGCACTATTAGAATTCTTAATTTAAAAAACACTCTTTGGCTATTATACAGAGTATAGTTGGGTGGGAAGGATGTTCACTGGGGAATGATAAAAACAAAGAGAACCTTCAAGAGGTTCTTACACTAGTACAGACATCAGTAGTGTAGGGTAGTGTGGTAGTTCTGGAAATAGTAAGACATTGGTAAGATGATGATTGAATTCTAATCCACTCACAATTTTGGTGACACTGGGCAAGTTACTGAATTACTATAAGCTTTCTTTTTCTCATCTTTAAAATGGGATTAATAAATTGCTTACTTCAAAATTTAGATGACTGGATCATTGTCAAATATGCTTAGGTAAAAAAAATTCCTTAAAATCTGATGGTTTTTCATGATTAATTTTCCAAATACATATATTATATATGTTACATATTATAATATATAAAAGTATAATATGTAATATATAATAATATATATATAATGAAAAACACGTGGTAGAACGCCTATTAGATACAAATGCAAGATACAACATGTATTCCCTCTTGGAATGTATGATGTAGGACACATGCCTGAAAACTACCTGCAGATGAAACAGAAGCTACTTCACAGAGACCCAGGAACTGCATATATCAAGAGACATGCTCTTTTCTGGTTTCAGTTCCTCCCTCTAGGATCAATATTTCTAGCAACCCTGCACCTAGGTCTGGATGCAAAATAAGATAAGAAATCTGTTTGCCTAAACCCTGTCAGAATTCTACTCCCTATTTTGTTCACAGAAAGCATAAATGTCAGTTTTATTATTACTGTTTGCATTGTATTGATATAAATTATTCTTTAAAAGTTATGTATCTACAATTAAGGCACAGAATGAAAACTTACACGACTATTGCTAACAAAATCATTTCAGAATACTGATAACATACCCTCTTCAGTGTTGTCCTATTTGTTTTCAAAATTAACTTAAATATATTTATTGAATGAAAATTTTCTCGGCCGGGCGCGGTGGCTCAAGCCTGTAATCCCAGCACTTTGGGAGGCCGAGGCGGGCGGATCACAAGGTCAGGAGATCGAGACCACAGTGAAACCCCGTCTCTACTAAAAAATACAAAAAATTAGCCGGGCGCGGTGGCGGGCGCCTGTAGTCCCAGCTACTCAGGAGGCTGAGGCAGGAGAATGGCGGGAACCCGGGAGGCGGAGCTTGCAGTGAGCCGAGATCGCGCCACTGCACTCCAGCCTGGGCAACAGCGTGAGACTCCGTCTCAAAAAAAAAAAAAAAAAAAAAAAAAATTTTCTCATATTACTGCTGTCATATACTGTCATATACTGTCATTTTAAAAATCATTTTCATTGCCATGTAGTAACACTTAAATCTATAATCAGCTGTGAGACCATATGTAAAACAGTGAAAGAAAAATGAAACACTCAAATAACAGTATAAAACACTATAAATCATGCATAGTAAACAGTTATACAGTAATCTCTTTATCAATATCCAAAGCTCTGAGACTTATTTATTCTCCTATTCTTACAGAAACATCTCAAATTTGATTTATCTTATTTCAATTAATAGGGAAAAGCTGCCAAATACTTTCTAGAGTAAGTCCCAAAGATCTGTTAAGAAAAATAATCCAGACATGAAAATAAAGCAGAAAATGGCTGTGTGTCCATTTAACATTATAGCATTGTATAACAGGCCCACTCAGTACTATTTAATTCACTAGGGAATGGGCCTTTGTTTAACTTGCGATTTACTATTGATTTATGCCCCAAATTTGTAAAGGTTACTATTAACTTCTATAATGTTGCCCAGAGGAGAGGCAAATGATTTCTGTCTGATAGAAAAGATAACCACAAAATGTACAGTTATATTGACCTATTGAACGTGAAACAGTTTTGTTTCTAACTTAGCAAATTTATTTCAGCATGACTTTTCTAAGTAGCTATAAAATTTCTTCTGCTTCAAATGCTCTGAATCAACCTTACTATTCTACTGGATTCCTCATTAATTAGTCAAATATATCTTTGATATGTGTTCACTATGTATCTGTATGAGAGTCACCATTTTAGCAATGAAAATTATACCTTGACAGTTTTGGAGATTCCAAAGAAATGTTCAAGTAGACTTTTGCTTGAGGCAATTAAACTTTATGTCTAAAGAAATGCACCTTGCACTTTATGGTCTGTAAAATCCGTGGTGTATTCCACCTCCCCTCCTTGGAACTCTGGATTCATTCCTAAGGTACAACAGAATTTACCTTCAATAAGTCTCTCTCTTTCTCTCTATCTTTCAATCTCTCCCTCTCTCTCACTCTGTGGTTTTATTTTGGCTTCTAGCTCTTATTCTGGTTTGCTTATGCTAAGACCTTTTTCCCCATTGGGAACAGCAATGGTTGAGGATCAGATTTTACAATCCGATCTCTGCTGGGATAATGAGAATCTCTGTAAGGTTGGAAATGAAAGAATGTTGCTTGTTAGTCTTTTTCTTTGTTTTGCTCTTTGTCTGTAGTGCGTTTTGGTCAATTAATAAAATATTTTATGCTCACTGGAAAGGACAAATACCCTGAGATCTGAATCTGTAGGCTTTTATGTTCTTTTTAGATTTCACCTTGGTCAAAGCACAGACCAAAGTTGCAAGTTCTCTGTTTCTCAGTATGCATAACTGAGAAAAGGCTTTACCATTTATTCTATGAGTTTGAAATATTTTTATGCCTCATAAGTGCACACGAGATTATAATGTTTCTTAAATTAAGAAAGCTTTATTTTTACTTTTTATAGAAGAAAGTAATAAATAATAAATAATAAAAAGGAACAGAAAATTTCCAGGGATGGGAAGGGAAGAAAACCTCACATTTTGAAGTGCTATTCTTAAATAAACAGACAAATAAACAAACAAAATTCCTTCAAAATCTACTAACTCGGAATCATTTTATATAAAAATCTATGTTTACACGATCAAGGTGAATCCTTGGCAAAAATCAGACAATCTATAATTTTGGTTAAAAAATACTTTGTTCTTTCTCTGATTTTATTTATTTGCATAACTATACAAGAATACATCATATTTTAAATATGTTTTGTGTTTCTCATAAAAAGATTAGTGAATATGAACTTTCTAAACTTCTTTTATTGGTATACAGATCATGTAAGCTAGTGATACTCCTACATTAATGTTTAAGATTATGAACAATGTATAATACTGTGCCAATACATTAAATTGCAATTCCAATCAGATTTTTAAATATCAACTGTGATTATGCTCTCTAGTATGCCAGATTAAACATAATTTTCAGATTCTTGATTAATTGAAAATCCTGGGACAAAATTAAATTGAATTAATTTAGGTCTTGGAACACCTGGATTTTTTTTTCTTACTTTTTCTGAGTAAGACAAAATACAGAATTCTTACTCAGTTAATATATATACAACTGGGCTTTCTAATCTAACATTTCATTGAATAACTATATCTCCTGTTCATGTTTATGAAGATGTTCATTTTTACCATTCAAGAAAACGTTAAAGAAATTATTTGAGCTGTAGAAGTTTCTCCTATGTATGTTTGTGAACTTTGTTCATATGTTCAAATATTTGTATATTAACATGTAGTTTTCAATGGCCTACTTCTTAGTTGTCACTGTGAAATAGAAATTAATTTCCTTAAGAGTTAGAATTAATATAGTAGCTGAGTGTATTCTAGGATTGATAGTGGCAGCAAAATACAACTGAAAGTAATGAATGTGTTCCTCTCTTCCCTGTCTCCTCCTCTTTCTCCGTCTTTGGGGGATAAAGAAAAAGTCATTTTGCCCTAAAATAAAATGTCAGCTTGTTTCAGAATAAGAAAGGTTATAGCAGAGGGCAAAATTTAAGTCGGTAATATAATCTGTAAGTTGTTGGAAGGAAGTGAATTTTTTTTGTCTTGGTTTACAATGTATTATGAATTGAGCTTTGTTCTAAATATAAATATATATATTAAGGCTGGGTACAGTGGCTCACGCCTGTAATCACAGAACTTTGGGAGGCTGAGGCAGGCAGATCATGAGGTCAGGAGTTCAAGACCAGCCTGGCCAACACGTTTCTACTAAAAATACAAAAATTAGCCAGGTGTGGTGTCACGCGCCTGTAATCCCAGCTACTCCAGAGGCTGAGGCAGGACAATTGCTTGAACCTGGGAGGTGGAGATTGCAGTGACCCAAGATTGTGCTATTATACTCCAGAGCAAGACTCCATCTCGGGCGGGGGTTAGGGGGGGAATTATAAATATATATGAGACTAATGGTCCACAGTACTTGTGAATGTGAACTTATTTGGAAATAGAGTTTTTGCAGATATAATCAAGTAGATAAAGATGAGGTCATTATAAAGGGCCATAATTCAATATTATTAGAGCCTTATAAGAAGAGGAGAGAGATACAGAGAGAAAAACACCATGTGAAGACACAGAGACAGAGGGAGGAAGATGAACATGTAAACCATGGAAGCAAAGATGGGAGTTACACTGCCACGGCTGAAGAATGCCTGAGGCTACCGAAAGCTGAAAGAGGCAAGGAAAGATCCTCCCCTATAGGCTTAGGAGGGAGCGTGGCCCTGCCTGCAGACTGCTAGTCTCTAGAACTGAGAAACAATAAATTTCTGTTGATTTAAGCCACTTGTTGCAGTAATATGTTATGGAGGCCCCAGAAAATTAAAACACCATTCCAATAGGTATGTATCTGAAAAGAAACAACGAAACCTATTAAAACCTCAAATTTGACTCCGTTTTAGGGGTGTGCCCATTTTAAAAATTGTATATTTTCTACTGCTAAAAGTTATATTAAAGAAGAACTACAATTTTGGTTTTTTGAAGGATAAAATCACTCATGGGTCTTAGAGTATTTAGTCTGCTCTTAACAAATAGTAATAACAAGTGATTTTTACCTTTTGGATTATCCTCCCATATAATAGAGATTCTTTATTTTGCTAGGATAATTTTCTGTGGTTCATACTGAATTGATTTAATTCTTGATTATTTATAAAAAAAATAAATATTTCTTCAGAAAAAGCTATTATTGTTTGTGTTATCTTCTTTTATATGTTCTTAAAAATATTATATTGTGCCTTTGACTAGTAAGTAGTTAAGCTAACATTATTTATTGTTCTCAAGCATCTATGTGTCTATCTTAATCAAATGGCCATAACTTATTTGAAAATTCTTTTGATTTTATGATCCCAAGATTACATCTTAAATTTAGAAAAAAGTATAATTTTCAAGATGTCTTTTATACCTAAGATTATCTTTGCAGTTTCCCATATAGCTTTTGCAAACATTATGATCATTTTTTCTTTCACTTCAAAAAGAGGAAGATGCTAGAAATAATTAGATTTGTTTTACATGCTTCTTATTCATTAGCTCAATATTATTGTAAGATCTACAAGAGAAAGGTGTCAAATGAAAAGTAAAGTTTAGCCTTTCTTAGGCTAATTCTATACAAATACAAATTATTAAAATAAATATGTTTTAAAGATGATGTTCTTTACAAGATATATTGGATTTCCCTGAAAATGTATGAATGCTCTTACTATTTATGATATTTTCTTACCCTCAGTGTTAAGAATTGATCAATTCCTTTGAAAAGAGTTATTTACTTCACCCCAAAAGAATCATCCCCTCCACTCTGATATTGTTGATTACTGTAACGAGACAAGTTGTATTCAGTCAGCATCATCATCATCAAACAGGTTGCTTCTACTCCCCTCTCATGCTTAACAGAAGGCTCAAGAGCCATAGAATTCGTTGGGTGTTCAACAAAGGACAGTATTAAGCCTTTGTAGAACAAAAAGAAATGTGCCAAGTATTCTTAACTACTGTGACACCAAGGGAAAAATTCAAGTGTATGGGATTTTGAGTTGACACTGCTTAGAAAACTGTCAGTCTATACTGGGAACTGAGTCATTATTTTCTCTTCTCTATTTGATAACCAGATGACTCATGAATGCAGCCTGATGACCAAGATCCAACAGGATAAGATATAATTAAGAACTAAATGAACCGATGAAGGAAATTGAATTGTGGTTACCTTTTACTGAAAGTATGATGATATTATTACTACCATGTTTACTGTTATATTTTGATAAAGAGATAAGGAAGCCTTTCTTCCTGATTAATTTCTAACCCTGGATTTAACAGACTATGCTTTTGCAAACTGATAAAGTATATTTAAATAATATACTTTTCCTTCGCTTTTTGGAATTTACAAACAATACTTTTACTAAGTTTCTTTCTTTTCAATGGCAATGTAGCTATTTTTGTAGGCTTAATAAAAACTCGTCATCCTCAAACCTGACAAAAACAAGAAATGGGGAAAGGATTCCCTATTTAATAAATGGTGCTGGGAAAACTGGCTAGCCACATGTAGAAAGCTGAAACTGGATGCCTTCTTTACACCTTATTCAAAAATTAATTCAATATGGATCAAAGACTTAAATGTTAGACCTAAAACCATAACAACCCTAGAAGAAAACCTAAGCAATACCATTCAAGACATAGGCATGGGCAAGGACTTCATGCCTAAAACACCAAAAACAATGGCAATGAAAGCCAAAATTTACAAATGGGACCTAATTAAAGAGCATCTGCACAGAAAAGAAACTATCATCGGAGTGAAAGGGCAACCTACAGAATGGGATAAAATTTTTGCAATCTACTCATCTGACAAAGGGCTCATATCCAGAATCTACAAATAACTCAAACAAATTTGCAAGAAAAAAACAAACAACCCCATCAAAAAGTGGGCAAAGGATATGAAGAGACACTTCTCAAAAGACGACGTTTATGCAGCCAACAGACACATGAAAATATGCTCATCATCACTGACCATCAGAGAAATGCAAATCAAAACCACAATGAGATACCATCTCACACCAGTTAGAATGGTGATCATTAAAAAGTCAGGAAACAACAGGTGCTAGAGAGAATGTGGAGAAATAGGAACACTTTTACACTGTTGGTGGGACCGAAAACTAGTTCAACCATTGTAGAAGACAGTGTGGCAATTCCTCAAGGATCTAGAACTAGAAATACCATTTGACCCATCCATCCCATTACTGGGTATATACCCAAAGGATTATAAATCATGCTGCTATAAAGACACATGCACACGTATGTTTATTGCAGCACTGCATAGTATTCCAAAGGATTATAAATCATGCTACTGTAAAGACACATGCACACGCATGTTTATTGTGGCATTATTCACAATAGCAAAGACTTGGAACCAACCCAAATGTCCATCTATGATAGACTGGATTAAGAAAATGTGGCACATACACACCATGGAATACTATGTAGCCATAAAAAAGGATGAGTTCATGTCCTTTGTAGGGAATGGATGAAGCTGGAAACCATCATTCTCAGCAAACTGTCGCAAAGACAAAAAACCAAACACCACATGTTCTCACTCATAGGTGGGAACTGAACAATGAGAACACTTGGACATAGGAAGGGGAAATCACACACCGGGGCCTGTCGTGGGGTGGGGGAAGCAGGGAGGAATAGCATGAGCAGATATACCTAATGTAAATGACGAGTTAATGGGTGCAGTAAACCAACACAGCACATGTATACATATGTAACAAAACTGCACGTTGTGCACATGTACCCTAGAACTTAAAGTATAATTAAAAAAATAAAATTGTCATCGTGTTTGCAAGACTATCATTGCACAAAATGTATATCCAAAATCATTACTGAAGTTTCATGCTTTACTTGATCACGTATTATAATCTTACAATTAAGAAAAAATATTGTACTTTATATATGGAATTAATTTCTACAAATAATTTCTTGAAAACAGGCCTAATAACTGTTCTGTGGTTTATAGGTTCCAAGCCTCACAGGTAATAATGTGGCAAGTTCACTTCCTAGCAGGCTGGAATCCAGGACCTTGGGAGACCTTGAAGGGAAAAGAATTTAACCTTATTTATATATACTGCTAGTGAAATCTGTAGAGGTGAATTTTGGGGGGATTGGTTTCTGAGACTCCAAAATAAAAAGCCAGTAAGAGTGATTAAAAATAAATCTCTGGAATAATAGAAAATATTGAAAATGCAATCCTAGGTTCTCTATAAAATTTTCATTGAAAAGTAACTCTCTACAACTACCATGTATCCAAAAAAACTTTTTAAAAAAGAAAAAGAAAAGTAACTCTCTGCCTTAATCATTGCTCAAGGTCAGATGGGTCTAGATTTTGTTAACTATACTACACTGAGGTTTGTAGGGCTAACATTTGTGCTGTGCCTGTGTAAATTATTTAGACTAACCATTTTTGTGAGCATATTTCGAAATTATGTAAAATAACAGTTAAAGATTGTTAAGAACATTTATTCAAAATATGGAAGCAAGACAATAGTATGGCCAAATGTTCTTTGACTGTCACATTGGGTAGTGTCTAACCAGTTTATCCAAGGATTATCAATCCTCTAGAACAGAGGCTTGCAAACTATGGTATATCAGCGAAATTCATGGCCTATTTGTTTATGATCTTCAAGCTGAGAATGTATTTTACATTTTTAAGTGTTGCAAAAGATGAAATAAACAGGGACTGAGAAAAAGGGAAAATGGGGAATTACTAATCAATGAGTACGAAGTTTCAGTGAAGACAGACAAGTAAGATCTAGAGACCTGCTGTACAACATTGCACTCACAGTAAACAATACTGCATTTTACACTTGAAAATTTGTTAAGAGGGTAGATCTCACATGAAATGTTCTTACCACAGTAAAATATAATTAAAGAAGCAGACAAACAAAATGAAGAATATACAAGGAGGCTGTGGCCGGAAAACGCAAAATATTTACTATCTGGCCTTTATGAAAAAGGTTTGTCAATCCATGCTTTAGAATATATTTTCACCTGATTTGTAATTTACTATTAGCATCTATATTGTAGGAAGTTGCATGTTAATTCATAGATTTTTATTCTATAAAAATGCACATGATTTCTACATGGTAGAAAAGGTAACCCTACTGTTACATTTTTATTAGCTAACAGTAAATATATTGAGACCAGTTTTGTCTCCAATATAACAAACTTATTTCAGGAGGTCTTTCATGAGGGACTACATACATAAATGTTTTTCAAATACTCTTTAGGTCAGCTTTACCATTCTTCTTGGTCCTTCATTAATGACTTAAAGACATTTTGGTATAGAGTTACTACATATTTGTATGAGAGTTATGTTTTGACATCATATTTTGACACCTCTAAGTATGTGTATTAAAACAAATAAATGTATATATGATAAAAATCATTCCTTTGACTTCCAGTAAGAAGTTTACTTTCTGAATTTCTCTGTAGGAAACAGACTCAGAGATCAGGGTTAGTTACAATGGCAAAAGTTTTATGTGCGTGTGTGTGTGTGTGTGTACTCTTCAACGGCACTTTTACTTATTGTTTTATATAGACACATATACATACAAACATATATGTGGTACATATATACATATATGTGGTACATACACATTTATATATATTTTTCTTCAAAGGGACATCACTTTTGGGATCAAAAAAGTAATAGAGCTGTTAGAGCTATTTACACTTTACTATTAAAAGCACAAATGAGCGAGATATGTATATTAATTAAGAACTATTATGATTGCCATTTAGCTGCTATTATGGACCCAAAAAGCCCCTTCCTCAATGACTTAATGATTTTATACTACATTTCAAAACATTTAAAGTTCTAAAATTTGGTGTTAAAATTAAATGTCATAGCAGCTGTAGTAAGAGCTTCAACTTCTTTTCTTTTTGATTATTTAATGCTGTATTTTTTTTAAAGACTCTATTCAAATGCATGCAGAGAATCTCCTGATCTTAATTCTAATATGGAAACCAGATTATATAATAGGATGGCCTAATTTAATATTGTAAGTCTGTGTGGTGGTTAACCAAAGAGGTGGCATATTAATTTCAATTCAGATGTCAGTCTGTATCTGCTAAATTTTGTTTACTATAATTTGAATATTGAGGATATGTCTGCTACAATATGTTGAAAAATTACTTAAGTATAAATCTTTACATATAGAAATATTTGTTTAATAAATGATACATTGCACAACAGTATGTTATTTTGCATATTTTAAATAATTTACATATCCTAAAATATATAGTGTATGATTGAGTTAATTATAGTATACCGATTCAAAGAATATTTTGTGATCACTAAAAATACTTATTAAAAAGACTAACAATTTGGATAAATTTTATTGTGTGACATGACGATAACTGAAATAGTATAATTATATTTAAGAATATGTGCATGCACAAAATATAAGGCTTCCTCTCTTCTTTCAGATTCTTTCTCTCAGTTTGTTGTAGTGTTTTTTCTTTGCTTTTTAATTCACTCTAGTAAAGCTGAAATTTTAAATTGTTACGTGAATTGTACTATTCATTGTTGTATGGCACAATGCCAATTTTAAATGAAAATATAAAAGCATTTGACTTGCATAAGAATCATCAAAATTGCATAATTCATATTTCATTATTTGTGCATAAACGTATTTATTTCTTAAAAGAATAGTGGAAATACTGCACAAAACTATCTCAACTGTTTTCATTTTACTGTCAGATAGGTGCATATTTACATTCTCTACCTGTTGCACACTTAATAAAGAAGGATTGAAATGAAAACGGATTCTGGGTTGCCCTATTGTTCCCTTTCTTTCTGTGTCATGATTTTTAATGCAAATGGCAGGGTAATAGACAAAGTAGCATTAGCAAGAAAGGCTATAATGGGGGTTCTCAGTTATTTGTGCTTCTTCGATCAATATTGCTTTCTTTCTGTGTTTGAAGCAAGTTCTAGTTTGAACGGAAAGTGAGGCCTCTCAGGGTTGTCAGTGTGTCCCTGCTTACTCAGACATATATGTAACAGCATGCCTTTTACCAGCTTTGAGTCCCTCTGAATTCCCATACACTATGGATTCACCGGCATCCTAGGTTTATGGTACCACTGGGGATGGATGCTGTAAAAGAATGGGGATCTAGAAACAGTGGACACACATATTGAACGAGTCTCTTATCCCTTCAGACCTCAATTACAAAACACAAGTTCAAAGGTAAAGTTATTAAAAATTTGAAGAGTGATATAGCAGAGTATTAAGCTAAGCATAGAACCCTTCTGAGCATGGGCCCCTGTTTCGTCGCAGAGGCCACATGCCCATGACGCTGACCCTTAGGTGCAATTTGAATTATTTCCTTTGCTTGTACTGAACAATCATAATAGGCACGTGAAACCAAATGTTAAAACAATTCAAACTTTGACAGAAGCACCAGGCTGTAATAGAGGCTTTCTTATTCTTTGTTAATGTGTTTATAGAAAGTATACTCTGAGCTGTTTCATTTCCCCATCATCAAGGGAAGTGGGAAGTATCTTTATCTGAGGCCCTGAAGAGTTTTCAGATGAATTACAATAATAAGTCACTTGGGTATTTCCCCTGAAATTGGGAGCCCTGTGGCTTGGCACTTGATTCACGTCTGTAAAAGCTAAAATAGTCAATAAAAGACAACAGAACAATAAAGACCTATGTTTGGAAAAAACTAAAACTCCCACTCATCATGAATTATTTAAATAGCTTTCCTTCCCCCCTGCCGCCCCGCCCAGACCGAATCTCAATCCATCGCCCAGACCGGAGTGCAGAGGCGCAATCTCACCTCACTGCAAGCTCCGCCTCCCGGGTTCACGCCATTCTCCTGTCTCAACCTCCCTAGTAGCTGGGACTACAGGTGCCCGCCACCATGGCTGGCTAATTTTTTTATATTTTTAGTAAAGACGAGGTTTCACCATGTTAGCCAAGATGGTCTCCATCTCCTGATCTCGTAAATCCACCCTTCTCGGCCTCCCAAAGTGCTGGGATTACAAGCGTGAACCACCGCGCCAGCCGGCTACTGCTTTCCATAGAGCGTATGTGACCACCTGGGGTCATAAAGGCAGAAATAACTTGTGCCTCCAAATGACTTTCTGATAAGGTAAAGAGAATTCAACAGTGAGAGTGTGTGTGTGGAATGGATCACAGGAGACACAGCCAAGCAGAGATCTCTTCTAAGGGATCTAAGACACACACTGTCAGTGTTGAAATTCACATAAAAATGCAATATTGGAATGCCAAGAAAATGTGCGAGCCACAACTAGTTCTGTAATTTCTGATGCAATACTCTATACCTTTGAGCTCCCTCGCCAAGTCATCATAATTTGCTTTAAAACAGATGCTTCTTGACTTATGAGCATCAAACTGCTATCTCATTTTCTGAGAGACAAGACCCTAATACTCGGTGGCAAATATGAAGTGGTAACCATGTTGTTTTCAATTTAGAAAAGCCTAGGAGGAACTATAGATTATTTTAAAAGACTCTTTCAAACATCTCTGCCTTCTATGCTTCAATTACACTTAATACAGCACAGTAGCATTAGTAACGATTCAAGCTCTCTTCTGGACCAGAGCTACAAAGCATGAATATGTCATTTCCTTCATCACCCTCTATGAAAGTGTAACCGTCATTTTCATAAGAGCTTAAAACTTCTGTTGTTGCCATCATCAATTTATAGACTTCCCAGTTAGTGATGACAGGATATGAAAGGCCTTCTTAATGACATATGCTCTTTCTTGGTAACAGTTTTGTTTTGCTTTTTTTTTCTCTCTAAATTTTGTCTCATTAATTATTGTTTCTGATGTAATGGCAAACCAATTATACAACTTTTACAGAAACAAAGTTGTCAAACTTTTTTCTTCTCAAAATGAGCTTTTATTTTTCTAAGACATCATTTAGAGTATAATCCCCTCCAGGGCAGGAGCTATAATTCAAGATTTTTTAAAAGTACTCAAGAACTTCTGGAATTTTGTTTTGTGCAAAGTATATACTCAATACATATTATTGAGATGCCTGCTTATAAAATCTACACAAAGTAATTTGCTTCTCGGTGAAACTTCAGAAATTTGAGTCCCCAAAGATTACTACTGCCCTAAAGGGTAGAAGATAAGTAAGGAAGAGAGGACATAAAAGATTAATGGTCATTCTCATTGTAGCAGATGTTTACGAGGGATTGGGCACAACCATCCTCTGTCATATCACATGTAACATTTTGTACTATTTCTGGGTTCTGTTTGCCCTAAGGTACCTCCTGTTTTGTTCTTTGAGATGACAAGGAAATTTACAGTCAAGAATTGTATCTATTTTATTAAATGATGCAGAGATATAGACTCTTGTGATAACATGTATACACATATGGCCATATATATATATATATATACACACACACACACACACACATATGAATGACAAGGAGGAGAAGGAATTTGTGAGTTAAAGTAAAATCAGCCACTGAAGATATTATATGCTACTATATATCCTTTAGTGAAAAAAAGGATACGCGAAATTGAAAATAAATCTAATATATTAGTAAAAAGCAAGGTAAAAACAACCAAAGAAAATAATTTCAAGCCTCCATGTATACACACAGCATTCAAGTTAGAACAACTCAAAAAATGACACTCACTGTGTGAATAGAGCTAGGATGGACATACCTCACATTTTTCTAAAACAAATCTGTCCTTTGGAATTTCCCATACTCTACTACTCCTTTTGGATTTCTAGAAATACTGTGGCTCCCCCAAATTCAGCAAGCTTAGATCAGACGTTGAAGTGCCTGTGTTTCTTTTTTGGCTTATATATTGGTTGACGAAAATTTACTTCCTCAAAATGAAAAGGGTAACTCTTTACAATAGGAACCAGCAAACATTTTTTCTATAAAGGACCAGACCAGGCCGGGCGCGGTGGCTCACGCCTGTAATCCCAGCACTTTGGGAGGCCGAGACGGGCGGATCACGAGGTCAGGAGATCGAGACCATCCTGGCTAACACGGTGAAACCCCGTCTCTACTAAAAAATACAAAAAACTAGCCGGGCGAGGTGGCGGGCGCCTATAGTCCCAGCTACTCGGGAGGCTGAGGCAGGAGAATGGCGTGAACCCGGGAGGTGGAGCTTGCAGTGAGCTGAGATCCGGCCACCGCACTCCAGCCTGGGTGACAGAGCGAGACTCCGTCTCAAAAAAAAAAAAAAAGGACCAGACCAAACTATATTTGGCTTTGAGAGCTCTATATGCAGTATTGCAACTACTCACCACTGTTTTGTAGTGTGAAAGCACACACACAACATGAAAACACAGTAAATGGATGTGACTGTTCAAAAAAATCTTTATTTTCAAAAACAGATAGTGGAGCAAATCTGGCTAGCATACTAGTATACTAGTATAGCAGAACAGTAGTCTGTCAAAAAGAACCTTTCCCTGGCTTCAGTTGCATTTCATTCAACGGGTATTCAGAAATGAAGGAGATGCTTGTATAAGTTTTAGAACCAGGCAAAGCAAGGCAAATGTTACTGGAGCAATATACTAACCCTGAACTCTAAAGGTCAATCTGACTGTGTTTTCATGATGAACTTACCAGCAATGCTCTTATAAAGATCCCTTGAGATCTTTTAAGACTTCATAAGACATTCCTTATAACAGAAACTGTAAATTCAGACTCATATCCAGTAAAACATATATAATATCTTTGCATTAAGAAGGACATTGACTGTACAAATAGCACCTGATTTTGTGCCAAGCACCCTGTAGCTATGTAGTAAATATTAATTAAATGAAATGCTCTAATTCTCATTCTCCTTGCATTTATTTTGCTGAATGAATTTGAATATTTAAATAATTCAGCATATTCTTACCTTCCCAATTGCCACCCAATAGCTTATATCAATGGTATGAGGTCAAGACTCCCACACAGGCTGAGATCTGAGAGACAACGCTTGATGAATCTATTATTCTTTTTTCAACATTAAAATGCTTCAGAATACGGAAAACATACAAAATATCTTCATGTTTTTAATGACTGCCTCTTTACAAATACATATCCATTATTAATTTATGCTAGATACCCCATTTGAACAGGTGTCACTGGATTACTAAAAAAATAGGTCAGATTTCAAATTGTCATTTTATATCCTAAATTTAAAGAAATAGACAACAGAAGAAAGATACAGATCAGAGACTAGAGAAATTGATTTTCAAAGAAGAAAAAGAAAACTACCTTTCCAAATGATGCAAACAGATTAAATGAAAAAGTACTATTAGAAAAGGGAGATACAATTTCATATAAATATGAAGCAACAGCAGTTATATTGCCATATAAGTCTCGGTACACTATGGGATACTCCTTAAGAGGCTGTCTAAATCTTACATGGTCTGAAACAACAGGATGACATGGAGACTCCTTGCTGTCCTTTTACTTAAATTAAAGTGTGTGTGTGTGTGTGTGTGTGTGTGTAAAACAGGTATAGATCAATAGAGTTTTAAAAATGTTCACTTTACCATACTTATCAGTCTTTTAAGTTAGAGGTTGTAATTCATATGTATACCTACAACACAGAACCAAAATTTGAATCAACTCCACATTGCATGATGAACTAAATATATTTCAGTATTTGTCAGGCCCTAGTTGGCTAGCTAATATTCATATCAAAATCAGAATGCTCATGAAAACCAAATGCAATCTAAGAGCAACATCTTAATCCTATGAAATTGTCTCTGATTTTTTAATTGTAAAATTATGTTATTTTATTAGAGTAATAAATAATTCATAAGGTATATATATGATGAAAATAAAATCCGTACCTCTGTAGTTACAAAAAGCCACATGAAAAGTTAGAGCTTTAATTCTCTTACCCAAACTTTTCTCTACTTTTTTGTTTATCTTATCATCTATGATCTTTAATCTGCATATATATTTGACATCATTTGTGAATGCTTTATTACCTACTCGGAAGCCTTTAGGTTGGTTTCATATGTTATACATAACTCTTCTACATGGAGTTGTTTGTAATAGGCCTGAAATTTGTTCTCACACTAATATCCTTGCATTATCTTTCTAGTGTCTAAGCATAATGTTCTTTGTCACCATTAAGCTTGATGAAAGCTATTCAGCACGTTCGTGAAAAATATCTCTTCTTCTCTTGGGAAAATTTGATAGTTGAAGAAAAACCATTCACATTTGTTTTCCATTTGCCAACAGTGAAACTATACATTAATAGTAAAGTGTCAACCCCCAATTTACATTTTTAAAAGGGTACTAAAGATGAAATAATCAGAGCGCTTCCAATAACAAAAGCCTAAATAACATCCTCAGAAACAATTTTCAACCTTTGAGAGGCTTAAATCCACTTAATGACAGGTGACAAGCAGGAACAGATTCGTCTGGAATTCTTTTAGTCAAAAGTTGTTATGCTCCCTTTCTGGTCCAAATTCTAGCTTCAGGTAAACATAATTTTCACGTTTGCTAAAGTCAGAAAGAAAATATTAGCTTTCTTTCTCAAAGCAGAAAACATGGATGAAGGCAAAGGAGTTTACTTTTAGTAAGTTGACTTCAAATGCATACACACAAAAAGTCAAATCGAATTTGATAAATGTAAGCCTTGGACAGACATTAGCTGCAGTGAGCTACTCTGTTCACTTTCAATTGGATAAAGTACTAAAGGAATGTATTTAATTACTAGAAAACAACAGCAACAGCATATTAAGGCACAATACAAATCAATCAGGTAAAAAAATAGTAATAACAACATTAACCACTACCACCTAACCATTGAAACACTCCCATGATTTTAGATCTTTATGGATATATTTAAATGTTAAGCAGCTACTATATAACATCAATAGCACAGAAACAAAGTATTTCAAATAATCTATAAATAACTGTATATTTCTGAAAAATATTTACCAGCTCATGAATTTTACAAATGGGTGAAATTAGACATTTATTTAGAGAAACAGAGATTATAAATAAACTTCACTAAAGCAGTGCAGCAAAATGGATTTTTAAATATCGTCCACAGCTTTTTAACTTAATAACGATTAGGTGCAATGCTAAATACAGGATTTAAACTGTTAAAAGATCTAATGGGCTGGGCGTGGTCGCTCACGCCTATAATCCCAGCACTTTGGGAGACCGAGGCAGTCGGATCACAAGGTCAGGAGATCGAGACCATCCTGGCTAACATGGTAAAACTCCGTCTCTCCTAAAAATACAAAAAAAAAATTAGCCGGGCATGGTGGCGGGCACCTGTAGTCCCAGCTACTCGGGAGGCTGAGGCAGGAGAATGGCATGAACCCGGGAGGCAGAGCTTTCCATGAGCGGGGATCACACCACTGCACTCCAGTCTGGGGGACAGAGGAAGACTCTGCCTCAAAAAAAAAAAAAAAGATCTAATGAAAACAGCTCTTGGGAGATGGAATGAAAATTAGTATCAGTAAAAGTACAAGTTATCTTTATTGGCATTTTTCATGTGGTAAGTGCACCTCTAATCACTTGATTATTGTAAGTGGTTCTCACAGCAATCCTATCAAATAGGTACCATTATTATCTATATTTTATACTGACAGAAACAAAACCCAGATATTATAAATAACCTACTGTGTCCGGAATTGATTCCTTCTGGTGGGTTCTTGGTCTTGCTGACTTCAAGAATGAAGCCGCAGACCCTCATAGTGAGTGTTACAGTTCTTAAAGATGTGTCCGGAGTTTCTTCCTTCAGATGTTCAGATGTATCCTGAGTTTCCTTCTTCTGCTGGGTTCATGGTCTCGCTGACTTCAGGAGTGAAGCTGCAGACCTTCACAGTGAGTGCTACAGCTCTTAAAGGTGGTGCATCCAGAGTTGTTTGCTCTTTCCTGGTGGGTTCATGGTCTCACTGACTTCAGGAGTGAAGCTGCAGACCTTTGCAGTGAGTGTTGCAGCTCATAAAGGTAGTGTGAACCCAAAGAATGAGCAGCAGCAAGAGTTATTATGATCAGTGAAACAACAAAGCTTCCATAGTGTGGAAGACATTGCCGCTGCTGGTGCCCGTTGCCAGCTTTTAGTTCCTTATTTGGCCCCGCCCACATCCTGCTGATTGGTCCATTTTACAGAGTGCTGATTGGTCCGTTTTTACAGCATGCTGATTCGTGTGTTTACAAACCTTTAGCTAGACACAGAGTGCTGATTGGTGCATTTTTAGATAGCTGATTGCTGCGTTTACAAACCCTTAGCTAGACACAGAGCACGGATTGGTGCGTTTTTACAGAGTGCTGATTGGTGCACTTACACACCTTTAGCTAGACACAGAGCACTGATTAGTGTGTTTACAATCCTTTAGCTAGACAGAAAAGTTCTCCAAGTCCCCACCCAACCCAGAAGCCCAGCTGGCTTCACCTCTTACTAGGAAAGTCTCAAAGTAAGTGGTAAGTGGTAGAACCAGGACTCAAAAGTAGAAATATAAAAGACTGCCTGAGCCGGACATGGTGGCTCACGCCTGTAATCCCAACACTTTGAGAGACTGAGACAGGTGAATCACCTGAGGTCAGGGATTTGAGACCATCCTGGCCAACATGGTGAAACCCTGTCTCTACTAAAAATATAAAAATTAGTCAAGTGTGGTGGCACACGTCTGTAAGCCCAGCTCCTTGGCTCTGGGGAGGCTGAGACAGGAGAATCACTTGAACCCAGGGGGCGGAGGTTGCAGTGAGCTGAGATTGTGCCACTGCACTCTGGTCTGGACGACAGAGAAAGATATTGTCTCCAAAACAACAACAACAACAATAGCAACAACTGCCTGAGCAGCTTTTTAAAAAACTTTAATTTTAGACCTGGACTAAAAACGGATGCTTCTTCAAAGGGTTTGACCAAAGTGAGTATAATAAAAGGATTAATTGCAGAGGTTTGGGCAAGGTTAAAAGAACCAACAAAATGCTAGAGAAGCTGAGAGGAGCCATTATAGTGAATGCTGTGGTCTTCTGCCAGTTTTCTCCTCCAGAATAATTTCCTCTTTCCTCCAGCTATGCAGGCTGAGGGCTCACAAAAAAAAGTGTCCTCAGCCAGAAAGAGCTACCTTCTCTAAAGTTATGGCTCTTCTCTGAGCAGCCCACATCCATCAACTGGTCCTCAAGGAACGCAAAGACCCAGCCTGCTGATTGGGATTCAAACTTCTCTTGAGCTCCGTTTCAGCTTCAGAGCAGAAGTCAATACTATAACTGCATCAGAGGACATTTCTTTCTGTCCAATTTCATTTCCTTCCAACTCAGCATGTGTTTTTCCTAAGCTCGTTTCACAACCAAGTTCCTCCACAGAAATATCCCTCTCAGAATTTGTTTCCCAGAGAACTGCCTGAAACAACCAGCAAAGTGTTAGCACCCCAGGGCCTGGAGGGCAAGTGAAGGGATGGATGGTTCTTGTGCTCAGTGAGGACTAGAGCCATGAAATAAGAATTTTCACAGCAGGAGTGGGAGTGGTGTCTCTAGGAACGCATCAAAGCTAGCATATTGGTGAAAACTGGAGGCAGAAAGAAAATAGCTACCCAGCATTCTTTCTCTTTCCATTCTGCCACCTCTTGACTGTGTCTTTCATTGGTTGATCCCAACCGAAAGCAGAGAGCCGGGAGCCTGGGTAATAAGCTTCACGGTATTTCATTTCCTGGGGCATAGAGCTGGTCCCGGAAGATAAGAAACTAGATTTTTTTTTTTTTTTTTTTTTTTTGACAGAGTTTCGCTCTTGTCATCCAGGCTGGAGTGCAATGGCATGATCTTGGCTCACTGCAACCTCCACCTCCCGAGTTCAAGTGATTCTCCTGCCTCAGCCTCCCAAGTAGCTGGGGTTATAGGCATGCACCACCACACCCAGCTAATTTTTGTATTTTTAGTAGAGATGAGGTTTCACCATCTTGGCCAGGCTTGTCTCGAACTCTTGACCTCATGATCCACCCACCTCGGCCTCCCAAAGTGCTGGGATTACAGGCGTGAGCCACTGCGCCCGGTTGAGAAACTAGATCTTAAAGGGTATTACAAGCCAAGTATAGCGGGCACACCTTAGAAAATAAATGACCTAACTGGTGTTCAACCTCATATTATTTGGGAATAACAAGGCTCAGCAAAGTTGAGAAATTAATCAATCTTGGTAAATCTGGATGTATATTGGAATGAAGTTATCTTATCCTAAATAAAGGGACAAATGAAACAGAAAACATGAAGTAATATATGGTCAAAAGTCTAGCTTTTGTCACTTTCCTCAAAATGGCATCATTATTTGTAAAATACCTGAAACTGTAGCCAAACCTTTACTATTACCCATCAGAATAAGTCAAGCATTGAACACCAATCAAAGATATAATGAATTGACATACGGATTAGGGGGTCACGAGTGCTGCTATAGAGAGAGGAACAGTCATATAGATCTTATTGCTTCCTTCCAAAGTTTATTTCTTAAATAAAATATTATGACTTTATTGAATTTTTTCAACTGTTTTAAAAATGTTTCCAATTGGGGGAATTGGAGGAATATGAACAGGAAAAAGAGGTCCAAATACATGAATCGATAGATTGGCAAACATAGCAAACACTTACTGTTTAAAGAAAGGACTTCATCTTGCTTTCCTAATGATCTCCAACTTTACTTTTTCTTAACAATTTTTTAAAATAATCCCTTAAATAATATTAATATCCAGTGAATTAATAATGTTGGCCTTTTTAAAAAAGGCAAAATTTGACTCTACATTTATTATTTAGAGATTACATCTACTTCATAACATACTTTCTTTGAATGAATATCCTCTCTTTCACACAATCCCAAAGGTAACATGACAGATGATGATACAGAGTATTTGTCTAGGAGACTTTTTCAGGATATGTATACAAACACACACCAGAACAGGAGCCTGAGCAGAGGCCAGGGCAGAAGTTGGTACTGTATACCAGGCCCTCTCTCCTCCTCTCTATATTAACCAGAAAATATCTGAATTGTCTCAAGGATATGTGAAAAAAATACGAACTTCGATTCATTGCCAGATGCAATTATATTATTAACTTTGAAGAACTCCTACTATGTAGTAGGTTTTCCTTCATTCATATCTTGCACATTAGTCATGGTTGAAAACTAACTTTCTTCATCTGATCAGTTGGCTGACTATAATAGGGTATACCACTGAGAGGGACAGAACAAGATGATGGTTCCAGTGGAAGGTGGCTAGCAAAAAAGACAAGCATAAGAGCCTGAGGTGCTGCCTTATGAACAATTGACTTTGGTAATGAAGAAAACTCAGAGTCCTGGAATTGTCTTCTTATTCCAAATGATCCTTTTGGCTTAAGATCACACTGAGGTAAGTTTGGGTGCCGAAAATAAAATTACTCTCATAAGCCAGAGTAAATAAATTTAAAGAGAAAAGGTAAAGTTTTCCTATGCACAGAGGGCAGACAAGGCTCTTGCTGAAAAGGCTTTCTACAGTCTGAACTTGTTTGAGCTGAAAAGAATTTGAGAAATCATAGATTACTCCTTCTTTATTATAAATAGAATAGAATTGAGTCCCAAGAATATGAAGCTCCTTAGGTGGAGTCAAAGAGTAAGAGGTATGACTGAGCTGAGATCCAGCATCTTGAAATGCTCTCTATTATATGTAGCCACTGATATTGACACAGATATCTACCCTTTCTGCAGTGAGACCGATATTTTGTACCAGTGGGTAACATCTCCCCTTGACTCTGGATCCATGTCGCCTTCTACAAAATATGGAATGAATGACTATCTTTCTTATTTACTTCAATGGCTCTTATGATGACAAAATTAAAGAATTATGAAATAGTTCTATAAATAATAAAGAATTACAGATAGTTGTAAAGTTACGGATATTCATAATATCTCGTTCTCTTATTCTTTCGTATCGTGCATGGCATGACACTGTGTGGAACTGTTTTGATTTTCTTCCATGGGTCAGGAGGGAAAATGTTGAATTATCTCTTCATATAGAATGTTTTAAACGCTTTGTGATTTAAACTCTTCTTTTCATAGAATATAAAGGGTCATAATGTCTCTTTCCTGTAGGTTGCATTATTTCACATCCATAGATTTAGTGTCTGTGACTAAATATTGTTTTCAGTAATCCAAACCATTTTTCTGAAGGACATTTTAAAAAGGGATGGAGAGAGAAAAAGGGAGGGAGGAAAAAAAAAGAGAGAGGAAGGGAGAAAAGAGAGAAGGATGGAAAGAGGAAGAACGTGGAGAAAGATGGGAGGTTAAGAAGGAAGACTTTCCTCTGAGACATATCAGGCTTTCTAGTTTAGAGCTGTATCACTTTGACTCTAGACTTGCATAGATCTTTTAGACTATTTAACATGGCATTGCACAAATAACAAGTGTATCTATTATTATCATCCTGAAATAGCTCCATATCTTGAGTTCTAAGGTGTACCTCGAGTTCTAAGTTGTTCATATCTTGTACATGAAATAGTATATATATGAAGGTATATAGTTCTATACCTTGGAACTCAAGATATGGAACTATTTCTGGATGATACAATTGTATCTAAGTTACACTTACAATCTATCCTCCTTATTCCCAATACTCCCATCCTCATCCCCACCTGTCCTTCAACCACCTAGTTCCTGAATCACTGGTACCTGGAGGACATTTTCTTTCTTGGTCAGGTCAGTCAAAAAACATGTGCAGATGTTCAAAACATGATATATTTTATGAGTTTGACATTTTTACTGCATTTTTTTCCTTCAGAAGTTAATTCAGTTTTACTGTTGAGGAAAACTGTCATTTCACTGTACAAAAAAAAACACTTTGCTGTGAAAACGGCAACATTTCTCCCTAGGGCAAAATGGTGGCTTGTGAATTATCTCCAAAAGAAAACTGATACGTGACTTGAAGTCGTCATTTTCATATGAGCAGCCTATTTGTCCTTCCATTTTTTTCTTTCTTTTGGTAGAAGTGAATTTTACAAGTTTAAGGATGAAGCAATTTCTAGGATAAATACTAGCTTTCTGGAATATAAATTACAAGCTATTTTTTAATTTCTCAGTATTGTATCAGAAGGTAAAACAACAAAATGAGAGATTGATACAACTGGAAATGTTAAAACCTATCACCCTTCTAAGTAGTCATTTGAAAAGGTATAGTATATAACAAATTATTTAGTTATTTGTCCTCTCATCATTGCCCTCCCGTGAAAGACATATTATCTTTAAATTGAGTTATATTAAAAATGCGATTTATTATGCCTATTGTGGTGGGCTAAGTGATGGCCCCTTGTGGAGGCTAAAGTAACTCCATCTTGGATGCTAATCCACCATGCTGACTTTTGATTAACCCTTGTTCCAGGAATGCCTTTAAGGTTTCTACTTTATCTACAGTTACTGCAAATCCTGCTCTTATATCAAAACAACCTTAACAGTAAAACCTTTTCTTAGGCAGATTCACATAGCATTCTTGCTTTTCCCTGAGGGACTGACTTCAATTGCCCGACACATTCTTTCTTTATAGTATATAAGCTCTGGGTCTGGAGGGCAATGACACAGGGATCTTGTCTTGTCACTATCTTGTCTTGTGACTGCCAAGGACATGGCTTCTGTTCATAAGTCCCTATTAAACGTTTCTTTCTGGGAAACTGGATTTATCAGCCTGTTTTTTTTAGCCCCTCAGCTTCCTCAGTCTTTAGGGGTAAGTTTGCATAGGCCTGCTCAATGCAGAGTACCTCCAATGCCAAAAGGATATGTTTAAGTCCTAATTCCTGGAACCTGTGAACATTACTTTATATGGTACAAGATGTAATTAACTCTCAATAACATGTGTCCTTAAAAGATATAATTAACTCTCAATCACATGTGTCTTTATGAGATAAAGAAAGGGAGGATATAATATGACCACGGGGTAGAGACTGAAGTGATGTGGCCCAAACCAAGGAATGCCTAGAGCCACCAAAAGCTGGAAGAGGCAAGAGCACCTTATCTCCTAAAGTCTTTGAAGGTAACATGGCCCTGCCAACACCTGCATTTCAGGCTTTTGACCTCCCAAACAGTGATAAAATAAATTTCTGTTGTTTTAAGCCTCCAATATTGTGGTAATTTGTTACAACAGTCATAGGAAATAAATATGCCTAACTTTTAGTCTGTTTCTCACACTGCTGTAAAGACATATCCTAGACTGGGTAATTTATAAAGAAAAGAGGTTGAATTGGCTCACAGTTCTGTGGGCTGTACAGGCTTCTACTGGTGAGTTGGGCTCAGGAAACTTACAATCATGGTAGAAGGCGAAGGGGAAGCAGGCACACCTTCATGTGGCTGCAGTAGAGAGACTCTTTGTGAAGTGGGAGGTGCTACACACTTTCAAACATCCAGATCTTATGAGTACTCTATTACAAAATAGCACTAGGAAGATGGTGCTAAACCAATAGAAACAACCCTTATGATCCAGTCACCTCCCACCAGGACCCATGTACAACAGTGGGGATCACAATTCAACACGAGCTTTGGGTAGGGACACAGAGCCAAACCATATTGACCTATGAATGAAAATTTAGTAAACATAGCTCATTGAAGTGATAACTAAAATTTTGGCATGGACTGCCAAAGGCCACCTATTGTATTAATCAATTTTAAAAAGCAACTGAATTTACTGCTTTTCTCTTTTACACTTTCTATAATTTATATCATTACATGTGATTTGTTTGTTCCAACAGCTCCTTGGTGTTTGAAAACTTGCCCAAATTTTCCTGCTGGAGACTTTATGTCCTCCTTCATTACTGGAATTCTACCTAAAAATTACAAATGCAACCGGAACAGCAATGGTGTAAAATCACTATTAGGTGGACAAAAATGGTATGACTTAGAGACTATGGTAGAATTCTGAGACATGACAAGATACAAAAAAATTACTTGTGGCCCCGTAATCCATGTAATTCCTCCTCTCCAGAATTGACTAGACAAATTAATATGTGAAAATTTGACACATATTAATTGACACAGGAAATTAATTGACACAGGAAGTAGTCCATTCTAGGACACCTTAAAGAACCATCTACATATCCCAGGGATCCCTGAACAATACTTTAAGAACTATTGCTCTGCTCTATGCCATTTCCTTATGATTATTGCCATAATTCCAAATACTGTATCTCAGAGCAAATTAATAGATAAGGGTGGGACAATTCGGTGATAAAAAACTTTTTTCAACCAGCTGAATGCTGCCTTGAGTGACAGAAAAAAGAGGCAGCCTTTGTCTCATCGATCCTTGTGTTGAGGGTATCCATTCTGTCTGAATAAGAAAATTAATTAGAACAGTTGAACATTAGTTGAAATTATTTCCTTTATATAAGTAACATACGATTCTGTATTCTTAAAGCTCTTTTTATTCCAATTGTCATTCGTTAATAATGCCATTTGCTGACAAAATACTCGGACGTCTACCTGAATAAATCAGTTCAGAAGCTGTGTTTTTATAGACTCCAAACTTCACATCAAACATGTGAGGCAAATATTTCAAACATAATTAAATGTTCTTCATGATGACTCCTTAGTTTTAACTTTCAGGGATTGAGAGAAACAAGATTCAAAGAATAAGCAAAAAAAAAAAAAAAAAAAAAAAAAAAAAAAAAAAACTGAACCAAAAGAAAGAAAATTTTGTTAGACAGAAAGAAGTTTGTTTATATTGACTCTAAATTTTATCTTCTGGAGAATGTGTTTATAATAATTTTTGCATATAATCCTATAATATATATGTAATCATTGCACTTATAAACCCTAAATACTCTATTTAACTGATTTTCCAAAATGGTGAATAATTTTGGATTTTTCTGGAGTCCATTTTCTAGAGATAATTTACTATGGATATTATTTGTTTTAAGTTTTTATAGTGCCTTATTGCTTACAAAAGAAAAAAGTGCTAAGTCATTTTGGGCACTGAGTTAAATAATTTAAAATCTAATATTAAATAAAATATTAGGTTCTAAGAAACACAGCATTTACATGATATTTAGAACAAGATCATTCATAGCATATTTTTTCCTGCAAGGTAGGTGATATAAAAGTTAACTTTTTTTGTTATAAAAGTTTAAAAGAGAAGTGAGTGATACGGTACTCGATGTGGAAGGCTTCCAAAATAGAGGTCAGTGTCAAAAACTCTCAAAACCTGCTTGAGCATCTTAGTACAGAAAGTAAAAACTTGAAGCCACTGGTGAAACATTTGAACAAATGAAAGGATTAGTCATTTAGAAGTCATAAAATCTCTAGCTGAAGAGAATCGTAGAGGTCATTCTGGACAAACACTTTCACTTCAGAGAGAAGGGAATTGAGACTCTGCTCTCAGTTTGTACTTCCAACTCTTAGAACTGTGGATCCTATTCTATACACAAATGCACCTATTCAAGGGATAATTCATTCCTAAAACAATCATTGAACACTGGTTATGTCCCAGACATTCTATAGAAGTTGAGACATTAAAAGCTGACAAAGACTAATCCCTGTTTTCAATGAACTTACCTTCTGCTAGAGGGAGAGAAACCTGAATAGAAATAACTATAATGACTGTACTGTAGGAATAAGAAGGAAATTTGTTAAGATTATAATAAAGATTCAAAGCAGGGAAGGTAGAGAACATACAAAACAGAGAGAAGAGTGGGGAAAGGCACAAAGGCTAAGCTTTTCTTGTTATCTTGTTGTCTATTTTTCTCCTATACACTCTTTCTCTTGCTGTTTTCCCTCTTTAATTGAACAAATTCCCCAAATTCCGGTCTTCCTCTTCCTCTTTCTTCTTTCCTTTTTCCTCTCCCCTTGTCTTTCTCTCTGTTCCACTTAGCCTTTCAAAGTGCTTACCTAGTGATTGACCACTTCCATCGAATTCTCAAATTCTTTTCAAAATTTCTCCCATATTCTGCCCTTGCTGTGACCTGGCTATTCTCTTGTGACATACGGCACCTTTGATTGCCCTGGGTGGAGTCTGTCTTCACATATCCCAATTATGACAGAATCAGGACAACAGGTCAATATTGTTTTGCTTTTGTATCTTTGCCTGTAGAATTTCCTGCAACTTCTCAACTTATTAAAATATAAGAAACAAATCTTCTGCTCCTTCGAGGCTCATATCCTGTCACCCAGTGAACTTCACTTGTTCCATAAAAACCTCAGCATTTGGCTCAAAATATTTCTTTGCCCCAACTTCCATTACCTTTATTGAAAAGCTTTAGATAACATGTTGACCTCTTAATTATTTACTTCTCCTTAACCAATTAGTTCTTCCTTTATTCCCATAAAAATAAATGCAGTGTAAAGCAAAAGTGGAAAAAATGAAATGACATTTCATATTGATTACTTGTGGAAATAATGTTTTGGATATACTAGGTTAAATAAAACATATTATTAACATATTTTAATATGTTAAAAGTATTATTCATCTTTTTTATTACTTTCTTTAATATGCTTACTAGAAACTTGAAGATCACATCTGTGGCTCTCATATCTCTTTTGGACAGTACTGATCTAGATGTGGCCGATTTTCTCTTTGATTAACCTTGATTATTGAGACAGATGAGTTAAAACTAACTTTATGGATTTACTTTTTCATCTATAATAGCCGCATTTACTTTTTATATTATAAAGGTGCATACTATTTAATGAAAATTATTTTGGAATCATTCTATTTTCCTTGAGAATTAAATATTTTATAGATCAGTAGTATTCTATTACTGTCTTTGCTATAAAGCCAGCTTTAATAGATATTAATATAATGTTTTATGATAGCTTGTGTTATAATTTCTATTCTTCTTTCCTTTCTCAGTCATTGGATCAAATATCCAGACAGTCTTTTATGTACCATCTTCCAATATGGTCAGTCTATACTACCTCCTGCAAGGAATATGCTTTAGCCAATAAGATTTTAGTAGACATAATGCAAGCTGAAGTTTGATGAGGATTCACACAGTTGAACTTGAATTGATGGGCTCACAAGGGGGATGACAGACATTTAGATCACAGCCAAGTTGTGACAGCTGAGTTCTGCCAAGACTAGGCAACTTCCAAATGCAAAAAAAAAAAAAAAAAAGAGAAAAAAAAAAAAAAAAAAAAAAAAAAAAAAAAAAAAAAAGCCCAGCAGAGATGGACAGAACTATCAGCTGACCCTTTGTTCACATGTAGTCATTTGAGCTAAACACAGCTTTTGTTTGCTGTTGAACTTTTAGTTTTTTGTTTGTTGGTGTTATTGTGTCCTTGATAAATTAATGTACTATGCAGTCTTTCTTTTAGTTAATCTTGCCTGGTATGTGTTTAACATCATTTTACAAAAAAAAAGAGAACAAAACTTGTTGTGTCCTTACATTTTAGGTTTGCTTCTAACAAATAGCTAAAATTTTAAAAATCTGTCCTAAAATATTTTTAATTTATTAGTTAATTTTTTATGTTGATTATACTTACTATCATTCAAGTTCATTTTAAATTTCTGTTTGTTTGGGTTCTACAATTTGTCCCATCTATACTTTTTTTTTTTTTTTTTTAAACAAAGTCTCCTCTATCACCCAGGCTGGACTGTGGTGGTACAATTGTAGCTCATTGCAGCCTCAAATGAATTTCTGTCCTGAAGCCATCCTTACACTTAGGCTTCTGCCGAAGCACTAGGATTATGGGAATATGCCATAGAACCCAACATTTACTAGTTGTTAACTCTTCCCTTTCTTGGTTTTATTTTTGAGCTTGCTTTAGAAAACAATTGTGTATAAATTACATATTTTTCCATTGTATTCTATCAATACCTTGAAGATACTATTCTATTGATTCTAGCTTCCTATTCCTTCTGGGTAATTAGATGTCAGTCTAACCATTTTTGTTTGTGGGAAATTCATTCTTCTCCTGAGTTGTTTTTAATATATTTTTGCCTTTTGTGTGCTACAATTTTACCATATTATATTAGGTACGGATTTGTTTTTAATTTACTTTGCCTAGAATTCATGAATCTGATAATTATTTTATTACTTATGAAAAATTTATTATCTTGTTGAACATTGTCCTGCCCCTAGTCTCGATGTTTTTCTCCTTAAGGCACCCTGATTATATGTACATAAGATGTTCCCACTGAATCCTCCATGTCCCTTAAAATCTTCATTCACGATTTTTTTTTAAATTATGATTTTTGGACTGTATACTACATTCTAGATAGTTTACTCTAGATTCGTGTTACAATTGCTTGTTGTTCCCCTCAGTGTATTTAACATGCCTCATATCTATTTATCAAACTTTCACTTTCCTATATTTTTTCATTTCCAGTAGATGTAGTTGATTCTTTCTTACATCTTCCATGTCAGTTTGCTTTTCTTTATCATGATTTTCAATCTCTTATTTCTTTAAACATATAAAGCATTTTTATGTTTGTTTATTATTAGTGTCTCCCAGTGGGTCTGATTTTATAGCTTCTTGTTTCTTATGGCTCTCCATATTTTTATTGTTTTTTTATTGTGAACTTCTTAGTGGAAATTATTTGAGACCTGTGTTTAAGGAGTATTCTTCCAGAGATGTTTTGAGTTTGCTTTCAGCAGCTACTAATGAGATGTAGGTTTTAAACTAAATCATCAGTTGGAGATAAATAGTGAGAAATCTATCCCAGTCCATGAGAACATTTGCAGTGAATAGTTCTCACAAAAGACATATCTCTAACCAGAAATATGGCAAAGAAAAGCAAGTTTCTTTCCAGGGATTTTTTGTTTTTTAATTCTGGCTCACCATTGGTAGTTTTGTCTATCACAGGTCTCAGAAGTTGTAGTTTTGCAGAAATGTGCTATGCCACAAGTACAAAGCCTCAAAAACGGTAATAGCAAAATTAATAGTAATATTATAACCCCAGTTTGCATAATGCTTTTGAGCCAGGGACCTAGGAAAAGGCTACCAACTAAACGAATCAAATGACCATGGGGCACTGGGCAAGACTTGTTGTAGTCATATGGCTTGTTCTCTTATTTTGTATAACTGAGTGTCAATTTCCCCAGAAAAGTTTGTCTAGGTTCAGAATGTGGTATTAGCAATAGCACAGACTTTTACCTTATTCAGCCGATAAATAATCAAGAGGTATTCTATTATCTAAAATTACAATTAAATAAGTGATGCTGTGTGGAGCTAGGCTTTGCAGTGGAGTCTATAAAAATTCTTAGAGTAACAAGTAGATTTATAATCAATCATCCTTTTATCTGCAGCAATACCAAACTATGATGCAAAAGCTCTAACGAAGGACACAAATCCAGAGTCCCAAGCTCTTCCGGGTAGCTGGAGCGTGGCCCTTTGATGTGCTGAAAGGGGGCTAGTCCGGTGATTACTCCAGTGATCTGTTTTGGATCTATTATGTACTGACAACAAAGTGGTCAAATATTCTAGTTCACACTGGCCTCCCATTATCCATGAATCTAAACACTTAGTGCCCCAAATTGAGTTTCCCCATTCAGAAATATAAATAAATCCAAGAGGGTTGCATATGATTCTTTTGAAGCAATGTTTCTACAAACAATTGACTTAAGCCATGGGTCTGTTTTGATATTGTATACAGTTAATAATCCTTTTTTTTCCTAAAATGTACTTCAATAATCTTGTTTGTAAAATTAGGGATTAGTAAAAATTTGTAAATTTTGCTCTTTTGCAGATCTCAGAGGCCCAAATAGAAGGCCACTGGCTTGAACAAGTTAAACAAAGTATAAGAACTGAAGGGTAATGGGAAAGTGTAATTCTATAAAAATGTTCCAGTATGCAATTGGACCAGTTATTTGGTGTTGAAACACCAGTGAGGCTCATTATAGCATCAAGCAAAGGGTCGCCAGCATCACAGACAGATCAGGGTTTATGATGACAGTCCCAATAATTAGTACGGTTTCCTCATTTGGCAACGGACTTGGAAATGAGGATAAAGAAACTGTTTTTCCAAGAAGAAGAGAGGGAGAGCAAAGTAAAATACTAAAAGTGAGGAAAAAATGTACAGGACTTGTCTGGTCATCTTGGGGAAGCAGTCTAGCTCAGATGTTGTCTAATTCAATTCCTGGAATTTTTTAGTATCAATTCACGGACAAGAGTGTTGTCCTAATAAGGTGTTAGTGATGGAATACACCTATCCAGGAATCAATCCCTCTAAGCTTGGTGATACAAGGATTGGTTAACAAGACCTGTGATGGGTTCTTCCAGCAAGATTAGAGGGAATCTTTTTGCAATTGTCTTTTCCAATAGAAAAACTATCTTTGAAGAAAATGCATTTTTAGACTGTAACTGATTGCAAGTGCTTTTAGAGAAGTATCAAAACAGTGACTCTGTAGATGACAAAGACTTAGAATGGCTATGGTCAAAATCTGAAGAGAATTTATTAAAATAATGATGCAGTTAACAAGCAATTTGGTTATTTCTATGATATACAACAACTTGATATAATTAGAACATAATAATAATAAATTTTGACTGATACTATATCAGAATTCTTGGAATTGCACGTAATTTTTAAAGACATATTAACATATCTATGCAATATAACTCAAAGAAGGTTAAACATCATTTCTTATTTTGACAATGCTTTCCATGTAATTTAGCATTTCAAATAAGCCTAATTGGTTTAATACGTCTCTTCTGGATTTTCAGGGGCTTTCATGAAATTTCTCAAAGTTAATTTGGGGTCAAAAAGACTTAATTCAAAATTTGATTTTGTGAAGTTTGTTAAAAATGTCAAAAGATTTTAAACACTTAATAAAATAGGTAGAAAATCACTTTAAAACAATTCCAAAATGACAAAGATTTTAAATACAAATATAGAAATGTTACATAGTTGTAGAAAAACCATTAACTCTTTTAATTTAGAGGAGACTCACTTTTCTTATACAAGCGAAGACCTCATAAAATGAAACATGAAGCAAAAGAGATATTTAAAGAACACAGAACCTTTGTTTCCTAGGCCAATTACCTGGAAGTATAACACTAGGAAGGTAAAGGTAAAAGAAAAACCTTTTGCTATAGGCCGTGCCCAAATCATGATGGTTTGACATACAATTCTTTTGACTTTATGATGCTACAAAAGTGATATGCATGCAGTAGACAGCATTATGATACCCTCTCATGATGCCAAGTATTGGCAGGGAGCCATAGCTCCTAGTCAGCCACGCGATCAGTGGACAATACTCTACAGTGTACTGTGTTGCCAAATGGTTTTGCCCAAGTGTAAGCTAATGTAAGTGTTCTGAGTATGCACAAGATAGGCCCCGGCTAAGCTATGGTATTTGGTAGGTTATCTGCATTAAATATATTTTTGACTTACAATAATTTTAACTTATGATGGAAATGTTGGTATGTACCATCCTCATAAGTTGAAGAGTATCTATATTTCCTAATAAGGGAATATCAATACTCCAAGGAAACCTTGTTGTTTTAACAGAGAAGATTCAATTCTAGTCTTGCATTGGTGTATTTTTTACATTAAATGTCAAATTTTTAGAGAAACATAATTTTATTCTAATTCTAACTAGCTTTCTTCAAATAAAGTTATTTTCATAAGATTCATCTTCTACAAACTTTTGATGTTATGTTTTTAAAATTATTTGTCACACTTTTTTCTGTTTTTATTAAATTTTAACAGTCAGCCATTTTACTTTAAGGAAAAAATTTATTTTTTCCTTAGTCAAAATGCATTCTTCATACCTCTTAGATTTACTTACCAAAAAAAGTCTAACTTTTCTTATATCCATTTTTATTTCTAGTTCCAATTATCATATAGTGATTGGAATTTTTAAACTCTCAGCAACCATAATTTTTAGTGAAAATTAGGGAAGTAGGCCATTTCAAACTGTTATATCAACATTTTGTGAATATGTTTCATATTTTTTAAAAGCATGTTTCCATAAAACAATTTTTATGCTTACAGATCCAAATATATTTAGCTTTTCTATGCCATATAATAATAAGATGCCAAATTATATATACTTGAAAACCTACTTTCAGCAATTAATGTTACTTACACATGACTCAGAAATTTCCTACTTATTTATTACTTTATTAAATATGACTTTAAGATTTCAAGTTATGGCTAGGCACAGTGGCTCATGACTGTAATCCCAGCACTTTGGGAGGCCAAGGTGGTGGATCACCTGAGGTCAGGGGTTCAAGACCAAGCTAGCCAACATAGCAAAACCCTGTCTCTACTAATAATACACACACAAAAAAATAATTAGCTGGGCATGATGGCAGGTGCCTGTAGTCCCAGCTACTTGGTAGACTGGGACAGGAGAATCTCTTGAACCTGGGAGGCAGAGATTACAGTGAGCTGAGATTGTGCCATTGTGTTGGAACCGAACTGTCGATTCTCTCCTGGGCAGGGGTCGCCGCGAACGATCACCGACACGAGATTCACAGCAGAGAGTTATTTATTACTAGCACGCTAGGGTCCCAAGCTCTAAGTTGGCCCTGGGACCCCGACTGCTTGTTACAGGCTGTTTATATAGGCAAACACAAGTTCAAACACAGCTTATGGCGCGAAATTCAAACAAAGCTTAAGGCGCAAAATGATTGGGTCTAGCTATGGCCTGAGCAAGGTGTCTTATGCTAATTGGTTAGAGCAGGACCTTATGAGGTTTTTTTCCTGGAGTTGTTGATTCCGGGAACTTCGAGGCAGGGTGGGACCCCCAGAATTGGCAGGATGGGACCCCATGAGGTTGTTTCCTGGAATTGGCAGGGTGGGACCCTATCAGGGTGGGTCCTTATCGAGGCAGGGTGGGACCCTATCCAGAGCCACCTGGTGTTAATTTTTTCTATATGAGGCCTAGTTTCTAAGTTTTATGAGGCCTAGTTTCAATTGCACTCCAGTCTGGGCTCTGAAGCAAGACTCTATCTCAAAAAAAAAAAAAAAAAAAAAAAAAAGATTTCAAATTACTATGACAATTTTCATCTGCAAACTTTTATCCCATTTATTTTAACATAATTTACTTATTCTTAACAATTATGTTTGAATTTCTTATGGAAACAGAGTTAGTCATTATCTTAAGTTAGTTTTCAACAGATCAGACAAGCGTTTAAGATATTATGGAAGCAAAGAAATCAATTTATTTTCACTGTATATTCTTCTGTGGTTAGATTTATAGCTTTATGGCCTTGTATATCTAGGAGATAACAAACTTGTTTGACTACTAAATCTAGGTAAAAATATCTGCTTTTATTACAAGTAATGCTAATTCTGAAGACATTCCTATTTTTATTTTACAGGAATTTTTTTACTAGCAATTTTAAGACTAGTTTTATTTATCAAATATTGTCGCAAATCACAGGGACCAAAATGTATTTGAGTTAGTTTCTCATTTCTCTTACAGAACATTGTAACATTGTATATAAGCATATATATATATATATTATATGTAGCCATATATATATTTAGATATATATAATTGCATTTAGACTATCACTTTTTGATTGTGTTTTATTATACTGAGTAACTGCTAGCCAGGCTACCCTAAATTTGCTCTTGCAAGGGGATGTCTGTTAGATGAAATAAGGTAAAAAAGTTACATCTCAAAGGCCCGGAACTTAGCTATAAACACTATCATTTGCTGAGACAAAGAAGGGCATAAATAGGAAGTCCAGTTCAGATAAAATAAACAAAGGTGAGGCCTAACATCTGGATTTAAGCCAATGCCTTTTTCCATTAGAAAAGTCTCTAGTGATTTAGGTGAGGAGAAGGAGATGGCCTTTCAAATGAAGGTTGTCTTATGTATTTATTTTCTAAACTGTTTCAAAATAGCCTTCCAAAACCCCAGAAAGCTGTATTTTGAAGACCAATTTAGATTGATAGGCAATCTTTTCAACTTAGCTTGTTTTTTAATTTGGTTATTGATTCCAAGGAGGAGCTAATTAACAAATATGGTTTAAAAAAAAAAAAAAAAAAGAAAACATTCTCTATACCTGGACTCAAACATGAATATGCTGAAAATAGACTAAAGTTCTGAACAAAGGTATGCCTAACAAGTAATCCAAGGCCAAATCTATTAAGTATTTTTATGACTTTAACCATAGATGCATGAAACACTTCCAAAGAGAGAGCAAAAATATGCAGTCCTTTCATGACCCAAAGCCACTCTCAAAGTCATTCAAAGAAAGAAAGGCTTAAAGAACACCTAAGAATTGGCAACAGTCAATACACTAGACACGAGTGGGGTGCAACCCACATTTCTGTTTGGGCATGTTCTTTTTCTGTTTTGTTTTGTTTTGTTTTTGTTTTTGAGACGGAGTCTCACTCTGTCGCCCAGGCTGGAATGCAGTGGCGCCATCTCGGCTCACTGCAAGCTCCACCTCCAAGGTTCACGCCATTCTCCTGCCTCAGCCTCCCGAGTAGCTGGGACTGTAGGCGCCCGCCGCCACACCTGGCTAATTTTTTTTTTTTTTGTATTTTTTGTATTTTTAGTAAAGACGAGGTTTCACCGTGTTAGCCAGGATGGTCCCGATCTCCTGACCTCTTGATCCGTTGGGCATGTTCTTAAGGGCTTCCAAATGATTAATTGGCTCCCTGCACATGCATGCTCAATAATTTGCATGCCCCTGACAAGCAAAAAGTTAAATCAAGTTCTCAGTACAACAAATAAAAATCGAAAACAAACAGAAAAGTAACTGCTGCCCATGAGAGAAAAAAAAATATTACTAGTGAATGGATACTCCAAACGAAAGAGTCAGTTGCTTTTCACAATAAATCTTTCAAATAGTTATATTAGAAACCTGTTTTCTCTGAGCCTTCTGAGTGCCAATTAAAATAAGAATCCCATTTTCTCTCCTTAATACATGAAGCTTGGGATTCAAGTGTACTTCTTAGACTAGTCTTGTTCATTTGGAATGTTTCTACTGGCCATTGTAATTCTAAATTGTCCTTGGTGTAATTTGTCCATCAGTTTCAAACACCTACATGAGGATGGGTCATAATGTTTGAACATATTGAGATCTGGAGCTCCTGTGGGGCAATTATCTTTGCATGCCTTGGAATTTGATGATCCTTTCTGTTGTTTGGACATTTGATGCTTCCAAATCTCATGTTAAAATTTGATTACAAATATTGGAGGTGGAGCTTGGTAGGAGGTGCTTGGGTTATGGGAGAAGAACCCTCATGAATAGCCTGGTGTCATTCTCTCTTGCAAGAGTGAGTGAATTCTCACTTGACTTTCATGGGAATTGGTTGTTGAAAAGAGCACGACTCTTCCTCCCTTCTCTCTCTCCTGCCTTCTCTCATCATGTGATCTGTACCTACTGGCTCTCCTTCACCATCTACCATGAGTGAAAGCAATCCAAGTCGCTCACTAGAAGCAGATGCTAGCACCATGCTTCCTATATATCCTGCAACATCATGAGTCAAAAAAAAAGTCATTTTCTTAATAAATGACCCAGCCTCAGATATACCTTTGTAGCAACAGAAATGGACTAAGACTATCACATTATGTATCTTATAAATTCTTTGAGGGCAAAAAGGAAATTCTATAATCCTGTAAGAAAATTAGCAATTATAGGTAAAGTATTTTGCTTTTACAGTGCATGGGATATATGTCATCCATGGGATATATGTTTCACTTGGAAGATGGCTTTAACTTTAGTTAACCGACCTGTGACCAACGTTTCCCTGTTCTATGAAAATTTCCTTTAGACTGACAGGTGCTATAATGGTAATCTTGCCTACACATTACCAGTTTAACATCTCACAGGAGTCTTGATCTTTGGAGACCTAAGTGCCTCATGAATTGGTAGCAATTTCTCTGGTAGCTCTTATTGGTCAACCAATGTCCACCATTAGATGGTTACCCTTAGAAGTTTTTTAGAAACAAGAAAAAAACCCAACTCAACAAATTTTTAAACCAGGTACCCAGACCAGATCAAAAATAAAACCAAAAGTGAACCATCAGAAGGACAATATCCTTTAAGCCTTTACAAAGCATATAAAGTTGGAGGGCTCAACCAAAAGGAGATAACTCAACTTAAAAGAGAGAGCCTGGGCTTTCTATACCTGGGGTGGAGAAAAGAGGTTATTTTCCTCCACGGTATTGAGCCAGGATCTCAGCCTTAGAGAGCCTGCACAAGGGCTTGGGGGTGCCACATCTCAACTCTGCTATTTGAATGCTCCTCCAGGCACCAGGATCTGATCATTTCCCCTAGGAGAAGAACTTACATCCAGCAGAAATACAATGTGGGGAAGCAGAGAGCACAATGGCCTCAAGTGGGTACCACACATGATTCCAGGGGATGCTGATCTGGAATAGGCTTGTCTTCTTTGATTCCCACATGTTAATATTAGGAACAAACTGCCCCAAGAAAGCTTCTTGGTGCTGCTCACCCCTCCCTCTAGTGCTCTACAACTCTTCTCCGTGCTGTCCACCCTTCCCCCAAGCCCCTTTATATTTCTAAGGCCTTATCTAGGCACCATGGTGAAGCCAGACCACACAGGGGGAGGTCGTGGGAGGCATAAACAAACTTTACCTACACCCTCCTGTAATAAACATCACAAGGTGATATGTGGCAAAATTAACCAACAAACAATCCAGGGATGCAGCCATACCAAAGAACTCCCTCAGACTCCCCTCCCTAATATAAATCTCTCATTCTGTAAGCTTGGTGCTGCTTCCTCTCTGACTGTTAAGGGGGCGGCTGGCAGGTTAATAAAAACGTACTTGCCTGACTTTGGGTCTATTTTTCCTTTCTCTCAGCTGACCTTACACTGATACTAGATTATGTCAACCTAAAATAAGTGACAGAGAGACCAACTGTCCAAAGCAAATAGTTTATTCAGGAGTAATAGAGAATTCTAATTGAGGATACATGTATTATGGCAGACCATAGATGCATCCAAGGGGCTTGAGGCGACAGAAAACTTTTAACAACAAAGAGAAGTCCACATAAGCTGTTCTGAAACAAAGACCATTGGTTACAGAAGCTTATTGCAGTAGTTGGTGTTCGTTTATTGGTGAAGACAGTCATGTCAGGCAGTTGTTCTTGTGCAAGCAGCCTATCTGGAATATTGTAGTTTTGAGGAATTCTTTACATAGTTCCTACCATAGGAATGTATTTATGAGGATCACTCTTTTATGACCTCTTTGCTCCATTTTGCTAGGATTTAAACATTCGTTTTCAATATTGATAACTTTCAGAATCTAAATGTCACTACCTTTATGAATCCTCCCCTGATTACCAAAGGTAAAAAATGTCTATTCTTATCCTCTACAACAGCATTCCATTACTTTACTTCTCAGAATGTAAACAAAGACTTATTTAGTTTTTGTTTTTGTTTTGTTTTTCTCCTCTGTCCTATTAGCTTTTTGCTCTTGAAGGACACTTCTACTGGTTTTTATCACCACCACATTCCATGGAGCCAACAATGACTTCCTGATATCAACTCATAAATATGACTTCCAGCTTTTATTATACTAAATCTCTAAGAGAAAACTAGAGCTGATAACATTTTTAAACACTTTATCCTATGCCTTCAGTGATTTTCTTCTACCAGCTTGTTCTTAAACCCTCTCTTAACATGTCTAATATTATGTATTTTGTATATGTGTGTCTATATTTATGTAATCTATACATTAAAGGAAGTGAACTGAAAAGTTTACCTAATAAAGAATTTGCACATGACCTGAATGGCAGAGAGAAATTAAAAAGCTTTAATTAGTAGTGTCACAAAATCAGATTTTTATTCTAGAGACATTATCTCTAGATAAGTTGTCGACAGTGAATTGAAGGGAATCAATAACAGAAGCAAAGAATATTTGAGGAAAAATAATTGCAGTTATAAAAAGTGAAGCTAAGAAGTGCATTGAAATACAAAATGAAGACTGAAATTTGAGAGGAGGATCCAAAGGAGGCAGAAGAAGTTAGGGCTTGGTTGAATATGCAACAGGAGTAAAATGGGATAGGATAGTAATGATAAAACAACACAGAGAGCAAATAAACACAGAAATGAAAAGCAAAAGAAATTTTTCTGAGTTATGTAACTAGGTGATAGTACTTTTTTGATCATAATAAATAAAGTATAGAAGTTGAAAAACATATTTGAGGGGAAGTTACTGCTTCTGGACATCTGAATTTAATTATCTGCAGTATTTTTTATAGTTCTTCAGTGGGCAAACTGATAAACACCTTGCACTCAACAGAATGATGAGTATAATTGAAAATCATCAAAATATTTTACAATAGGAATTGAAGTCCTAGGAAAAACTGAGATTGCACAGAGAGGAAATGAATATAAACAATATAAACTGAGAACACTAAAATGCAATGGATGATGTCTAAAGAGAACGTAGGAAAGGGGAGTAGGATAAAATCATCCTAAATTAAAGAGAAAAAGATTTGTGCCATAAAATTCAAGAGAAGATAGAATTTCAAAAAGAAGAATATGACCAACAGTGCAAAATACTATAGAAAAGTTAAATATTTTCGGAATTGAAAGGAGACCATTATGCATGGTGATTAGGAGGTAGTAGGGAAATTTTGCCTACCTCAATGGAAAGCTACAGGTGAAAATTTGACTGTAGTGGAAGGTGAATTGGAAATGGTGAAATTCCAAATATTGTTTGAGAAGTATGAAAGAAGATTAAAAGATTATCACTAGGAATATAAAACTGAAGACATTTTAAAAAATTATATTGCTGTAACATATTTCAACATTTATATATTGTGTATTTAGTAACAAATTTTTGTAGCTACAGTGATTAATACATTTGCCTTTTATGTTAGAGTCAAAGTGCTTTGTATTATTATAGTATAAGAATACTCTGAACATGACTATATTCTTATTCTTACAAATGAATTTTATATCTTCATATGGTTTTATGTTATTAGTTCACATACTTTCATTTCAACTTGAACTTCCCTAAGTATGTCTTTAAGGGAGATCTAGTGGATATGAACTGCCACAGTTTAGTTTGTCTGAGAAAGCTTTTTTTAAATTCTATATATTTAAGGCGTACATGTTTTGAAACACATATACATAGTAAAATAATTACTACAGTCAAGCAAATTAACATATCAGTGTCCTCACATAATTACCTTTTATGTGTAATGCAAGCCCCTGAAATCTACTCTGTTGGTAAATTTCCAGGATATAATACAGTATTAACTATAATCATCATCTTGTTTATTACATTTTTAGACTTATTTATCTTACATAACTTCAACTTTGTAGCTTTTAACCAACATCTCCCCATTTTCCCCACCTCCCTGCTTTGATAACCAAAGTTATACTTTCTATGTATTTAACATTTTTAGGTTCCACATTTAAGTAAAATCCTGATATATATTTCTTTTGGAACCTGCCTTATTTTATTTAGAACAATGTTTTCCAGTTCCATGTATGTTGTCTGGAAATGTCTTTATCTCTTCTTCATTTCTAAAGGGTATCTTTTCTATTTTTAGTATTTTTGTTGAGAGTTTTTTTTTTTTTTTCTTTGAAGATATTATTCCACTTTTTCTCTGGTTCTGCAAAGCTTTTTGTTGAAAATGTACTGACGGCCATTAGGGGTACCTTATATACAATGAGTCACTTTTCTTTTTTTGTTTTCAAAAATGTCTCTTTGACTTTTGAGAATCTGAATATAGTGATAAAGATTTATTTATATGTAACCTATGTTGGGCTCCTTGTGCTTTTTAAATCTGGATATTCATTTCCCGTTTCAGATTTGGAAAGTTTTCTGTCATTGTTTCTTTCAATAAACTTCCTTCCCCTTTTTTCTCTGCTTCTTCTTAAAATGTCGTAATGCATACATTGGTCCTCTTGATTATATCCCATATGTTCCATAGGCTTCTTTAAATTTTTCCCATTGTTGTTGTTGTTATTGTTATTACTCTAACTGGATAATTTAAAATAACCTGTCTTTGAACTCACTGATTTTTTTTTTTCCTACTTGATCAAATCTGTTATTGAAGCTCTATTGAATTTTTCAGTTCAGCTATTGTGTTCTTTGGCTCCAGAATTTCTGTTTTATTCTTTTTTATGGTTTCTAATTGTATATGAACCTTCTCATTTGGCTTATGTATTGTTTTCCTGATTTGGGCTGTCTGTTTTTGTTTGTTTTTAGCTCACTAATATTTCCTTAAAACAATTATCTTGAGTTCCTTCTCAGGCATATTGTAGATTTCTATTTCTTTAGGTTTGGTTACTGATGCTTCATTTTGTTCCATTTGTGGTAACATATTTTCTTAATTACTCCTTATACTTGGATTGTTGCATTGGTATCTACACTTTTGAAGCAGTAGATATATCTTACATCTTTATAGATTGGTTTCAGCAGGATAAGCCCTTCCCCCCTCTCAACCCATCTAGACATTCTGGGAAGGCCATCTGGTGGGGTCCATGGATGGGCTTGCTGCTGAAGTTCTCAGGTGGAATGACCTGATGCCAGTGTTTCCTGGGTAAGCCTGGAGCCTGAGTTTATATGTACAGGCATGCATCACAGGTCTACAGGTGAAAGTTTAGATCCTGGGTCCATGGGAGCCTGTCTGACAACAGAGTACACAGGGACAGGTCTAGCAACAAGGTCCACATGAGAAATCCTGGAATCTGAGTCTGCAGGGGCAGACCTGAAGACATGGCACCTGGGTCCATAAAGATAGGTCTGGTCCTGAGTTCTTGGGATCCACACTGGGATCCACAGTGGAACTTGTTCCATCAGGGCTGGCCTGTTGTGATTAGGATACAGTCTGGTGCTTGGATTAGGGTTAAGCTTATACAAAAATACTTTTTTGTCATCATTCACATTTCACAACATTTTAAACTGATAAAAGATTTTCACATATTTTCTGGATTATATGTAGTCACCTTTTGTTTTGCTACAAGAATCAGATTTGGCTAAGAAATAGGCAGTCTTTGGATTTCTGTATTTCTGTCCATTTCAAACAATACAGATAATCATGTTCTCTATACCAAACCAAATTTCCCTTTAAGACGGCACAAATTCCACATGGGCTATTTTGAAAACCAGTGTTTTTCATCATCATGACATAGACTGTGTTTCAAACACTTGCTCACTGTGACACAGAACACATAAAATTGGTACTAGGACTCAGAGCCTTCTGAATGTCAATCATATATACCTCAGCATTCTACTGGATATAGTCCTTAAAATTAACAAACTTACAAAATGTCCAAATTTAGTGACCATTATATTGAGTCACATTCTTGCAGTTATTATTTGATATTGAACATTTTTTGACAATTAGAACATATAAGCTAAGACATACAGTTTAATGAGAGGAAAAAATATTAGTGAAACCTGAAAACCAGGTTTCTTTAGATAATAAGAACACTATCAGCACCTTTCTTTGGAGAAGAGGTACATATTAATATAAAAATAGAGATAATCTCGGATTTCTGTTAATCTTTAAATGAACTAAAGTAAAGCCTGAGGTCCTTAGAAAAGAATAATTGATGTTAATGATTAGCACAATTTTCAGATTTTGGATAATTGCATTCAGGGCCAGGGTCTTGATCCTCTAAGTGGCTGTGATTAACCAATGGTCTGACTTGTGCCTGCTGGAAGGTTTCTCTCATTTCCGAGGCAGTATTATTTCATCAGTTAGTTGGACTGTGTCCAGTTTATTTGGCAAAGATTTTGTAGGACCGTGCTGTGTCCATTATCTTTTTCTGACAATCATTTAATCTCATTGCAAGAGTGTCAGAGCTGGTTATTATGCTAGGCATGCTATTTTTGGATTTAGAATGGTTACTTCAGTTTCATAAGTGCTCACATTTAGCTATATAAATAAAAATATCTTTATGGCAACATACAAACATTGAATTAATTCATTTACCTCAGTGTCTGTATGTGTGTGTATCTTTTCCATCTACATTACTATGTAATGTGTGTATATACATTATAAGTACTCTCACAGAGCATAGACTTTAAGGATGGAAATATAGTAAGTGTTTCTCTAGCTTTTAAGGACTTGTTGAACATTTATTGGCCCATTTTATATATTAATAGTACTAATATGTTCAAATAGACTCTGAATACAGAAAAAGGCTTGTATGCACAAGCCTTTAAGAAGTATATAATCAGGGATGCTATAGGTACCTTTTTCTAAGAACATGAATGTTCACTATTTTGGAAATGATTATAGACTTTTGTTAAATGTATGCCATTCTGCATTCTTGTTCAGAAAATATGTCATGGAGCAAGACTAGCTGTTACTTCTAATATTTACCCTACTCCATCATGACATTAAAGTTTCTTGTTTTGACCTAGACCCACAAGAGAAGGTAGATAGTAAAAAACATAAAATAAATAAAACTATATGGTATATTAGAGGTGATACAGATTATGATGATGTTATATGAAAAAAATCAAAAACTATGTTTTGTTAATATATTAGGAATGCCAGGGCATACGGATTATAAGAGGCTGAGTTACAAGAATAAATGGATACTGAAAGTAGGCTTCATTGGGAAAATAGTATTTGAGCAAAATTTGAAGGTGAGGTAATAGGAAGCCACCAGAATATTGGGCTAGAACATCTAGGCAGAGAGAAAATGGCTTGCCAAGGCCCTGAGATAAGAGCGTGACTGGGTGTAGCAATAGCTTTAGTGGCTATCACAAAGATTTTATTATAAATAAATTAATTAATTTAAAAATTTTATTGTTGCAAGAATGCTTAACATGCAGTCTATCTCCTTAAACAGATTTTTAAGTGTATAATACATATAGTTACCTATAAGCACAATATTGTTTAGAAAATCCTTAGAACTTATTCATCTTGCATAACTGAAATTATATACCCACTTATTAACAGTTTCCTGTTTCCTCCCTCCCCTCAGTCCCCACTCTGCTTTTATCAATTGACTATTTTAAATATCTCATATAAGTGGAAACATATGGTATTTGGCCTTCTGTAACTGGCTTATTTCACTTAGCATAATGTCTTCAAGGTTCATCCATGTTGGCTCATATCACAGAATTTCCCTCTTTTGAAGTCTGAGTAATATTTTATTGTATGTCTATACCACATTTCAAAAAATCCATTCATCTATTGATGTACATTTAAGTCATTTCCACATCATGGCTATTGTGAATGGTTCCACAATGAACATGGGAGTGCTAGTATCTCTTCAAGATCCTAATTTCAGTTATTTTGGACAAATACCATCTTTTATCAGTTTAAAATGTTGTGAAATGTGAATGATGACAAAAAAGTATTTTTGTATAAACTTAACCCTTATCCAAGCACCAGCCTGGATCCTAATCACAACAGGCCAGCCCTGATGGAAGTAGAATTGCTGTATCATCTGTTAGTTCTGTTCTCATTTTTGAAGAACCTCCATATTGTTTTCCATAATGGCAGAACTATTTCCACCAATGGTATAGTGAAGTTTTTTCTTCATGTGAGACAGGGAAGCATTCAGAGCCTTACAGCAGAGGAATTACATAATCAGATTTGTGATTAAAAGGATCTTTTTGACTGCTGGGTTGAGAATAAACTGCAGAGGGATAAGGAATGGAAGTAGGAAGATAGTTAATAGGGTATTCCAAAAATCCTCACAAGGAGTAGTGGTCATCTCTGGCCTTCATTCATGTTATTTGCAGTCTGAAATGTGCTCTTTCTATAATCTAGCTAGAAATGCAAATAAAAGAAAAAATCAATGTTAAAGGTAAGTTTCTTATAATTGTCCCGTCATCACATCTAATGTCATCTATTGAAAGTGTACTATGTGCCAAGCACTCAGCAAAGCAGTCTCATATTCAGAATTATCTCATCAAATCTATACAATGCATATTTTAAACTCTAATTTACAAAGCAGGAGTCTGGGGCAGAACTCAAATCCAGGTCAATCTGGCCTCAAAGTCCATGCTTCTGTCCACACCGCACATGCTCATGAGCTCTTCAATAGTCCTCAGCTCAAATTCCTTAAACATTCCAAATACACTCTTTTCTTAATTATTAAACAACTCATTGGAGCAAATCATGTAAATAAGATCTCTGAAGAAGTAGAGCAGAAAGTGTCCAGCGATGATATATGCATACCAGACTCCTCTTACCCTTGCCGATAGAAAATATATAATTACTTGTAAGATTTGTTTTGTCCCAGCACTTTGGGAGGCCGAGGTGGGTGGACCACCTGAGCCCAGGAGTTCGAGAACAGCTTGGGCAACATGGTGAAAGTCCATCTTTACTCCCCAAAAATACATATATTAGTGAGGAGTGGTGGAGCACGCCTATAGTCCCAGTTGCTCAAGAGGCTGAGGTGGGAGGTTCACTTGAGCACAGAGGTTGAATGATTGTAGTGAGCTGAGATCACACCAGGGCACTCCAGCCTGGGCAACATAGCAAGACCCTCTTTCAAAAAACAAAAAAAAAGGTTGTTTTCATTTCTCAAAAATTAGAAATATGACTTTTAGCAGAATATTTATTATAGTAAATATTTATTGTAAAAAAGGTAATTTGGTAGTCTTCAAAAGGTGATGGGAACTTGCACATAGCATTTAAAATACTCCTACATTTAAAAGCCATCCTTGCCTGGGGCAACCAGTATCACTAAAAGCTTTCTACGTAGAGCTATGACAATTACCTTGACTCCTCAGGTAATAAGGATGTCTTTAGTTCAGTTTTATCTCTCACTAAAAAATGGACAAAAGGAACTTGGCTAGGTTTTATTTAGACAAGTCATGAATAAAGAATATACACTACTTATATCCTTTTGTTTTTGAAGACTATGGTGAAAAATGTGGTTTGGAGTGAGAACAGTCTGGTTATGAAATTTCAATTTGCTTCATTAGTTTACTAGATTGGTTGAGGTATTCGACCATTCTAAGCTTCAGTTTTCTCATCTCTATTAGAGGCATAATATTCATTATATATAGCAGTTAAATGACATAAGGTGAATCGCTCATTCAAGGAAGCATATAAATGAATCAAATAGAAGTCATTTCTCTTCTATGCATAGAACAATATTGTTTACAGCAACAAAAATAAGGAGATTACACAAAGAACATCTTAGTTGGCATGCTGTTGGCAGTGAGACAGTGATTCAAATGCTTTGCTGATCTAAGCATTTTCTTAAGCTTAGAGTTCATCCTAGCTGGCTGGAGTTGGCATGAGTCACTTTAAGAAACACAGTTCCACTACTACTTGTGCTGCATAGACTTTGTGGATAAACCCTGAATATCAGTCTTCAAAGCAATAAAATAATATCAGTTAGCAAATTTGTGAACATTACCTTTCTCTATGAAGTTAATTGTCTGTAACAGAACTTTTCACAACACACTGTCAAAAAGCCAAGTCGGCAGTCATTATCAAAACTGAACGGAGTGCTTAACACCATGTGACCATACTCTCCTGCCAAATTTTCTACAAAATTAAAATTTAGAAGTATAGTAATCCAATACATTTTTGTCATACCTGTGGTCATTTTTTATTACACCAAATTCAAAATTAGGCAATAACTCACCATGTGTCCCTCAGTCTTAGGAACACACTAGAATTAGGTTTTGATGGCATACTCAAATATGGTCATGAATTTTCTTGTAAAAACTCAATTATTAAAATCCTTGCTTTGGTGATCAAACAAATAAAAATAAAGCAACAAAGCCGGTACAGTGGCTCATGCCTGTAATCATAGCACTTTGGGAGGCCAAGGCACGCAGATCACCTGAGGTCAGGAGTGTGAGACCAGCCTGGCCAACATGGTGAAACTCTGTCTCTATTTAAACATACAGAAATATGGCACATGCCTGTAATCCCAGCTACTTGGGAGGCTGAGGCAGGAGAATCGCTTGAACTGGAGAGATGGAAGTTGCAGTAAGTTGAGATTGCGCCAATGCACTCCAACCTGGGTGACAGAGCAAGACTCCATCTCATAAATGAATAAATGAAACAAAAAGTAACGACTCTGCTTACAAAATGAAACCTGGAAGAATGACAATCTCATCTTTCCCTACTTTTCAAGCAAATTACAAACGTTTTAAATACAGAAAAATATTTCTGTGGTTTATTCCCCTGCAAAAAAAAAAAAAAAAAAATTGTGTTTTTCAACAAATCCTGGGGGGAAAAAATGTAAGAATTTGCTCCCAAAAGCCAATTGTTGGCCCTATCGTTGGACTTTTAATCTTTTGACAATGATGGCAAAAACTATGAAATTTCTGATACGTTCCTTTAGACTGTATTTGGGAAATTAGCGCATAAACATGACGCAGAGCAGAAATGTACCTATCTCATTAAAGAACAAACAGCATAACATAACAATGTAAAGTTAGAAGGAATTTTAGGCAGTCCAATCCCTACCCCCATTTTTCCACGGAAAAGATAGAAGCCTTCTTTAACTGCAAGGTTTCAAGCAAGATTTGAATAGAGTAAATGGCAGGTCCATCAGTTCTCTTGATGCCAATGCTACCACAGCTTTAGAGTCTAGATTCTTAAAAAGTCTTAGCAGTTCAGATTTTTGTTTAGACTTAGTGCTTGTCTTTCACATTTACCTCTTCAAGCATAAAATATAGTACTATTAGATACTGAATATATATATATAATTTGTATTTTTCTGTAATGTTTTTGCCAGGAAAATGTGTATTTCAAGTTTCGTTCCCCTCTGACAGTGTTTTAAAAGAAACTTTCAGATATAGTAAGGAGGCAACTCTTTGTGTGCCCGTCCATCTAGAGACCATCAATTTATCTGTGTGATTTGAGCTGTGCAGTGCTCTAATCACCTGAGTGACTGAGATCTCATAGTGTGTCCGGAATTGGTTCCTTCCAGTGGGTTTTTAGTCTCACTGACTTAAGTAATAAAGCCGCCGACCCTCGCAGTGAGTGCTACAGTTCTTAAAGACGGTGTGTCCCGAGTTCCTTCCTTATTTGTTCAGATGTGTCTGGAGTTTCCACCTTCTGGTGGGTTCCTGGTCTGGCTGACTTCAGGAATGAAACCGCAGACCTTCTCAGTGTTACAGCTCTCAAATGTAGTGCGGACCCAAAGACTGAGCAGCAGCAAGATTTGTTGTGAAGAGCAAAACAACGACCCTTCCACCGCATAGAAGAGCACCCCACCAGGTTGCCACTACTGGCTCAGGGGTTAGTTTTTATTCCTTTATTTAGCCCCACCCACATCCTGCTGATTGGTCCATTTTACAGAGCTCTGATTGGTTCATTTTACAGAGTGCTGATTGCTCCATTTTACAGAGTGCTATTGGTCTGTTTTTACAGAGTACTGATTGGTGTGTTTACAAACCTGTAGCTAGACACAGAGCGCTGATTGGTGCATTTACAATCCTTTAGCTAGATAGAAAAGTTCTGCAAGTCCCCACCGCACCTGGAAGCCCAATCGGCTTCCCATCTCAATAACGTCTATTTGGTGTCCCACTGCAAAATTTTGTGAATGGCTAATAAAATTCAGGGAGAAGACTATTCAGAAGGCATTGTGTTTGTTGTCTTGTCATGATGATTGTCTATGGGTTGATTTATTCCTCTTCTTACGCACAATCTACTAAGTACAAATTCTGCACTGTGCTTAATTGAGTCACTCTCTTCACGTAGTGCATTCAGGTTAAGAGTGCTGGTAGGGGATGCTTATGTTGAAGATCGAATTGACTTGACTTTTCCACATGCTAGAACTAAGTAAATTGAAATATGTAAAACAAGTAGTTGGTTTTATTTCCATGCTTCTCAGTGGGGGACAAATTTCCCCTCCAGGGTACATGTGGCACTGTCTAAAGACTTTTCTTTTGGCAGGGTGCACAGCTGGAGAAGGGGGATACTACTGGCATCTAGCAGTTGGAAGCCAGGGATGCTGCTATACATCCTACCGTACACAATACAACCCCTTTACAACAAATAATTATCTCACCCAAAATGTCATTATTGCTGAGGTTGAGAAACTTTGTTACCACGTACAATTTGAAAAACCTCTTTTTCTCTATTAGACAAAAAAATTTAGTTTTTCAGAAAACAGATTGCAAAGAATAGCTTATGAGGACATCATCTCTGACAATTCTGAACTTCATGGCATTTCAGTGAAACAAACCTGAAAATGTAACCTGACTTTTTAAAAGCAGGGTGGGAGGTGCATTGCCAAATAGAAGCTGAAGCTGATGAAGCACTACCCAGAGTCCTCCAGTATGCTACATTACTATGCATGTCCTTAAATAATTACCTTTCAAAGAAGCTATATTTCTTGCATGAGGATCAAGAGTGAGAAAATTTGGGACCTCTCGTCCACTCCAGAATTAAAAAGGAAGTTCAGAAAGAAGCCAACGGAACGTCTGACATTATAGCTGTCTGTGCAGGCAGCATTGTTTCTCCATTCTATTGATGTCTCAGGAGCGCTTCTTCTAGTCAGTCATCAAGATTTGAGTTAATGATGGGTTAGGATGCCCTCTAGCCAGCTTGACTGATGTCGCTTAAAAACTATCTCCTTATAAAGCTAGTGACAAGGCTCTGGTGAGCCTTGAATCATCATTGAATCCAATTAAAAATCTTATTTCTTCCATGCTGTGAGAGGAATCAGGAGCCCAGCCCTTTGTTCTGGTGTTGCTACACCACAGGTTTGTATAGAAGGTACATTTGACACTATCTAGTCCTTAGGCAGGCTTGTATGCAAAAATCCCTTCATCCCCAAGGCCAGATACTGGTTATTCTGTCACCTCCAGATTCATAGGTAGGTTTTTCTCCTCACAACAAAAAAATAAAATAACAAGAAATGATAATGAAGAAAAATAGCATAGCTATTCATGTCCTATTGTAGACACTTGGAGATTTTTCTGCAGAAAGACATTTTCTACATTAGAAGGAAAAAAAACTGGTAAAGTAGGTCAGGCATGATTGAAGTTCTACAAATTGCAGGTATGCTACAATTTACAGTAACATTTTTTATTTTAAAAGTAACTTTTGAAGAAGGGTCAAAGCAGAATTCAATGTGATAATATAATTAAAGACATTTTCAATAAGTCAGCACTTATTTTAGTTTCGTTTTCCCCTTGGAATGAAAACTATGTAGGCAATTAGTTTAAATTAGGCTACATGGGGATATTATTTGTATAACAAAAATAAGTTTTTCTTTGTAATTAAATCTAATGGTGTTGCACTGGAGAGAAACTGAACAAGTTTCTAAGACTAGCATTGCTCTAGCCTACCCAGTGCTCTGAGATTCATGGACAGAACAAGTCATTTCTCCGATTCCCTGACATGGCCTGCATTCTTCACATGCTAAGCAGATACTTTTAGCTGCTGAGAAATTTAAGTACATCATTTTTCTCTGAGACTTTTCTAAGTTCCAGTGCTTCCTAGATGATTTTGATGCTGCTAAAACCTTGCTTTTGTTTTAATCCTCATAAGGAATGTAAAGAACAACTTCTAATTATCATGTATCTACATTTGACATGAATTTAGGTTGAAATTTGGGGACTATTCATATATTTTAAGGCCTTGTTTATGAAATATTTATTCACAGGGTCTTTGGTATATAACATGTTTACACACACACATGCACACACACAAACACAAATACACATATTCACAAATATGTGTGTGGTTCTTTATTTAAAATTTTACAACTAACATGTATAACTGTTAGAAAACATAATAGAGGAAAAATACTTGCTCTTCCTTATGTCATATAAAAGGTACACTTAGTTTACTTTTTCTCGATATTGTACTTAGGAGCATATTAAGCTGGTTTTCTAATATAAAACTCTCTATTGACATTAAAAGAAACAAGTTATATTAACAGAGGCAAAATTTTGTGATAGCTAGAAAGTTTTGGATTTCTACCTGTCTCTCATTCACCAACTCAAAATTTCAGGCAAGTTTCTTAAAGCCTTCAAGTCCTGCTCTATCATCTATAAATGGAGGTAAATAATTCCCACACAGTAGGGTTGTTTTAAAGATCAAACAAATTAATAGATTAAAGACAGTAAGCATAGCCATAACAAGCAGTAACAATTACGATTAATTGTTATAATCAGTTACTGTTTCCACTGTTTTTAATAGGAATAAGGGAGGGTAATCAGGTAGAAATAAAAAAAAAAAATCAAATGATGCTGTTTACATTTATAAGTTCATACTACTCTATCAACCACTCTGAATTCCAAAGTGATTAAAGTAAATTTCATGAAACTGTTCATAAGTAGATAAAGTTGCTCTATTTCTGCCTTTTCCTCATACTGTTCCCTAGGCATTTTTATACTTTCTGCCTAGTAGATGGGTGTTCATTCTACCTGTTTACTAGGTACCCATCCTACTCAAAAATTAAGATAATTTATTTTGCAAAGCTATGCCTGATGTTTCCAACCCCTCACTCTACCTGGTGATTATTGTCATTGACATATTTTGTTTATAAGTTTTCTAAATTCTATAGCACATTCACCACTTCTTTACCTACATGCTTTTCTCCTTTCAAAGGTATGCCAACTTGGAGGCCAAAACTACATTTTATTCATTTTTCCTTTTCTAATGTGTAGAAATTTCAGGTATCCTAATACATAAATACATGCTTGTTGGGTCAATGAATGAACAAATGAGTAAATAAATAAGTATATTTTTCTAGCAAAATTTTGTTTGTTTATTTTATTCTAAATCAACAGTAACCAAATTCTTTCATTATTTCTAGTCCTCTTTCTGAAAAACGTATTTCAGTTATGCTTGAGTGGTGATTGTCTCCCTTAACATAATATTTAACAGATAATTGCCATTAGTTTCCTCTACAATCATTTTTCATTTTATTTCCCAACAAGGCATTTCCTTTATTAATTAAAAATTTAAGAAAAAAAGAAGAAACAATATGCCTTTTTCTAACCTGCTGTTCCTGTTTCTTCCATTTCTGTGCCACTTACTCTTGCCTAACCTTTTCCAATGGGATTGTCCCTGCCACCACTTGATAGAATTTACACTGCAAATTGTCACCAGTGACTTCTAATCTCAAATTCAGAGGTGTTTTTATTTTCCTTTAAGGCATATTTGCCTTTGCTGATGTTTCTTTCTTTAGCATCCTTAACTGTCTATTTTTTTTATCCTTATGGAAAGGAAAACCTTGCAAAAATACTATAAAAATTAGAAAATATAAAGTCATTTTTTCATTAAGAAATTATTTTCCTTAAGACAATATAAAAGAAGCTAGTCGTGTTGATGGTTATTGATGTGAGGAAGGATATTCTGGGGTGGTTGCATTAATGGAAGATAGGAAACCTCTATAATCAGAGCAATGGTGGTAAATCTCACATACATAAGCAGAATTTCAGAAGATTGTCTTAAAGAGTAAGTTGGGACAAATGGAGAAATTTTAAAAGGAATGTTAGACTGTACATAACTAATAAACTCCATAATTTGTAACTTCTATATGAGTCATAACTTCTAATCTTGTTTAGGCAAACCATTTATTTTTGCCTAAAATCTAGACATCCATAAAAAAACTAATTATTTACTGACTAATTTATAATTAATTAGTCTGTGCCTGTTCACATATTTAGAGATTATAATATAACAAGCCCTACTCAACCAACTATCCACAAAAATCAGTTTTTTAATTTTTTAACCGCTTTTTGTGTAATCTATAACTGTGCATTTAAAATAAATCCTAGAAAAAGTACAATTGCTTTTTAGGTTATTCTGGTTAACTCATAGTTACATGACCATAAGAGAATAATAAGTGTTTCTGAAAAACTGCAAGAAAAATAGTACAAATGATAGAAACATACATGTAAAATTGCTCTGTTGATTAAACCAAGAAGCTAAGAGGGGAAAAACGATGTTTTTTTATAAATTGTAAAATTTACAGATAAAGAATATAGAATGCAAGCAAGGTAGAAACATACATTTAGAAAAAGGTTTTTTTGTTGTTGTTTTTGCTTTTGTTGTTGTTGTTGTTTTTTTTTGTGTGTGTGTGTGTAGCAAAATACAAAGAGAAAAACAAAGAGAGAAAAATCATGATTGGAGGCAGTTTTGAAGGAAAGCAGGGTTTAGAAAAGAACTCATTAAGCCACTAGAATTTGAGAGAATCCTGACAGAGATGCAAATTTTGAGGTGAAAAGACTCAACAAAGCCAATGTATCCTAACAGAGAGGGAGCAAACACAAAGGAAGAGAATGGAAAACTTCAGAGGTCTCTGAGAAATGCCAAGTAGTATCCAAACCAACCCAGAACAAAAAATAGAGTTTGAAAAATATTTGAAGTGGTGTTAAAATGGGCTATTGGAGGTGTTTGCTAGTGCTGCCAGGTTGTGAAAGGGCAGGCGCATTTAGAAACGCAAATCTGAAGTTTGCTTCACAGAGTTCTATTTGAAAAGATTTGTGATTTTTATAAAAATAAATGGTTTTCTGTTTCCTCCACCTCTGTGAGAAATGTCCCCGTGGGATTCTTCGGACACAGGTGCCTTTGAGTTCAGTTTTACTTGAGCTCCCATAAATTATTTGGGTGTGGCCCTTTTGGAGGACAGCTAAGATTTGCAGTGATTGTGAAATTCTCAGAAAGGGTGTAAACTCAGGACTCCTTACAAAAATATTAACACCGAACGTCAAAAAAGAAAAGACCGAAAAATAGGGAATGGTTTAAATTCTGAGAATTTGTCATAATTTCAATATTACTTTAAATCTGGATAAAGGACACTTAGCCTTTCAAAGTTTGCTGCATGTAATCTGAAAATCTGGCTTAAGCAAACCAATTTTTTTTTTTTTTTTTTTTTTTTTTTTGCTTAAAATCTAGATAGCCATGGAAAACTAAGTATTTACTGACTAATTTACAAAATCTAAGGTTGCAAAAGGTAAGTGTCCTTTATCCAGATTAATGAGTTAGTACAACATTTTTTTATTTAGTACATAACTTGTTAAACATATATTATGAGGAACTAGGACGCCAGGTTACATATAAAGAAAGTACCAAAAGGTTCGTACAAAAACAACAAACATAGAAAATGCTATTCTAATTTTATGGCACCAAGAAGAGCAGTTAATTTTCCCATTGCCTTATATATAAAATGTCTTCAAAGTCTAATAAGGATATTTTTAAAAATGGTGTTAAGTCAAACTCATTTATAATAATATACTCTTTGTCAGGAATAACAACTGGGAATCATGGTTCCTGCAAGGTTTCAAGAAAATAATGTGTTGTATTATTTTTCTATCTTCAAAAAATAAAAAATTAAGTAAATAAATAAAACCTAAGCAGCCCACTTTCCTTGAGGAAGCTAAAATTGAAAATTACTAAAATGCTAATATTTTTTAATAATGTTTATTGAAACATTCATTTAACATTCTTTTGTTTTATTCAATACTGATATATTTAATAGATAATATATAGGATCTGAGCCTGGGGCATAAATGTAATATCTTAATTAACAACTAATAGATATTACTAAGTGAATAATGTATTTCATTTAATAGAGACTGAACTATATCTGATTCTGAAAGTGATTGGTCTTTTTATTGAGAGATTAATCCATTTCAAAAAGTGATGCATCTCTTTCAATATGAGCTAAATCAAATCTATAATGAATTTTTTGTTTTAGTGCACAAAGGTAAGACAAGGAACAAGTTTGCCCTCAAGTGGACTTCAAAGGCAGATCAGAGTTTCCAAAGAGAAGGGGGGAAGTTGACATCATGGATTTATGTATTCAGAATAATAGGGATTAGGCTCAACATGTCTCATTTCTTACAGAAGATTTTTATTTTGGAAGCATCTTATATTTTCTTACATATTCCATTACATATTGCACTATTGAGATGCCACAAAACCATTTTAGTAGTACTTTAAAATATTTAAATATTATTTGGCATTCATTAACTATTTTGTTATTTTTCTAGAATCTTTTAAGGCAGCAATTTTACCCTAAATTGAAATAAAATAAATTTAAAAATTTAAATTTCCCCTCTCCAATAGACATGTATTATGCCAAAAAGCCTTTGCAAAATATATAATTAAAGGAAGATGGCAGTGATATGAAGACAGCAAAATAGGAGATTTCCAGGCTTCACTATCATGCCACAAAGTTTAACCAACAACCATCCACAGATAAGAACACCTTGGTAAAAACCTCCAAAATTGCAAATAAACTTGAGTCTGTTCTGTGTTCCACAGAATGGAATAAAAATCACATGAAACTGGTAGGAGAAACAGTCTCACTCTGACTGTGTACCCCTCTTCCTTTTCCAAGTCTGCATAGTACCACAGAGAGTTAATTTTCCAGGGATCATGGTTTCTACAGAAAGAAAGAACCAGAAGCAAACACCCAGATTCCTTTAGCATTCTAAGATGCTTTCCAGGAAGCCCACTCCCATCTCACCTTAAAGGAAATGCATAGGCAAACAGCATGGTTAGACCATCTGGGAGTGAGGTAGAAACAAAGCAGAAAGGTGGAAAGCGCAGCAACCAGCATGCAGATCTTGGTGGCAGCTGTGTGTACTTGCCAGCAGTGGCACCCAATCAGAGGTATCAACTAACGGCACAGCTGACACACAAAGCTGAGTTGGTTGCTTCCAGAAGAGGAGGGGAGTTCTACCTGGCTTGAATCCCTAGACAGCTAGTTTCTAGGACAAGGCTCCGACCCTGCCCCAGGGTCATGCCCAGGAAGGGAAACAAATACAACAGCAAAGTATGGGAAAGAGCAAGGCCTACTTAGCCACACCTGAGAGTTTAACAGCACTCAGTTTCATCGCAAAACCCACACCCAGACTTCTCCCAGGGAGAGAGCAACTGTCACAGCAGATTATGGCAAAGAGTACAAGCTAGTGGCACCACATCTAGGAATTTAAACAGTACTCAGCTCAACCTCAAACCTACCTCAAGGTTCTTCATAGGAAGAGGGGTAAACCTCAACTATGCATTTCTACTGAGCAAAGCATCTGGTCCTGTCCATCCCAATCAACAACTCTTCCTTACCGTGGAATCCCTCCTGCAACCCTGTCCAATTGCTGAACTCAAATAGTGGTACCATCTGGCCAGGAAATACACCCTGTGGCCCAGCATGATCTGCAGTGATTGCAGTGCCTAGCTAGCAGCTCAGCATGGCTGCAGAGCCCAGCAAGCTACCCTACCCAAACTTAGCAGTTCAGCTATCTAGATAATCTGAAAGCAAGTTTTGCCTGCCAAGGTTTGCTATCAGCTGGCCCATCCAGAATCACTAAAAAATGAACATCTACCGCTGACCTTAAAACAAAACAAAACAAACAAAAAAACACCAGTAAAAGCAAAAAAAGTTGGCTGTCTCCTCAAGCACACAGACACCAATACAAAGACACAAGATTACAGACTTTCAACTTTATAATAGTGCAAAAGTGATACACATTCAATATAAACCATATCTTCATCATAAGTCATAATGAGCTCTTGACTTATGTTGGGTTATGTCTCAATAAACCCAAAGAGTCAAAAAATTGTAAGTCAAACCACTGTTAAGTTGGGAACTATCTGTATTCTAGGACTGTAATGGTGATGTGTAAAACAATTTTAGTCCTAGTAAAAGAGTTAAAAGAACTATTAATAATAACTACTACTGCTAAATAAATTGTCAATGGTTATATATTGTAATAAATTATAAATTCTAAAATCAAAGACATAAAATGTTGGAGAGAGAAATAAAAGAATATAGTTGTATGCAATTAAAGTTGAGTTAGTATCAACTTGGAATAGATTGTTATACGTGTCAGATGTGATATGTAAACCTCATGGTAACACAAAGCAAAAATCTATAGTAGAGGCACTAAACAAAATAGAAAGTATTTAAAGCATACCACTACAGAAAACCATCAATCACAAAGGAAGAGAGCAAGAAAAAATTTAAATATCGACCAAACAACCAAGAAACATTTAAAAATGGGAGTAGTAAGTCCTTACTTACTACAAAGTACTCTTGATCAAATGAGGATCAAGAGTACTTTGAATGTAAATGTAAACAATTTTGCATTAAAAAGACAAAGGAAAACTGAATGTATATAAAAAAATAAAACCCAACTCTGTGTTGTCTACAAGAAAGTCACCTCTCTTTTAAGGATACACATAAATTAAAACTGAAAGGATGGAAAAAGATATTCCATGCAAAAGGAAACCAAAAGAGAGTACAATAGCTATCCTTATTGACAAAGCAGGAGCATCACCATCTTGGACAAGTACAGCCATTTTAAGGAAAAACTACCTAAATCCAAAAGGCATCAGCCTAATGGCTAAGGTCAGCATGACCATAAACCACAAATAACATCCCCTACCAGAGATATGCCAGCCCTTAGATAACTTCCCTTCTAGCGGAAAAGATGTCAGCCCCAAGATAACCTCCCCTCTGCCCAGAGACATTCCAACCCTTCCATAAACTTCTCCACCACACAGAAACATTCCAAGCTTGCATAAGCCCCCTTCACCCTAAAACCAATATATACTCTTAGTCTATAAGAGACAGGGCTCCTGACCGAAGTCAGCCAGAAACCACTCTCAGGTTTATTCCCCCAAATAATCCTGTCTTTCACTATTGAGCCACTTTTCATGTTTCTTTCCTCTTTTTTAACTCTTACACTTCTATCAGACAAAATAGACCTTAAGTCAAAGTTGTAAAAAGAGACAAAGAGGGAAATCATATAATGACAAAGGGGTCAATTCCTCAAAAGGTTATAATGATTATAAATGTATATGCATCAACACCAGAGCACCTAACTATATAAAGCAAATATTAAAGGATCTGAAAAGAGGATATATTATAGTAACAGTAGGAAACTTCAATACCCCACTTTCAGCAACGGACAGACCACCCAAACAGAAAATTAATAAGGAAAATTCAACTTGAACAACAGGCCTAACAGTCATAAATGGAACATTCCCTCAATCAACAGAATACAGGTTCTTCTCAAGCACGCAGGGAATATTGTCCAGGATAGATTATATGTTTGTCCACAAGTCAAGTCTTGGTCAATCTAATTTTATCAAGTACCTTCTCTGACCACAGTAGTATGAAACTAGAAATCAATAAGAGTAAGAAGCTAGGCAAATTCAAAAATACATGGAAATTTTAATAAAGTTCGTGATAAGTGGGTAAACAAAAATAATAAAAAGGAAATTAGAAAATATTTTGAGAAAAACAAAAATGGAAACACAACATATTCAACATATTCAAACTTACGAGATGCAGCAAATGCTTCTAAGAGGGAAATTTATAGCAATAAATGCCTACATCAAAAAAAAAAAAAAGAATACACAACTTGATCTTATGCCTCAAGGAAATAGAAAAATGAAGAACAAACTAATCTCAAAACCAGCAGAAGGAAAAATATAATAATGATTAGAGCAGAAATAAATGCCATAGAGACCAGAAAAACAATACAAAAGATCAATGGAAATAAGAAGTTGTTGTTTTTTGTTTTTTGTTTTTTTTTTTAAGATAAACTTTTAACTGGACTAATGGGAAAAAAGATTTAAGACTCAAATAAAATCAGAAATGAAAGCAGAGACATTGAAACTTATACCACAGAAATACAAAGTATAAGACACTATTATGAACAATTATAGGCCCCCAAATTGGATAACCTGGAGGAACTGGATAAATTTCTAGAACAATAAAACCTACCAAGACCACATCATGAAGAAATAAAAAGTATGAACAGACCAACAATCTGTAAGGAGATTGAATCAATAATTAAAAGTCTCCCATCAAAGAAAAGCCAAGAATCTGATGGCTTCACTCATGAATTCTACCAAACATTTAAAGAACTAGTACAAATCCTTCACAAATTCTGAAAAAAAGTGAAGAGGTGGGAATACTTCAGACTCTCTTTAGGAAGCCAGCATCACACCGATACTACAAAAACCAGACAAGAAGAGAGCAAGTAAAGAAAACTACAGGCCAAGATCATTGTTAGAAATAGATGCAAAAGTCCTCAACAGAATGTTAGCAAAGACAATTTCAATAACACGTTAAAACAACAGTGTTCACCATGATTGAGATTCATCTCTGGGATAGAAGTATTGTTAAATATTTATGTAGATAAATCACATTGAAAGAGTAAAGGACGGCTGGGCACTGTGGCTCACACCTGTAATCCCAGCAATTTCGGAGGCCAAGGCAGGCGGATCATGAAGTCAGGAGATCGAGACCATCCTGGCTAACACGGTGAAACCCCGTTTCTACTAAAAAAAATACAAAAAAACTGGCCTGGCGCGGGGGCGGGTGCCTGTAGTCCCAGCTACTCTGGAGGCTGAGGCAGGAGAATGACGTGAACCAGGGAGGCATAGCTTGAAGTGAGCCAAGATCGCACCACTGCATTCCAGCCTGGATGACACAGCCAGACTCCATCTCAAAAAAAAAAAAAAAGAGTAAAGAACATTAACAGATACATCACATTAACAGAATGAAAGATAAAAACCATGGGATCGTTTGATTAGATGCTGAAAAAACACTGGACAAAATAAAACATCCCCATGACTTTTTAAAAAATTCAACAAATTAGGTATACAAGGAATGTAATTCAACACAATAAAGGCCATCAATGAGAGGCCCACAGCTAGTATTATACACAGTGGTGAAAAATTGAAATCCTTTCCTCTAAGATCCAGAACAAGACAAAAATGCTCAGTCTCACCACTTCTACTCAACATAGTATTGGAAGTCCTTGCCAGAGCAATCAGGGGAAATAAACAAATAAAAAGCATGAAACTAGGAAAGATAAAAGTGATAGTTACTGCTGATGACATAATCTTTTATATAGGAAATCTTAAAGATTTCACATGAAAAAAAAAAAATTAGAACTAATAAATGAATACCATAAAGGTGTAGGACACAAAATCAACACATAAAAATTAGTAGCACTCCTGTACATTAACAACAAACTATCCAGAAAAGAAAAAGATTCCAATGACAATAGCTAAAAAATATATACTTAGGAAAAAATTTAACCAAGAAGGTGAAAGACCTACACATTGAAAACTATAAAACATTAATTAAAAATATTAACAAAGATTCAATAAGTGGAAAAATATCCAGTGTTCATGGATTGGAAGAATTAATGTTGGAAACTTGTCCTTACTACCCCAAATAATCTGCAGATTCCTTGTAATCCTTATCAAAATTCCAATGTTATTTTTCATAGAAATAGAATAAAACAATCCTAAAATTTGTAAAAAATAAAAAAAAAAAATCAAATAGACAAGGCAATCATGAGCAAAAAGACCAAATCTGGAGGCATTACACTACCTGATTTCAAACTATATTGCTAAGTGATAGTAATTAAAACAGCATGGTACTGACATAAACCTACACTCATCTTTCAATGGAACAGGATGGAGAGACCTGTAATGAGCCCACACATGTATAGTCAATTAACTTTTGACAAAAGTGACAAATATATAGTGGCAATAGGATAGTTTATTTAATAAATAGTGTTTAGAAAGCTAGATATCCATATGTAGAAGAATGAAATAGTACCCCTATCTCACACCATATAAAAAATCAATTAAAAATGGACTAAATATAACTCCTGGAATTGTAAAATATTGAAAAGAAACCATAGGGGAAAAACTGCACAGTATTAGTCTGGGCAGTAATTTTTTTTTTTTTTTTTTTTTTTTTTTTTTTTGATTTGTTGCAAACAACAAAAGCAAAAATAGATGAATGTGATTACATTAAATAAAAAGCAAACAAAACAATTAATAGAGTTTAGTTATAACCTAAGGATTAGAAAAAAATTTTGGCAAGCCATGCATCTGATATGGGATTAACATCCAAAATTTATAAAACACTCAACAATTCTATTTTATTTCTTTTCTATAGAAAGAAAACAAATAATCCAATTACGAAATAGCCAAGAGGCCTGAATAGACATTTCTCAAAAGAAGAGATACAAATAGCCAACTGATATATGAAAAAATGCTCAGTATCACTAATCATTAGAGACAAGAAAATTAAAAACACAATGAGGTATTAAATCACACCTGTCAGAATGGCTGTTATCAAAAATACGAAAGATAGTAAGTGCTGGTGAGAATGTGGAGAAAAGGAAAAATGTATACTGTTGGTGGAAAAGTAAATTAGTATAGCCATTGTGAAAAACTTTATGGAGGTTATTCAAAGAAGTAGGAGTAAAATTATCATATAATCCAGCAGTTCGACTTCTAGGTATTTACTCAAAGGATTTGAGATCAGAATGTTAAACAGATGCTTGCACTCTGATATTTATTGACACACTATTCACAATAGCAAAGTTATGGAATCAATCTTACTATCCATCAGCAAAGAAATGAATAAAGAAAATGAGACATATATACACAATGGAATACTATTCAGCCTTACAAAAGAAGGAAATTTTGTCATTTACAACAAAATAAATGGAATTGGAGAACATTATACTATGTGAAATAAGCCAGAGATAGAGAGGCAAGCATAACATGTTCTCACTTATATGTGGAACCTAAAAACTTAAACTCAAAGAGGCAGAAAGTAGAATGGTGGTTACCAGTGGCTGAGGGTAGAGAGAAATGAAGGGCTTAGTGAGATAATGGTCAAAGGGTACAATGCCTCAATTAGACAGGAGGAAGTTGTTTGTTTACTTTGAAATCTATTGCATACTGTGGTAGATATAGTAAATAATACTGCATTGTGCATTTCAAAATCACTGATAATACATTTCAAATGTTCTCACCACAAAAAAATGGTATCTATTTGAGGTGATAAACATATTAATTAGCTTGATTTAGTTATTCCACTTTGTATTCATGAATCACATCACTTTGTACCACATAAATATATACCAACTATAACTTTTTAAATTGCATTTAAGACAATATTAAATTTATTAAAATAAAAATATGTAAGGATTTTTAAAGAACTTAGTGGTGCAAAATCTCCAAGTGAAATGAACCATCAGGCTAATAATACAAAATAAATAAATAAAGCATGATGGCAATGTCCTAAATTGGCTTTTTAAATTTTAAGATGCACAAAATTACATTATTCTTATAACTTCAATAGCATTTGACTTTTCTCTATCAAATCAGTTTTAATTCCTCCTAACAATACAAGTCTAGGCTTGTTTGCTTAATAAAATCTAGCTGTTTTTCATTACCAAGGACTTGGTTTTATCAATAAACAATTTTGTAACTGCAGTTCAACATTTGCAGCTTACTCTGAAAGAATCCTAACTTTTAAGCTATTTCACTCAGTGTTAAGAAAATAAGCTAGAGCATCTCTAGTTCCTGACAAAGAGTAAGTGCTTAATAAATTTGCTGTGAATGAATGGATGAGTGCCTTTCTTTTGCTGTTCTAATGATCTGGATTTTATTTTCTTATCCTTTTTACATTTTTTTTTTTTATGTTGTGAAAATAAACATGGTGGAAATTTAGTAGAAACTAAATGTCGTATCCTTTTTCAGTTAACGTATCTACATAATTCAACATAATACATTATATTTTGTTTGACCGTGATCAAAAAATAGCCTTTGAAACATGTTTCAGATTTTAAAGCAATTGGGGAGCCAACAGCACGAAATCTGGAGAAGATGAGCACTGAATTGAAGGGTGCTGAAATTTTCCCTAATAAATTAGAATCAGAATATTTAAAGGAGCAAAGACATCTAGAAATCTATATTTTGTAAAAACTAACAACAATCCAATCTAAAATAGTTCTTATGCACAGCCAAACTTCAAAACAAATTGACTGGACTTTTGAAGACCCTTGTAATCTTGAGAATCTAAAATTCCCTTATAAATTTTATTACAGTTCTTCTCATTCTCAGAGATTTATCCTTTTCTTTGAATGTCTCGTTACATTATACAATTAGGCACCTTAACTATATGCCAATGCATATTATTCACCCTTATTTCATTCTACAAGAAATTTTAGCTCAGAACTCTCAGTTTACCTTTTTTTTTTTTTTAATTTTAGTTTTTGAGAGAGAGGGTCTCACCATGTTGCCCAGGCTACAATGCGGTGACACGATCATAGCTAAAGGCACCCGTGAACTCCTGCATTCAAGGTATCCTCTTGCCTTAGCTTTCCCAGTACATGAGGACTACAGGTGCATGCCACCATGCCCAACCATGATTTTCATTTTATATAAGGTAGGCTTCTTTCATGGAGAAATGAATTTAGACATAATAAAAGTTAATGCCATTATAGTAACACTCTGATTAACCAGAATTTGTTCTGGTCAATTGCATTTTTAAAATAACTACATTTTACAAGTGAATTCCATTCCTTTAAAATGTCAAAATTCTTTTCTTTCTCAAATGCATTAGTTCATTTACTACTTTAATATGTAAAACATCGTTAACGTTAATTGAATCTCGTTGATAATTGAGTATCTGATAGCGCCTGGAGGGGATCTCATTCTGAAACTAAGTTCTCATATTGTATTGTCCTGGAAAGGTAGATACAAAGATTAACACAAATTTGACTCACTCCAAGATGGAACCAGAAAGCTTAAAATTTCTATGAAACACGCACAGACATACACACACACACACACACACCACACATACCTTTTCCTATATTTTATAATATTCTTCTAAAGTTTAAGATAAGCCAAATAATTTTTCACTAGTTCAGGGTTCAGTTTGATTGAAATCTATTGGATCAAGGCCTTCCTATGTTGAAAAAAAGGAGTTATCTTTCAAACTTGAATTTTTAAAATTCTTCCCAATTTTTCAGTGTGATAAAAAGCCCTGGGACTATTAAATATCTGATATCTATTGATGGTTATATAATTGAATGTGTGTATTTGTGTAGATTTATTTGTATAATTATGAAATATTTCAAGCACACAGGAAAGTATGGAGAATAGTATAATAAACACTAACATATGCATCTTTCAGCTTAAAATATTGTATTTTTAAACAGAATATCACCTAGTCATATTAACTGTCCCTCCCTAAAGATAATGCCTAGCCTAAATTTACTGTTAATTATTCTATATTCTTACATGTTTACTATATGTGCTTTTCTACTTTTAACATAAAAAATATGCACATTTTATATTTTATTGCTTCTATATTTATATAATTTCAGGAATATATATTGCATACTTTCTGTATGCATATACATATATATTTTACCATATATAACCTATATACTCTGGCTCACTCACTATGTTGTTACATGACATTTAATCCTATGAATCTACAACTATTTATATTTCTAGTAGATAAACACTTAAGTTACTAATAATTTTTTCCTATTGCAAACAATGGTGCAACAATGATCTTATATAAGTCTCCTTGAGCACATATAAAAAGATTTCTCTAGAATATATGCCCAGAAACAAAAATTCTGTCTCTAAAGCTACAGGCATCTTCATTTCACTACATCAGACCATTAGTTCTACAAATAAATGGAATATACCAACACATAAGGCTACAAAGTTCTGTGGCTCTATAACTTTGACATATTTGTTATGGTGAGAATTTAAGATTTTTGCTGATGAGTTTAATGTATAAAAGTACTGTTTTGTATGCAACTGAGTTAAATGTATAAAAGTACCGTTTTGTATGTAACTTTCATTTTTCTGTTTATTATTGGTCAGCTCTTTAAATACTTACTCCTCCATTTAGTTTTCTTGTTCTATAAATTGTCGTTCATTTCATTTGCGCTACTTTCTTGAACAAAGGCATTGATTCATAGTTTGAAAGCACATTCTATTGTCAAATATATGGAGGAATAGTCACTGCCACACCTTGCTGGTGGGAATGCAAAGTGGCACAACTTCTATGGAAGGGAATTTGATAATGCCTAGCAAAATTACACATATTTCTACCTTTAGCTGAGCCATTCCATTTCTAGGAGGCTATCCTTAAGGTACACTAGTAAAACAAAAGGAAAGTGGATAGTCTCTTTGCTGCTCTGCTCTTTGCTTTGCTCAAATGCATGTTCCATAAATATACCTTAGTACTAGATAGATATATGTGTATAAATATGTATCTTTATATACGCACATATATACATGCACATATATACAAATACATATATATGTACAAGATAGTTTTCTTGGAATATATCTTGCTTTATAGATTTAAATTTATAATCATATTTCAAATATTTATAAAGAAAGTTTTAAAATAATTATTTTGAAAGCAATACAAAATAGACTTAATTGAGATGATGGTGTAACCAGAGAGAAATTATTTCAAGTGTGTGCTTCTAAATATATTAATTTGAAAAAAATATATATGTATGCCTAATCTATAATCTAAGATTAAGAAGAAATCTGAAAAAAATTATTTTCAGTAATCCTGTTGTTAGTAATAATGCTGGTATTATACTTCAAATTTTCTATAATTTCAAACATATAAATGAAAACATATAAATAATATGATTTAAGTAGTTATGGTTATTATGTATTATTCTACATATAGGAAAAATAAAATTTTAAATTATTAGCATGATTATCAACATTCATTATGTGAAATGTCAGTTTTAGATGCAAATATAAAAGCATTTAATATGCAGAATTGCCAAAATTACATAATTTATATTTTGTAGCTCATATACACATACATATTTCATTCTCACCACAATAGTGGATATTCTGCACAAAATACATTTAACTGTTTATATTTTATTTCTTAACACATGCATTTAACTGTTTATATTTTATTTCAAAACCCTCTACCGGTGACTCACTGTGGAGTAGGAAAAGGATGAAAGGAAATGGATTTATTGCTCTATTTCCCTTTTCTCATTATTAATGCCCACATACATGTCTGGCTAATACGGGGAGGTAATATGAGTAAAAATAGAGTATGATAGGATTTATTTGTCATCCATGGTTCTTAGAGTGCCATTGCTTTCTTTCTGCACTTGAAGAAAATCCTTGTTAGAATGGGAAGTGTGACCTCTTGGGGCTGACATTTTCTCCACTTACTCTTTCATGGATGTGATATACTTAATTTGTTCTCATTTTGAATCTTGCTGAACTCCCATGCATCACAGATCCACCAGAATTTCGAGATCTTCGTGGGGCACTGGAGCCACTATATGCCAATGGTGTGACAAAGCATGACTTGGATACCAAAATGTGTGCACCTCCTCTTCTCAAATATGTTGTCCCGTCAGACTTTACTTATTAAATACAGGTTCAAAGATAAGATTATTAAGAATTTCAAAGCAGTGACACTAAACTAAGTGTAAACAAAGCACAAGGCCCTTCTGAACACAGGACTTCATGCAACGCCCAGGTTGGATGCCCACAAAGCTGGCCTTTTTTGTTCACATTCTCACCCGAACCCCAAAGATTCTACTGTAAAATGTGGTAAATGATTATATATACTTCTCAGAATTAGTGAACCACTGCTAATAATATTCTTACAAACTGCATACACATGTCTTATTAGATTATTTATACAGCCAATAGGAGAAAATGCAATGTAAAATGGGGTTTCATGAGAACGATTCAAGTAGAGATTTTAAGTCAATTCCAGGGAAAAAGAAGAGGTTCTAAGTAGAAGAAATAGAGGGCTTGGCTGATTAAGAAAGGTTTGAGAGGATCAGAAGGGGTTGGTTCCATGAAAATTTACATGAAGTAGCCTTTGGAATAAGAAATGCCAAGTTGTCCTTCAGGATAGGTCAGTAGGAATTAGAATGACAACTAACAGCATCTGACCATCTTTGTTTTGATGTATCCTATCCTCTCCTCAAGTCCTAAGAATATTCTTGCTGGTTATGAGTCCAAGGATTATAAAAACTACCGACAATTGCAGCCATGGAGATATTTTAAAAAGCAGATAAAAATTAGATTTTCATAGGGTGAGATTTATGCTTGATTTTAAGACTTATTTCGTGGATTAAAATCCTATTTTTTTTTTTTTTTTGGTTGTTGTTTCTTACTAAATAGCTTCTTCTCTATAAATATCTCCATTCTAGTTTTCTGTAATGTATTGGCAAGAAAAACTCTTCTATGTACATTGCAACAGATATTTAATTATGATATTTTTACATAAAACGGACCACTGCAAAATTTGGCATCATTAGATTACCAGATTGAGAAGATCTTAATATAACATATTGTAGGAGGACTTGCATGCCCCTTAACTACTGGTAACGAGGAAAAAATAATTTATGCGAAAAACTGGAAAAAATCTAGTTCATATGACATTTTTGTTTTTGAAATGTTTACATCTTTTAATTTTCTTTATAATTCTCTTATGCCAGTATAGGATGATTAGAAATGATTAGAGTTTTTTCTTACCCTTCGGATGTCAGTTATGGTGTTGCTCATATTCCCTGCATATTTGGATCTGTATAATATCAAAAATGAGAAGATACTATTTTTTGAAAGCAGAGAAAAAGAACTACAGCATGAAAGGGTTTAGAAGCTAGGATGAAAAATAATACAATGCAATAAGGAAGGAAGGCCTGTGTCAGCAAGTAGGAAAGAACACAGCTAAAATGAATCATGCTTAAAACATAGAAAGTGTTGGGATGAAGCTTTATAATTCTTGGACTCCTAACTGGTTTAAAAGTGATATAAAATGTATAGCACTAAGAGAAAAAGAAAAGTTATGAAATTTCAGAAATTAAAACAGGAAGAGTTTTAGATCTTGCAGAAAGTTCCAGTGTTTCCAAAGATCTTGATAGATCTGTAATGACCAAAGGCTGTTTCATTGTGAATATATGTTAGGTGAAATTAACCTAAAGAAAAAGTTAATCATTAGTTTCTTTGTTTTTATTTTCTACTACCAGACTTACAAGAGATTTTAATATATAAATGTCCATCAAGACTTTTCAAAAACATTTTCCTCATTTATTAGGATGCTGGGTCCCTGCTTTCTTTTCTTTTCAGTTAGAAAGACATATTAACAGTTTTAAGAACCCTCTCCCTCACTCCTATTATTTCATGTGATCCTGGGGTATGTTTTCTAAGATCATACAAACAGTTAATGGCAGTGAGACAGGAACAAAGAATACCAATACTGTTGGATACAACTTCTATATGCCGTATATTTTACATACATCTTATTTATTCCAACACAACTCTGAATCATATGCACTATTATCCCAATTTTGGATTAAAAAGGAAGTTTCAAAAAGGGAAATTAGTCACAGGCTACTAAGTAGAACATTCCTGATTCAGGTTCTAAAGCTGCTAAGGTACTCTTTCCACTCTGGAAACATTAAACAAAGTTTTAAAAATTATTTTACTTACTCATTTATTTTTAGATTCAAGATCTCACTGTCACCCAAGCTAGAGTCCAGTGGTGTGCTCATAGCTCACTGCAGCCTCAAACTCCTGAGCTTAAGCAATTATCCAGCCTCAGCCTCTGGAGTAGCTGGAATTACAGAGGAGCATCACCATACTTGGCTAATTAAAATAATTTTTTTTTCTTTTTTTGTAAAAACAAGGGTCTCACTACGCTGCCCAGGCTGGTGGCAAATGCCTGGCCTCAAGCAATTCCCCCCTCTTGGCCTCTCAAAGCACTGGAATTATAGGCATCAGTCACTGTGCCTGGCCTAAACAAAGTTTTAATTCAGTTTTAGATCTAAAAGATATATTTGGATATAATCCTTAATAATATCTATTGAAAAGAAATAGCTAATGGTCAACAGTTGTGTAGTACTATTTGTCAGGTACTATCTACATCATCATATATATATATATGTATCTCAGCACATTTAAATACAACAACAATAAAGCAAGGACTACAAAAAAGAGGTCAGAGAACTTGTCTAAAGTTCATAGCTCATAAATATGGAGCTATCATTTGAACTCAGATGATCTGTTCCAAAATTTCAAATACGTATTGTGTGCTAGGGAAACAATGACCAAAAAATGAAGAAAACTGAAGAAATGAGTTAAGTCATATGTTGAATTAAATAATCAAAATAACTGTTCAATGATTTTTTAGGGCAGCTACTACATACTAGACATTGTTCAAAATGCTAGGAACGTAATGCAGAACTAGACTAAGTTCTTTTTTCTCATGAGGCCTACACTTCCATGAAGGGTTCAGTCCATTTTAAATAAGATAAATAGATATTGAGATTATGATGAAGACTTAAAGAAAAAAGATAAATAGAATGGAAAAGGAGCGTGCCAGGGTAGTATTGGTGGCTATGCTAGTTCATTAGGGTAGGTATGAGCTGCTTCACTGATCAAGTGTTATGAGAGCTGAACCCTGAATGATGAGAAGGAGCCCTCTAGTTAATGGTCTAGAGGAAGAGCGCATGCAGAAAACCGGCTTCAGTAAAGCCTTGCAGTGGGTAATCTCAGCATATAAAAGACCACCAAGCTGGCCATCACACTATGGTGAGAAACTGAGATTTTTTTTAAACAAAATAAGAAACCTTTGCAGTGTTTTAAGAAGAAAATAATGGTTTATGTGTCCTATTCATCTCTATTGGACCTGACCACCTAAATATTCTTCAGCTGATTTCTCATGGCTAGTATATATAGATATATCTCTTTGCCTAAGGCTTTCTCTGAAGCTTTGGAATGTTGGTTTGCCCTCACACAGGCAGGCAAAAATGCTAGAAATTCACACACCTAAGGCAACCCTCAGGCAATGACTGCTGCATGTAAATACCCCAGCTCCCTCACCCTTCTGGTGGGATAACTCCAAGGAGCCGTTATCCAGAGTTTCTTTGGGGGCATTAAGCTTTAATAATCCATGGAGGTAGCTGGCTTGATAACACATTCTTCATTGGCTGCCTCCTTTCCTTTTTTTTTTTTTTTTTTTTTAAGTTCCCCACTCCTATCCCATATATTGCTTTGCTTCCAAAATAAGATTCTCACACATGATTTTATTTGTCTAGGGTCTGCTTCTCATGACAACAAAACTAATGCAAGTTTTATTTACTTTCTAAAATGATTATTTTGGCTGCTGTGTGAAGAATGATGAAACTAAGGAAATTATGTAATGGAATGTTCCTGCTCTAAGTGAAAGATCGTAGTGTATAGAATTAAAGAGTAGAGATGTAGGAAAGTGGACATAGAATATATTTTAAGGGTAGGGTTGATAGAAATTATTGATACAGTCACATGCCACATAATGGCGTTTTGGTCAACAGTGGATTGCATATATGACAGTGGTTCCACAAGATTGTAAAGCAGCTGAAAAGTTTCTGCCACCTCATGATTTCATAGCTGTCTTAATGTCATAGCATAATGCATTACTCTCATGTTTGTGCTGATGCTGGTGTAAACAAACCTACCACATTGCCAGTTGTATAAAAGTATAGCACACAAAATTATGTACAGTACCTAATACTAGATAGTGACAATAAATGACTGTTACTGGTTTATGCCTTTACTATGCTATACATTTTATTATTGTTGTTTTAGAGTGTACTCTATTTATTTATTTTTTTTAAAGCAACTTTAGAACAGTCTCAGGCTCATTTTTCAGAAAGTGTTCCACAATAAGGCATTGTGATCGTAGGAGGTGACAGCTCCATGCATGTTATTGCCCCTGAAGCCTTTCCAGTGGGACAAGATGTGGAGGTGGAAGACAGTGATATTAATGATTCTGACCTTGTGTAGGCCTCGGCTAATGTGTATGTTTGTGTCTCGCATTTATTTTAAGCTTAAAAAGTAAAACAAAAAAATTTGAAGTAGAATAAAAGCTTATACAGTAAGGATTTTAAAAAATAAAATATTTTTGTACTAATGTAAAATATGTTTGTGTATTAAGCTAAGTGTTATTACAAAAAAGTCAAAAGATTAAAAAAATAAACATTTAATAGAGTAAAAAGGTGGTAATAAACTCAGAATTTTTAAAAATTTAAGGCCAGGTGTGGTGGTTCATGCCTGTAATCCCAGCACTTTGGGACGCCAAGGCAAGAAGATCACCTGAGGTCAGGACTTCGAGACCAGCCTGACCAACATGGAGAAACCCTGTCTCTACTAAAAATACAAAATTAGACGAGTGTGGTGGCATGTGCCTGTAATCCCAGCTGCTCAGGAGGCTGAGGCAGGAGAATCTCTTGAACCCGGGAGGCAGAGGTTGTGGTGAGCTGAGATCATTCCATTGCACTCCAGCCTGGGCAACAAGACCGAAACTCCGTCTCAAAAAAATAAAAAAAATTTAGTATCGTCAAAGTGTATAAAGTCTATAGTATTGTACAGTAATGTCCTAGCCCTTCTCATTCACTCACTATTCACTCACTGACTTACCCAAAGCAATTTCCACTCCTGCAAGCTATATTCATGATAAATGCCCTGTACAGGTACACCACTTTGTATCTTTTGTACCATAGATTTTAGGGTACGTTTTCTATTTATAGATACATTAAAATAAAATACAGACATACTTACCATTGCTTAATAATTGCCTGCAATATTCAGTCTAATAACAGGCTGTACAGGTATATAGCCTAGAAGCAATAAGCTATACCATAAAGCTTAGCTTAGGCTATTCCATCTAGGTTTGAGTAAATACACTCTGTGCTGTTTGCACATGGATGAAATTGCTTAACTATGCATTTCTCACAACGTATTCCTGTGGTTAAGCAACACATGACTGTATATTGTTCGTGTGGGTGGTAGAAAGAAAGATTTAAAAAACACTCCTACATTTTTGGCTTGAGCAGCTGTGTTGATGGTACTGCCATGTACTCGGATAGGACATTTGGAAGCTTGACAGTCCAGAGAATAAACTAATATATTCTATCTGGGAAATGTTCATTTCAGCATTCTAACAGTGATGTTGTTAAGATAGCTGAATCTTTCAGTTCGCTGGTGTTGGGGAGGAGAAAAATTCAGGGTAGGAGATGTTATTCTAGAAGTCTTCAGGATCTATCATTTAATTTCGTATGACTGCATGAAATGAACTAGAGACTGGTAATAACTAGAGGCTTTTGAGAACAGAGCAAATATGACAATCTCCCAGCCAAAAAAAGGAGCTAACCAAAAAAGAAGGTAACAACATCCAAAAACTTGAAGGAAAGTTATGCAAGTACTGGAATTTCAAGAGAGTTTGAACGAAATCATTCTAGAAGTTTGAAGTTGACTGTGTCATACGGTGTTGATAATTCAAAGGACACAAGACAGAAAATTGACCTTTGTAGTTGTTAAGGCAGAAGTCATTGGTGGTTTGAGAAATGTCATTTCCGTGAACTGGAAGAAACAAAACTTGAATAAAGTAAGCAAATAAGATAATTGGAAATAAAAATGTTGATAAATAAATTATAGATAAGTGAGAAATAAAGAGGTTTTTTGATATTTGCTAAAAAATATCAGTACCTGGATACAAATAAAATCTGCACTCCATTCCACCTCCCCATTCCTAGTGGTGTTAAATCATGCTGTATACTGACAGAATGGAATCCAGAGAAGAGATTTTTATGATTTTTTTTAGCAGTTTATTCAACTCACATATACACAAATTTAGAATCTAGAATATGACTAATGAACTTCTACTATTGAAGAACAAATAAAAAAGTAAAGTTAAGCATGAATTCTATTTCACTTGAAAATTATATCAGCTAAATTTAAAAGTTAGAAAATATAGTGTAGAGCAATTATTTTGTATTTCTCTTATTTGTAAGTGACTAATTTCCTCCATGATTGCTATACTGTTCATTGGAATACCAAATATACTCTCATTTTCAAATGGCACATGTAAGAATATCATTCACTTTTTGTGCAAAGCCACATATTTTAATTCAGAAAAAATGTTGTTTTAGTAACATGCTTTTTAAAAGGAATTGTGTACGTTAAGATTTATGGCTTGAAAATCCTTAAAAATCTTTTGTCTTCAACTAACATAAATAGTTGGCAGCTTATAAAAATCATGTCAGCAAGCTTTTGTTTAAATTTTTAGCCTCCATGAATTCAAAACTAAAAAGCATTGTCTTTTTAGAGCATTCTTGGTAAGTCTGTTGTTTTGGAATTTGATTAGTGAGAACAATACATGTTTTGAGTACCTCAATTTTCTCTAACACTCTCCTCTTTTGTTCTTGTTCTTTATACAATTATAGTAACTGTCGAAGATGATTTTTCATGGATGCTGCGCTATTGTACATTATTATAGTATTTCTTATTTCTGAGGTGACATTCTGAGATAACAAAATAGGTATTCTGAATTTAATTCAATATTACATGGACTAAAAATATTCAAATAGGATCACAAGGACAAAAATATCCAAATAGGACTTTTAAATGAAAAAAAAACTGCATGACTTAAGTGAAATTAAATAACTATTAAATACTTTTTAAATTTTTTTTTGTTGTAGATGAATGTGTATTAAATGACTCTAAGAGTAAGATAATAACAATGTAATTTCTATTGGTTTTTCTTGAATTCTTATTTAAATTTTGTAACATATCTTGACTTTGGAAGGGTTTCCTGTTACTGTTTATATTAACTCATAATCTATTTCCTTTTCAATGTAACTAATTGGAATTTCTTAATAATGTTTCATTTATGTATTAAAAAGTATATACATAAAACTAGTTATATATGTATATATATACATACATATTTATATGTAATTTATAAGTTACATGCAGGTTTTTTAGCTCCAGATTGGTTCTCACCATTAAAAGAGACATGTTGATCACCTACTGTTATTGTTTGTCTGTCTCCCTACTCAGATCTCACCTTGAATTGTAATAATCCCCATATGTCAATGGCAAGGCCAAATGGAGCTAATACAATCATGATATATATGATATATAATCATATATATCACGATCATATGATAATATAATCATACTGTTCTCATGGTAGTGAATAAGTGTCACTAGATCTGATGATTTATAAATGGGAGTCCCCCTGCACAAGCTCTCTCTTGCCTGTTGCCATGTAAGACGTGTCTTGCTTCCCCTTTGCTTTTTACCATAATTGTGAGGCCTCCCAGCCATGTGAAACTGTGAGTCTATTAAACCTCTTTCCTTTATAAATTACCCAGTCCTGGGTATGTCTTTATTAGCATCATGCAAACAAACTAATCACCTAATATGTACAAGGAATGTTTTCCAGCATCGTGACTGCCCAAAAATAATCCCAAAATGTGTTTCCCTCTTTGCCCAAAAATAATCCCAAAATGTGTTTTGACTCTGTGGGTCTTTGAAGAATTCTTCTCATTTTTCTTTGCAAATACTTTTAAGGAAAAGCAACGATAAGTATAATATGAACAAGCGCTTCAAATGAAAGGAAAACTGAACAAAATAGCTCAATAACTTCTTCAGTATATTGATTCATCAATCTCCTTTGTACAGGCAACGGGGCAGAAATAAAGGCAAATGGCTACTTTTTTCTTCCAGAATCTTTGAGATTTTATATATATATGTATATATAAATATATAAATAAGTAAAATATTTATATTTTATTTATTATAAAATAATATTTATAAAATAATATTTATTTATATAAATAAAATATACTTAGGCTATATATATAACAGTAATTATATTATTATAAATAAAATATTAATAGAATATTTTATGTACAACATAATATAGAACTAATATAGATGTAGATTATATAGAGAGATACAAATAGATCATATAGATTTTTTCTCTCCTTTTCTGTTCTTGTCAAGGTTCATTTAAATTTAATTTCTACTTTTAAGAATATAATGTTCCAACAGAGCAGTAAGGTTTTTACTTCCAACAGATACAATGTTCCAAAAGTTACTGAGCATTCATTGATAAATTTGACCCTATCTTTTATTGATTGACATACTCATTGTATGTGTGAGACACTAGTCTATTAAGATGCCACTCTCCTTGAACACTTCAAGTGCTTCTTCTTCAGGTGTCTTTTGCTTGTTCTCTCTTAAAACGCTTCTTTGCAAATATTCTTACTCCATATATCCTCATATCTCTCTCCTGCATGCGTTTAATGATTATACTCAAGCATCTCCATTTTAGTAAGGGCTTCTCAGATCACTATTTGTTTAAAATTGCACCTTCAACCAATCTGCACTTCCTACTCCATTCTTGCTTAATTGTTCTTCTTAGTATTTATTGCCATGTAAGTTATTATGAATTTTGTTTGTACTGTTTATTGTCTATTTTGTATAAAATATTTAGTTCCATGAGATCAGGGATTTGTGTATATTTTGTTCACTGCTATAGATCCCAATACTAATCCACTAAGTATATGACAAAAAATTGTGGAATAAATAAATGGAAGCAGGTGAAAATGAATGAAAATCTACGTATTTACCTCCCTAGCGACTTTTCACTTGATTTGTATGTGTACTCATTAATTAATCATTTTGCTTGAATGATGGAGTTTCAAGCTTCTCCCACAGAAAAAAAGAATATACGAGCAAAGTTACGGTTCTATTAACAAACGTCAATGAACAAATCATTCGTAAAGTAGAATTAATGTATATTTCCAAATAGGTAGTCCATCGTTTATTGACCATAGTGGCATAAACTACAAAACTCTCACAATTTGCAAATAAGTTAGAATTACCAACAATGATATTAAACAGTAAACTAATTGATACTTTGTAAAGTGTAAAAAGTATGAGAATGTCTTGAACATCAGCATAACATATAGCAATAATTGGAATAATGATGTGTAAAAGTTCTGCATTAATATCTCATCTCTGGTTAAATAATCCCCTCTTCTACCTACATGACTTTTCTTTTTAAGCTCATTTCATATATATATATACCTACTGTATTTTGAGCTTAAATAATATTCTCTGTGAGATACTTTACAAATCTTTTTTTTTTTTTTTGAGACGGAGTCTCGCTTTGTTACCCAGGTTGGAGTGCAGTGGCATGATCTTGGCTCACTGCAACCTCTGCCTCCTGGGTTCAAACAATTCTTCTGCCTCAGCCTCCTAAGTAACTGGGATTAGAGGTGTCCACCACCACGCCCGGCTTAATTTTGTATTTTTAGTAGAGATGGGGTTTCAATATATTTGCCAGGCTGGTCTCAAACTCCTGACCTTGTGATCTGTCCACCTCAGCCTCTCAAAGTACTGGGATTACAGGCATGAGCCACCGCGCCCGGCCTACAAATCTTAAGACCTCTTTTCTACGTATCAATTCTGTAATCTCTGCTCTGTATAACTGCTAACTGCTTGCATGTCCCAAACTGTTACCTAACTGACAAAACTGTTTCCTTGTTTTCCCTGAAAAAGTGATTTATTGCTTTTATTATAAATGGCAATATTTGTTCCCTCTTAGCCTTTGCCTTGTTCATGTTATCATCATCATCACCATCATCTTCAGCCCTCATCTATCAGTCAGCCACTGGGTAGCCTAAATTAACAATAAACTTCCTGTAGAAACTTTCAGGATGATTATTTCCTTTGCTGTGCAGAAGCTTTTAAACTTGTTGTGATCCCATTTGTCCATTTTTACTTTGGTTGCCTGTGCTTGTGGGGTATTAGTCCAAAAATTTTTGCCCAGAACAATGTCCTGCAGAGTATCTCCAATGTTTTCTTGCAGTAGTTTTGTAGTTTGAGGTCTTATATTTAAGTCTTTAATCTATTTGGATTTGATTTTTGTATATGGCGAGAGAAATCCAGTTTTCTTCTGCATATGGATATCCAGTTTTCCCAGTAACATGTACTAAAGAATCTTTCTTCCCCAGTGTGTGTTCTTGGGACCTTTGTCAAAAATGTGTTCACTATAGGTGTGGGGATTTGTTTCTGGGTTTTCTATCATGCTCCGCTGGTCTATATGTCTGTTTTTATGCTGATACCATGTTGTTTTGCATACTGTCACTCTGCAGTATAATTTGAAGTTGGGTAATGTCATTCCTCCAGTTCCTTCCTCTTTTTGCTTCAGACAACTTTGGCTATTCTGGGTCATTTGTGGTTCCATATAACTTTTAGATTGTTTTTTCTATTTCTGTTAAAAAAAAAAATGTCACTGACAGTTTGGTAGGAATTTCATTGAATCTGTAGACTGCTTTGGGTAGTATGCACATTTTGACAATATTAATTCTTCCAATCCATGAACATGAAACATTTTTTCTTTTTTGTGTGTGTCTTCTTCAATTTCTTTCATCAGTGTTTTATAGTTTTCATTATAGAGATATTTCACTTCTTTTTAAAATTTCTAGGTATTTAATTTTATTTGTGGATATTGTAAATGGAGCTATTTTTTATTTCCTTTTCAGATTTCTCACTGATGGCATATATAAATGTTACTGATTTTTTATGCTGATTTTTTTATCCTGCAAATTTACTGAGTTTGTTCATCAGTTTTATTAGTTTTTTGATGGAGTCTTTAGGTCTTTCCATATACAAAATCATATCATAGCAAATAAGGATAATTTGACTTTTTCCTTTCCAATTCGTATACCGTTTATTTCTTTCTCTTTTCTGAGTGCTCTAGCTAGGACTTCTAGTATTATGTTGAATAACAGTGATGAAAGTGGGCATTCTTGCCATTTTTCTAGATCTTAGAGGAAAGCACCTCAGTTTTTCCCTGTTCAGTATGATACTGGCTGCTGGTCTGTCATATATGGCTTTTATTTTGTTGAAGTAGCTTCCTTCCATTGCCAGTTTTTTGAGAGTTTTTATCATGAAGGGATGTCGAATTTTATCAAACGCTTTTTCAGCATCAGTCAAAATGATCATATGGTTTTTGTCCTTCATTCTATTGATACCACATTGATGGATTTGTGTATGTTGAAGCATCCTTGTATCCCAGGGATAAATCCCATTTGGTCAAGATGAAAGGATCTTTCTAATATATTGTTGAATTCAGTTTGCTAGTATTTTACTGAGAATTTTTGGATGAATATTCATCAGAGATATTGGCCTGTAGTTTTCTTTTCTTGATGTGTCTTTGTCTGGTTTTGGTATGAGGGTAATATTGGCCTCATAGAATGAGTTTGGAAGTATTCCCTCCTCTTCTATTTTTCAGAATAGTCTGACTAGAATTGATATGAGTTCTTTAAGTTTTTGGTCAAATTCAGCAGTGAAGCCACTGAGTCATGGGCTTTTCTTTTCTGGGAGACTTTCCATGAAAGCTTCAATTTTGTTGTTACTGGTCTGTTCAGGTTTTGAATTTCTTCTTGGCTCAGATTTCATAGGTTGTATGTGTCTAGGAATTTGTCCGTTTCTTCTAGATTTTCCAGTTTGATGGCATATAACTGCTTATAGCAGCCACTAATGATCCTTTGAAGTTCTGTAGTTATCAGTGGTAATATCTCATTTTTCACCTCTGATTTCATTTATTTGGATCTTCTCCCTTTTTTCTTACCTAGTCTCACTAAAGATTTCTCAATTTCGTTTAACTTTTCAGAAAACCAACTTCTTGTTTCATTGATCTTTAGTATTGTTTTCCTCATTTCAATTTCATTTATTTCTGCTCTAATCTTTATTATTTATTTTTTCCACTAAGTTTAGGTTTGGTTTGCTCTTGCTTTTCTTGTTCTTAAAGATGCATCATTAGGTTGTTTATTTGAAGTCTGTCTTCTTTTTTAGTGTAGGTACACATAACTATAAACTTGCCTCTTAGTATTGTTTTTGCTGTATCTCACAGGTTGTGGTATGCTGTATTTCTTTTATCTTTTGCCACAATAATCTTTTAAACATTCTTCTTGATTTATTCATTGACTCACTAGTCATTCAGAAGCATATTATTTAATTCCATGTGTTTGTATAGCTTCCAAAATTCCTCTTGTTATTTATTTCCAGTGTTATTCCACTGTGGAAGGAGAAGTTGCTTGATATTATTTCAGGTTTTATTAAAAATGTTTTAAGACTTGTTATGTGACCTAACATATGATCTCTCCTTGAGAATGAGCCTTGTGCTGAAGAAAAGAATATGTTTTCTTCAGCCATTGCATGAAATATTTTAAAAATATCATTAGGGTCATTTGGTTGATAGTGAAGATTAAGTTTGATGTTTCTTTGTTGATTTTCTGTTTGAAAGATCTGTCCAATTCTGAAAGTGGGGTTTTGAAATCTCCAGCTAATATTGTATTGGGATCTATCTCTTTCTTTAGCTCTAATAATATTTGCCTTATATACCTGGGTGTTCCATTGTTGGGTACATATATATTTTAAATTTTTATATCTCTTGTTGAACTGACCATTTATCATTACATAGTGACCTTCTGTGTCTCTTACAGCTTTTGTCTTAAAACCTATTTTTTTTTCTGATATAAGTAGAGCTACTCCTACTGGTTCCAGATATTCTAAAATATTTGGATGTTGTGTTATAAGCTGCACCTGCTTTATGGCGTACCACAAGCCCAGTGATGCTGTGGTTCTTAAAGACTCATAGAGATATTGCCTTGCTGGTCTTAGACAAAATCCCGAAGAATTCTCTGGATTACCAGGCAAAGTCTCTTGTTTTCCTTCCTTATTTTCTCCCAAGCAAATGGAGTCTTTTTGTTCTGAGCTACTGGGAGCTGCGGGTGGAGTGACAAAATCACTTCTGTGGCCACCGCTACTAGGGCTGCACTGGTTGAGACCTAATGCCAGCACAGCACTGAGTCTCACCCAAGGCCTGATTTAACCACTCCCTGGCTACCTCCTATGTTCACTCAAGGCCCTGGGTTCCTATAGTCAGCAGGTGGCAAGGCAAACCAGGGCAGTTTACTTCCCTTCATGGCATGGAGTTACCCCAAGTGCTGGGCAGGTCCAGAGATACCAGGAGCCGGGCACTAGAGTCAAAAACTTAGAAGTCTACCTGGTGTTTTAATGCACTGCAGCTCAGTTGGCACTCAAACCTCAAGACACAGTCCTTCCCACTCTTCCCTCCCATTTTCAAAGGCAGAGAAGCCTCACCATGTGACCACCACCACCACAGGCTGACAGAAAGTACTGCCAGACTATTGCCAATGTTCCCTTAAGACCCAAGGGCTCTTTAGTCAGCTTGTGGTAAATGCTGCCTGGCTTGGGACTCACCCTATAGGACAGTGGGTTCCCCTCTGGTCCAGGGTAAGTCCAGAAGTGCCATCTAAGGGCCAAGTCCTGGAACCAGGGACTCCAAGAGTTCACTTGGTGCTCTACCCCTCTGTTGCTGAGCTGGTACCTAAGGTGCAAGATAAAGTCATCTTTACGTTTCCCTCTGCTTTTCTCAAGCAGAAGGAATCTTGCACCATAGTCACCACAGCTGGGAATGTGCTGATTCGCACCTGAAGACAGCAAGTCTCAGAGTGTCAACCGTGGCTCTTAACACAGTAGCACATGGGTATCACTCCTGATTGTTCAGTGGCCAAGGGCTCTCTAGTTAGCAGGTTAGTAATTCTACCAGTACTAGTTTCTTCCCTTCAAGACAGAGGGTTTCCCCTCTGTGGCTAAAGATGTGACTAGAAATGCCATTCATGAGCTAGGGCCTGGAACAGGGGCCTCATGACTCTGACCAAAGCCTTATTCTGCTGTGGTGGAGCTGGTATCCAAGATGCAAGACAAAGATCTCCCCACTTTTCCCTCTGCCTTCCTCAAGTGAAAGGAAGGGGTCTCTTTTGTAGCCGTGAGCTGTGTAGCCTGAGGTTAGGCGAGGGGTGATGACAACACTCCCTTGCCACCTGGCTGGTGTCCCAGTAGATCATGTGCCCCCCAGTCCTCTGGCTCTGGGCCCAGTTCACAGCTAGGATTCACCCAGGATTTGCAGTCTTTGTTGCTTAGATTCTCTTTCAAGTTTATTTTGGGCCCCAGAGCACTTCGGCCCCAAAATGGCGAGGTTTGTGGGAATTCAAGTTTTGACCTCTGGGATCAGTGATTCCTCCCTAACAAGGGCTGGTTTAAATGCTCCCTTCATGGGCGGGAGTCAGCTGAGTTTGGTCCACTGTTTTTTCTGCTATCACAGGGCAGGACTGAGTTTTATGCCTCACAATGACTGTGGTCTCCCTCTCCCCAGAGCACAGAGCACTCTGCACCACTCCACCACTACCAGAATATGGGGGAGATGTGGCATTGGTAATTCAAGACTGGTTTTCCTACCTCTTCAGTGCCTCTTTCAGTGATATACAGTTAAAAGCAGGTACTATGAGTGTTCACCTGATTTTTGGTTCTGTGTGTAGACGGTTGTTAAATTGATGTCTCTGTGGGGGTGATAATCAGTGGAGCCTTCTGTTCCACCATCTTGTTCCACCCTTCTGGCTCTGATTTAGATGATATTTAAATGAGACTTCGGACTTTAAACTTCAGAGTTGAAGATGAAACTAGTTAAGACTTTTGGGTTTATTGAGATGGAACGAAGGATATGAATTATAGGAGGTGAAGGATGGAGTAAAACATGGATTGAGTTTGTTTCCCCACAGAAATTTATATCTTGAAATTTTAAGCTCAGTGTGATGGTATTAGGAGGTGGGCTCTTAGGGAGATGGCTGGGTCATAAGGATAGGGCCCTCATTAGTAGGGTGAGTTCTCCTTTCAAGGAGACTCCAGAGAGCTCTGGCACCCTCTCTGTTATGTGAGGACAAAAGGACCTTTACCGGAACCTGACCATCTTGGTATCCTGATCTCAGACTTCCAGTTTTCAGAACTGGGAGAAATAAATTTTTGTTTTTTATAAGCCATCAGTCTCTGGTAGTTTGTTGCAACAGCTCAAGTAACTAAGACTGATGCCTTACCAGACTAATACAGTAAATTTCCCAAATTCATCCATCTAAGGAAATGCTAACGGTAGAATATGAATCAGAAAATTAACTCAAGTCTGCATTATGAGAAACTTCTTGGTAACCTTTCACAGGTATGAGTTCAATTAAAAAATGAGAGAAAATTGGCCAACAAGAGGGTCCTGAAATTGAAAAGTTCTCTGAGCCTTGCTAAGACTTTAGAAGACATGTTCCTTTTCACAGTCTTAAAATATCAATAGGCAAATGTATTTGCAACTCTGCCTTTTTATAAGGAACAGTTTGTTTAAGTATTGTGGATGCCTCAAATTATTTTATATTCTATATACATTTCCTTCCTTCCTCGATATGTTTCATTCCTTCCTAAAACTTCACATTAGTTTCCTGTGGCAGTAGTAACAAATTGTTACAATGTTGTTCAGTATTTTCCTGTTGTTTTAAGTCACCACAAACTGGTTGGCTTAAAACAACAGAAATATTCTCTCACAGTCTGGAGGCTATAAAATCAAAATCAAGGTATAGACAGGGTCATACTATCTCTAAAGGATTTAGGAAAGGATCATTGCAGCCCATGGAGGAAAGGAGACTAGGGAACCAACAGTGACTGGCAAAGTATATTACTTTAACTAGATTATAACCTTCCTAAAGACTGCTGACATATTTTATTCCTCTAGGGGGCATATTTTATGTCCCCCAGATATTTCACACATTCCTATAAGAGATTATTGGTGGAATTATTATTTCTTTCTCAATTTAGACCAGGTTTCTTCTTCTTGTCCATCATTTATTAATTTCACGAACATTTATTAATTGTCAATTATGTGCCAAACACAATGTAATAATATAAAAACAGATTTTTTTTTGCAATAAAATAAAATAAAAACAGAAAATATGCCTTAGTTTTTTTTGTTTGTTTGTTTGTTTTTGTTTTGAGACGGAGTCTCACTGTCTCCCAGGCTGGAGTGCAGTGGCGCGATCTCGGCTCACTGCAAGCTCCGTCCGCCGGGTTCAGGCCATTCTCCTGCCTCAGCCTCCGGAGTACCAGGGACTACAGGCGCCCTCCACCATGCCAGGCTAATTTTTTGTATTTTTAGTAGAGGCGGGGTTTCACCTTGTTAGCCAGGATGGTCTCGATTTCCTGACCTCCTGATCCGCCCACCTCGGCCTCCCAAAGTGCTGGGATTACAGGCGTGAACCACCGCGACCGGCCTGCCTTAGGGTTTTAATCACTTTCACCTTTGTTATAATTTTTGGAGTGAGATATTTCCATCTAAATTACTATGTGCTTTTGCTTATTTTATTTATATTACATTATTCTTCTCTATTAGCAAAATTAGGTATGCATAAAATAGAAACTCCTTAAAGACAGAGTTTCTTGGCTATCTCATGAATATTCCTTGAAGACCCTATAAAGTATAATATGTTGCAATAAAGTATATATTCACTTAATGAAATAATGGAAAAAGCAAGAAAGAAAATAAAATTATAACCTTAAGAGTATTTTTAAAACTTTTTATTTTATAGGGAAGAGAAGTTGATATTGTAGCTTTCTGAAGCAGAGTTTGAATCACTGTACTATATTTGATAATATCACACAGATCAACATCTTTGACTGCATCTCTCAATACATGTACTAATTGCTTAAAGAGAAACTAACAATATCCTTGGATAATAGCAGTCTGAGAGATAATTAAGAATGGGAAAAATACATCAATATATTTGCTATTGTGGGTTACCAAATATAATGAAATTAAGCCAAAATTGCTTTCTGAAAGGAAAGTATACTCATTTTATTTCAGGTCAACTAATAACGTATTATACCTAAGAAAGTAGAGCATTGCTACAGCCTTTTATGTTACCTTGGAAAAGGTTATTTCAACACTATCATTAATTTATTAGTACAAAACTGGATAATTTCCCCAAGGTTCTTAAAATTTGAGAGTATATCTTTGAGGCTTCTGAAATGCAATTATTGGAAAATGAAGAAAAAGCTTAAATTGGAAATAATGTAATAATCTTTGACTTCTAATATCACAATCAATCCAAAGAGAGTAGTTTTACCATGTGTAGAGTATAAAGTGAAAATGAACTTCTCTCTCTAATTAGTGTTGTAATACGTTTGTGTGCCTGGATGTGTATATTTTCATCTTGTTAAAAACAACACAAAGATATTTGTGAAATAAATTAGTCATAACTCAATAAAAGGAAATAAAAGGAACCTAAAATCACCAAATAATTGATAAATCATAACAGGTTTTTAGGAAGTGTACAAAGGCCAGGTACAATTTCAGACAAATTCTTTATTTCTACTCATATTTTGGCCCAAAACCCCACATAATCTCCAAACTTGACATACTGGGCTAGATTATAAGGAAGCGTCGATGACTCTTTAGACTCTGAAAGGCTATGACTCAGTAACTGTGTAAGATACCTCAGAGAAACAGTGAATTTCTGAGAGCAAGTCCAGGCAGACGTTATATCTGAGCTTTCGTGTTCGTCTCAAGCGCCTCAGTGGAAAGGGAGGATTTGGAGATTGGGGAATAAACAGTCTGGAAGGAGAATTAGCTGACTGACCAAACTCCCCTTTTCTGGCAGAATGACTGGAAATTTTGAGCCCAACACTTTAATACATTTTGTCTTACACACCTCTCCTTAACTCACATGCTTAGCAACCTGGTTGCTTTTGTTGGTTATAAAACCTCATAAAACTCCACTTCCAAGTCAAATATATAAAATGTAAGTTCCTAAGCATTATTCACTTATTTCAGGATTGGTCCTCTTTGGAGGCTTGGGAATAAATATTTTGTACTGTAATGTTGACAATGTACCTCTGATAAACTATGCCTCAATGAAAGGCAAGGAACAAGTGAAAGAAAATGACTCAGGTGTACTTAGATATGTTTAAAAAATTATTATTTTATTTCCTTATTATGAATATAGAATTGAACTATTGCATTATGTTATCTGTATCTCATTGTAAAAAAATGTAATTATTTATTATTGCTTTACTAGGAAGCTTTGAGAAACTTTCTGTGCTCATTCTCTTCACAGTTAAGATGTGATATTCTTGACATTATAGAAAATGCCATCATATAACTTTCATTTAATTACATTTATATTCAGCAAACAATCTAATTCAAATTTCTGTATTTATAACTTGAATATATAAATTTATTTTTAATAAAAAAGGAAATCAAGTTTTGTATCATAAACCAAAACATTTACTTTGAGAAATTAATGAGAGATTTTATAAGGAAAGACATTTTATTGTTAATGTTTCTTAGCTAAGGAAAAATATAGCTATGCTCTTTTACCGTTCATTTTAGATATTCAATTTTCTTGAATTTGGCATCTGCAAAAATGACCTGAACTATAAGAGGTTATACACAATAAAATTACCAAAATGCTTGGAAATTAAGGACTTCAAAATCAAGCTAATGTCTTCTGCTCAGTGTTCCTACAACTGTTTGAGCTACAACATTAAAGAATACTAAGCATCATATTCTTCTGTAAATCTAGATTAAGATGACTCTTTTAAAGTTACACTTTTCTATTGATGCATTGTAGTTATATTACATTTGAAAATAAGCATTTAAAACTCCACAAAAGGAAAAACAGATTCGTAGCTAAATTACCCATTTAAGTGAAAAATGGTTCAGCTGAACAATAAACCTGACTAATATCAGGCTTTATTGCAATTTAGAGCCAATTGACAAAATCATTGTCAATGAGTGGCTGTTTTACAGAATGCCTTTTACCCTCCAAAAATTGTTATACTTTTCCCAAAACATCTTTCACATGCTGAACTCAATATACCACTTATTTTCCCTCTCAGTATTGTAAATGATATGCACGAACTTCCTATTCCTCAATCCCATATTCTTTTCTTTGTATAATCTCCATTTTCAAGTCTATTTCCAGGAAACTCATCTAGACAGTTTTAAATTCAATAATAAATAAATGTTTGATTTGGTCTCATTTACTATGACCAAGCAAGTTATAATAGTTCTCTAACTGTTCGTTGTTGACCTCAAAACAGTAATTTTTATCTAGTGAAGCTTTTCTGAATAGACAATGAAAAACAAACTCTCTGAATCATTCATTCATATTCATTTTGATACACCTTGGTAGATGAATCTAAAAGTGAATAAATGCATAAGCCTTTCACATTTTTAACCTACTTTATTATATTCAGCATTTGCTTATTTACTGATAATGAGCACTGTAGTCTTGATAAATCCAAAAGAAACAGAAAACTTTTCTTATTCTCATAAAGTTCACATCTATTTGTAAATTGCATTTAACTATAGGCCCTATAAAACAAAACAAAAATATTTTCAAATTTACTTTGTGAATACTGAACATAATGAAATAAATGCCTAGGAGTATTCATTATTTTTCCTTTTTGTAAAAAACAATTCTCTCTTCAAAAGTCTTATTGTGTATCTGCTGTGCTAAATTCTTTCATTATGAAAGAAAAAAAAAATCCTGCATCTACGTGATTAAAGTCTAAGGTGCACATGCAAATATATTATTACCACATATCAGCTCTTTAATTCTTTCATTCATCAAATGCTTATAGAAGTCCTTCTGTGAACCAGTCTCTATACCAGAAACTGGGGATATAATAGTGTGCAAAATTATGGCCCTGCCTTCAAAGATTTTGATAATTTTTGGAGGAGACATGGGGTAATAAATATAATACAAATAAACATCAGTTTTTAAACTGTCACAAGTATTATGAGGAAAAAGCAAATAGTATATATGAATAGGACATGACCTAGTTTGGACTGAAAAAACAGTGAAGTTATCCAGACACATGTGACTTCAATTGACAGCTGTTTTCACAAGTTGTAAAACAAGTTAGGAGAAGGAAGAGAAGATGAAAAACAACTTTAATGGAGATTTGGCTAAAACTATATTCTTGATAATGCTGATAAGTGAAAATAAATAATTTATGGGGGAAAAATCTATATATGTAACCTTTACTTACTTTACCCAGCGAGTCTTCACTTTAAAGTCTTCTGGTATTTTAAGTGAGCTGGTCTTTATTTTCACTTAACACACTCATTTAGAAGATTGAATATCGAGTGACCATTTTAATAATCAGTTTAGATAAAGGAAATCAATCAGCAAAATCTTTCTAGAATTTCTTTGACAGTCTCCTACATGTTTGACAAACTTACTCAGATGCACGTTCCAAATAAAAAAATAAATTGTACATCATTCATGAAGGGTTATATACTATTCACAAAGGTGTTAATAAATTTTTGCAGATTGCCCATAAATGTATTATTTAAAACTCATGGTTACATTTTAAAAATTGAATATGAAAACAGAACCACGAAAGAAAGGGAAGACAGAAAAAGAAAATCACTATGCAGAAAGACCTAAATTCTCATACTCCATTCACAGAGAATGTGCTCTCATGGAGAACATTGATTATGATTGAACAGTGATTCATGTAAAAAGTGGCAATAGCTGTATTAGTCAGGATTGTTCAGAGAGGACAGCCATGGGCCTACTACAAAGTGGAAACAATTTTGTGAATGGGTTACTAGGGGGTAATTTTAAGTAGTACTATTTCCATTTCCACCCTTTATTCCTGACCTCACAAATCTTGGCTATGGGAGAAATAGCACTGTATATTGGATGCTGATTCAGAGCATATATAGCCTGGGAAAACTTTTCCCAGCCCTGCAAAGTATTGCCACCTAGCTGGTGCTGTAACTGAGCCCTCAAAAGGCCATTCCACTACTCTGTCAAACCAACTGTTCAGTATGGTGGAAAATATGGTTAAGACCCATGTGCATGGGCTTATTGCCCCACTGCTTTTGCTGTGAGGTGTCTTCCCTGATCAGAAGCAATGCTGTGTGGAATATCGTAACAGTGAATAATGCATTCTGTAAGTCCATGAATGGTAGATTTGACAGAAGCATTGTATGCAGGGAACCAAACTGTATCTAAATAGAGTAAGGATCTGTTTCAATAAGAACAAAGTGCTGCCCCTTCCCTGATGGAAGTGGGCCAACATGATCAACTTGCCTCTAGGTAGTAGGCTGAACACCCAAATAAATGATGCCATGTTGGCAAAATTGTTCATCTCTACTATTAGCAGATTAAACACTCAGCAGGAACCATAGTCAGGTCTGCCTTGGTGAGTAGAAGCCCATGTTGCTGAGCCATGCATAACCTCTGTCTCTCCATCTCTGCCACCATGGCCTCTTCATTCATGAGCCCATTGGATGATGACGGTGGTATCTGGGGAAAGAGGCTGACCAGTAACCACTGGACAGGCCATCTTATCCACTTGACTTGTAAAACCCTTCTCTGCTGAGGTCACTCTTTACTGAACATTCACATGGCACACATATATTTATATTTTCTGCCACAGAGGTCTATCCTGATACCTCTTCCTCAAATTTCCTTGTCATGAATTTTTCAATCATGTTTCTTCCAAGCTCCTAACCATCCAGCCAAGCCATTGGCCACAGGTAATAAATTGGTACGTTATTACACATCTGGACATTTCTTCTTCCAGGAAAGTGAACAACTAGGTGTACTGATCAATGTTTTGCCCACTGGGAAGATTTCTCTTCACCACTGTCCTTCGGGGATGCCCCAAAATAAGGCTATTATGCTGCAGCTGTCAACTTTTGAGTGATGCCTGCATATCACATGCGAACATCTATAAACCAAGCCCCAGTCTCCTCTTCCTTTGTTGACTGATGGTAGGGAAGTCCCCCATGAGATAGGGGCAGGTTGAGAGACAGAAGGAAGTGAAGCAGGAGTGGGTACCATGGACAATTGGGCCATTTTTTCATATAACTTACTTGTTTCTTCAGGGTCTTCTTAGGATCAATCACATATATGCCATTTCCATTTGATGATGAAGTGCTGCTTAGCTCATCCGATATTATGGCTTGGTGCATCAGATAACTCTCAGTGAATGATGAGCAGCTCAAGTTGCATGGTAACTGATAGCCTGTGGTTAAGTGTTCAGTCTCTACTAAGTCTCAGCAGGTCAAGAGCTGTTTATCAAAAGGAGAGAAGTTGTCTAATTATCTGCAGAGAATGGAAGAGCTTTGCTCCAAAATCTTGAGGAACTGTGCTGTGAGTCACCTATACTGGCCTACCAAATTCTCCAAACAGCATCTTTACCACTGACACTTCAAGTACTATTGGATCTGCTGGATCTTATGTTCTAGTAGCAGAGGAGCTTGCCCAGCAGCCTGGACCTGTTGCAGAGCTTTCTACTTTTCTGAGCCCTAGTCAAAACTATCAGCTCTACGAGTCCCTCAGTAAATTTGATAAATGAATTCAGTAAAGTTTCAGGATACCAAATAAATGTACAAAAATCAATTCTACAGATCATTTTTACCATTTGAAATTCCTTTAAAGCATAAATTTTGATTTCAATTTAAATTCCATCTCTCATTTAAGAAGTAACACATCCAAATGAGAATTATATTGCCCCCAAAATCTAACCTTTACTAGGCATGGTGCATTTCGGTTGTAGAAGTGGCAGATCTAACAACTTATCTTCCACCTTAGAAGAAAAATCTCAACATGCCCCCACCAATGGACCACTAGAAATATTAATAAGATAGTAGATTCCAGAATTTGTCATATTGATTTCCTACTCTTTGGCATGTTAACGCCTTACCAGTAAGTCTGGAGTCGTTGCTATTTCTTGCTCCCTGGGCCCAATTAGCCTAATATCATCAATGTAATGGATAATATAGAATCTAGTGGAAGTGAAGGGTGATCAAAAGCACTGCAAACTGAATTATGTATAGGGTTAGAGAGTTGATATACCCCTGAGCTACAACATGGAAGGTGCATTGCTGGCCTTGCCCACTGAAAGCAAACTGCTTCTGATGGTCTTCATTGGCAAGGATGGCGAAAAAAGGCATCTACCAGATAAATAGCTGCATACTAGGTACAGGGAATGTGTTAATTTGCTCAAGCCATAAAACCACAGCTGGTATAGCAGCTGCAGTTGGAGTCACCAGGTGGTTAAGCTTATGATAATCCATTGTCATTATCCAAGATCCATCTGTGATCTGTGCAAGCCAAATAGGAGAGTTGAATTGAGATGTGATGGGAATCACCACGTCTGCATCCTACAAGTCCTTGACGTGGCACTAGTTGCTATAATCTTTCGAGGAATATTATATTGCTTTTGGTTTACTATTTTCCGAAGTACAGGAAATTCTAGTGGCTTCCACTTGGTCTTTCCCATCATAATACCCCTCACTGTATGAGTCAGGAAACCAATGTGGGAATTCTGCCAGCTACTGAGTGTACCTAGTCCAATTATGCACTCTGGAACTGGGGAAATAGTCACAGGATGGGTTCAGGGACACACTGAATCTGCTGTGAGGTGAACCAGAACTAAAATTCCATTGGTCACCTGACTTTCATAAGCCCCTACTCTAACCTGAGAGTCACAGTGACATTTTGAGTCTCCTAGAATTAGTGTCAGTTCAGAGCCAGTGTCCAGCAGTCTCTAAAAGTTCTGATCATTTCCTTTCCTAAATGCACAGTTACTCTGGTAAAAGACTGTAGCTCACTTTGGGGAAGGCTGGAAAAAGGATTAGCCAAATACATTTTTGATAGTGGACCAGAGTCCTTCCCCCAAAGGACATGGCTGATCTCTTAATTTAAGGTGTTCTGGGTTGATAAATGAGCCCAAGTCTAGGAATTGACTTAGGAAGGGTGACTCTATCTTCTTTTGATTCAAGTTAGAGTTTCCTTCACTTGACCTAGAACTTTTCTGCTTATAAAGATTAAGTAAGATTTCAGTAGGCTTCTCATTTATCTCACTTCTAGGAACACTAGAAGATTTGATCCCTCCTCCCAATTAACTATATGACTATGTACTCCCCCTTAGAATTAGCTTTCAAATGTAGAAATAGGAAAAAATAATATCTAGCTTTTATTTGTATCTTCTAGATAAAATAAAACAATAGGTCTATAAGCATAGCACTCATAGTAATGAATGCTAAATAGACAGAATTATTTTCATGACAATAACTTTACAGTATTAGGAACATTCAGAAGTGGAATACATGTTCAAAATAAATCAGAAGATTTGATTTTTTAAGTAAAATTTCACATATTTACGTGTTGCTTTGTAGATTTTAGTGCCTCTGCTCACATTTAAAGAACTATTATCTAATATATGTAGCAGTAAAATGCAAGTTTAATATGTACTCTTCTAAATTATTTTAACAGCAATCTAATACAACTGGTAGAGATTTAATTTTGACTCATTGTGTTTATTATCAGGAAAAGAATTTCTTCTTATTTTACTTATACAGTTTTATTTATTTTTATTGTTTTGAAACAGAGTATCGCTCTGTCACCCGGGCTGGAGTGCATGTGCCACAATCACAACCCACTGCCACCTTGACATCCTAGGCTAAAGTGGTCCTCCCACCTCAGCCTCCCAAGTGACTTAGCACCACAGGCACTCCATCACGCCTGGCTAATTGTTGTATTTTTTGTAGAAACGGGGTCTCACAATGTTGCTCAGGCTGCTCTCAATCTCCTAGGCTGAAGCGATCCTCCTGCCTCAGCCTTCCAAATTGTTACGATTATAGGCATAAGCCACTGCACCCAGCATACTTATACAACTGTATAAAGAAAATATTACATCATTTTCAAAAGATCATGTCATTTTATGAAGACAGCAGAATGATTTTATTTTATAGAATAGTTTATCATCAACGACAAGAAATTATCAGAGTTATTATATTGCAGAGGACCAGTTTCCCTAAGAAACAGAATCATTAGAACCAATAGGATATATATACATATAGAGAGATATATTTTAGATAATTTGTTCACACAACTGTGGGGATTGGCAAGTCCAAAATCTGCAGTAACCACAGAGAAACAGGGAAGAGCTGATGTTGCAGCTGAGACTGAAGGCTGACTAGAGGCAGAATTGCTTTTTTCTTGAGACACTCTTGTTCTCTTCAAGCCATCAATTAATTTCATAAAGCCCATCCACATTACTGAAGTTATTCTGCTTTGTTCAAAAATCTACTAATTTAAATGTTAATCACAACTGAAAAACACCCCCACAGTAATTTATAGAACAGTGTTTTGCCATCTGAATACCATAGTCTAAACACATTGATTCATAAATTTTACCATCACAATCACAATGATATCATATGATTCTGAGTGCATAAGGCAAGCATTCTCTCGTAATAAATTTATTTTCAACAAATTACAATGCAACTAAGACCTCATATTTGAAGACCAGATTGAGCATACTCTGATTATTTGAGCTCAAGAGTTCAAAAATTGTTTACAGTTTGGGATTTGAAAGTAGCAAAATTATTTTTTTAACCAACTGAATATGGGATATTATCTAGAACTCATGAATGTGTTGCATAAAATAATTTTATGCACAAATATATTTTTACAGAGTTTTAGAGTGGAAAAAAAGGAATTTTCTCTTGTGTTGAAAAATCTAATGATTCTCTTCAAGGAGGGCTAAAAATACAAGATAATATATAACTATAGAAACTAAACTTTCTCATTTATCCTGTCATTGTTCCTGACATGACATCTCTTACAAGAAATTTGACATAGAGTGCCTTTGATTTATTTGTTTATATGCTAGTATCTTCTGACAAAATATTAGTTTTTGGAGACCAAGTATGGTATCTTACCTTTCTTTATATCCCTGGCACATGTCAGTGTGTACAAGGTGAGACTTTAACAATGTTTTGTTTCGTTTTGTTTTATATACTTTAAGTTCTAGGGTACATGTGCACAACGCACAGGTTTGTTACATATGTATACATGTGCCTTGTTGCTGTGCTGCACCTGTTAACTCATCATTTACATTAGGTATATCTCCTAATGCTATCCCTCCCCGCTTCTTCCCCCACCTCACAACAGGCCCCAGTGTGTGATGTTCCCCTTCCTGTGTCCAGGTGTTTTCATTGTTCAGTTCCCACCTATGAATGAGAACATGTGGTGTTCGGTTTTCTGTCCTGGTGATAGTTTGCTCAGAATGGTGGTTTCCAGCTTCATCCATTCCCTACAAAGGACATTAACTCATCCTATTTATGGCTGCATAGGATTCCATGGTGTATATGTGTCACATTTTCTCAATCCAGTCTATCACTGATGGACATTTGGGTTGGTTCCAAGTCTTTGTTATTGTGAATAGAGCCACAATAAACATATGTGTGTGTATGTCTTTATAGCAGCATGATTTATAATCCTTTGGGTATATACTCAGTAATGGGATGGATGGGTCAAATGGTATTTCTAGTTCTAGATCCTTGAGGAATTGCCACATTGACTTCCATAATGGTTGAACAAGTTTACAGTCCCACCAACAGTGTAAAAGTGTTCCTATTTCTCCACATCCTCTCCAGCACCTGTTGTTTCCTGACTTTTTAATGATCACCATTCTAACTGGTGTGAGATGGTATCTTGTTGTGGTTTTGATTTGCATTTCTCTGACGGTGAGTGGTGATGAGCATTTTTTCATGTGTCTGTTGGCTGCATAAATGTCTTCTTTTGAGAAGTGTCTGTTCATATCCTTTGCCCACTTTTTGATGAGGTTGTTTGATCTTTTCTTGTAAATTTGTTTAAGTTCTTTGCAGATTCTGGATATTGGCCCTTTGTCAGATGTGTAGACTGCAAAAATTTTCTCCCATTCTGTAGGTTGCCTGTTCACTTTGTTGGTAGTTTCTTTTGCTTTGCAGAAGCTGTTTAGTTTAATTAGGTCCCATTGGTCAATTTTGGCTTTTGTTGCCATTGCTTTTGATGTTTTAGTCATGAAGTCCTTGCCTATGTCCTGAATGGTAATGCCTGGGTTTTCTTCTAGGGTTTTTATGGTCTTAGGTCTAACATTTAAGTCTTTAATCCATCTTGAATTAATTTGTGTATAATATGTAAGGAAGGTATCAAGTTTCAGCTATCTACGTATGGCGAGCCAGTTTTCCCAGCACCATTTATTAAACAGGGAATCCTTTCCCCATTTCTTGTTTTTGTCAGGTTTGTCAAAGATCAAATGGTTGTAGATGTGTGATGTTATTTCCAGGGGCTCTATTCTGTTCCATTGGTCTATATCTCCATTTTGATACCAGTAGCATGCTGTTTTGGTTACTGTAGCCTTGTAGTAGAGTTTGAAGTAAGGTAGTGTGATGCCTCCAGCTTTGTTCTTTTGGCTTAGGATTGTCTTGGCAATGCGGGCTCTTTTTTGGTTCCACATGAACTTTACAGTAGATTTTTCCAATTCCGTGAAGAAAGTCATTGGTAGTTTCATGAGGATGGCATTGAATCTATAAATTATCTTGGAGAGTATAGCCATTTTCACGATACTGATTCTTCCTATCCATGAGCACAGAATGTTCTTGCATTTGTTTGTGTCCTCTTTTATTTCATTGAGCAGTGGTTTGTAGTTCTCCTTGAAGAGGTCCTTCACATCCCTTGTAAGTTGGATTCCTAGGTATTTTATTCTCTTTGAAGCAATAGTGAATGGGAGTTCACTCATGATGTGGCTCTCTGTTTGTCTGTTATTGGTGTACAGGAATGCTTGTGATTTTTGCACATCGATTTTGTATCCTGAGACTTTGCTGAAGTTGCTTATCAGCTTAAGGAGATTCTGGGCTGAGACAATGGGGTTTTCTAAATATACAATCATGTCATCTGCAAACAAAGACAGTTTGACTTCCTCTTTTCCTAATCGAATTCTTTCTTTTGCCTGATTGCCCTGGCCAGATCTTCCAACACTATGTTGAATAGGAGCGGTGAGAGAGAACCTCCCTGTGTTGTACCAGTTTTCAAAGGGAATGCTTCCAGTTTTTGCCCATTCAGTATGATATTGGCTGTGGGTTTGTCATAAATAGCTCCTATTGTTTTGACATATGTCCCATCAATACCGAGCTTATGGAGAGTTTTTAGCATGAAGGACTGTTGAATTTTGTCAAAGGCCTTTTCTGCATCTATTGACATAATCATGCGGTTTTTGTCTTTGGTTCTGTTTATATGATAGATTATGGTTATTGATTTGCATATGTTGAACCAGCCTTGCATCCCAGGGATGAAACCAACTTGATCGTGGTGGATCTTCCTTTCTGTCTTCCTTTCTGGAAGTTCTAAGGGAGAATCTGTTTTCTTGCTCATTCAGTTATTGGCAGAGTTCAGTTCCTTTTGGTTCTGGAACTGAGCTCCCCATTTTCTTACTGGCTATCACCTGAGGGCTGTTCCCAGCTTCTAAGGACTATCTGAGTTGCTTAGCAAGTTGTTCCCTTCCTTCATCTCTAAAGAAAGTAATGGTGTATTGAGCCTCGTTCATGCTTTCATCTTCTGTCACTAGATCTCTCCGAACCTTCTACCTCTTCAGCTTTAAGAATGCTCTGTGATAAAATTTTATCCACACAGATAATCCAGGATAACCTTCCTATTTTAAGGTCTGAAGTCTTAACTCCGTCTACAAAGTCCCTTTTGCCATGTAAGATAACGTAGTTACATGTTTCAGGGATTAGAGTGTGAGCATCTCTATGTCATTATCCAATCTGCCATATAAAGTATTGTCATAATTATCTTTATTTTATAAGTGCAGAAACTGAGGGAAAGGGGTGACCTGGCATGACACAGTCCACACATGTTAATCACAGAGCTTTATCCCAATCAAACATTCATCAATGTTAAATCTTTCCATTATTCCAAAATGTCATTTTATCAATGACATGGTTGGAATATTTGTCTCCTCCAAAATTCTGGTTGAAATGTAATTGCCACTGTAACAGTATTAACAGATGGGACCTGTAAGAGATGATTAGGACATAAGGCCTCCACCTTCATGGTTTGAATTGGTGCCATATAAAAGAGCAAGTTTGGTCCTCTCTCGCCCTCTCTTGCACTTTTGTCTTCTGATGGGAGACTATGTAGAAAGAAGGCCCTCACCAGAAGATGGTCCCTCAAACTTATACTTGCCAACCTCCAGAACCTTGAGAAAAAAATTTATGTTATTTATCAATTTCCCAGTCTTGGGCATTCTGTTAGTAGAGGCACAAAATGGACTAAGACAATCCCCTAATGTAATAGGAGATTCTCTGGATGTAGCATTGAAATTAGTTAGAGTCATCAAGTAAAAACAAATGAACAAAGCCTATAGCAGCTTTTGAGATGTGGGTTAAAAATTGTCCGTATTTCATAATAATAAATGAATAAATGTATACACACAAGGTATATATACATTCAAAATGAAGATAAATAATAACAGGAAATAAAAGAAAAGGAGGAAGGAGCATGTATACTAATGAGCCCTAGTCTTTGTTTATTCTCTTCTTCGTGGTTGAGAACAAGCCTTAAGAGCTAAAGCAAGATTGATTTTGAAAAGAAACCATTTGCAGAGTATAAACAGGAATAAAAAGTCTTATCCAATGGGCTAACAATATAAGACTAGGTGGAAAAATAAGCACTGCAGCTTATGGAACATATAGCAGATTTGTATAGATTGACAATTGCTAGTGTATGTTTCCAGTGGTCATTTTATAGAACTATTTACTCATGATGAGACTTGGCATACCTACACACCTTAATAAATTTATATCAGACTAAGCTATGCATTTTAAGAGAGAGACCAGTTCTTGACATTCTCTAAAGCTTCTGTATTACATTTTAGGTATAAAAATATAAAATTTAATAGTTGTGTTTTGCAGTTAGTATGTAGTGTGCTGCTGTTGCCATCCAAAAAAAAGGAAGAGAAGTAACATACACACACTCACAATGTCCTGTCCAATAAGACACTTTAAGAAATACACAAAACAAAAACTCATGAATTATTCATTTTAAATGTGGCCATTTCCGTGTCTAGCTACAGCACAAATCCAAAATAATCACAAAGAGCAACACAAAAAAGTCTTATTTCTCTAAGTGAAAAGAAAATGTACCCTGAATTGAATGAAACTCATCTAAAACTACAATAATTAAAGGATGCAAATGCTAATTTCATATTAAATAAAAGTGTAAATATATTGTAATGATAAAGCAAAACTATCAGCCAATTCACTTTTACTACCAGTAAATGTATTACAAAACCACTAAGAACATTCCGAATTTTTATTGCTTTGATTTTCCATTTCTCTCTCAGATTAAAAAATGAAATTAATAAAAGTGTAAATTTAAAACTATATACTCAACACTTGATTATATATGTTAATGAAAGTCAAAGCATCAGCATTCAAAAATAAGAGATACTCCCTCAAACATTTGTTTTTGTTATTATAATGTGGTAATATGCACAATTGTGTAAACAGGTTCTGTCCGTGTGATAATAAATCAACTGGTTAAACAGTGAGTAATTTAGTTAGCTAATGCTTGCTTTTATACATGATGCCAGGCATATGATTTTTTTGTGTGTGTATAAAGGTAACCATTCTATAACTTAATTAATTTAAGACACTAAATATTTTCATATATTCTAGACAAAGTCTCATCCATATGGGATGCTGTATGTTCCCATATGCAGTTGCTCTGTTACTAGCCCCTGAAGCCATCCGAATGAGTCTTATATGACTGTATAGCACAATGAAGGGGAAATGTCTAGAAACATGTGTGGAACAAATCTTTTCTCACTGAAGCAGATATGTGTTCATATCTTCATAGGCAAATTTGAAATAGGCAAAACTATTAACTGTGGTTGTAAATACTTTGTTGTTGGTGGCTGTTAAAATAATTTTGCTTTATTTCAAGATCTGTAATATGAACAGCCATAGGAAGTAACATGGATAAAAGGAGCACCAAAGTTTTGGGAATTTGGATATCTGGGCTTCTTACCATCTAAAGATAGCCTTTCAGCATGAAAAGGACAAATCACTTAACCTCTTTAGATCTTGGACTCCTCATCCTTGAAAAGAGTCCTAAGTAAATCTATTGTCTCAAATAAATTGACTCATTACTGGCAGACAGTGTGTATACTTTCTGATAACGTCAGCTCTGTCTGGTTTCTTTGCCATAGCCAGCCTAAACTGTGCCACAAATAGCAGTTCCAACCATATGGAAGCTAGGAAATAAACCTGTTTTTCATACATGATTTAAATCAGAGTATTCTTTTTAACTTTGATGTGCATAAGCATCACTAGAGGCTGTCTTTAATGATGGCAACTTCCATGCCCCAACTCAGTGACTCTGATTCAGTAGATATGTGGCAAAAACCCTGCTTGTTAATAACCATCCAAAAAGATTCTGATGCAGGTGATTCTCAGACTGTATTTTGGGATACACTTTCTCACACCTAATACAAACTGCATAGTGAGCATAGACTGCATAGTGAGTCATTAAACTTTTTCCTTGGATTATGGCTGTAATTCTAATTGAGTTATCATGTAGTCCTAATTGTTTAGCAGGTGGTTCAGTCTCGTTTCCCTAGAAGGGAATATTAAAAGTAGAATTCGTGTACAAGAGCTCTGATGAGAAACCAGTACGTGGAGTAAAGGCCAAAAAATCAAGGAAGGTACAATTGCAGGTGCAGAGAGCTCTTGGGTGTAAATTACTTTGTAGCTTGTCCCATGTCAAGGTAAGGCAGTTGAACCTTTAAAACAAGGCATAAACCCGGGAGGCGGAGCTTGCAGTGAGCTGAGATCCGGCCACTGCATTCCAGCCTGGGTGACACAGCGAGACTCCGTCTCAAAAAAAAAAAAAAAAAAAAAAAAAAAAAAAAATTAAAATAAAACAAGGCATTAGTCCATCACTGGCTATTGCATGTCCTTTGGAAACCTAAACTCCCAGGCACTTTCCTCTCTGGGACAAGTGGCTCCAGCCCTACAAGGATGCTGAAGATGACTATAGATTCCAGCCCCTAGAAGAGAAGCATGCAGAGCTGGGAGTGGAATTTCCAGGAGTATCTAATCAGGTAGGAATCCAACAGTTTCTACTTCAGCTGAATACTTAATATTCAGTTATGTCCTCGTTAACTTTGCTTAAATACTAAAGATTTGCAAGCTGCTTCCCAGTTGGTCTGAGAACCTTGAAAATAGACATTGAATAGTCAATTCACTTGGACATTTTTCTGTTTATGCTTCTGCTTTGTCTTTCCTACTTCTGACCTGCGTGTGCTATCTCCGAACTGCATCACAGTGGATCTTCTACTTGTTGCCACAAAATATTCAAAGCTCAGAATCTAACGTCGCTTCCTGTCTTTAGTGAATCTTCATGGATACTGAACTCCAGTCCTCTGGCCATTGACTGCTAAACACACTCTATCTTGCTGAACACTCCATTTGACATTTTTGTCTCAGTCATTCTTAGATTGCCCTAGGACAACCGCCTGTTCGAATAAATCCAGTCAATTCAATTCAAATTAGCGAAAACTGACTGAAGTCCCTGGACTAGCTAAAAATTAAGTTTAAGAGAAAGAATTTTTGTAATTACATGATGATTTAAAAGATGTAAGTAACATTTCAACAACAATGAAGTTAGAATAACACAAAATTTCTTATTCAATTACAATAATTTAATCCAATGCATGTGATAGTCTATTCTTTTAAGTCCTATACAAATATAAAGTGCTAGAGTGATATAATAAAGATAGTGCAAAATGATTGTATATTTAAAAAACTCTGGCTCACGTCTGTAATCCCAGCACTTTGGAAGGCCCAGGCGGGCGGATTACCTGAGCTCAGGAGTTCGTGATCAGCCTGGGCAACACGGTGAAACCCCATCTCTACTAAAATACAAAAAATTAGCCAGGTATGGCGGTGTGCGCCTGTAGTCCCAGCTGCTCGGGAGGCTGAGGCAGAACTGCTTGAACCTGGGAGGTAGAGGTTTCAGTGAGCCGAGATCGCACCACTACACTCTATCCTGGGCGACAGAGTGAGACTCCGTCTCAAAAAAAAAAAAAAAAAAATTCAGGTTAGAAATTATCTCATATGCTTTCAAAGTCTTATATCAGGGTTGTTGAATTGCACATGCATCCAGATGTAGCTGTAAAACCAGTTTTTCAGTGGAAATGTATGTACAGACAATTTACTATTTTTTATGTCAGTTTTGTCTGCCATGTGAGGCAGTGAAGATGTTGCTTAGTCAAAGTGCTAGAAACGTACTTTTCCCAATTGTACTGCATTTCTAGTCATTAAAAATGAATAGTGCTAACTCTGGATATATTGGCCTAAAATATATATCTAAAGGAATATTAGAACTGAAGTATTAATGTTTTTTTCTACATGTTGATACATTTATGTAGTTGTGTATTTATATGAAGTTTACCCTTTTGTATAAGATACTTCAGTCTGACAGACAAAAGGCAAATCCTTGAAAGCTGTGATTTGTGTGAATATGTGTGTGTGTGTTTATATGGAGCTGAAAAATTCCTTAGTATTTGAGAATACATGGAACAAGGCAATTAGTTCCAGCTTCTCTAGACATAAAGTGTCTTGGCTAATTATTGCAGTTATACATAACAGGGATCTTTACAAGTTACTTAAAAAATATTTTTACTAAAATTACTAATTTTAATATTTTCACAAATTTAACTATATATTAGGTCGTGGTCAACTGGTTGTTCATCTAGCACTCTAACAAATACTACCACTTACTAAACTAACTTTTTGAAAACTCCAAGCATTTTTTAAAGTAATAAGAGTTGGATAAAAATGAGAGTTTAAAATTGACAAATGAAGCATCTGGATTCCAAAACAACACAGGTTGAAAATTCAAAGTTTCTATGAACAGAATACAATCTAGGTACAGACTATATGACAAGAAGAATCTTATTTGTAAAAGAAAAGAATAGTGATATATACTGGCTACAAAGTATTTTGGTTTCATTCAAGCGTATTTAATAATTATTGTTATGCTTAGAATTCTAGACATCATCTACTAGACAATTATAAATAGGGTAGCATTCTTTCATACATTGTCGTATGGCATGCCCTGTATCTGCCACATCCAGGTTAATTGGCCGAGATGTTTTGTCATATGCACAATTCAAGGTAAACCACAGGGGTTGCATTTTTGTAATACTAATTAAATTTATTTTTTCACTGCTCAAAGCTAGTCATAATAGTCATAAAATATAAGCTTTCCCTATTTTGGATTATACCAATCTTTTGTGCCATGTAGCCCTGATATTTTAACTTTAGAGATTCCAGTGAATTATTTATAACAACACATAGAGACTATGCTGCTATTAAGCACTAAACTAGCTTGCCAGACAGTGGAGGATACAAAAGGACAACACAGTTTAAAGGATAAAGTATCTCGCTATCTACATAGCAATCCATATAGCTACATACACACACACACACACACACACACACACACACAAAGGAAAAGTGATTAAATTGTCTTAAATCACAAAGGCTTGTAAGAGCAGGTATATTTTGGGATTGTCATTAGTTCTGGTCAATTGGTTGCCTTTAAATACAAAAAACATTCAAAACTACAATCAATCTAACATTATTTTATAAAGTTTCCTTCATTCATGTGAGTTTACTAAGGTTGTTCTTTAACTAAAAAATTAATGTCTTAGGGCTTAAAGTATTCAAGAAAATGTCTTTGAAAACCTTAGTTTTATTTTAATTTATTTCAGAAAATAGATCTTTGTTATGAGTTCATATGCCGCTATTGTATTAATAATACTATGGAAATCTAAAAATAACAATGAAAATTTGAGTCACTTAGAAATTGACTTCCCTCCCAGTTGAATAATCAATAGTGTTACAAAAATTAACTCAGCTCTAATACTCATTTAAATCTAGATGTACAAGAACCATTTAGGTATGGCTGTGATGAGAACACACACACACACACAAAAGAGGCGGAAGCTGCTTTTCCTTCTCAGACAACTTCATGGAAAGAGTAATTCTCCTCAATCCATTATACAAGGAAATAGTCAATTAAAGAAGTCATTTCATAGCTTGAAGACTGTCCTCTTGATTTCAATTTCCTCATTCATTCAAAGATTCATAAATGAGAAACAGAATTTAAATCTAAATCAAAATTTATGCTTTAAAGGAATTTTAAATGGTAAAAATGATCGGTAGAATTGATTTTTGTGTATTTATTTGGTATCTTGAAGCTTTACTGAATTCATTTATCAAATCTAGGAGTATTTCAGAGAAGTCTTTAAGGTTTTCTAGGTATAGGATTATATCATCAGCAAACAGAGCTTGTTTGATTTCATGTTTGCCTATCTGAATGCCTTTCATTTCTTCCCCTTGCCTGGTTTCCCTGGCAAGGATTTCTAGTATTCAGTTGAATAGAAGTGATAACATTGGGTATTCTTGTCTTGATCCAGTTCTTAGGGGTATGTTTTCAATTTTCCCCATTCAGTGTGATGCTGGCTATGGGTTCACCATATATGGCTTTTATTATTTTGAGGTACATCATTCTATGCCTAGTTTGTTGATCAGTAACATTTCTAAATACCAATAACAATCAAGTTGAGAACCAAATCAAGATGTCAATCCCATTTACATGGTTACAAAAAATAACTCTCAGGAATGTATTTAACTAAAGAGGTGAAAGATCTCTATGAGGAAAACTAGAAAACAGTGATGAAAAAATTATAGATGCCACAAATAAATGAAAAAACATCCCATGTTTATTGATCCAGACAAACAATATTGTTAAAATTACCATACTACCCAAAACAATCTACAGATTCAATTCAGTTCCTATCAAAATCCCAACTACATTTTTTCACAGAACTAGTAAAAACAATGCTAAACTTCACATGGAAGGAAAAAAGAGCCTAAGTAACCAAAAGAAATCCTAAGTAAAAAGAACAAAGCTGGAGGCATTACATTACCTGACTTTATACTAAAAGGCTAGCATAACCAAAAAAACATGCCACTGGTATAAAAATATACACACAGATCAATGAAACAGAATAGAGAACTGAGAAATAAAGCAGCACACCTACAGCCACTTGATCTTTAACAAAGTTGGCAAAAACATGCACTGGGGAAAGGACATCCTATTCAATAAATGGTGCTGACACAATTGGATTACCATATGCAGAAGAATGAGACTGGACCTCTACATCTTACCATATGCAGAATTAGCTCAAGGTGTTCTCAATGAAGAGGCTGAAAATTTTGGGGAAAAATTAACTTACTGTGGGTTACAGAATTAAATATAAGGCCTGAAACTGTAAAAATAATAGAGAAAACCTAGTAAAACTCTTTTGGACATTTTTTCTAGGCAAATCATTCATTACTAAGACCTCAAAAGAAAATGCAACAAAAACAAAAAGAGGCAAATGGGATTTAATTAAACTAAAAAGCTTCTGCACAGCAAAATAAATAATACATCAAGTGAACAGACAACCTGCGGAATGGGAGAAAATAGCGCAAACTATGCATCTGACAAAAGACTAATATAGAGAATCTACAAAGAACTCAAAGAACTCAATAATAAACAAATAAAAATAATCCCTCTAACAAGTGAAAAAGGACGTGAACAGACATTTTTCAAAAGAAGACATACAAATGGCTAACAGGCATAAGAAAAAATGCCCAACATTAATTTTCATCAGAGAAATGAAAATTAAAACTACAATACCATCTTACACCGTCAGAATGGCTATTGCTAAAAAGTCAAAAGCTAACAGATGGTGGTGAGGATGTAGAGAAAAGGTAATGCTTATACACTGTTGGTGGGGATGTAAATTAGTAATACTCTATGGGAAACAGGAAAGATAGTTCTCAAAAAATAGACCTACCATTTGACCCAGCAACCCTGCTACTGGGTATCTAACCTAAAGAAAATAAATCATATTAAAAAGATATCTGCACTGATACGTTAATAGCAGCACTATTCACAGTAACAAAGATATGAAATCAACCTAAGTGTCCAACAACAGATGATTGGATAAAGACAATGTATATATCTATATCTATATCTATATATCTATCTACTACTACATTTTATGTGATAGATATACACATCACATACAATGGAATAGTATTCAGTCATAAAAAATCATGTGTTTTGCAGCAACCTAGATGGAACTGCAAGCCATTATCTTACGTAAAATAACTCAGAAACAGGAAGTCAAATACTGCATGTTCCCACTTACAAGTGGGAGTTAAATAATGTGTAAGCTTGGACATAGAGTGTAGAATAATAGGCATTGGAGACTCATAAGGATGCAAGGGTGGGAGGGGTGCTGAGGAATGAGAAATTACCTAATGGATACAATTTACACTCTTTGGCTGATGGCGCCACTAAAAGCCCAGACTTCACCACTAAGCAATATATCCATGTAACAAAACTGTCCTTGTACTCCCTAAATGTATACAAATATTTTAAAAAGAACTTTTAAAAACAAGAAAATGATCTATGGAAATGTGAATTTCTTCCTTATCTTTTAAGAATTTGTGTACTTTCCATAGAAATGTACTTTACATGTTATTTAAAATTTATATACCCTTTAATGTCTAAAATGACTAATTAATTACATTAGCCATGAGGCAGGAAGAAATGATAGTAATATAATAATGATAACCAAAGAGTAATAGTCTTGAAAATTAAAATATGTAAATTTCATTTTTGTTTTGCATTATCTTTTTAGATATCTTTGAAAAACTTACTCATATTTCAGTGTTCTAAGAATTATAGCTATTAGGATAGAAAATACCTTTTACAAGATCGCTAATAAATTTGATGTATATTATATATTATAGTTAATGCATATATATTCAGGCTTGTCCTTGCGAATTTACATTATTCATACCATTTACTTGATAATGTCAGCTCAGTGATAATTAGCTTTGCCAAAAATTCAGCACAAATGATTTTTGGAAAGAAGCACAACTTATTGATCCAGCATACATTTAAAAATAAAGAAGGAAGTACAGCATACTTATAACAAGCAGCAGATGTACACACACACACACACACACACACACACACATATATTAAAGCAACATGATTTTAATTTACAATCTGTTCAATAATTCATCAGTGTCATGTGCCTCCCCCAAAATGTTTTTATTATATAATTTAGTCCAATCTGAAAATATAAAAATAAAATGTTTAGATGATAGTCCCAGGATATTGAATTCTCTGCTATGTATACATAGTGGATTAAAGGTGACTATAAATTTCTTATCACTTCTTCCATTGAGAAATGAAGTCTGAGAATGAAGCAAAAAAATTACCTTTTGTAACTTTGAGCTTGCGTCTGAAGAGATCTAGATTCTGCATTGGCACTCTTAAAACACTTTCTCCTGGAAACCAGCTGCCATGCTATGAGAAGGTCTCACTCCATCAAAGAATATGTGGAGGGGAACTGTCACACTCTTATTGTTAGACCCAGCTGAGCTACTCACAGAGTGCCAGCACCAACTACTCGTCACAAAATATCCCAGTCCAGTAGAGCTTCCCGGCAGATGATTGTAGTGCCAGCTGAAATCACATAGAGCAGAATAACCACCCAGCTGATTCAAGTCAAAGCACAGGAAAATGAGAGACAAAAATAGCTATTTTGTTTTATCGCTAAGAGTTAGTGGTTTGTTACATGATAATAGATAACTAAAGTAATCTTGAAAGGTCATAGACAAAATGGAGTGTGTTTGCAGAAGTCTAAGCTTTCACATCATCCTGACCCTGTGTTATTATATTTTCAGCCAGCGAACTCAGCCCTGATTAAATTTTGCATTAGTCTTGAGTATGGTTGGCAGCCTGTCATAATCTCATATGTGTTAGCATGGGATCTGAGATTAGTGTTAATGCTGTCAGCTTGGTGTCAAATATGGCATATGTCCTTAGCTCTTTGTAGCAGAGTCTCTGGATCTGCTTCTGATGAGCACTGTAATGCTCTATTGAGATTTATGAGTCCAAATAGAACTTCTCAGTTCTATTCTGAGTCCAGAAATGTGGTTGGGGCCTAGACAACCTGCTTAACACTTTTCAGGCTTGCTCCTGTGAACTTACATTATTTCTTACATTTGTTTTGATTAAATGATGGTCTAGTCTAAATGGAATCAGGGCATGACAAAAAAAGAAAGTGGAATAAAACCTCTGAGAATCCCTGCGATTCAGAAGAATATGAACAAAGGAATGCCAGTAAGGTAAAATAAGAAAATCGAGAGAAAGTAGTGTTATTGAAGTCAAGGGGTGATCCACAGGGCCAAATTTTTAGAAAGGTTAAAGATGATAAAGAACAAAAATCCAAAATTGGAGCCATTAATGAGAAGAGAGTAGTAAGAAAGTCAAGAAAGCAAGAATAAATCAATGTTTCAAGACAATTAGCAGAGAAAAAAAAAAGTTATAAAAATAGAATAAAATAAAATAAAATAAACCACCGAAGTGCATGATTTATCAAATACATAAGAGCTTCTCAGAAGAGATCAGTTATAAATGATGCAAAGATGTATCTGAGTGTGGAATAATGAATTTTAGATTCACGATTTACAACTTGAAGTATTTAACTTAAGGAATACGCTATTATAAATTCCTAAAAGATATTGGCATTGCCAGAACAGAGAACACATGGATTATTTAGAAGCCACATCTGGGTAGTTTTCATTTATTTTCATCTGAAGGTACAGCCAAATTCATCTTAAGCATTTTGTTGTATAATTTTACATGATTTGAGTGTGTATTGGGTACAGTCAAGGGAAATATGTAACTAAAACTTGGGTATGGTCTCACTTCAAAGTGTATTTCTTAAAAAAAAACCTAAGCAACTAATTTATCATGTCAATACCATACACAATTGTTAGTGATCTTAAAATGTAATGTTCAAGCTTCTCATCCTACCTGAGTAGTGTTAGAATGCAGAATACATAGAATATTTTGTTTATCTTGATACTTGGTACTATTCATTGATAAAGAATTGCTTTGCATCCACCGAAGGATCACAAAGTTCAGAGTTTGCAAACAATAGAGCAATGCCACAGTATTCAATTAGATTTTTTTTTCTTGGAAGAAAGAACTATAGAATCTGCATGCTTATGAGTATGGCAAAACATATAAAACTGAGCAATACAAAGCAATTTACCCTCAGAAATAGTTTGTGAACATCTTTGTAGATTGCTTTCAGTATCTAATTAGAAGGGCTTCTTCTGCAGATTAACTTCTGCTAACAGTATTTTAGCTAAGTTCAATGTGAGTAGCAGTTTCCTTTCATGTAATAAATGTTTAGATGTGAAACCTCTATTTTTACAGTCAGGTACTTCCTGGTAAATGGTGACTAGAAATTTCAGGAAGCATTTCAAGAGGCCAAGTCCAAGAAAGAATGGGCCAAGGCTTCGACTATCTGTTTTGTTTAAATATAATCGGAAAACTTAGAAAGACACCTCGAAGGAATTTAGACATTTCTCACTTGTTTGTGATTAAAAACAAATTTTTAAAGACTTCTTTAACTGAAGACACTTAATTAAAGCTAAAGAAGAAAGCTAACCACTTAACAGCAGGGGTACCATGGATACAAATGCTTCATTAATTGGATAAAAGAGAAGAAGAAAAATCTTTCCAAAAATATTACTATGTGCTTCTGAACACATTTTACTAAGAGTATTTTTTTTTTTTTTTTTTTTTTTTGAGACGGAGTCTCGCTCTGTCGCCCAGGCTGGAGTGCTGTGGCCGGATCTCAGCTCACTGCAAGCTCCGCCTCCCAGGTTCCCGCCATTCTCCTGCCTCAGCCTCCCGAGTAGCTGGGACTACAGGCGCCCACCACCTCGCCCGGCAAGTTTTTTGTATTTTTTAGTAGAGACGGGGTTTCACCGTGTTAGCCAGGATGGTCTCGATCTCCTGACCTCATGATCCGCCCGTCTCGGCCTCCCAAAGTGCTGGGATTACAGGCTTGAGCCACCGCGCCCGGCCTACTAAGAGTATTTTTTAATCAACGCTCAGCATTGACTAGGGTGTGACCTCTCATAACCATGGCTTCAAAATACTTTTAGATAACACATCAAATTAAGAAGTGGATGGAAATGAGAATGTAATTTGTTATAATAATAGAGCAAAAGGGCATTATATCTGCTCATGTGTGTAGCATTATAGTCCACTACAAAGCAAAGACTATTCATTCATTCAATCAATGATTCTTTCCCATCTTACCTACAATGTCTTTGGCCCTATGCTAAGTGCTAAGAATAGAGGGGCCAACCATAAAGGCAAGCGGGCAGTTCCAATTTAATGAGATTAGTACCATAACCCAAGTGGGTACAAAAGGGGCCGGAAAGACCAAGGTGACTCAATTAACCCAGATTTGAGAGGACAAAGAACACTCTTCTAAGGAAGCTACTTCTATGCTTACACCTAAGAATGCCAAGGAAGGAGGGAAAGGCATGTTACATTCAGAAAGAATGGTGTATACACAGACCAGAATGCAGAGAGAGCCTGGAGACTTCAGGAACTGCAAGTGAGTCTGTGTGACTGGAAAACACAGAGTAGTGGATGCGAAGTGGTGAAAGCGGGAGCAGAGACTGAAGGCAGAGGCAGGAATCAGTTAATGATAGGCCTCATAAGCTGTGTTAATGAGAGTTATTTTACTTGAAAAATAAAAATGTATGTAATCCAAGTCAACAACTGTAGGTTCTTAGACACTGGGTTCTATTTTTTTAAATATCCCTACACATGTTTATAAACTATGTGAGAAACACAACTAAGTGTACAAAATCCGCTTTTTACATCTATCCAAAGAAGAACTGGACTGGAGATATTAGCAAGAATATCCTCATACAAGCTGACTTAACAACATACCAGGTGACAAAACAACCATTTCATGCAATGGTTGTTTTGAGGGTGATATTACCTGTTATCCTGAACACATTCCTGTTATTTATTACCAATAATAAAATTTAAAAAGGATAAACATGATTGATAATGAAGTCAAATACTCCAGAACAAGAATTTTCAAGGAGGATGGAAAGCTTATTTTGTCTAAACAATACAGTCTACTGTAGACGTGCGAGAAGTCTTGAGGCACATCATGGCAGAGACAACTTTTTTATAGGAAAGGGAGCAGAATATTCTGTATCATGCCCCCTCCAAAAAAAAAAGTTTTTGTAATAGTGATATTATATGCATTATTGGCAAAGCACAACTTTGCCTAATTAGCAAAATAATAATAACAATAATAATAAACAAATGGTGCAAAACTTCATCCACCTATTCTTGAAGAAAGAACTAGTCAGAAAATGAGAGAAACTTTCTTTTTGACTCACTCACTTACCAAGATGTTTGAGGAAACATTCTAATTTACGCAATAATGAGAGGAAATATTGCACTAGCATCTGGTGCATTAACTTGATGAAATGAAAGTAGTCAGTGTACTGATAATACTAAAGGAAGAGGATGAAATAATAATAAGCTAATGATAACAGAATGAATTCTTTAAGGCATAAAAGGTTTAACTTTTGGTGTACTAATCACTAATGGAAGCAATGATAATTTCCCCCTCTAACAAGATATGCCATAAATATCACCTGATAAGCCTCAAAATATATTTTAACTTTAAGAGCTGGATTTTTCCCAAAGATACTCAGTCACATAATGCTATGTATCTTTTAAAATCAGCTATTGCACATGTGCCGTGGAAGATATTATAAGATTTGTAAAAAAAAAAAAAAAAGCAGTTATGCTTTGGAGATAAGAATCCTGCTTTCAAAGGAAGCAGGCTTGCTTCAATGTTCTTCAGTTTATTCTTTTTTACAAAGTTGTAAATATTATTCTCTTGTGGACTAGACTGATACTGATTTTATATATTTTATAACCTTTACTTATGACATAATCCAAATCTTAGAGATGCATTACAAATTTTTCCACTTCCCAGTGCTAGTTATTTTTATCGAAATTGAGCATAATCTTTGAATGGCTTCTTTCTATAGATGTTCCTATTATGGTGTAAAGCCTGAAGGCATTCCCTTTTGGGTTTTGCCATTTATAGTTCTCTCTTTTTTAAAAATCTTTTTATTCACTGCATCATGATCGTGCAAAGACAAGGGAAATAACAGTTTTCTGTTGTGGCACCAAGACAGATTACTTTCAGTTTAAATATACTCCTGGCTAGAAAAATGCAATAAACCATGGGATCTATGGAAATTCACTAAACAATTCTTGGAGTTAAATTGAGGAATTATACATGGACACAAGCATTTGAGTGAGTGATTGCATTTTTTCCTTTGAGAACAGTAAGAATATTTCAGAATTTTCTAGACCAACTCTGTGATGTTGGGAAACATAGTTAATTTCAGTAAATCTATTAAAGCCTGGAGAAAAAGAAAATCAATAAAAAATGTAAATCAGTCTACAGCTTTTCCTGAGAATGTATTTTGGTAAGCAAAGTTCTCTGGCTTTCAAACATTTATAAGAAAGTTCCTAAAGCCCCAAATATGACTATAAAGATACCAATTAATTGTTGGCTTTAATTATCTTAGGCATCCAGAATTATTCTCATGTTCGTCATATCAGAGTATCTCTTATCTGTTTCTTATATAGATTATTCATCATTTGATTATTATACATATCTACCATTATTACCAGTACTTGTTGTGATGTTAATGAGATAAAGAAGTTAAACAGTAACTTGTATTTTCTTTACAATATTTGAAATGAATGACATACTATTTATGGCAGAAAAATCAAGGCACCGTTGACCAAAGTGAAAAAATAGTTGCTAAGACAGACAAATAATTATCTTGAAAAATATATATACATATTGCTAAGAAAAAGTATCCTGATTGGCAAAAGCCAAGTTACCAAAATCAATACCTTAACTTCTATAAAATGATGTTAAAAATGAAAAATTTTAAAATGTTAAAACAGAAAAAAACCTTGATAATCATAATGTTAAGAAAAATAAAATAAAAATAAAGAAAAGGCAGGGAGGAAGGGAGGAAGGAAGGAAGGAAGGAAGGAAGGAAGAGAGGGAGGGAGGGAGGGAGGCAGGCAGGGAGGGAGGGAGGAAGGAAGAAGGAAGGAAGGAAGGAAGGAAGGAAGGAAGGAAGGAAGGAAGGAAGGAAGGAGATAGAAAGAGGAAAGGAAGGAAGGAAAGAAGGAAAGAAGGAAGGAAGGAAGGAAGGAAGGAAGGAAGGAAGGAAGGAAGGAAGGAAGGAAGGAAAGAAGGAAGGAAGGAGATAGAAAGAAGAAAGAAGGAAGGAAGGTAGGAAGGAAGGAAGGAGAGAGAAGAGAGAAAAGAGAGAGAGAGAAAGAGGAAAGAGAAAGAGAGAAGAGAGAAAGAAAGAAGAAAGAAAAAAGAAAATAAAAGAAGAGACTTCTATACCAACCGGATATACTGCCCTTTCAGGTGTGATGGTTAGTTTTATCTGTCTACTTACCTAGGCTACAGTGGCCATTCAATCACACACTAATTTGGATGTTGTTGTTTAGATATGTTATAGATATGGCAAAAATCTACAATCAGTTCACCTTAAGTAAAGGAGATTACCCTTTGATGGTATGTGTGGGCCTTGTCCAATCAATTGAAGGCCTTAAGAAAAAACCCTGGGATTTCCCTGAGAAAAACTTCTGCTTCAACCCTATAGGGTCAACTCCTGCCTGCTAGCCTACCCTACAAATTTCACAACCACATGAGATAATTCCTAAAAATATATAGTATCTGTAAATATGCATATATGTTTATATATGTGTTCACGTATATATGTTATGTGTTTTTGTGTTATTTGTATGTGTCTATATATGTGTGTGTGTGTGTACGTATATACATAAAATCGTTTTTGAACTCTGACTGGTAGACTACAGAAGGTAAGCCTTCCTCAATACTCTCCTTATACTATTCAGGAAACCCTTCCCTGGTATCAGGATCTGATGGAGAAAATTTGCTCACAAGTTTTATGAAGAAGAGAAATTTCCGTTGACATATATAACGAGCTGTTTCTGCATAAAAATGTTTTAGTGGCTGGGTGCGGTGGCCCACACCTGCAATCCCAGCACTTTGGGAGGCTGAGGCAGGTGGATCACGAAGTCAGGTATTCAAGACCAGCTTGGACAACATGGAGAAACCCGGTCTCTGCTAAAAATACCAAAAAATAAAAAAAAATAGCCGGGCATGGTGGCACATGCCTGTAACCCCAGCTACTCAGGAGGCTGAGGCGGATGAATCTCTTGAACTCGGGAAGCAGAGGTTGCAGTGCGCCGAGGTCATGCCATTGCACTCCAGCCTGGATGACAGAGCAAGAGTCTGTCTCAAAAAAAAAAAAAAAAAAAAAAAAAAAAAAAAAATTAGCTTTCGTGGTTGTATTCCCATTAATTTATTTTATTTTCAAAAGATCTGCACAATTCTTGTGTAACTACCTGACAAGATTACTTATTACATATTTTCACAAAAGATCCTGAGGTTCAGATATACATATGATCCTCACAATTTTCTGTCCAAAGATCAGAAGGGTGGAGCTTAAATTGATTCTCATTCTCTCCGTTCCCACAAGACAGTCTCACAGATACATAACAAGAACAGAAATAACTATAAGTGTTTTCTACCTTCTTTGGGAACTGATCTGTATGTACCTATATAATATAAGTACAAGTTGTTTAACAATTGCCATAAAAGTAAACTATGTTATGTAAAAACACCTATTGCTGAAAATATTTGTGTGTGATATATTTATATAAATATATATTAAAATGTGAACATCATATTAGCATATCATATCTTAAACCTCAAATGATATGCAAGTCTAGCACTTATAAAGTACTATACAGTAACTAAGTTTAACTGGGTGGTTTACAAATGTGCCAAATGGGTGACTGAACCCATTTGGTCTTAAAGAACAGGTAGGTCTTCTCACACATACAATTCAGGGGCACACCAAATCTGGGAAAAGTTACAGGCAGTGATTCAGAACTTGTTAAAAAAAAACATTGGGATGTTTAGGGAGCACAAGTAGGCCATCACTAAAGAGGTCAGAGCAAAAGAAAGTTTCACATTTTGCCATTTCAAATGCAACAAACAACACACAACACAACACAACACAACACAAAACTGTGTGCCCATCATCCAGGCTCCTCAGATGATTGCACAGTTTGCACTAGATGCCATCAATAAAGGAAGGTTTACTCAAAAAAGAAGTTGGTATAAATTGCAATAAACAGTAACACTTTAAAATAATTGTCTAATCAATATTAATTCCTCTAGTATCTATTTAACAGCATTAATCACAGTGAACTCATTTAGTATTAATGTGAATGTCACAAGTAATTCAATTGGATTTCCACTGTAATTCAACATTCATTATCTTAACAAGACCATTATTTTACAACGTTACACGGTAAACATGAAAGTAAAAGTAATAAAATCATGCATGAAAGAATTATAATGTAGTGCTATATGTTACAGCTATGTATAATAAACTGTTTTATTCATTTGAAATAGCTCATCGAAGGATGGAATTTATTAGTGGAATATACACACTCCTACATGCCCACAAAACTATGACATCTCACTTATCTATATTTGTCAAAAAAAAGTTGTCTTGTGAAGATATTTGTCAAATATTGAGATTTCTCATTTAAATTCTAACACTTAGTAAAACATGTTATTAACTATTAACTCTCTATCTGCAAAGAGAGATGTGAACATATTTTCCTGTATATTGTGATGGTATGGATGCTCATTGGTCAAGGTTTTTTGTGTTTTTTTTTTTTTTTTTTTTTTTTTTTTTTTTTTTTCCAGCTTTCTCATTGCCAGGTTATCAGCTCTTATATTCCACTCATGTGTAGGAGCTTAATTTAGCTGTCTTCTCCCCACCTTTAATTGCTTCCATTATGCTGAAATCTTAGAAAAAGGAAAAGGAAGAAAGGAAAGAATGGAGGAAGAAAAGATAGAAACATGTTTCGAGTGTGTGTGAGGTGTCGATCAGCAGACCCTAAGAGACGGAATGAGGGCCTCTTCCAGGTATAAATATGAACTCTCATGCACTGATTATATATCACATATTTTAGTTCTGAAAATCTTAAATTTTCTCTGACTTTCAGATTGTGCTCTAGGAAGTTAAGATTTCCATATCCTGATTTCAAGTTAAATTCCTCTGAGATATATCACAAAATGTAAATGCAATATCTAACAATTTATTTTACATTTCTAGTTTGTGTGTAAGTACTCAAGAGAGCGTGTTTTATTCAACTCTGCATATTCCATAGCACCAAGTGCAGTGTTTTACACAATGAACACTCACTGGAGGGGAAGAAAAACAAAGAAGAAAAAGTTTACTCTTTTCCTCATTGGAGGTGCCAAATAAACATGCCAATTACCTAGTAAATCACTCATTTATATGTGTTTTTGTACCACACACTATGTAACGCCATATACAGCATCACCTCTTTCTATACGTCTTGGAAACAATACTTTAAAAAAGTACTTTAAATGAAATCTTATATGAAGCCTTCATATCTTAAAAAAGAATCAGACACTTGATTGAAATGGTGGCCATGGAACCTGAAACCCCACAGCTAGCCCTTTGCTTAAGGATGACAGCAGCCCACAGAGAACCTCCAAGGAACCTCAGGGCTTAAAGAAATGACTTGAAAACAGGTGTCAGTGATATCAGATTCAAATCTAAGTAAAAATTGAGCTATAGAGCTCTGAGTTGTTAGGTGTACAACCTAACTTTTCTGAGCCTGAATTTGTTTGGCTGTAAAAATGAGATTAAATATTTCTAGCAATGAGTGTTGTTGTGAGAAGCAGAATAAGAGATATAATTCCTATCATTTTGTATTGTTATTATTGCTTGTCACTCATTCATTTAATAAAAATGTATTTAATGCCAGTTTGTTTCAAGAATAATTTTAAGCTTTGAGGATAAAGCAGTGAACAAAAGAGACCAAAGGCCTGCCCACATGAAGCTTATTTCTAGCAGTGGCGACAGACACGGATAAGATATAGATAAATGATCATTTCAGATAGTTCTAAGTCATATAAATAAAACAAATTAAATAACTGTTTTTGTCTGTCTAGTATTTAGATAGGGGGCTCAGGGAAAGCATTTCAGATAAAGTGAGGTAGAGAACCACGTAGATATGAGGGGAAAGAGTATTTTTGGTAGAGGGAATGTGACAAGGTACCAAGGTGGGAACATTCAGGATATATATGAGGATCATAATTGGAGGTTGGAGAGGACTGAGGGATAGGAGCTGAGGTCACAACATTATCAGAGATCCATATGGTATAAAACTTCAGGTCATTTTAAGAACTTTGGATTTGACTCTGAGTTAGATAGGAAGATATTGGATGATGTTGAACAGAGATGTGCGTTCATTTAACTCACAGGTTGAACATCACTCTGCCTGCTACATGGGAAAGAGACTGAAATGGGTGGCAGGAAGAGTGAAGGAAAGAGATTAAGGAGGCTCTGCTTTAGGAGACCATGCTGCTTTGACTTGGGAGCTCATGATGGAATTGGAGAAATACATATATATGTTGGAATATATATATATATATATATATATATATATATATATATATATATATAAATAAATAGTTGAAATTGTGATACATATGTATTTGTTATTAAACAATAAATTATATTGCATGATATAATAAACACACAAACACACACACACACGCACACACCCCTTGAACCAGAAAAGATTATATTTGTATTGACGCAGAAATAAAGCTCTAAGAAAATGCTTCATCTTTCCGTTTTCCTCATATGGCATTGCATTTCCCACTGGCATCATTCCTCATACATGGGTACTCCCACTCCAGTATCAGAAGCATAATTGAACTCTCTAAGCCTTCTTTGTGTTATTTGTAAAATGCTCAGCTTTGCTTTTTAGGTAAGAGTGAATCTAATGAGGGAGTTGGAAACGTTTTGAAAACTGTAAAAGTGTCCCCAGTTGTCAGGTACAATCAATATATTATAACCAATTACATTATATTATGCTTTATGATTACATAAATGTTAATTTGTGATTTTTGTGGTCTTTATCACCTACTGACATCTCCATTTCTACTTACTTCAATCTGTTGATTCTTTTCCAGTATATGAAAAAGAATGTCGTTTGAGCTCTAATGTACTTCTTCTACCTTCAGGAGAACGTGTTGTGGGGCAGGCTGTAGGTATATCTGTTGAGGGAGCCCTCTCCAAACCCAGAATAACTATGACATTGCAATATGACATAACAGATCACAGATGGGATAGTGTTATTATCTTTCATGCATATGAGTATGTTGGAAAATATGTTTCTTCATTGTTTCATAGCTTGCCAGTAGCAGTAGACTTTTTTTTTTTTTCCTTTTGGTTTTTCTTTTCTTTTTTTGGTCTAGTGGGTGGTGCTATACAACTTTTATAATTATCCCCTCTGTGTTTCTTACAGCCTCTGCCAATTTATATCATTTTCTTTGTTCTTGTTGTCATGCTCTTCTAACTTTTTCATTTGTTTGTTTTGTTTTGACCCCTAAATTCCACCAAGTTTCCCAATGTGATGCATATTGCATGTTAAAATGATTTCTATGATCCAGTCAGAAGACCATTACATTTGAACTTTTTCTACAAGTGGTGATAGATTCTTTTTTGCATCTTCTGAACAATTTGGCCAGCCCTATTTATAGTTAATGAAAAATTTATGAAACCCTAGCTAAGATAGATAAATGTCATAAAACATTTTTATTGCCTTTGTTTATATCATAAACCTATTTAATAAGGAGAATAAATTAACATGTTAGATGATGTTACTTTTTGAAAAAATTGCAAACTTTCCCTAGAGCAATTCAGTTGTCATGACATTTCTATTTTTAGGATGGTATCTTTTGATAATCTCTTCATACTTTGCATCTAGTTTTTCTTTCCTCATGGAAAAGAAACTATTCAGACTGTCATTGAAATATCTGAAACACATTTACATTGTTTTATTTTAGAATAGTACAATTGAGACATAATTCACATACCATAGAGTTCACAATTTAAAGTATTCAATTCAATGGTTTTTAGTATATTTACAGAGTTGTATAAACATCACCAAAGTCAATTTAAAATATTTGGGGTGATTGTCATCATCGCAAAAAGGAACTTCATGTCCTTTAACAGTTACTCTCCGTTTCTCCCCAGTATCAGGCAAGCACTAATCTACCTTCTGTTTCTATAGATTTGGCTCTTCTGGACATTTCTTATAAATGAAATAATATATGGTCTTTTGTGATAGCTTCTTTCACTTAGTACAAAGTTTTGAGATTCATCCACGTTGTAGCAAATATCAATACTTCCTTTTTATTGCCAGATACTATTCTATTGTGTGGATATGTGACATTGTATTTATTCATTCATAAATTGATGGATATCTGGGAATTTACCCCTTTTTTGCTATTATGAATAATGGCACCATATGCATTTATATCCAAGTTTTCATGTGGACATATATTTTCATTCCTCTTAGGTATATACCTAGAGGTAGAATTGCTGGGTCAAATGTTAACTCTATGTTAACTCAAATGTTAACCTTAGGGTGAATTTCCAGATAGTTTTGCAAAGTGGCTGCACCATTTTTTATTCCCACCAGCAATATGAGGAATAGACTTTCTCCGCATCTTAACCAACACTTGTTATTATCTGTCTTTTTAATTTTAGTTAATCTCATGATTATGAAATAGTATCTTGTTGTGGTTTTGATTTGCATTTCCCTAATGGTTAATGACATTGGACGCTTTTTAAAATTGTATTTATTTATTTATTTAAGACAGAGTTTTGCTCTTGTTGCCCAGGCTGGAGTGCAATGGCACAATCTCAGCTCACTGCAATCTCTGCCTCCCGGGTTCAAGTGATTCTCCTGACTCAGTCTCCCAAGTATCTGGGATTACAGGCATGTACCACCATGCCTGGTTAATTTTGTATTTTCAGTAGAAGTGGAGTTACTCCATGTTGGTCAGGCAGGTCTCGAACTCCCGACCTCTGGTGATCTGCCACCTAGGCCTCCCAAAGTGCTGGGAGTACAGGCATGAGCCACCGTGCCTAGCCTGGACACATTTTTGTGTGCATATTGGCCATTTGTATATCTTTTTTTTTTTTGGTAGAAATTACTTTTATTATGTTAAAATATTTCTTAATGAGTTAGCAATTATTTAGGTGGAGGATGGTCCAGAAAACAAGTTTATGATTAAGTTATCCTTGTCCTTGATTACAGAAATTCATGAATCACACACATCACACTATTCTCTGGAGTAGCTGCTGAAGGTCTGCGAGGCTGTGAGCTTGGAGAAGCTTCTCCTTGCCTGTTAGGCTGCTCCCATCAGATCATGACAAAATGAACATTATTTTTCTCTTTGGAATTAAATCTTGACAACAGTTCGAATGCTCTTTCCAGAATGCATGAGTTCAAAGGCTTTGTTAATTTCATCAAAAGAGAGATTGTGAGTCATAAATTCATCAGCTTTTATCTTTTTGGACATATATTCAGATGCCCAACTTTGGGACACTTTCTATACTCTTCCATCTCTTCCATCCTCCAAAGGCAATGCCTTTCCATGTGTGACCTGTTGCCAGCTGGAATGGATGAGTGGCAATTTCTTCACCTGAAGCAGCTACTCCAACCACCACACTGATGCCCCAGCCCTGGCGACATGCCTCAAGTGCTGCTCTCATGATCTTCACATTACCAGTACATTCAAAGGAATAGTCCACTCCTCCATCAGTGCTCATCATCTCAATGAGCACTTCCTGGATTGGTTTACTAAAATCCTGAGGGCTAATACATTCAGTGGCTCCAAGCTCTTTGGCCCTTGCAAATTTATCTTTATTGATGTCCACACCAATGATCTGCGATGCACCAGTCACTTTGCAGCCCATGGTAACTCCCAATCCAACTCCTCCTAGGCCAAAGACGGCATAAACAGAGCCAGGCTCCACCTTGGCAGTGTTCACAGCAGGACCATAACCAGTGGAAATGCCACAACCTAGGAGACCAACTTTATCCAAAGGTGCTAGAGGATCTATTTTAGCAACAGAGATTATCAGCCACAACTGTGTATTCAGAAAATGTTCTGATTCCAATGTAATGTAAAATTGTCTTTCCTTTGCAAGTAAATCTGCTGGCACCATCTGGCACTAATCCTTTCCCTTGTGTGACTCTTATCTTCTGGAAAGGTTAGTTTTAGGATTTAGACAAAATTTGCATTCTCCACACTGTGGGATATAAAGTGAGATGACAGTGTCACCCGCCTTCAGCTTAGTAACTCACTCGCCAACACTTTGCACAATTCCAGCACCTTCATGTCCCGAGATCACTGGAAAACAACCCTCAGGATCAGCTCTGCTCAGGATATAGGTGTCAGTGTGGCAAACCAGAGTGGCAACAATCTTGATTCGAACTTCATGAGCCTTTGGGAGTGCCACCTCTATCTACTCTATGGAGAGAGGCTTTCCAGCCTCCCAGGCAACTGTAGCCTTGCACTCGATAACCTGGTTCGCCATGACCATGGGTTCTATCCATTTGTATATATTTTTTAGAGAAATGTCTATTCAGATACTTTCTACTTTTAAAAATTATATTATCTGTCTTTTTTAAATAATTGAGTTATAAATATTCTTCATATATTCTAGGTAAAAATATCAAACATTTTACTAACAAAATTTTTCTCCCATTCTGTAGGTTGCCTTTTTATCTCCTTTATGGTATCTTACAAACACAAAACATTTGAATTTTGATGAAGTCTAATTTACCTATTCTATTTCTTATATTACTTCTGCTATTGGTGTCACATTTAAGAAACCATTGCCTAATCCAAGGTCATGAAGAACACCTGTTTCCTTCTAAGAGTTGTATAGTTTTTGCTCTTATAGTTAGGTCTTTGATTGATTTTGAGTTCATTTTTGTATATAGTGTGAGGTAAGTGTACAAATTCATCCTCTTGAATGCAGATGTCCAGTTGTGCAAGCACTGTTTGTTGAAAATATTCTTTACCATGAAACTTTAAGCTTAGTCTAAAGATAACTAGATTTGCAGGGATTTAAGCAGCAAGTTATTATCCCCATGTTACTTGACAAGCATTAGGTAATCACTAATTTTACCTATTTTGTGATGAACTTTATGCTGGCAGATCACTAGGGCCCCTCTCCTCAGTGTGATTATAGTCTAATTAGTTATTTTATAAATTATTAGGCTTAAATAAGATAACATTTTGTATACTAAATATTATTGTCCTGTTTCCAACTCCTATAAGGTAAGTAAATATAAAATTTCTCCTTCTAATTCTTACTGATATCAATTCTTTACTTCCATAATTTTCTTTGCTCTTCCTCCTTCCTCCTCCTCCTCTTCTTTCCCTCCTCCTCCTCCTTCTTCTCTTCCACCCCACCTCATAAGTATAGAGAATTCTATGTATTAGAATTGAATATTCCAACACCTAAGATGCTCCACATTTATGCTTTTATTCTATCAATGTGAGAGAATTGCTTCATCCAAATGTGAATATTAAGCTATTTATTTATTTATTTATTCTATTTTTATCTAAGTGTCTTTTTTCCTTATTGTTCGTTAAGTAAATTTTACTAAGAAATATTTAGAAAACCTCTTCTAATTTTCATGTTCTCCTAAAAATATTCAGTGTTCACAAAAGCTACTCAAACCGTCAAGTACAGTTATTTTTAGTGAGACTGAGAATAATGCAACTAACTCCTATGATATTTTATTACATAAGGCTCCATATCTGCTTATGAGCTAGTTAGAACAGATGTAATACTTGAAATCATAACCACAAGGTTGAATTTGCAAGAGGTGTTTTGTTTCATTGTGTTTCACATCACCTTTGAGGTACTCTGGACACTTACACTTGGGGCTCTATAAAAATAGCAGCAATAACAACGAAAAGAATAGATAAGGACAGTTCCAAGATACTTGTGCAAACCGCTCTCTACACAAATAACCATGTATTTAAATTCCTGTCTCCACCTCTCACAGATTGGGTTGGTCAATTCCTGCAGTTGTTATGGAAGCATCTTTGCAACTTCCTGCAAACTGTAAAACTCTTTGCCTGGATCAGCAGCTCTTGGTCCTATGGTATGCCTGCCTCTAAAAACACCTTTCATAAATGTAGAAGCAATTTCCACTAGAGATCTAAAATGCTAAATCAACTTCTGTTTTAAAATCTAAACCAAAGTAGCTGAAGTTTGTTGTTGCTATTAAGAAGTATTAATTCTTAAAAAGCCTCCAGAGATTATCTGAGAAAGCCACTCAGAATATAAATGCAATTTCTTGTCTGCATTATGTCATCAACCTCTCTACCTTTATTTCCTATAAAGAGAGTGATACCCTTATAATGACATATTCTTTCTTCATTTCTGACCGGTTATATGGTTTGATACATATTTTGCCCATATCACAGAGCAGTTTCTATTCAACTCAAAGAAAGAGATAATCTACATGAACATTACTGAAAATATTACTACCCTATATGGGAATTTAACTGGATTTTTCAAATCTACTGGGCAAGTGGGGATTGAATTTTTCTCAAAATAAAGAAATTCATGCTTGCTCCTTCTGTGGCCTTTCACTGGAGGATCAAAAGAACCACACATATAAAATGAGAGTTTTTTTGTTTTGTTTTTTTTGTTTTTTTTTTGAGACGAGTCTCCCTCTGTCGCCCAGGCTGGAGTGCAGTGGCGCGATCTCGGCTCACTGCAAGCTCCGTCTCCCGGGTTCACGCCATTCTCCTGCCTCAGCCTCCCGAGTAGCTGGGACTACAGGCGCCCACAACCGCGCCCGGCTAATTTTTTGTATTTTTAGTAGAGACGGGGTTTCACCGTGGTCTCGATCTCCTGACCTTGTGATCCGCCCGCCTCGGCCTCCCAAAAGTGCTGGGATTACAGGCGTGAGCCACCGCGCCCGGCTAAAATGAGAGTTTTAAGCCCAGCTGCAGCTTTCTTGCATACTTTTCACACTTGAACCCATGAAAGTGGAAGAAAATATAGTAAGAACATTCTGCTAGATACATGTAAAAGGTGATTTTGATGCTTTAGGGAAATAAAATATCTTAGCAAATTAACTAATACTAGTTTTATTGAACTGACTTTAATATGGCATGAGAAACACTTCTTCTTCTATAGCTACAGTTGAAAATTAAGTTCTCCTCCCATTTATCCATGCACTAGAAGAGACCAAGATATGTGTGGATGGATGCATAGAAGAGAGCACTGAGCCCCCATGATGGATGATTGTGAGAGTGGGCTTTGAGATCTGTAAAAGTTTTGGACTTGATGTCTAATAATACTTATAAGACAGGAGACATTAGAAAATTATATTGACAGTTTCTCCACAGCTGTAAAATAAGTGTCATAATAATACATCCTTCTTAGGATTCCTGTGAATATTAAATAAGGTAATGCATGTACAGCATGCAGAATCATGCCTTGCATAATTTAAGCTCACATTAAAACAATATATTTATTTATAACTGTTGTTGGTGTCTAAAAAATCTCACAGCGAAATCATCACAGTCTTAGGGCAAAACAAAGAAGAATCAAATACAGCTGTTTTACAGACTGAAGAGCAAGAAAAAACATAACTTCCTTCTCCCATCTTCTGTGAGTTTATGTAGGATCTGTGAGAACTCTCTGTGACTGTGTAAAAGGAAAATGCCTGTCATACTACGATACTGTTTGAAAAGTTCAAAAGAAAAAGGTCATATCATGTGCCCAATGCAAATGTAATGTTTTGCTTTCTAGTTAGTTAATTCGTTATACACTAGACTGTTGTACTTTCAAGTGCCTTCAAATGCAAAAGGTATGAGTGCACGCTTTCAGAATTTTGGAGAATGGATGACTGACTTCTTGTAACCAGATTTAAACTGTACCTAGCTTCTGCAAGTCAGGCACACGTATTGATTTAATAATTAAATGCTGTAGTCTCATTCTCTGTTCTACCCATGTGTTTTTCCTCAGGCAGTGAATTTGAATGTTGAAGAATTTGAGAGTCCAGACTTCAGTGGATAGTCAACACTGGTAAAAGAAAGGTACGGTATGTCATGCCAAAACAAATCTAAAAGTATTTGCACTTCTTGTAATCGCAAGCTTAACAAGACACACAATCCTTGCTGGACTTCTCAAATGTCACAAAGGTTTCCAAAGGACAAATATATGTTTATGTTTGCTCCATTGTCTTAGTAATTGTCGAGATTTTTTTCTCATAGAGTAATAGAATTTCAAACCAGGATACTTAGATCTTATAGCCCTATTCTCTCATTTTAAATATTAAAACCTTGAAACTCTGAGAAACTAAATAAGTCAGTTTGTTACATATTCATTTGATCTGAATACCATCTTTTAGGTGAAAAAATGTACAGTGTTATTAAAATACAAAAGTTCATTCAATATGTCTTCATATACCTATCTGTATATATTGCATGTCTTTGTAAGGTGTTTTTATTCTGCACTGCTGTGTCACACACTTTGGAGCCTGGCAGAGGTCAATATGTCTCAGGCACTGTGTAGCTCCCTAGTTGCTACAAATTTCTTCTGTGGGCCCAGACAATATTTCCCTCTGTGTATAAAGGCATATATGGCTAAAACCTACTCTACCTCAAAACTGTTTAGTAATGATAGGATATAATATAAGTAAATTTCACTCAAATATTTCCCAACCTGTGATAGTTATAACATATTCTATAAATAAGTCTACATTTAAAAACCAAACCAAAATTTTCACTGTATTCTAATCTTAATCCAATATTACTCAAACTCAGTTAAAGAGGCCAGATAAAGTATAGGCAACATGCTACTCTCCCTTCATTTTTATCCCTTTCATTCATCCCTAAGTGTTTCTTCTTCAGCTGCTAACAATCCCAACATTTTCCAGTTCCTAAATGAAAGCATTTGGTCATGTATCATGGATGAAAATACATACACAGGAGAAGAAATCTGTCTGCACCTTGCAGACTTGTCAAAATGACCGATTATATAGATAAAGAAAATGCATAAAATACCTCTTCACATGCGTTGTAACCAGAAATACAGGGTGTGAATTATATCTGGATGCTTACATATGAATGATTTAAATTATTGTGACATCTTTGCCTTTTCCAAAATATCACAATGGCAATGAAACCACTGAGTATAATCCTGATAGATTAGAATTCAAGTTTGTTTTGACAAAGTAGCAAGCACAGCCAGAGTGAAAAATGCTGGGTAACTAAGAATACAGGCCCAAAAGGAAGAGAGAACCCCGAGACAGGGTGGCAATCCATTTTAATGGGAATGGGTCTGGATATTGACTTAGAAGACTGGGAGTCAATCTCAGCTTAGTTACTCACTAGTGGTGAAACTCCAGAGAACCATTAAGTGCTAGGCAATGGAAGATGCAAACGTGACTACAACACTTTCTAATGGATAAGATGCCTGTGAATAGATCATTATAATACTATGATAAAAATGCTTCAAAAGAGAAAATAATAACATAGAAAAAAAAGAGAAGGAAACAACACATTCTCTTGAGTTTAATATGTTTTCACAAAGTGGACAAGTTAAAAGAGTAAGTAGGCATTTACCAGATAGGAAACAGAAAGAACATTCAAGGCCAATAGAGCTACAGGTAAAAAGCATGTAGCAGTGAATGAGCATGATAAGAAAAGGAGTTTAAGAAGGTCAGTGAATCTGGAGGCCACTGGTTATAGGGTAATGGAGAATTTGGGCTGAGTGAGCTTGGAAAGCCTGGATTTTAGAGGATTTTGCCTGATACGCATCAGAGTCTTTGAACTCTATCTCACGGACACACCAAATCATATGAAAGGTCTTTTAGGAGAGAAATTACAGGGTTCAATGTGTGATCTACCTAAAGTAACCTTTGCTAAAGTCTGGGGAAACAGTTGTCACTGTAAAATTATGTAGGAGGCCATTTTTAAAAGACTAGGCAAGACATATGGGGGCATATGAGAGACTTGCCTAGGACAGCAATTATGTAATTAGACAGTAAAAGCCAAATTCCAGGAACATTTGTCAGCTGGAATCATTACTTGGGATACAGACTGAATAGTAATGGTTTGTAAGAAATGTTGGAAGTATAATTTTTTAATTTAAGAGAATAGGGTTGAGTTTAAAGTTTTAGAAGCCATCAGTTTATAAATAGTAGCTGCAGCTATGACAGAGGCTAAGTTCTACCAAGAAGAATGTACAGAACACAAAATTTGAAAGGGTGCATTCAGGGGAATACCAACATTGAAAGGATAGGCAGAGGTAGAGGAAAGCCAATTAGGGTTAAACACTAAGATAATCAGAGAAGTAGAAAGATTTCAGGAGTTAGTTGTAGACTAGAGGCTAAATTGAAGAGATGATTTTAGTAATAGAAAGTAATCAAAGAAACACATGTTGCAGAGATCATGTGAGCTGAAGACTCTATAAAGATCCTGCGTGAGAGAAACATCCAGAATAATAATACTGGGGCGAAGCAGAATATTCATTATACTAGAAATATGTCCTTTTATTTGAAGTCAGCTTAATGGTTCTATATATGTTACAACAGGTCATTGAACGTGATCTCAGTAATGATTGCAGTGTTAAGCCTGCAGTACTAAACAGTGTGTCAATTTTCTAGAAACATCTATGGTGTCTTTTTATGTGGCAGAGTTACCATAGTGACAACAAATTAATATGATCTTTCTCAGTTTTATGCACCAATTTTTCTGTTTATTTGAAAGAAATTGTAACTATTATCCATATATTAATACTATTTTTAGCATTATTATTGGGAGAGTCAGCATTTTAGTGATGTAAACAAAAAAGTGATAAACTGTTAACCATAATGTTAATCAATTCCATGAGATCCTATTTCTATGAAGGTCTCAAATATTAGCACTTGGTTCTTCTGTGCAAGTACATTTGCTATTGTGGCAGAGTTGAGATTTAAAAATCAATACTAAAAAAATAAATATTCCAGATATTTTTGCCATAAAAGAACTTAGAAATGTGCTCATGTATGAGAAAAGGAAGATCTGAACTTCACAACTGAAGAAAAAGGTCACATTTCTCTTAATTTACTGCTAAATGGTGGAACATATCTCTTCACATGCATATTCACTGCTACATATTTAGTAAAAACATATTCAAAATAATTCCTTGCATCTAAATCTAATTTTGGCATTATCTAAAATTTAAGTTGCTTAAATTTTATCTCACTTTAAAGATATTAAATTTTGTGTATGAATTGGATCAAAGTATGAAAATACAACTATGTATAGTATCTATTGAACCCACCTAAATATATAACACTTTATATCTTGGTTTTGTTTTCTCCTTATTATATTATGTAAATATATAAAAATTATAAGTAATATAATAATTTAAAATAATTGTTATTTTCTAATGAATATCCACAAAATACCCTCAACTTCTGTGTTGCCTCTCGAAATGCACATTCAGGGTGCATTAGAAACATGCTAGTTTGTCTGTGGTTTTCCGGGAAGCTTTGAGGTTTCAACTTTGATCTCTCCTCTTACACACTGAGATTTTCTCCTGACTCCACTAGCCCAGACAGAATTTCTACCCTTGATCTCTAAGGTAATTTTAAACATACTCTTGACACCAGCATCACTCAGTTGCAAAAGTTTCCCTCTTAACCATCGCGTGTTTACTCTTCAGTTTCTCTGTTGGCCTTTGCTCATCTGGACTCAAAAGTGACTTTTTTAAACTTTCCACCCCCAGGAATAGTTTTTCAGTCATTTAGTTCACATGTTTTCTGCTTTGACTAAAGTATTTTGAGGTCCCATTTTTGTTTCCTCAACTGTTTAAGCTCCTTTATCTGAGGAAACTAGATTTTCTCTTTGATCTGCCAAAGAATCTGTTACATCGTTTGACCACAGGGTGAACTCTACTTAAAGTGACTCCATATTTTTGTGGCACTCTCATTCATCCCTTTTTAAATGCTGCACCTCTGTCAAGGTACTCTGCACCTTGGATATCAAAGTTGTAGGGCTTTTTTGACTAGTTAACCCATTGCTATCAAATCTTATCTCAGAGATTAATCTGTCATTAGTCACTTTTACCTTAGTGTGCCATTAAAAAGTTACTTCAACTGGGGATATTTGAAACTGAGCTCTGTCCTCCAAAGGTGGGAAGAAAAGTGGGAGTTTGTTTGACATAAAACAACAAGTTAATGAACTATTGGAGCTTTTGCAAAGAAGGCCTTTCCAAAGCCTATCAGCCTATAGAATACTTGGTCATTTGCCATTCATTGAAAAGAAACAGATCGGCCAGGCGCGGTGGCTCACGTCTGTAATCCCAGCACTTTGGGAGGCTGAGGCAGATGGATCACCTGAGGTTGGAAGTTTGAGATCAGTCTAACCAACATGGAGAAACCCCGTTTCTACTAACAATACAAAATTAGCCCGACTTGGTGGCACATGCCTGTAATCCCAGCTACTAGGGAGCCTGAGGGAGGAGAATTGCTTGAACCCAGGAGGTGGAGGTTGCAGTGAGTCAGGATCGCACCACTGTACTGCAGCCTGGGCAACAGAGCAAGACTCTGTCTCAAAAAAAAAAAAAAAAAAAAAAGATAACGTACAAGGGAAGAAGATATCCATTAATCTGATCTGTGTCAGTCTTTCACAAAAATTGATGAAGTATACTAATAATTCTATGTACTTTAACCACTACATAGAACTTTCACATGTATTTTCTGACAGATAGTTTCACAGCCTGAGTTAGGTGTTAACATTTTCATCCCAATTTAATAAAGTCAAATTTATAAAGGATAAAGACTTTCAAAGGACATCAATTAGTAGTGATTGAATTTGGAACTCCATTCCAGGTCTTCTGTTGCACATCTTGCTTACTTTTCCCAATACCACAGCTACTATAGGTATGCTTCCAATGCTTCTCTAAACCTACCATTTTCCCAGTCACTTCTTTTCAGCCAATGCTTAGCTTTCAGAATATGAATCTAACACAGCATTAAATGTGTTTAATACCAACTGCAGATGGATTTCATACCAATATTATAAATGCAACTTACAAATAAGTTGAAATAGTTTACTTGGCTTTTATCCTAACCAAGATCATTCTAAATTCGAGGGATCGTGCCAGACCACAATTACTCAAATGTCATTGCTAATATCCTTAAATTATTATTATTCTAGCACTGCCATTTGACTATCAATACTGCCTTTCTTGCAACATTTGCCTGCCTTCTGTAGTTCTTTTTGAACCCATTGCTTTCATTAGCTGCAAAATTCTCACTTGGATCATCTGAATATTCCTATAGTTGATTGGAGTTCCTCTGGCAACAAGGGCTCTTTTACAGAATCACTCATTACTATGGCTCCAAACAGGAAGGTACCAATTTCTGGATTGAATTAAATTAAATTTAAAAGATCTTTAAAAGTTGTCATGGCCTCTAAGGTATTACATATAGAATTTCTGTTACTGATGTCTAACCTAGTTATATTCAATTATTCATTTATTCTAAAAACGTTTATTGTACTAAGCTATTCCAGTTTTCAAAATTATCTCCTAGAAATGTATGCTTGTGTATCACATTTGTTTCTATTAAGGGTCTATTACAAAAATAAACACAAAATATTGCAATGTGAAATTTTAAGTATGCTTGTTTTTAGAGAGATAAAGAGGAAATATTATGAATGTTTAATTTCCTGTTGAAATCGTATTTCTGACATTGGCTTAATGCTGTACATCACTAATCTATTTTTGCATTTGTCTTTTGTCTGAATACAACATGGGCAGGTTAAAAGATGCTGAGGTAAATCCAGTGCTGGAGTTTGAATGTACTCCTTGCTCAGACAGATTCACTATCATAAAATCTCTAACTTTAACTATTGCCTTGAATACTGAGCTTAGGCGTACTTTCCACTGACAATAAACAATTACAGCAGATGAGTAATGATTCTTCATGCCTACTACACTAGTAATCTGCTTGATGTATGTACTACTGCTCAGACCAAGGGGATCTTGAGGATCCACTATCACCCTCCCAAGTACCATCTAGAGGTTCAATATCAAGCAGGCCTCTCTTTTTATGCTACTTTCTTAGATAGAGGCATGTATTTATGAGTACACATATATCCTCACATAAAAGAAACATTTCTCCCACATTGTACATTTTACCAGAATAAGGTCTAGGGAAGTGACAAAATTTTTATAACTTGAAACAATGCCATTTACTGTTTTACCAATACATAGATTAAGAAATGTAGACTTTGCAAAATATTATGGGGGTTAGGAAAAGTCAGAACTCTTCATTTTAAGAAGCATACGATTTAGAGGAGGAGGCAGTCACAGAATAAGGAAATGTTACATGACTACAGTTGCTAGTTAATTATACAGGCAATTTTGTTTAGGAGTTTGGAAATTACTTGAGATTTAGTAGAGAAGGCTTATAAAGGAGAGAGAATTTTATCTGGCTTGAAGGCAACTGTGAAATAAAAAAGAAAAAAAAATCTGAACTTGTATTTTAAATCTAGTCTCTGTCATTTTGTAGCTCTGTGCCTCAGGAAAGGAATTTAGTATGTGCAAGCCATAGTTTCTTAATCTTTAAAATAAACCACTGTTTCAGAGCTTTATTTGGAGATTTCACATAAAATCACAAGCACAGGCCTTGCAGATAGTAGGCTCCCAAAAATGCTACATGAAGATAGTTGGAATTTGCATAAAAGAAAAGGAAATTCCAATCAAGGAAAGTGGGCAAAGTAATAAAGGTGAAAGAAAACAAAATAAATTCAGTCTATGAAGTGTGCCAGTTTGATTGACATGGGGAACAGATATAAGTGAAAAGTAAGGGTCCAGATCGTGAAACCCTCTTCAGCGGAAGTCTAGACTTGACCTTTGGGCAACGGAGAGTAACAAAAAGTATTTCAGCGTGAACATATACTCTCAAAGCAGCATTTTGAAAGTTCAATTCAGAAGCAGAAGTTTTATTTTTCCCTAAGAATTGTATATTTGTAGCCTGAAATATGTTTATGACTATAATAATTTAACCTCAGTCTTCAAATATACCCCTCACAGTGGTCTAAGGATGCAGTGATGCAGAATTGCTTAAGGTAGTACAAATTTATCATTCAGCTAAGAAAATGAAGTACATTAGGGAGAAACAGTTTTTTTCTGAGTATTTGAGGAGGCATTTCAGCATCCTATGGAAATCAGTTGCTGTGTTTTAAGAGGTCTATGTGGTTAAAATGTATACTCTGACAATATAATAATCACAATAGATGAGGCCCCCCAAAATACATTGGAAAATCAAACAGGATACTGTTTTCAAAAGCAGATGTCCAGACTGAGCACTATACTCACCTAAACTGTCCAGGGGGTAAGTCTGGGTAAACTTCGTAACCTGCACTTAAAGGGTGGTGTTGCAAAGGCATCTAAGATGCTTGAAAACAACTATCACAAAGACTGCATAGGGATTTTATTTAGTAGCTCTCTGATCCGCCAAATGCTTATTCTTAACAATGACTATGGCTTTAATGAAGGAGTGTGTGTGTGTGTGTGTTTGTGTGCGTGTGTGTGTGCACGTGGAGGATAAAGAGACAGGATGATTATACATAGTTATTCTTTAGAGTTCTATGCAAGTGACGTTACTGGTATTTCTGAGATGAAGCACCATTTATTATAATTAAATATCAACACTGATTGCTGATGTCTGCCTTGGTTCTTGAAAGAGTTCAAGTCTTTGGTGCAGTCACATTCTTAGTTACTTTGCAAAAACTCTAATGAAGAAAGTGAGAAAGACGTGTTAATATTTAATAAGCCTACTGATCGATTGCTGTGCCTCCTAAAATGTTCATCTCTTTGACTGGTGGGAAATGAACTTCATTAGACTTTCTCTGCCACCTTATAGCTCCTTGTTAACATTTCCCCTTTGGGGTCCCTGAGAAAAAACGCCCAGCTTCTGTTCATGAATCTCTGCCAACCATACTCTCCTGCACTATTTTCTATATTCATTTGTTGAGAAAAGAGGATGTAAATCTCATTCTGCAAGGAAAATATTATCAGTTCTTTGTGATTGAAAGTAAAATTTGTGAAATGGTATTTTTATGATTCATAGAAATAACCAGTAGATTGATTTAATATATGGAAGCTAGTACTATATTTAGTTTCAAGCTATGAATATAAAAAATATTAAGCACTTTCTCATATTTTAGCTTCCTCTTACATGTTTTATTTGAAAAAGCAAAAGAAAAAATGTAGAGCTCTGAAAAAAGAGAAACTACTAGAAAAGATTTGTTTATGTAAAATAGTTACTATAAAATTTCATTTATTTAAACTACTTCAAATGAAAGAGGAAGAAGAAACAGAGAAGCAACACTTACATAGTGCTAGTAGCAAAACAGAAATAATTCTTATTAATAAAATAATTATCAATGTAATGCTTCAAGATATTTTGGCATATAATTTTAGACAATAGGATATATGCATAAAGGACTGACATTAAAGCTGAACTTAACAGTAGAAAGACATGGTTAAATATACTGATAATTTAGTATGTGCCAGGAACTTGTTAAATATTTAATGCACATTATCTCATTTAAGTCTCATAATAAAGAAATGAGATATATACTATATACTATTGGTATTCCTATTTTACCAATGAGAAATCTCAGGAAGAGATTATGTAAAAAAGTTTTTCAAGTTCACACTTTATAAAAAAATGTTTAAGTACCCCAAAGGGGGTCTAAACCAAAGCATTTGGCTTCCAGAGTCCAAGCTTCTAAGAAATTAATAGCTGCATTCACAGATGTAGTCATAGATGCAAGGCCAAGAAGGAATCAGGTGGATTTTCCAATTTTGTAAACTCAACTATTTCCAGAGAAAGCAGAAGAGAAAATGCAAACAGAAAAGCTAAACAGCCAAGAGAAAGGTTGTTTCAGAATTTGTCAAAATGAAAAATCTTTCTTCTTACCAGAGCTCATTTTGGTTATTTCAATCTGAACATTCATGTTCAGAAAACAAAGAGACAGAGAATGAACAAAAGTATTACCTTCCTCTTAATTCTCTAGCTAAAGCAATGGCAGTAATTCTCAGTTATTAAGGAATTGTTTCAAGCCTAGTCCTTTGCTGATGGTGGAATTTTCTTGACTTCCAAGCATTCAAGAACCCAAACTGATGTAAATGTGTTTCCACCAGAATCCATGGCTATATAATTTGCAGAACCCAGTAAAAAACAAAAACTTGAGGCTCAGTATTCATGAGCTATTAAGAATTTCAAAATGTTTACAGGCGAATATTAAACCAATCTTAGACCCCTGTGTCTGCGTTGTTTGTGTAGCCAGGAAGCTTGATTACTCACAGTCAAATTCTGAGTGTTATTCTGTGAATTCTTCAAAGGGAGAAGGCTGTGACCATTTATAGTATGTGCCTTTGGCCGGAAATTTTGAATATTCGTAACATATAATCTTTTAGGTTTCTTCCCTCATTTGAGACAGATTTATTTGTGGCATTCAATTATAACGTTCTTACTTTATTCAGGACACTAAAATAAAAAGACTTTATATTTTCTGCAAGGAAATAAGGATTCCTGTGATTTCTGGATAATCTTTAAAGAGAGAGACTTTGAACAGAGCACATGTTGATGTTATTATTTTCTTCATTTTTAATGTAGTCTATTTCTGGAAAAGCAGTACATAGATCTTTGTGTAACCACCCAAGAGCACTAAAAATAATTAGAGTTTATCCTATTTTTTAATCACAAAGAGAAAACATCATTGCATGTTGGTTTCAGAAGGCATCCATCCAATATGGGGATGGGAGGAGAGAGTTGGAGGAGCAAACATGAAAGGTAATGAAAGCAACATTTTCCTTCTATACCTCACTCAAAATTTCCCCTGCCTCCAATTTTATCATCTCACCATTTTCAATTAGAATTGGCAGGACTGAAACTACGTAATTTTGATGGGGAAAATATTGGCCATGTGAGAATCAAAGGGCGACCCACCAAACACATTAACACCTATATAGAACAAGGTGCAAATAGAAGCTAACCAATAAATATGTACGGAGGTAATAATTTTATTACTAACAGGAAATTTACCAAATATAAACTTATATTATTGTAAGTTATAATATAGAGGAGGGGGGTCAGAATAGGGAAAACTGGATTGTTGAACAATTATTTAATTAATCATAAATTAATTAATTAATCATAAATTAAATATTATTTAGTTAATCATAAATTAGCAATTGCTAGGAGCTAAGCCTTATCATCTATTGTATCCTTCAGAGCTTTATCATATGACTTTGCTTGAATACCTCCAAGGAACACCATTCTCAGATTGCCTAATGTACTTGGCTCCACCTAGAGTTGTGCTTTCTGGAAATCCTGAATAATATACTACTGATGCAATACCACTGAATGTCAACAAACACTTTATTAGCATTTAAAACAAAGCACTATTAGATGTTGTAACTATGTGCTAGGAGGAAGGGGTGAAAAAGGGAATGGGGGATAAAGGGATGACTAAACTGATAAATGTATGAAGAAACAACAAATACCATGAAATAGTATCTTTCATTTTGACTATTATTTGGAGATGAAATATTGAATTAAACCACTGAAAGTATGTTTAAGTTGTGATATGTCATAATATATGTGAAAACAGTTACCATATTGCTTCAATCCCTTCTTGAATTGTGTTTCTGAGGTTTAATTTCTAAGACTTATGCATTTCTCCTCTCTTAACCTTCCCATTCCTCATGAATAATTTTTTGGTAGAATCCCATGTTTTCTGATTATATAGAGACTTAACTTAGTCATGTCCTTTGTTGAATGTTGAATATTTAAATACAGCTTTTATTTTAACTGCAAGCTTTTTCTTGTAGCTCGAGTTTTTGATTTTGAAAAGAATAAATCTCTTCCCAAATGGCTTATGTTTATCTTTAGAAGCAATTTATAAGGAAAATAAATCTGTCATAATCAAGTCACCCCAGACATAGTGGTAAAAGCATTCTAATATCTGGGAAATCCTGCAAAATAAGAAACAATGCTGATTCTGCTCTTAAATGTCACCTAATGGTCTTACATAAGGTTGTCAATTTTCATGTTGGTTGATTGTTACATCTTAGAAAAAAATTAACTGAACTGAAGTATATTCAGCATATACATTGTTTTACAATAATTTTAACATAGTTTTTTCTGGACATTTAACAATTTTCCCACTGATTAAATATGTCTACTCGAATTAGGTGTATTTTCTTTACTATACAACTATCTTAGAGGCATTCTGGGGGCTTTGAGGTATATGTGGGGTTTTGGATTTCATTATTCAGGCTTTTAAAAAATAACAAAATAAAATGCAACCAATGGCAGGATTGACATGAGAACATAATCAAACATCCAGTTATTTTTGAGGAATCGGTTAATTAAATGCTAATGCTGACTGAGCTTGTGTTTTTGTATGTGTTTAATTTTTTTCAAAGGGTTTGTGTATTACATATAGAGTTTGTATGTGTACTCGGGAACAATGCAGTATACAAATTACAAGAATAATTTTTATTCTATGGCAATTGGCTTCATCTTCTCCAATAGTTGCTCAGTGCTACAAATAAATTATAACCGTTAGGTGAATTTGGTCAATTATTTTGATAATAGTTGCAGTGGCAATTAGTACTTTTTGGCCATAATATTAATATTATCTGAGTGAGATAGTAATTTTATGCCATGAGTGGCTATTTGGAATACACGTCATTTTGCTATTAACTTATTATAAACTGAAAAGGAAGTTTTCAGTACCTCAGGCAAGAATTACAAGCAATTTCAAGAATCTTTAAAATTAAAGGATAATGGGAATTTTTGAGATACCTCTGACAAGGTCCATGTTCTCCCAGTGAGGGTCAGAGTTCAATTCCTGAACTCATCCATCACATCCTGACTGGCAAGGGCTGAATAGCTGTAAAGACTGCACAGGAGAAAGGGCTCCCTTGCTGACCTCCTAAATCACTTTCACACACACACAATTCAATAAATACACACATCCACTCACAAACACCATACACAAATAACTACGCATTTTAACTCATTATTAGGACAAGCAAGTTTTAAGATTCTTGGATCCCCAAGGGGTTTATATATTTGAGATTTTCTTTTAAATGTTTATTTTAATCATGTAACAGGAAAACATCATTTCACATCATTATTTCATTAACAAATAATCAGTAGAAAAACACTTTATTGATGTCTTTTGTATACAATGATTTTGAGCGCCACGAGGGGTACACACACAAATAAAGACTGTTTAAGTCAAAACCGCTACTTTTAGTCAGTAAAAACATAACTACTCATCACTCAGAAACCTGTAATCTAATGGTATTTCTTAATAAAATCAGGAATTTAGTGTTAATTTAAAGTGGTTCCAACTGTTGCATTCCACACGTTTCTTGTCTCTTTTTCTTTGGCTGTGATTTTCACGTTAAGGAATATAGGTTAGGTAATTTTCCCTTGAAGTGCTTTCACATCGTCTACTTAGCCTGTTTCACAGAGTAAAACGTATTGCAAATTTTCTTTGTAATTTTTCATTCCTTAACTACAATGTGGGCTCCAATATGGCAGAAACCACCCCGTCCCCATAGTTGATGACCAGGACTGGTATATTGTAAGTTCTCATTCACTATTTGCCAAATTAATTAAATGTAATTGCCCTCTGAAATCCTGGGCCTAAGAAAGTCCTCCCCATAAGTGAAAACAATTGATGACGTAAAAAGTAGCATTCCTCTCAGAAGTACTAAGTGTGCTTTTCAGACAAGGATCAATCCACATCTTTCCTACATAGCAAAGGGGTTTCAAACTATGTAACTTACTTAAAGGCCAAGTAAAGTAACTGGGGGGAGGCTTTTCTCTAGGTTCATGAAATTAAACCAATCTGGGATCCATATTCCATCTTCATAATGAAGAAAAGATTAGACCAAGCTTCCCACTGACAGACCCTGACTTTCATTCACTCCATATTTGTAGTGTCTATCATAGTGCTGGGCATTGTCGGATTTAACACATTTTTCTGAAATTAATTTAACCAAATTCACAAATGCTTTATTCCTCACCAATCTCCTGTTTCAGGTTGTCTTTAAAAGCTAGAAGATAGGGAGGATTCAAACAACATGACATTATTGCATTATTTAAAATTTCATTTAAAAAATAGCTTACCAAGAAACCAAATATGCCAAAAAGAAATCTGTATGATTCCAGCTTCTAAAGACAGTAAATCTGAGTCTTACAAAATACATCATATGTAAAGACATTTTATTATAAAGGTTCTTTTTGAAAATCTCTTCTGCCTAGTGTGGTGGCTCGCACATGTAATCCCAGCATTTTGGGAGGCCAAGGCGAATGGACCACTTGAGGTCAGGAGTTCAAAATCAGCCTGGCTAACATGGTGAAACCCTTCTCTACTAAAAACACAAAAATTGGCCAGTTGTGGTGGTGCGTGCCTGTAATTCCAGCTCCTCAGGACACTGAGGCAGGAGAATCGCTTGAGCCAGGGAGGTGTAGGTTGCGGTGAACCGAGATCAAATCTCTGCACTCCAGCAGGAGCAGGAGAGTGAGACCCTGTCTCAAAAAAAAAAAAAAAAAAAAAAAAGAAAGAGAGAGACAGAAGAAAATCTCTTCTTTACTTAATTACTAATTAGTTAGGGAAAGCCTCATTCAAAAGAAACTTGCAATAAAAATATTAAAAATTCCAGAATAGTCTCAATATTTCTAAAGAAGGAAAAGCAATAATGATAGTGGCTCAATATTACTTACACTGTTTTCTAACTTAACAGAATCTTGTTCTTTACCAAAAATATTTAATTTTCTAAAGTGTGAGAAAATTAGCAAATTAAATAACGGAATTGGCTTTTTTGCTACTTTCTAAAATGCAATATTCTTAGGTTGACCTGAAACACAATTGGTTTAATAAAAAAAAAATTATATAATGAAATTATTAATTAGCATAATTGCCTATCCAGAATTTCAATTATTCTCTAGAATCTCTTTCTTAAAATTTGGAGAAAGATAAAAAGATTTCCTTAAGAAAAAAAATCTCGATAATTTAACTAAAATGCAAAATCCACGTTTTAAAACTTAGAATGATTTGAAGCATCAACATATTCTATGTAAAAATCAACAGTTGCAAATATTCTTACTCAAATTTCTTCTTTCTCATATCTTACCAAAGTGGATAGAAACCTATGTGTGCATGCATGTCCAAACACATGCACATCCTACCTTTTCTGATCTGAGGCTGATAAAATATCTTGTTTTCAATACTGGGGCGGGGGGGGGGGGGGGCGGGTGCAGATTTCATTCAGCTGTAAGGTTATAGCACCCCCTAGCCCTGCCTAACAGAATAGCAGTCAGTTCTGGCAGGAATTGAAGTGTAGTAAAGGAATTTTAAAGAATATGTGTAAAACTTGTGTACTTTAAAAAAGTGTTCTCCATTGAAGACGTATCCTATTTTATTTGGTAGCAACTGCTGTATCTACTATAGTTTAGAATTTCTGGTATATAACCTGTTCTAACCCTGAATAGTACCAATTGATGTTAATATATAAGAAGCTGATTTATTCTAAAGATCATGTGGAGCATAAATGCATCAAACAGATTTCCACTGGTCCTCTAATTTTTCCCCCCAAATAATCAACAAGCCAGACACTTGGGAGTGCAAGTATAAAATATTGGACATGGCTGTGATGGTTATTGGCAAATCTTATACTAATAGGCAACAGCCCTCTGGGGACAAAATATAGGCTGTTGAAAAATATATCTGAATATGACACATGTGGCCACCACTCAGGTAAGATCTTTGTTACTATTCTTTTATTCATATATCATATTTTAAGAAAAAAGTTGAAAGATGAAGGATTCGGATGTGCTTGTAATAAATTCAGACTGTTTTGCTTGTCCCGTCATTGAATCTTCAAGTTTTCCTTATTAAGCTACAATGCCTATTTCCAGCATATCGTACTAGTGCTGATTGTATAGCACCTGTCAGTAGGTATTCGGGAATATAAACCTTAAAGGCTTTGATGGGAATTTAAATGGAACACCAATTTGCCAATGCAGCACTCAAGTCCGTAGTATCTGTGGAGTTCACAGGATTCCAATTAGTCTGACATTTTTTTGCAGACTTCAGAAAAAGAACTATTGTAAAACTTGGAAGCAAACAAAAGATAAGTTTTCTCACCTTATTTGGCCCATATTATAATTTATTCCTCTCTTCGTTCCTGGAATGCTTGAAAGTCATCATTCTTTATTCTGAGATACTGTAAATCTAGATACTGTAAGTCACTTGGTCAATGTACATTAAATTTAATTTAGTCCGACCACTGCTACTATTCAAAGACCAGTAAATTGATTATGTTACTAAAAGGTGATCGCATTGATACTGCTATTTAATGAACTCCATGCTTGTACATTGCTCCTAATGCACACTATTTTAGATCACTTAGTCAACTCCACTCTAATTGAATTTATCATTTGAAACCTTGACTTGATGCTAATGGTCCAAAAATAGCAGAGTCTCTGTAGAGTAGTCCTATCTACAAAATGCTGTATATTGATGTTTTCTTGCAACAAACACTTGTCTTTCTTGTCTATTTGTCAGGACCCGTTGTCAGTTATTGAGGTGCAATTATAAGAAAACTTGCATTTAGGAAAAGATATTATTGACCTCTGCAAATTGACTGGCAACATCAAAATTTGAAAGTGGAGCTCAGGCAGGCTTAATAGGATATATGCAAATTCTCTCCAAATGCAGGCCTGAAACTGTCATATGGCTGTTGTTATTTTAAGATACGCATGATCTCCTCTTTCTGTTCTATCCCCTTTTGTTTCCACTAAATGGAGTCAGTATGTTTGCAAGACTAGTTTGGTTTAAGAGAGATGACAACAGCATTTGCTGGGTTCCACCATGAAGAATCATTACCAGTGCCAGCGGGTTTCACAAATGAGCCCCAGAGAAAAAGTGAAACGGATGTAAAGTGACATTAAAACAGAAAAAAAGGAGTAGAAAAAAGACATGATTTCTCTAGGTTTACAAAATCAAGGCACCATTGTAGAAATTAGAAATGAGCAGAGAATGGTAACTGATTATGCTTTAATTTTTTTTAACGAAAGAGAAACCTAATTTAGTGTTGCATTGTGGTTCAAAAATAACTCCGCATAATTCATAAGGTGCTGTACATGAGGAGAACTCAATTTCCTAATTATGATAATGCATTTTGATAACTTTTATTGAACATAAGCATGCCCATGATTAAATCGCTTAATAGGAAGCTATCTTCCGTTTGGCAGTCATAATTTCAAAGCTATGCTATATACATTTCTGTACAGAAACAAGATGAGGATAACTAACACTGCTTGCCAAAAATGAAATTAGAGAATAAGCTTATGGAGAAATAATTTAATTTACAATAAGAATTTTCAACTGAAAAATTACCATCTATACAATGTTTTGAGCAAAAATTAAGAGGTTTGTCATCGTGGGTTGTACTCAGATAGGTAATACAAGTCAAATAGAAAATCAAACATAATTTTAAAATTTCTCAACTTTTCCAACCCCTCTTTCTTTAAATATGTGTGTTCTGTTATGTTCACCCTCACCAAACAAATTTATTAATTACACCTTTTATCTACACCACATCCCTTCGTTTTTATATGGGGTTTGATGGAGTCCTAAATTCTAGATAATTAAAAATTGTCCATGACTAGGAATGTGCCAAAGCCTGGGAAGAATTTATTTACACTTATATAATCAAAACAGTGAGATTCTTTCCTCCAAAAACAAACAAACAAACAAAACCTCTGTAAGGAATTGTGAAAGGGCTGAAATTTTAGCCTACTTGCAAACTAGTAAGTCAGTCTGCCACAATTTCGTATGTACTGGCAGAAAACAAAACACTCTTGGGTCAGAGACATAGGATTTTATTACTCATGGCACTCAAAGCAGTATGAGCTTCATGTTTGTGTCAGCTCCCTTGTTACTCAAATCCTGCAGAATGACACAAAATGGTACCTGTGGAAGCTTTGCACGCAGAAGGTTTGCATCAGAGCTGAGGAAACTTGAGTTTAGAAAACCTTGAGTTTCTACAATAGACTGGAAGCAAATCTACCTAATCTTTTCCTAGAGGGAAACATTATCTTTATCACACTGGGCAGCCCACAAATCTACCCTTTACTCTGAAGGACACACCATACCTTCTAAGCTGCTTGTTATACAAACATCCATGAGATATAATCTGGAACAAAAGGAATGAGTGCCTCTGCTTGTGCAGTAATATGATAGACTCGTGGAGAAATATCTCCTCAAACTCTCCTTCCTGTGAACTATCACAGATCACATTTTCTGTTCTGTATCATACATTATCTTAAATTCATTTTTTATCAATATATCAAGCCTCCCCAAGTCAACCATAAGCTGCCATTAAAAATAACTCATTTTTACACCAATAGATTTACTTAATTTCTAAGATAATGTCATAACATGATTTGTGCTTAATACATATTTAAGAACAATTACTGATGATGTTGATTGATTAACTGATTGGTGCTAATTGATTGATGGATTGATGGTGGAAATTATACTAAAACTGAAAGATACAGTCAATTTTCTAGAGGTATTGCCCTTATGTTATCAACATCTGGGGTTTTCAGACCCATAGAAAGTTGTATGTTGACATTATGTAGTATCCAGAACTAACTGATTTATAGAGTCTCACCTTTTAATTCATTTTTTTAATGTGATGAAGAAATAATCATTGTTCGTGAAGCTAACTGGGTAAGACACTTGCAAGTTTAGAGAGAAACATTTTGTGTAGAAAATGCCCTTGAGAAGAGAAGAAATACAAATTTAAGATGAAGGGGAAAATGAATTTTAAATGAATTCTAAGCCAAAAGCCATGTTCTTTTTTTTTTTTTTTTTTTTTTTTTTTTTTTTTTGGTAGCCAAAAGGTAGAAAATGTGGTTTGCATGGGGAGTCAGAGACTTATTGCTCAAAGTACTTCACTGTTAAAACTGCTTAGAGTACATTTTGTTGATAAATATATATAGTTTGAAAGTTTCATTGTCTTTAAAATACTGCAACTAGGGACTCCTATAATGTTAAAAATTCCCATTAAAATCAAGATTTTTCAAAGCAGTTTAAGGATAAACAGGTCAAGCATGGTGGCTCACATCTGTCATCACAGCACTTTGGGAGGCTGAGGTGGGAGGATCACTTGAAGCCAGGATTTCAAATCCAAGCCGGGTGTAGCAGGTTCCTGTAATCCCAGTTCTTGGGGAGGCTGAGATGGGAGGATTACTTGAGCCCAGGAGTTTGAGGCTGCAGTGAGCTAGGATCAAGCCATTGCACCCCAGCCTGATCAACAGAAAGAGACCCGGTCTTTTTAAAAAATAAAATAAATAAATACATTTAAAGAAATTTTAAAATGGATTAATAATTAGATGTATGAAATTTTAAAAAGCTTTATCCTTAAAAATAAGATATTATTTTTATGAGCTGAATAACATTTATTTAGTGAAACATAGCAGGGTACACTTTTTACACATATCTTTAAATGAGTCTTCATATGTAAGGTAAACATGAAAAGAATATCAATGTACTTTGCAAATGTCATGGATTTTATTTTGTATGATAAAATAAAGGAAAGCTCTGCAAAGTCTAAACCAAGAAAGGCCCTGTTCTTTTAGAGAGTAAAATAATCATTTGAGATGTAAATATCTGACAAATAAGATAGAGCAGCAAAGGGAATTAAGAAGAGGTTTGGGGAAGAAACGAACAGTTTCTAGTTGTTAAGGTAATTAACCTTTTTTCAGGATCATTAAAAAATGTTATTTTCTACACACTACTAATTTTCTTTCAGGTTATGGAGGTCATTGTTTAGAAGAACAGGAGGGGAAAATATTGAGAGCTGATATTCATCTACCTATGCAAAAGGGACATACAAAAAAATTAACAATCAGTACTAAATTATTTCTTTCTGGCATGTATCTTCCTATTCTGAAATGCTACCTTAGGCCAGTGAAATACACCTATACAAACATCATCCATTGAGGTATTAATTTTGGTGAAAATTATCAATGCAAAATTTGAATATGTCCCACTATCTTCACACTACTTCATATAAGTAGTAGTATTTGTTACTCAATTTTGCATGAAACAATTTGCTCCAGTTGTACTGCAGATACATTTCTTTGTGATTCTGTGTCCCACAGAGCTGATTTCTAAAGCACAGCTACATTAAGGACACAAACTCTGTGCTTGAAGTACTGTCAAAAGAGAGAAATGTTGAAAGGCTAAGATGATGAAATAAATGCCTATAATACTAATTCTGGCCCAATACATGGCCATGCCGACTTCCTTAATTTCTTTTTCTTCTTTTTAAATTTACAGGTAAGGTCTAACTCTATTGCCCAGGCTGGAGTGCAGTGGTATGATCATAGCTCACAACAGCCTTACACTTCTGGACTCAAGCAATCATCCTGCCTCAGCTTCTTGAGTAGCTGGGACTGCAAATGAGGGCCCCCACATCTGGATTATTTATTTTTTTTTTTTTTAATATGGGAATCTCATTATTGTGCCCAGGATGGTATCTAACTCCTGGCCTCCAGTAATCATCCCACCTCAGCCTCCCGAAATGTTGGGATTCCATGTATAAGCCACCTTAATTTCATACTTACTTTAACTTTTCGTGTGTGGAGGTTTATTTTCATAGCCAGAAAGTAAAATAAACTACCTCTGAAATATTTAAGAATCCTTTGATAGGTTTCTTACTGAGGTCCAAATACCACATCAAACAAAAAGTACTTGATCACTTAAATGTAATGAAACTGTTTCTAGCAGGATTGTACCTGGGTTTTATATTGTGTTTATAATAGTTATTATTATTAATAATCAACTATAGGTGAATTACAATATATGCGTTGTTCAATCTACTTTCACAACATCCCCATGAAGGACATATTATCATACTAATATTGCAGCTAAAGAAACAGGTTCTGGTATGTTAGAAAACTTAGCAAAGTTAAGGCAACTAGTAAAAGGCAGCCAGAATTCAATGCCAAGTCCATCTAATTCTAGAACTCATTTGTTGTCCCACAGGACACCATTCTTTCATCTGATAATAATGGAGACTCTAAAGGCCACTTGTAGAAGAAACTAGGTTTATTTGATCTTGGCTACATCATGAAGAAACACTAAATCTGGGATTATACAGGGTTGGAGACATTTTGACCCTACCTTCCACTAATCTTAGTTCTCCAGAATGAGATGTGAATAAAGCTCATACTGCTTGCTGTCACTATTGTACTTATTCTTCTCGTAGTAGCTCAATGTCCATTTCTAAATCATGGCGGGGAAAAAGTTATTTGTTTACAGTTATGGCCATGATAAGCAAAGGGGTCAGGGAGTCAAAAAAAAGTCAAAACAGCTAAGACAATGGTTTATGAATATCTCCTGTAGGGAAAGGATAGGATTCATTATTCTTTTGCAAAAAATACATCAAAATTCTAAGATATTCCATTTTCTTAATTCTTCACATAATCCTAGTATTTCCTTCACTTTGTTTTCCTAATAAATTCATTAGTATTCTTTTAGTATTTTCTGGCTTTCAAAACAAATATGTAAATGTTCTCTTCTTGTTTTCCTACTTCTTGTTTTGCTTTTTAATCGTCTAAGTGAAAAAATAGTCAGTATACTTTATAAAACGTAATTTATTTACCTCAGAAAGAAAAAATAATGCACATATCACACACAATAAAGATGTTCAGAGCAAAATCAGCATAGGAGCATGTTACAAATTTCTTCGTTTTTAAGTTTCGGAAACGTACATTACCAGTTTATTAAAAACTGAATTTATTTCTCAAACATAAGTATAACATAATAAATAAAATTATTTTAAATGTAGATTATAATAAAACACTGCACACTAATATTAAAATATATATTCAAGCATTTCATATGTTTAATAAGCCAATAATCTCAGTTCACTTCTACCAGTCACTGGCTATTTAGGATCCCCCTTGAATCTTTGTAGAGAACTTCTCAGGTTGTTTCATAAGTATTTGTTAACCTACCTTTTCCTCCTGAAACTCAGAGCTCTTAGCAGTACACAGGGACTCTACGAGGAAGTCTTCCCACCTTGTGGAATTGCCTAGAATATTCAATGAGGTAGCATAAAATACATTGGCAAGTTTAACACCGGGCACCTAAGAGGCACTTAGCAATTCCCTTGTGTGAAAAGATAATTTTCAAGATGGTAAAATCATGACTCTCATCAGATACAAAATGAATATCTATCAGAGATTTTATTTAGCTCATTAATTAGTGAGGAAACAAGAAAAATGTTAAAACTGATTTAAATGAAAATGTCTTACAGAGATTTTAATTCCCTACTGGACAAAATTCATTTTTATTTCTATGGACAAGAAACGTTTTCATTGTTACCTGTTTGCTATCACACAGCTTCCATCCCTATAGAGTTGTAAAATAGCCTAGTCAATAAAGACAATCAAAGGTGCCCCAGCTTATAGTAACGGATAACCCCCAGAGAGTTTAGTAGACAATGTTCAGTGCTCCACTGAAAGGACTTACAGGAATCTCATTTGCCATTGGCAAGTCAATTTTTTTTTTTGTCAATCATTCACCCATTTCCAAGACAACTTTTTTTCTGACACTTCCTTTTTCTTAATATCTATTTATTCTAGAACTAAGAATTTATTAATATTGCCATCTTCAGTACTTAGTACATGCTTAGTACTTTAAAAAGCCTGGTTTAATTACACTTTTTAAAGCCACTTCCATTTATACAGAACGTTACCATATGCAAAATACTTTCCTTATGCTTTCTGTCATTGATTCAATTATCTCACACAGAGTATTGAAAAAACAATGACAGTCACAATATTATTTTCAATTCAATTTAATAAATATTTAATGAGCACCTACCACATTCATACTCACTGTAAAAAGAAAGAAAGCTAACTACATGTGTCTGGATTTGTATCTTTTCACTTTTTCTTCTTGATGGTATGTTGCGCTTTGCTTTTATATCATCCCTTTAACATCATTACCATGGAAACACTTTTGGGGCTATAATTCTACTTTTTATAAGGAGTTCCTAGTCTGATTACCAAAAGACCATATAAGAATCATACCTATCTCCTCCTGGTTTCCACTGCCACCTTCACAACAGCCCTCTCAACAGGCTTACGAAGTATTGTCGTATTGTCAATTGCTCCAAGAAACAGCTCAAAGCGAAAGAAGACTGAGGACAGAATCATGAGGTCATACACATTTAGAGGGACGCCACTGCTATTCTGATGTTCAGTCTAAGAGCCAATTTCTAGCCTCTCCTGACTTTGTCTTTTCCTAACAAGTCAACAAACTTTGTATCCTTTGAGAGTTTCACCCTTAAACCTGGCTTCAAAGTAAAGAAAGTGGTGTTTCTCTAAAGAGTTCCCCTTTGCCTTGCTTCTTCCGAAGATAAGCATTTTAGGAAAAAAAGAAACTAGTTCTAGAAGTCCAGGACAGATATGGGTATTTTGAATAAATGAGGCCTGAAATTGGGTGCATTATTTGGAAGAAAATGTAACTCAGAGAGGCCAAATAATTTATTCATATTTGCAAGAGTAGTAGAGGTAGGATTTGAACTCAAGACTTAAGGTTTGCATAGAAATCATAGCACTGACAGCTTAGATTTTGGAATAAAAAAAAGAAAAACTTCTATTTGCATTAAGACCAACCACGCTCTGTGACTTTGAGCTACTTACCTAGCTTTCCTTAATGTCATGATTTTTTTTCCAGAAATAGTAATAATATGTATCTACTAAGGTAATTTTCAAAATTAAATTAGATACTGCCTGAAAGTCATGTAATCAATAATGTTTTAGCTTTCAATATTATTATCTCTAGTTAATCAGGGTTGTCAAAGCTTTTACTGCTAATCAATACAATGAACTCAGTAGGTAATTACAAAAATAATACACATCAAGGAGTTACACAGGTTAAGATAGTTTTTAAAGTTTATATGATTGTGGCTAAAAACATCTATGGGTTTCTGCTTTCAAAATATTTTTAGGCAGAAAGTGTAATTCACCAATAATTTTCATCATAGCTCTCCAATTCTTTTTTGATTTCTACCCCTCCTTTAAGTGACACTTAACTCCATATTAGAAAATGCCCCTTCCTGGCTCTGGACAATTCATATAATCACTTGACTCAACTATGTAATTTTCATTTTTAAGAAAGTGACCCACCATCTCAATTGTCACAGCCCTAAAACAAAACAAAACAAAACAAAAAATCTTATGTGCACATTACTCACTTTAGAGTTAAAAAAATGCTGTATGTTTTTTAACATTTCTTCTTTGCATATGCTCTTACAGAGGTGCGCATGCCCTTAATTGTGCTGAAAGTGGGGAAGAGCTCATCTGTGTCTTAGTGGGCTCAATCCTTGTGGTGCCCCACATCGAAGTTGGATTTCTATAGGACCAATTTTTAAATCTCAGCATCTTTTCCCATAGAACTCAGGTCAGAACTTTTAGATAGATTTGAACAGTAAACTACTGACTTCCATTCATTTATTTCAGTTTATCAATGGTCCAAATTATGACAGAGATTCCTTTTCCACTGTGGATAAATCATTTCTTCTTAGCAATACTTTTTTTTTTTCTTTCCAATTTTTATTTTAGGTTCAAGGAGCACATGTGCAGATTTGTTACATGGGTAAATTGCACATTGTCAGGTTTGGTGTGTAGATATTTTGTTTTCCAGGTAATCAGCATAATACCTAATAGGTAGTTTTTTAATACTCACCCTCCTCCCTCTCTTCACCCTCAAGTAGGCCCCAGTATCTATTGGTCATTTTTTGAGTGTATGTGTACTCAATAGCTCCCGGGGAGAACACGTGTTTAGTTCCCAGTGAGAACATGTGTCATTTGTTTTTTTGTTATTGCTGTTCCTGTGTTAATTCACTTGGGATAATAGAGAATGGCCCACAACTCCATCCATGTTACTGCAAAGGGCATGGTCTCATTCTTCTATTTTTTTGTTTTTTGAGATGGAGTCTCGCTCTGTCACCAGGATGGAGTGCAGTGGCGCAATCTTGGATCACTGCAACCTCCACCTCCCAGGTTCAAGCGATTCTCCGGCTTCAGCCTCTGAAGTAGCTGGGACTACAGGCATGCGCCACTATGCCCAGCTAATTTTGTACTTTTGGTAGAGACAAGGTTTCACCATGTTGGCCAGGATGGTCTCAATCTCATGATCTCATAATCCACCCGCCTCAGCCTCCCAAAGTGCTGGGATTACAGACATGAGCCACCATACCCGTCCCGGTCTCATTCTTTTTTATGGCTATGTAGTATTCCACAGTATATTTGTCCCACATTTTCTTTATCCAGTCCACCATTGATGAGCATCTAGGTGGATTCCATGTCTTTGTCATTGTGACTAGTGCTGTTGTGAACATACCCATGGATGTGTCTTTATGGTAGAATAGTTTATATTCCTTCGGGCATATACCCAGTAATGTGATTTCTGGGTCAAATGGCAGTTCTGTTTTAAGTTCTTTGAGAAACATCCAGACTGAGTTCCACAGTGGGTGAATTAATTTATGTTCCCACTAGCAGTGTGTAAGGATTTCCTTTGCTCCACTACCTTGCCAGTGTCTGTTATTTTTTGACTTTTTAATACTAGCCATTCTAGCTGGTGTGAAATGGTATCTCATTGTGATTTTGATTTGCATTTCCCTAATGGTTAGTGATATTGATTATTTGTTCATATCCTTGTTGGCCACCCATATATCTTCTTTTAAGAAGTATCTGTTCATGTCCTTTGCCCACTTATTAATGGGGTTGATTTTTCCTTGTAAATTTGTTTAAGTTTATTCTAGATTCTGGCTATTGGACCTTTGTCAGATACATAGTTTGCAAGTATTTTATTCTATTCTGTAGGTTTTCCATTTACTCTGTTGATAGTTTATTTTGCTGTCCATAAGCTCCTTAGTTTAATTAGGTCCCATTTGTCCATTTTTGTTTTCATTGTACTTGTATTTCGTGTCTTCGTCATGAAGTGTTTGCCATAGCCAATATCCAGAATGGTATTTCCCAGTTTTTTTTGTTTTTTTTGTTTTTTTTAGGGATTTTATAGTATTAAGTTTTACACTTTTAAGTCTTTAACCCATTTTGAGTTGATTTTTGTATAACGTATAAGGTAGTGTTCTAGTTTCAATCTTCTGCTTATGGCTAGCCAGTTATCCAAGCACCATGTATAGGGATTCCTTTTCCCATTGCTTGTTCTTGTTGGCTTTGCTGAAGATTTGATGGCGGTAGATGTGCAGCTTTTCTTCTGAGTTCTCTAACCTGTTCCATTGATCTGTGTGTCTGTTTTCATACCAGTACCATGCTGTTTTAGTTACTGTAGCTTTGTAGTATAGTTTGAAGTTGGGTAGTGTGATGCCTCCAGCTTTGTTCTTTCGCTTGGGATTGCTTTAGCTATTCAGGCTCTTTTGGTCCCAAATGATTTTTAGAATTTTTTTTCTAGTTCTGTGAAAAATATAATTGGTAGTTTGATAGGAATAGCACTGAATCTGTAAATTGACCATTTTTAACAATATTGATTCTTCATATCCATGAATATGGAATGTTTTTCCATTTGTTTGTGTCATCTCTACCTCAACAATAATGTTTGCCTGAGATTTTCTAACCCTCATTCTCCCCCAATCATCGTTGACTAGTAATTTCCTATTCAGACCTTCAGTTCTACTTTTACAAACTCATGTAAGATGGAAAAAAATTGACCCAACCTTGGCCAAAGACAGAAACTTTGTTCATGTTATAATATATAAAATATTTTTGGGAAAAAAATATCATCCTTGATAAGAGGCTTAATTAATTTTCAAATATGCTTTAACAGAAATAAGACCCTTCTGAGAACTCAGCTACTCACCCATTCAGTGGACTGTTAACCTTGAGAGGAACCTAACTACCTTGAACCAGTCTTGAAGGCATTGTTTAATAATTCTTAACTAGTTTTTTTCCTCTTATGAAGTACAATAATGAGCTAACCATTCACTTTTCCTATAGTATGTTTCAAAAGAAAGGAAATTTAATCTTTCAAGTGACTAACTACAAGTCTTCTTCCCTGCACCAAGATTGTAATAAAAAGGTTGACACATGTACAACACTAAATTGTCTGAAAAAAGTGCATTATGGTATTTTTTTAAAATTACTTTTTGTTTTGTATTTCATCCCTTCTCCCATCCCACTGGCTTGTAAATTTTTTGATGGCAGGGATATAAACATTTTTTTAACTTTTTATTTTTAAGTCTTGGTACCTAGCACACTATCTAGCATGTAGTAACTGCTAAACAGTTTTGCTGACTTGATGAAGATCAAACAAAAAGAATTAGAAACAACTAGAGAAGTAGGGCATAAAGCAATATGAAGAAAACAAGAAATAAAGTTGGTATCTCAATGTGTTTCAGACCAGCTGGAAAGCTATTCCAATACAACAGGTCAAGTGCATAATGAAATTTCAAGGAGTAAGTCATTCAGGTTCTGAGAAAGTACCTGTCCAAGAAGCATATAGAAAACATTTGCTGAGTTACAAACGTGAAAACATATTGAAGGTGGCTAAAAAAAATTGAAAATAATATAAATAATATTTACTGTTTAGGCCAGAATAGCGAGACCATAATATACTCCAAGGCTTCTTCAGAAGCACAGAAGGGAAAACTACTGCTGAGTTTTACTATAGAGCCAGCACATGTGTAGAAAACCTGACATACAGATGTTTTTAATATGGCACCATCCTTAACATTTGATTTTAATGTAATTTTAACATTATTGTCGTCTGGAGAACCAGATTACCAGATTCCTTGTGCCATCCAGGTATTCAGAGGAAACCAGAGCCAGATTAGTAGAGCAATGAAATGTGCGACATAAGACTAGGATTGGAAATTTTTATGAAATACAGGAGATGCCAGTCTGCTCAAGAGCTGTTTTATAGCAGTCTTGTATAGGGTGGTCACAAGCAGGGAAGGCAGAAGTGCTTTAAGATAGAACTGGAGCATGTCCTCATGTGGCCTCTTTGCCGAGACATGTGGCAGCAAAGGAGACACTAGTCACATAGCAACCAGAAGATATCAGCTTGTTTTTCTTTTACAAATGAACGTCACTACAAGGAGATATAGTTGTTTCTGCTAGCGACAGGAGGCAGAGAAATTCTAGGCAGAAAAGGGTGGGTTCCTGACAAAACTTCCACCCTGAAGCCTGAAGCCGCGGCCCAAAGTGAGAACTTGCGTCCCTGTTTTCCCACTGAAGTGGTGTTTTTTCCAAAACTACCCATGGCCCCGCCGGGACCCATCCTGTGCCAATAAAAAAATCCAAACTCAGCTGGCAGAGATTGGAGAAGCAGCTGGACGTCAGCGACTACAGTTGGACATCCGAGAGAAGCGGCTTGACTTCAGAGGGACAGCTTGACAGTGTAACTTCGGAGAAGAATTTTTGCCAGAGACGGCCAGACTTCAAGGAAGATTAAGACTTCAAGGAAGATTACTTTCCCTCCCGTCTCCTCTTCAGCTCCCCTTCCTACTGAGAGCCACCTGCATCAGCAATAAAATCTTCCACATTTACCATCTTTCAATTCGTTCGGGTGATTTCATTTCTCCCAAAGGCTGGACAAGAGCTCAGGCACCACGAGTGCGAATGAAAAAGGCTGTCACACTGACTCTTTGCCCTCACAGGCAGAAGGCAGCCATCTCATGAGAAAAGGCAAAGGGTCCACTGAGCTATGAACAATTAAGCCATCCACGGACAGCAGAGCTAAAAGAGCACTGTCGTAACACTCCCTCTGGGGTTTCAGGGATCGCGGGCACCTCCACCAGATGCTGCTGCAGGGCTGGCACGGAGTTGGCTCCTGCCGGTGCGTTTGCCCCAGCTCCTGCACCTGCTCACCTGTTCACTCGTCCCGTGAGGGGTGGAACACAGCAGTCCACGTGAGTGGAGTTCATTCCTGCAAGCACCAGAGCGGCCAGCTGACTCCAGCGCTCCTGTAGTCCAGTTCCTGCCTCGTTTGTTCGCACACTTCCTTCAGCGAGGAATTGAGAGCTGCGGGCTCAGTAAATGGAGCACCCCCTTGGTGAGTCTTGCGAAGATCAATTAGACAGAAGCCAGAGAACTGAGACAATGTTCCTGTTTTTTTTTTGTTTGTTTTTTGTTTTTGTTTTTGTCTTTGTCTTTGTTTTGATATGAAGTCACGCTCTGTCACCCAGGCTGGAGTGCAAAAACCGGATCTCATCTCACTGCAACCTCCACCTCCTGGGTTCAAGCGATTCTTGCGCCTCAGCCTCGCCAGTAGCTAAGATTACAGGCGTGGGCCACCATGCCTGGCTAGTTTTTGTATTTTTAGTAGAGTCGGGGTTTCACCATGTTGGCCAGGCTGGTCTCGAACTCCTGACGTCAGGTGATCTGCACGCCTCCGCCTCCCAAACAATATTCAAATTTTGCTTACGCTCACTGAGGAACAGCAAACATTTATTTGCTTTTTAAAAAATTTTTAGCACCAAAGCATAAAACACAAAACAAAAACAACCAATGGGCCATCTAAAACAACAATAGATAATTACATAAGGCTTACTTTATGCTTGACACTATTCCATATGTTTTATAATTTATTTTTAAATTCACTTAGTTCTCAAAACAAGCCTATGAAGTAGGTTCTGTCAATATGCTATCTTATAGATGAGGTAGCTGAGAGATTGGGAGGTTAAATGATTTTTCTAATGTCATATAGTTGGTAGAGTAAGCACACAGGCAGCCTAGGCTGTAAAATATGTGCTCTCAACATATATTTGCCCCTCAATTTTACTTAATGATCTTCTTTCATAAAATCTTCATTTATTACCTCAAGTAACTTTACAGTATTCTTCTCAGTTTTATTTTTAAGAAAGATTTTCTTAGAAAACATAATCAACTAGTTAAGATCTGGGAATCTGTTCTGCGATGGAGACTAAGTAGGATAACTACTGAAAATCTTTTTCCTCATCTGGTTAATGGTAACAGTAGTATTTTCTGTCTTGTTGGGTTTTTATTACAAAGTTAAAATGTAAATTGTCTAGTACTGTTCTTGATAAATGACATATCTATGCCCATGTCTAGATTTACATTTAGATACAGATTTAATAATATAGATATATAGATTGATAGATATAGATACTATCATTACTGATAAGGTTACAATTATTAAATTAGAAATGAGAAAAGTGAGAGTCAAACATTAAGTTATCTTCGTTAATCACGGATCTCTTTGACACCAAAATATGGAAGCCACCAACTTTTTATAGATTTATTTAACCCTAATATATCATGAAGATCCAAAAGACATGTGAATGAAAAAGAGTCTAATAGCTATAAATTATAGGTAGATGATTGACAGATACAGATAAACAAACCTAGCTCCATTTTAAATTGCATGTCTATTAAAACTTTGAAGTCTTTTTCTTTAATCATCGATTTTTACATCCTAAAACTGCTCTACACACCTTGCCAAATTTTCCCTCTTATGCTTGCCTACCCGCAGGTCCTGCCTCTCTGTACTTTTTCTCTACACTCCTTCTTTCATTATGTGCATCTCTTTATCAGTTTCATCTACCTAGCCATTCACCCATAAAGCACACACCAGTGTCTTTTGTTTTATTGTATAATATTCTCTGTAATAAATCCAGTAGTTCCTAGAGAAGATCAAGTGCTTTTCCAGATACATGCATTTGCATTGTCTTCTGTGAAAGTGTTTTGCATTTGCTTATTATTCAAAGTAATTGTCAGATTTTAGAACAATCTGAGACAATGTCTGTTGTGCCTATTTGTTAAACTATTTTTTCCACAAGTTAAAAATATTTATAACCAAGAAACATAACTGTTGTCTCTGGTAGGTTCTCATATTCTCTGTGCATCTTTTCTCTCCTTTATGTTCAACTATTTACACAATTGAAATCAAAGGACCTTTTGCTCTACCTCTACTAGGCTGCATTCACTGAGATTATCTCAAGGCTCTTTAATCTCATTGTGTGTAAAATTCGTTCATACGTCTGAAATACATGTTTTACTAGAACTTAAATATGTTGCAGCACATTAAAAAGACATTTTTAAGTTAAAAAAAAAACCTAGAGAAACAGCAAAACGAAGGTTTGTTGTTCCCAGGATAGAGTCTAATTCAGCTGCAGCAGCAAGATTGGATGAACGTTTTCTAAAAACATGAACTCCCACAAAGTATAAAAAAGCTTCTATAAGTGTGGGTGAGTTCTGTTCATTGACCAAAAAATCCTTTACATTTCAAGGAGTACTGAGCTACAATCCTGAATCATGAATACAGACGTTTCTCAAGCCACTTGTGATAAGCTCATTTCTAGTATCATACACACTAGTTGACACCAAATAAAACTTCTCTTTCATATCAGAGTTAAACTGTAAATAAACTTCTACTTGGTCTTTTGCATTACATACTAGGAAGTCCAACTGAGTGCAAGAGAAGTCTTATAATCTCTGTGTTCGACTATTGTTGCAAGCTACTATGCTCCAGGGCCCCATGCTCTCAGCAAAGAAAAAAAAATACATTTGAATTACGTTATCGGGTTCGATCAGTGCACTATATTTTGTCTGCCCAGGAACTGACACATATTGAAAAGGTACAATTTACATATATAGAAGCAGGAGCAAAACTATACATTTTTACTATGGCTGTCAGTGTAAGTCTGTATATCTGGAAGTAATGTCTACTCAAGACAATAGGTCAAAATAGGTAGCTTCAGTCCGTGACTTCTGAATTTCCAGAATTGTTGAGTGCTAAGTTGTTATTTGTTAATGCCCTCTTTATTTGTTTACTTTGAGTTTTCCATATTAAACAATTATTTATGTTCAGCCTCTAATTTCTGTTATATATACTAAGGAGAAAACACCTGAAATGCTTATTAGACTTGTGCTATGAAAAGATATTTCTTGTTATTTCTTATTTCTCACTTCTAATACAATATACAATGGTTCATAACTCTAATTTCTAGAAAATATTGCTGGATTTTGGTGGAACGTATATACATATAATATAATATATTAGGCTCATAATTAATAGCAATGTTCTTTGAGAGCCTAGGAATTTGAAATCAGAATATTTGAATTTACGTCCTGATTACACCATTTATGAGCTAAAGAACCTAGAAAAAGTCAGGTTCTCAGAGCCTAAGTTTTCTCAGCAGCTGTGGAGCAAATAAGATAGTATATGAGAAAGACTTTTAGAAATTACATTATGACACAAGTGCTTGTATTTGTTATTATTATATCTTATGGGAAAATATTTGAAGAATTTGATTTTTCGTTTGTTCTTTACATATACAAGAAAAAAGCAGAAAGAATTGTCCATTTGACCTTCATACCCTGAGCATTTCTGGTCAAATTAAGCACTTTCATCTTACATGTTTTTAAATACTTTTAAATGATAACATAAGAGCAAATGTGTGAAACCCTGTTGCTATTCAAAGTGTCAGTCAGTTCATAGTCACGCTAACAGCCCCATAACAAGGCTAAGGAAGCGTTTTATTCCTCATTTAAGTATTTGACTTTATTCCAACCTGACCCAATTCACTTGACACTATCTAAACTGCAGGTGGCTAGTTAGTTGTGTAATTACAGTTCCACGGTTTCAGTTTAATACTTTGGACTCAATTTAGTTGTACAAAGGAATGCAAGATTGCCACATAGATTAGTTCTTTAAAGACTTTTGATCCTTTTGTATTTTAATAAATTTTCCAAATGCTATTATTGCTTCTCTTAAAGACTTGATTCTTGAAAGCTTTTGCTCTTTACAAGCTTAATATCTGCTGAAAAAAGCTGCAGAAAAATGTTCAATAATGGAAATGCTAAGCCTTCATTCTCATAATCAACATAAGCTTTGAATCTTTATCAAACTTTTATCAACTGTTCATTACATTCTATCCTTTAAGCTCATGCTGACTTCACTATTGAACTCTTCATTACGAAGTTATATTTCTTTGTTTTGCTTTGGCAAACATTGTGTGTGTGCGTGTGTGTGTGTGTGTGTGTGTGTGTGTCAGTGTCTGTTCGCTTTTGGAGAGACTGTTATTTTTATTTTTTACTATTATACAATTTTATTGGTGTCCCAAGTAAATAAAAGTTTTCAACTTAAAAATATTCACACATAACTAGCAAAGGATAAAGTACTAGCAAAGGATGAAGTAGATAATTTATATTCCAGTTAGGTTATAATTTTCTTATAGTTAAATTTACCTCAAAAAACACATAGCATGATAGTTTTCCAGATGACTTTTAAGTATTTACCTTCATCTACCTCTGCCCTAGTTTATATAAATGAAAGTCACCCTTGTGTGACTTATTTATTATCTTCTCTTTTTTTTTTTTTTTGAGATGGAGTCTCTCTCTGTGGCCCAGGCTGGAGTGCAGTGGGGCAATCTCGCTCACTGCAAGCTTCACCTTCCGGTTCACACATTCTCCTGCCTCAGCCTTCCAAACAGCTGGGACTACAGGCGCCAACCACCACGCCCAGCTAATTTTTTGTAATTTTTAGTAGAGACGGGGTTTCACCGTGTTAGCCAGGATGATCTCGATCTCCTGACCTCATGATCCGCCCGCCTCGGCCTCCCAAAGTGCTGGGATTACAGGCGTGAGCCACCGCACCCAGCTGTGCTTTATTATCTTCTATACTTAAACATCTAGGTTATTGGTAGCTAAAATAGTGAAAGTTCTTTGAGTTAAAATGCTTTTGTGGTTACACATTTATTTATCCACCTAATTGTTCAACAATCATTTATTTGGCATCTGTTCTGCACTAGGAACTACTTTGGGTACTCTACAAAGGGGCGAAGCTGAAAATGACATATTCCTTGCTTTGGGAGGGCTCAGGGTCTGGTGAGTAAGATACATTGTTAAATATACAAAAGTAAGTACGTTAAAAAATGTGACATGTAAGAACTGACACGTCTGTGACTTTTTCTGCCTCAGAGATCAGGGGGAAATTTCATAGAGAACGATATTTGAGCTGAATTAAAAAGGCAAGAAAACACCCGAAATTTTTTTTAATAATTTAAGAAAGGAAATATATAAAAGGTTAAAACTTCATTCCAGAGAAGAATAAGTTGTTAGTTTTTGAATACTACTGACTCTGACTTTTCCTTATTTTAAGTGAGTTAGAGTTTTCTCCCATTTCATTCTATGTAAGTCTCTGGAAATTGCATTTGCAGAGCATTCCAAAAGAGCTTGAGCCCGGGGCAAAACCATGGCTTTTTATTCAGGCTCTTGTAGCTTCATGGATGCATAATTTGAAGAATTATTTCAGCTGCTTAAGCTAATTGAGAAACTCAGAAGAATAAGAGTGATTATTAGTCGTTTTAATAATTTAAAATGTATTTCTTATTTGTAGAGTTATATTATAGATTCACCCTATATGCTTTGCCAGTTGGTGCGTATACATTTTTATAATGTATTGTTGTCGATAAAAATAAGTTGCTTTCTAATTGTGTGCGTGTGTGTGCCACAGAATTTTAAAGAGCAGTGCCACAGAATTTCCTTTTGTGTCTGTGGGATACCAAGATCCAATCTTGTGTTCATTCATATGATGATGTCAGGAAATATCATTTCCTAATATTTACTGTGTATTATAATTACCTACTTTTAACTTTGCATTTTTGCATATGCAACCCTTACTCTTAGACACATTAGTAAGTATTAAGGTACTAAGAGCATACCTTGAACTTTGAAAACCTTGCTACAGATTTTTTAAAAGTCACATGCTCTCAGTTCTTTCTGTCTAGGTGAGCTTCACTTCTAGTTTTTCTGAAGTGTCAGAAAATCTTGTTTAGGTAAATAAAATATAATTTTAACAGAGCTGCATATTGGTTATATTTTAAATTTTTTTTTTGAGCTCTGTCCTTTCTTGGCTCATTGTGACAAGGACTTTGCAATACCTGTCAGGGTTGTATTTCAATGATACTCGGACTACTGACCTGAGCAGACTGTGCTGGAATATGCAGGGACACTTGCCTTAGTGCTAAAGGCACATCCTGCTCATCTGTACATCCTGTCTTTTTCTCCTCTCATTCCACCTTTTCTAATATTTTTGATGTACGGTTTCGAATGATACAACTACAAATAGACTTATGATGGTAAAGTAGTTTATATATAGAATTGCTCAAGTAAGGTTTCCCTGGAGCAGATTGTTTTCCCTCCTTTTAACAAAATCAATAGCCCATTTGAACTTAGAGCCCTTTATCTCCCGAAAAGAAATAACGATTTTGAGGTATTCTGTATACAGGGGAATGTTCCCTAGTTAGATATCAGAGCTTCTTTTATGAAGCAGCACTCCCTACTTGGGACAACTCAAAAAATGATGAGGGCAGCAAGGAGCTGACCTCTTCCTCGCCTCTTCATCTTGGCGTTTTATGTGTTGCTATAGGATCCTCTAAAATTAATAGTATTCAATTATGATTATAAAGCTACAAAATTTAAATGTAATACTTGAAAAAGACAATTCTCATGTATTATTTGCCTCCTATGTGCTAGGTACTTTTGTGATTGTGCTGAAATACCAGAATCCTGAAAGATATCAGTCTCACTACTTATTTTGTATCTGTGGAAGAACAGATGCTAATTCAGGTTCACCTATTTGTCCACGTTCTCACTGTGGTAAAACCAAGACTCATACAATCTGTGCTTTCTCCAAAAAATCACCCTCTCAATTTGGAAATACTATAACTAGACTATTATAATAATGGATTAGAAAATGATTTTTTATTCAAAATCAATGAGGAAACTGTATGTGGTAAAGAATGTCAGATCAAGAAAAAAAAAGACACTAGATGAAGAAAAATTTCAATAAAACTGCTTGTTCAAGGACATTTTTCACTAAAATGTAATATATTTTTCTGATGTCAACATTCTTAAAAGAGCAAGACATTTATTTCAATTTAACTGAAATTTAATGAGCACCCTTGATGTGCCTCCAACATTGTGATAGATGGTAAGATCCATTGAATCCAAAGTGGAACTACACTAAGCTATGGAGGTTTTCCCTTCAGATCCAAGGCCCTCGGTAAAGGAAATAGGTATTTGAAGCTCTCGGGTCTTTGAGGTTGAAAAATAAAGCCACAGGCACCATTGAATTCTATAAAAAAGGCTATAAAACTCTTACTTCTCTGGGACTTTCCTTTAAAACACCCATACACATAATTCTTGAATCTTTACAACTGTAACAAGAACTACCCAAATATGATTTTTGTCACCAGAACTTCCTAACCTTTAGTGCTATTGGCTGAGGAGAAAGGTTCATGAGATCACAAGTTTGGGATTGCTAATAATTTTTCTAAATCTTTCTTACTGACAACAGATATAAATTGTTTAATGTGACACTCTCTCCAACTTGGGCACTCTATGTGTCATATTCTTAAAGCCATTATCTTTGTCACCCAGACTAGTATCTACTTTCACTTATTTATTCCCCCAATAAATGAGAGTTGAACAACTAAATTCTATACCACGGAATCATGTTTGACTCCTCTGTGTCATATCTTACATTCAAAGGATCAGTACATTTGTCTGATGCTACTTCCTAAATCTATACAGAAACTAATCACTACTTCACCTATATCACCATGGCACAAATCCTTATGATATTTTGCCTGAACAATTTCCAATGACTTTCCAATCAACTTCCTGGCTTTTACATTCTCTCTCCCTTAAACACTCTACTTTTAACAAAACAACAGGCAATCTTCAGATCACTTCTGATCCAACTTTATTGACTTCCTGCTTCACCTACTATCAAATCTTTTCAAACGTGTACAAGTTGTATTACATCTGTTTTCTGCTATTTTTCTGACCCCATCTTTGATCACTCTTTTCCTCTCATTCTGTTCCATAAGATGTTGTTCCATCTTGCTACATTAGATTATTGAGAACAGAAGTGTCTGTTTTGTTCACTGCTGTTATCCCCACGTTTACAGAACCTAAAATGGTATATGGCACATATTAAGGGAATATTTAACACTCAAAGAGGGTCAAGAGATAATTGTATAGTTTTCGAAATATGAATTCTCATGCACATTTTTAGTTTAAATAAGGGCATGTATTTAAAAATGCTACATTTTTTCCTCAAAGCACTGTTTCCAAGTAAAAGTTAAAAGTCTGGTGCAAAAACCATGTCTCAAGCTAAGAGGTTTTTTCCAATAGGTTGTTGATCACTCCAATACCATTGCACTTTGTATCTCAACCTATTTAGGAGGATAATCCTTTTAGTGTTGGGATGTGCTGTTTGTGCAGTGAAAAATATTTGTTATTATAGGTGTGATTAATATAAATAGCAATAGTTTATTTTCTTAAATTATCTAAGTGAACTTTAAAATATATAGGTTTTTAGCACCCTTTAAAGGAGGACATTGTGTGTCTGTTCTTAGGTTAGCTCTCTGTATAGACATTTGTATAGATGTTTATTCAACTATTTTACATGGATAAATACTAGCACATGCAGTGAAAAGTCTACTCTACTGCCCACGAGTCAATATGTCCTAGTTATCACCCTCCCAACTCAGTTTTGATAAAATCCAAATTTTTTTTTCTTTTTAGAAATTCTCTAGTTCAGAAGGAAGTAGAATATAGTCCTCTCCAAAGTTTCCAGAATATTAATAAAAACATTATGTTGTCCATAAAACTGTAGGTGTATTTTGAACCAATTTTATACCAATCTTTTATTTTGAATGCTCATAGCTTTGACTTTGGCACAGGCTACAAGAAATACACTTTATAAGTCTCTTGCTCCCAAGTCTGTAAATTGCACATTCTGAAAAACTGGCTCTTTCTGCGCAGAACATAGAGATTGAATGCAAGGCTATAATTCACTTTCAGGTTTTCTGCTGATGACATAAACCACTGAAACTTGTTGGTTTATGAACAACAACAGGACACAGAGACTGAATTATGGCATGTGTCAGTGATGAGAGATAAAGAATTGGCATCCACAACCCAAAGATAATAGTTTTATTCCATTACATTTGAGACATAGAAAAAAAACCCAAGATTTGTAAACATTTAAGAAATAGTTCATCTTTAAAAAATTGTATAGTTTATGAAAAGAAAATACCAAATCTATGCTCAAAAGAAAATAAAACAGAGATGATGCAAGAAAGTCCATAGACAGACCTGGCATTTTACATAACTGAGATGTTTCTGAATTTGCTGAAAAATTACAATTTCTCCCTTTTAGGAGTAGCCACCTTACAAAGCTTTATACGAGCTTATTCACTGCCCAGGCTTTGGGAAGTGAAACACTTAATAATAGTGCAAGAAGATTTGTCTTTTGTATTTCTTGATGTCTTTGAGAAGAAGCGAGAATATAGGCAGAATAAGTAAAAGCCACAATATGCTACTTTACAAGGGTAGTCATTAAAGTCCATTCTTACAGCATTCTTTACCTTTAAAGTTTCCAAAATGGTGCAGGCACCAAGTGTAAAACAGTGAGCTGAGCTGAGCTACAAAGTTATGCAGAAGCAGACACTAAACTACAAGCTATGTGCTAATTTGGTTTCCCCAGAGGCAACTCTCCAGGTAAGGGTTGTAGGGTAGGTACTTTACTTGGGAGGTACTGAGAACATGGGTAGGGAGAGAAGAAGTGTTACAGAAAAGAAAGGTAGCTACTAAGTGGCAGTTTATTAAACTTCCATGGCTACTGGAGCTTAATCTCACAGAGAAACTGGGCAACAGTGTAAAGCAGTGCCTTAGTGTTATTGCACAGGAGGACAGAGGAGCTGGGTTAGTACATATCATACAGTCATTGGTTAAATATCGCCTAGAGTGAAGGTGGGCCATGTTAATGTAGACGAAGCCTGCAGGCCTAGAAGAAAGATGCTGGCAATTAGAAGTCAAGGTCAGAGGGCTATGGACAGGGCACTTTAAATGTCAGCCATAGAGAAAATGTTTGGGGACATTGTCACGGAGTTTGGGAGCCAGGGTGGGCTTGATTTCTAGTCTCAGCTTTTCCATTCGTAAGTAATGCTATTGTGAGCAAGCCCCAATCTCCCTGCATTTCTGCAAAAGAAATACTTGAGGCAAATAATTTTTAACCAGCCACCCCTTGTGATATTGTACAGACTTGGAGTTTTCCATGGTGTCAAATTATTACATTTCTTAGGGCTGAGATCTTATGTTTGAGGATTCAAGGCCTACTTAGTGTCTATCACTTGACGCTGTCGGGGCTCAGAACACAATACCCCAAAGGATGGCACCTTGGCATGCTGAGTATTTTGAACTGAAGGATATTGGAAGGGCCTCAGAAGCAAAGTCTCTCCGACCGTCCCTTGATCTCCTGTCTCCCACACCTCTTACTTCCTCAAACCAAGTCATAGATACTAGAATTTGTCTTCTCCAAAGGGATCATAGAAACTAAAACTCTTCTCCCACAAAGCAAGCCATAAAACCCCCCAAAGCCACTCTCTTTCTTCTCCCTTCTTTTGCAAACACTCTGATTTCAGAGGGGTCCTGCCCTATACTAGGGGAAAGGAATACTATGCAGAAAAGCCAAGAAGAATCTGAACAAACGGACAATGCTAGGTTTCCCCTGCCAATCTCCAGTAGACTATACCCTTTTGTCCAATTGCATTTCTCCACAGTTGTATATTCTTCATGTGACCTAAGCATAAAATGAGTTTCCCCTGGATCTTTGGGTCTTTATTTCTGAGGATTCCCAGGTCACATAAAACTGTAATTAAATACATTTGTTATGTTTGCCCTTTGTTAACCTGTCTTTTGTTACAGCAGTGTTGGCCATGACCCTATGATGCGTGGGGAAAGGTATCACCCCTCTCTGTCCCTAACCCTCTTTGTGCTTCACACACCCTTCTCACACCTACCTCCACATATGGGTAAATGGTGCCCACATCCACCCACCTCTTTAAGATTCTGATGTCTTCTTGCCCTACAGTCAATTTGTTCTAAGTCATCTTGATTCTGCCACCATGATACATGTCAAATCTGACCATTGTCACCTTAACCCAACCCGTTATGACCTGTGGCTAGCCTGAAAAAGAGCATTCCATGATTTTCCTATAATCTTTTCTTCACAAAAGAGCCAGTGTGCCCTTTACAACATGAATCTGTTTTGTTGCTTCAGAAAATTTCTCTTATAATGAGATTAAATTCACATTCTTTACCATGACCTACAAAGCAGACCCTTTATTTTCTCCTCTGTTTAACTCTCCCATATCATTTCTCACCACTCTTCCTTTACTTTTTGCTACTTCTGATACTTCAGCCATCTTTCTCCCTCTATTGCAAAACAATCTTATTCTCTTCTCACTGTCTAACTTACCTAAAATGCTTTTCTTCAATCTCAGCAGGATTATATCCCTTCAGGTTTCACCCTAAATTCTCCTTTTTCAGAGAAAGTGCTAAAATTGTACTCCCAAGGGATCACTATATATTCCACATTTTATTTTATTTTATTCAGAAAGAAAATATTATTTATTATCAGAAAGTATCATTATCAGAAAGCATTATTATTATTACTACTATCAGAAAGTATCATTTATTTTAGTTTTCTCTTTATTTTCTACTTTCTCCCAATGGAATTTAAGTTCCATGAAAGCCAACCTTTAATTACTCATTTCTGTGCCCTCAATACTCAATGCAAGAAACTCGATAATGGATAGATACTCAATGAATATTTGTCTAGTGAATTACGGCTCTTTCATAAATTGTTGCTGATTTTAACTGAATAGAACTCCTAATTTTTAGATATATTCATTGATGCCTTGGAATTCAAGGATATGAGATACAATATACCTGGTATAAATCCTCTATGTAGAAGTTACTGAGGTGTCACTCTACAAAATTAACTTCAAGGAATGTTTTGGTAGGCCTAATCATTATTTGAGGTCTCCCCAATGATGCTCATATTCTAGTTCTATAAATATGTTAGATTACATGACAAAGGAAAATCAAGGTTACAAATGGATTTAAAGTTGCTCATTAGCTGTCTTTAGAGAGATTGAAGTGAATAATCTGAGTAGGCTCAATGTAATCACAAGCATTCTTTTTTTATTATTATTATACTTTAAGTTCTAGGGTACATGTGCACAACGTGCAGGTTTGTTACATATGTATACATGTGCCATGTTGGTGTGCTGCACCCATCCACTCGTCAGCACCCATCAACTCGTCATTTACATCAGTTATAACTCCCAATACCATCCCTCCCCACACCCCCTCCCCATAATAGGCCCCGGTGTGTGATGTTCCCCTTCCCATGTCCAAATGATCTCATTGTTCAATTCCCACCTATGAGTGAGAACATGCGGTGTTTGGTTTTCTGTTCTTGCAAAAGTTTGCTGAGAATGATGGTTTCCAGCTGCACCCATGTCCCTACAAAGGACACGAACTCATCTTTTTTTATGGCTGCATAGTATTCCATGGTGTATATGTGCCATATTTTCTTAATCCAGTCTGTCACTGATGGACATTTGGGTTGATTCCAAGTCTTTGCTATTGAATCACAAGCATTCTTACAAATGGAAAAGAAAGGGAGAAGAGAAGAGGAAGGTACAGTGGTGACTACAGAAGAATGACCTGAGAATATTCAATACTTCTGTCTTCCCTTTTGAAGATAGAAACCACAAACCAAGGAATTGAGGTGGCATCAAGACACTGGACAAGGCCCTGCTGAGATCTTAGTTTTAGTCCAATGAGACCCAGTTTGGACTTCTGACCTCCAGAACTGTACAATAATAAGTTTGCGTTGTTTAAGCTGTTAAATTGGTGATGATTTGTTAAAGCAATCATAGGAAATTGATACAGCTAGTGAGGGCACTGACACAACAGCTGACAATGGAGGAAATGAAGAATGATAAAATAAACTTGAAGAGCTGAGAAATATTATTTCCATCTCAAATATAAATACATGCCTTAAGTAGTTCCAAATTAGAATAGTTCTATGGAAATGGTGTGTGTTTAAATTTATCCTTGCCTTTGAAGAGATCATCATGAGAGCCCTATGAGTTCTTACTATTCCCATTTTACAGATGAATAACCTGAGGTAGTGAGAGGCTGAGTGCTTTGTCAAAAGCTACACAAAAAATAAGCAGCAAATTCAGGACAGGAAACTGTAGGTATTATATGAGAGTGACAATAATCTTTCCTTGAGGGCTGTAGAACTATATAATTCTAAGGATGGTCAATGGTATGGTTTGGCTCTGTGTCCACAACCAAAGTGCTAATAATGCTGTGGACAACGAAGTCCAGGCTGAGGTGGTCTCAGATGGAGATGAGGAACTTCTTGGGAATTGGAGCAAATGTGACTTTTCCTTGCTTTAACAAAGAGACTGGCAGCATTTCGCCTCTGCCCTAGAGATCTGTGAAACTTTGAACTGGAGAGAGATGATCTGAAATTAGAACTTACATTTAAAAGGGAAGCAGAGCACAAAAGTGTGGAACATTTGCACCCTGATAATGTAATAGGAAAGAAAAACCAATTTTCTGGGGGTAAATTCAAGCATAAGTAACAAGGAGCCAAATGTTAACAGCCAAGACAATGGGGAAAATGTCTCCAGGGCATGTGGCAGCCCCTTCCATCACAGGCCTGGAGGCCTTGGGAGAAAAAAATTTGTTTCCTAGGCCTGACCCAGGGTCCCCACCGTTGCACGAAGCTTCCGGACTTAGTGCTCTGTGTCCCAGTCGCTCCAGCTCCAGCTGGGGCTAAAAGGGGCCAAAGTACAGCTCAGACTGTTGCTTCAGATGTTACTTCGGAAGGTGCAAGGGCCAAGCCTTAGCAGCTTCCATGTGGTGATGGGTCTGTGGGTGTACAGAAGTCAAGAATTGAGGTTTGGGAACCTCTGCCTAGATTTTAGAGGGTGTATGGAAATGTTGGGATATCCAGGCAGAAATTTGCTGCAGGGATTGAGCCCTCATGAAGAACCTCTGCTTAAGGCAGTGCAGAAGGTAAATGTGGAGTTTGAAGCCCTCAAACAGAGTCCCTACTGGGACACTGTTTAGTGGAACTAAGAGAAGAAAGCCACTGTCCTCTAGACCCCAGAATGGTAGATCCACCAACAGTTTGCACCATGTGCCTGGAAAAGCCACAGGTGCTCAATGCCATTCAGTAAGGGAGGTGCCCAAGGCCATGGGAGCCTACCCCTTGCATCAGTGTGTCCTGGATGTGAGACGTGAAGTCAAAGGAGATCATTTTGGAACTTTAAGCTTTAATGACTGCCTCACTGGATTTTAGATTTACATGGGGCCTTTAGCTTCTTTATTTTGGCTATTTTTTTTCCATTTGGAATGGGTGTATTAACCCAATGCCTGTACCCCCATTGTATCTTGGAAGTAATTGACTTGTTTTTGATTTTACAGTTCATAGTCAGAAGGGACTTGCCTTGTCTCAGATGTGACTTTGGACTTGACATTTTGGGTTAATGCTAGAATGAGTTAAGACTTTGGGGGACTGTTGGGAAGGCATGATTTGCTTTGAAATGTGAAAAAGACGTGTGATTTGGGAGGGGTCAGGGGCAGAATGATATACTTTGGCTCTGGGTCCCCACCCAAATTCATCTCAAATTGTAATCCTCATGTGTCGAGGGAGGGAGGGACCTCTAATCTCCACATGTTAGGGGAAGGAGCTGATTGGATCACGGGGGTGGTTTCCCTCATGCTCTTCTCATAATAGTAAGGGAGTTCTGACAAGATCTGATGGTTTTATAAGTGCTTGAGTTCCTCCTTCACACACTGAATCTCACCTGCCACCATATAAGACATGCCCAGTTCTCCTTCTGCCGTGATTGTAAGTTCCCTGAGGCCTCCCTAGCCATACTGAACTGTGAGTCAATTAAAGCTCTTTTCTTTATAAATTACCCAGTCTTGGGCAGTTCTTTATAGCTGTGTGAAAACAGACTAATACTGTCATGAAACCAGTAGTTAATAAATCAATGAAAATATATGAAAAATCAACTTAAAAAGAAAGAATAACTTCTGTCTACTTCCATTTTGTTAGTATAATCAGTAGATCTATATGTGATTTAATATGTTTATACCTTTTAAAAATGTTTACTTTTTTAAATCCAAAGAGGTGTTTGTAAACAACAGAAACACGGAAAATAGAAGTAGGTAAGAGAAGTCACACTAACATTGGCAAAGCTCTTTCAAGTACTTAATATGTAAAAAGAAAGTCTAATTCAGAAAGAAGAATATTACATTTATCAAACAAATATAATCCTTTATTTAAGAGAGTTATAATTACTGGTTGCAGCAAAATGACATCATTCAGTTCCTGACACTGATTCTGTGTTCAACAATCAATCTTCTGAATTATTGTTTTTGTTTTCTTTACCAAATATTAATACATAAATTAATAAAATTCAATATGCCTCTGTATATTTTCTCTAGTCCCTGCATCCACCCCATCAGGTTGGTACTTATTAAACCCATTTTGCAGATTAGAAACAGAAGATTTAAAAATAGCACTTTAAAAAATGTCATCAAAATCCTTTATCTCCCACATGTTTTTACCAAGAAAAAAATGTATCTCCTAGTGAGACTGAGTAGACACAGAAAGAGTGGGCCTTTTAGAGAGAGCGAGTAGTCAGGTAGTTCTCATCATAAATTAATACATTCACATTCTGTATTTTTATTTTTTAGGTGTTTTGTGAACAGTTGTATGAAACCAAAATGGAATCAAGAACTGGACTTAGACAGATTGGAGCATAAGATCACAACTGCTGTGAAGACATCAATTATGACCAGACATCCTTTACAAAACGACATCCCTCTAACCCTGCACAATTTTTCAAATTGTAACAGAACACAAGCCTTCCAATGCCAGTTTTTTGTTTTTGTATTTTTCAGATTAGACAACAATGTACCTGAGGAAAACAAAGTGAAGAAAATACAAGGCATGAGGGTTACAGTAACTTTCATGGGAATGGCAATTCTTCACTTACATGGTAAATATCAAAGCACTGAAACCCAAAAGCAGTGGAATGGGTAGGATTATTAGACAAAACATAAGACACCCAGTGAACAATGAATAGTTTTTAGTACAGCCATCTACCAAATACTGCATGGTACTAGCCCTGTGAATGCCCACTCTCGCTATTTTGGTTGGGATACACTTAGACTACAAAAGTTTTTGTTGTCTATTTGCAATTAAAATTTATCCAACCATCCTGACTTTTTTTTTTTTTTTTTTTTTTTTTTTGAGACGGAGTCTCGCTCTGTCACCCAGGCTGGAGTGCAGTGGTGTGATCTTGACTCACTGAAACCTCTGCCTCCTGGGTTCAAGCAATTCTCCTGCCTCAGCTTCCTGAGTAGCTGGGATAACAGTCATGTGCCACCACGCCTGGCTAAGTTTTGTATTTTTAGTAAAGACAGGATTTCACCATGTTGGTCAGGCTGGTCTCGAACTTCTGACCTCGTGATCCTCCCACCTCGGCCTCCCAAAGTGCTGGGATTACAGACATGAGCCACCGTGCTAGGCCTGACTTTTTATTTGCAAAATCTGGCAGCCTTAGGAATGAGGGCTGGACTAAAAGGACATTTGTATGGAAATGTATAAGCAAACAGCTCAGTTGATGAATTCGAACCTCGGTTTCCAGTGGAAATCCAAGAATCACTATAATTTAAATTTCCAAGGCTACATAAAGGCAATACCATATAGAGCAATGCTTTAGAACTCTTTCAGTGGAGTCATATTTGAGTCCTGGCTTCTCTAACTCATATCCTACTGGTGTGACTCTATGCAAGTTATTTCCCGTGTCTTAATGTCAATCTCTTCATAGTTAAAAATGGAGACAATAATCCCTTGGTGTTTTACAAGGATTAAATGAAATAATTCACAAAAATAAATTTTAAAATAACATTGAGTAAAACATATACAAGAATCCCCTTGAGAATTGGGGGTTGCAGTGAGCTGAGATGGCACCACTGCACTGCAGCCTGGTAACAAAGCAAGACTCTGTCTCACAAAAAAAGAAAGAAATAAATAAAAATAATCCCCTTGATTCTGTTGCTCATGGGCTATAATTTTTAGCACATCTTAGAATGACTAACAGTTAAAAACATGTCAATAAATCACATTGTTGATAACTGCAGGTAGAGCAACACTAAACATCAAATCCTCCATACAGTTAATAAGAAACTGTCTAAGGCAAAAGGTACTGAAGTTTGGGAGGTAGAGAAGGACTTTCACCTGCCATTGTATCATTGTATAGCTTAATGGACTGGAAACACTTTGATTTCTGTTTTTAACTTTTACCCTGTATATGTATTGCTTATTGAAAATGTTGAACAGGAAACCATCTAGCAGTCCCTGCTGAACCTCAATATCAGGCTTCCTTATAACCAGCATTGAGATTAGTTTTACTTTAGAGACCACTGAGGAACAGAGAAAAACACAGAAGAGATTCAGGGGCAAGCATGGGCTTCAGCTTCTCAGACACTTAAGCACCTGAAATAGAAACAGAGAAACCATAATAGCTGTAAGTTTAGCTCATCTGCTCCATCCCTGTATTTGTCACAAGGGGAATCAGTTCACTTTTGGTAACTTCCTTCTAAAGAGTATTGTCATCCCCCCAGTGACATATTGGCTGCCCAGAGTTTCATCAACAGTGGAATAGCCAAATCTGACCATATAACTTTCATTCTCAAAGAAGAAGTGTTCCATGTTATCGATAGCATCCACTGTTTAAGAATTCTGCTGATATCCTTTGCCCACTTTTTGATGGGTTGTTTGTTTTTTTCTTGTAAATTTGTTTGAGTTCTTTGTAGGTTCTGGATATTAGCCCTTTGTCAGATGAGTAGATTGCAAAAATTTTCTCCCATTCTGTAGGTTGCCTGTTCACTCTGATGGTAGTTTCTTTTGCTGTGCAGAAGCTCTTTAGTTTAATTAGATCCCACTTGTCAATTTTGGCTTTTGCTGCTGTTGCTTTTGGTGTTTTAGACATGAAGTCTTTGCCCATGCCTATGTCCTGAATGGTACTACCTAAGTTTTCCTCTACCTAAGTTTTCCTCTAGGATTTTTATGGTATTAGGTCTAACATTTAAGTCTCTAATCCATCTTGAATTAATTTTCGTATAAGGAGTAAGGAAAGGATCCAGTTTCAACTTTCTACTTATCGCTAGCCAATTTTCCCAGCACCATTTATTAAATAGGGAATCCTTTCCCCATTTCTTGTTTCTCTCAGGTTTGTCAAAGATCAGATGGCTGTAGATGTGTGGTATTATTTCTGAGGACTCTGTTCTGTTCCATTGGTCTATATCTCTGTTTTGGTACCAGTACCATGCTGTTTTGGTTACTGTAGCCTTGTAGTATAGTTTGAAGTCAGGTAGCGTGATGCCACCAGCTTTGTTCTTTTGACTTAGGATTGTCTTGGAGATGCGGGCTCTTTTTTGAACAGACATTTCTCAAAAGAAGACATTCATACAGCCAACAGACACATGAAAAAATGCTCATCATCACTGGCCATCAGAGAAATGCAAATCAAAACCACAATGAGATACCATCTCACACCAGTTAGAATGGCGATCATTAAAAAGTCAGGAAACAACAGGTGCTGGAGAGGATGTGGAGAAATAGGAACACTTTTACACTGTTGGTGGGATTGTAAACTAGTTCAACCATTATGGAAAACAGTATGGCGATTCCTCAAGGATCTAGAACTAGATGTATCATATGACCCAGCCATCCCATTACTGGGTATATACCCAAAGGATTATAAATTATGCTGCTATAAAGACACATGCACACGTATGTTTATTGCAGCACTATTCACAATAGCAAAGACTTGGAATCAACCCAAATGTCCATCAGTGACAGATTGGATTAAGAAAATGTGGCACATATACACCATGGAATACTATGCAGCCATAAAAAAGGATGAGTTTGTGTCCTTTGTAGGGACATGGATGCAGCTGGAAACCATCATTCTTAGCAAACTATCACAAGAACAGAAAACCAAACACCACATGTTCTCACTCATAGGTGGGAACTGAACAATGAGATCACTTGGACTCAGGAAGGGGAACATCACACACCGGGGCCTATCATGGGGAGGGGGGAGGGGGGAGGGATTGCATTGGGAGTTATACCTGATGTAAATGACGAGTTGATGGGTGCAGCACACCAGCATGGCACAAGTATACATATGTAACAAACCTGCACGTTGTGCACATGTACCCTACAACTTAAAGTATAATAATAATAAATAAATTTTTTAAAAAAAAGAAAAAAAAAAGAATTCTGCTCATGATGTTGTTAACAGAGCTGACATATTTTCAATATCGACTGTCATTACTCAAGCCATAAGCATAACAGACGTTTGTTGAATAATACTCAGGTATTTCTTAGATTGGTGCAGGACACCTCATATCTACTCTAAACATAAAATCTATTATTGAAAAAGTATATAATTTTTGGACCATTGCTATTGTTTTCAGATGCAACTGTATTTTTTAGGTTAAAAAAGTTTTGTAAGATAGTCAATGGATGTTGCATTGAATCCTGAACACTGGTTTCATTTTATTGTAGTTTAAATGTAAAATAAGTCCATTAACTAAAGTGGAAGTCACTGAGTACTGGAGTATTGGAGACTCAGCTTGTCAAGATTGTGCTCTATTAACAGTATGATATTAAAATAACTGGTCCTCAGACATGTTAATCCCTACTGTCTAGGGAATCTCAGTCGGTTTTTCAGTATTTTGGGAAAGTAAACAAGTTTTGAAGGTAAGTAGCAATTGGTCTAATTCTCGGCTATGGCAGTCACCTGCTTTATGTTCTGTAGCCACTTGGAGTCTTATTTTCATACCTAACTGAACGTTTCTGAAAACTGTAGATAAACCCATGATTGTGGTGATAGCACATAGCAAGAGCTTGAGGACAATGGTTCCAATTCTTCACTTTCTTTTCCTTTTAATTTCTTCTCTTCCACAGCATCTTTGACCAAAGTCTGTAATTTTACATTTATGTATGGTGTTATTACTTTTTTTTAGATTTACCAATAGTGGTACTCATATGTATTTATATCCCTATGTAATTTACTTTTTATTAGGAAATATTAATTGAGTAATTAAGAGAAGAGAAAAACGTGCATTGTGAGTAATAAGAAGTTATATGCAATTGAATAGGGGACTCACATAAAGTAGAAAACTTAAGAATGGTTTTCTGAAACTACAACGTAAGTTAGAAATAACCACTTGCCCATTTAGGAGAATTAAGTGAAAAGCGAGCTATTTCTGCCTGGATAGTTCAGAGATAGTATCTTGATGTGGCGTTTGAAACTTGGAAGTTGTGTTGATTGCGGAGATAGTGGAAAGGGCGTTGTACACAGGGGAAAGTATAGTAGAATCACCAAGTTTGGAAATAATGTAGCTAGAAATGCACAAGGATATGCAAATACTCCATTCTGGCTATAGTATAGAATACAAGAAAAGGAAGAGTGGGAGGTTAGTCTGGAGAAACAGCTTGGCAAGAGCTTTTAAAGAGCTTTTATTCAATTAAGGGAGTTGGAAATGTTTTCAGTTAGCAATGGGGAATCATCGAAGATTTTTCAGTTGTGGGTAGGGAAGTGCCTGATCAGAGATTTGTGTTCAGATTATCTATCTGGCAACATCAAGTTATGTAGATTGGAGCAGAAACAGATTAGAGGCTGGGAAACATTTTAAAATGTGCATTTGTCAGTTAAGAGTAGACAATAATGAGTCCATACACTTGAGCAGTGAAATTAGCAATGGTGTCTCATTTAGGTAGAATTGCAGGTGTCCATGGAGGGAATGAGGACTGCTGAGGATCTCCTGCTTACTAAACAGAGAAGAATTGTAGGTATTAGAGGCTGGGAAGGGTAGGGGGCAGGAAAGAATAGGGAAGAGTTGGTTAACAACTACAAAATTGCAGTTAGATAAGACTAATAGCTTATAGTGTTCTATAATAGCGTCTCCAACCTTTTTGGTACCAGGGACTGGTTTTGTGGAAGACAATTTTTCTTCGGCAGGGCGGGAAGGAATTGGAGAGATGGTTTTGGGATGAAACTGTTAGGCATTAGATTATTATAAGGAGCACACAACCTCGATCCCCTTGCCTGTGCAGTTTACAATAGGGTTTGTTCTCCTATAAGAATCTAATGCCACCGCTGATCTCACAGACAGTAATGCACACTCATCTGTCACTCACCACCTGCTGTGTGGCCCAGTTCCTCACAAGCCACGAAGCAGTACTGGTCCACAGCCCAGGGGTTGGAGACCCCTGTTCTATAGCACTGTAGGGTGACTCTAGTTAACACTAATTCACTGTATATTTTTAAAATCACTAGAAGAGAGGATTTTGAATATTTCTAATATTAAAAAAGAATGTTTGAGGTGATGAATATGCTAATTAGCCTGATTTGATCCTTATACATTGTCTATATTTATAAAAATATCACTCTTTACCCTATACATGTGTACAATTATTATATGCCAATTTAAAATAAAGATAATTTTTAAAAGACAGGCAATATAACAACAAATAAGAAAGAGATTTTAAGAGAAAAAAATGTATCTTAGTTCAGGTCATTATAACAAAGTATCATAGACTAGGTTGGTTGTAAGCAACAACAATTTGTTTGTCATAGTTCTGAAGGTTTGAATTCCAAGAGCAGTTATCCTTCCATAGGGGAAACAGAGACACAGCTCTCTGGGGTCTTTTTTGTAGGGGCACTAATTCATTTCATGAGGCCTCCAACACTCATGACCTAATTACTTCCCGAAGGTTCCACCTCCTAATATCATCACAATGGAGATAAGAATTTAAACTATAATTTTTGAGGGAAAAGAAACAATCTATAACAAATAAGGACTTGGTTAAAAGAAATATGAGGTATTTATTGGAATTCCTCAAGCATTCTAAATGCCTTAATTATTCCCACAAAGCCATGTTCTTTCATATCCTCAGGCCTTTTTTGTTTGCCATTTCTTCTTCCTGAAATGTCTTTTTCCACTTCCTTTTTTGGTGAAATTCTACTCTTTTTCTGAAAAACAATCCAAACGTTTCTCCATTTTCAAAGCTTTCCATGACTATATATTTATTTCATTTATTTATTGTGTTAGTTTATTCTCATGCTGCTATAAAGAAATACCTAAGACTGGTAAATTTATAAAGAAAATAAGTTTAATTGGCTCATGGTTCTACAGGCTATACAGGAAGCATGACAGCATCTGCTACTGGGAATGCCTCACGAGCTATTACTCATAGTGGAAGGAGAAGTGAGAGTCAACATCTTACATAGCAGAAGCAGGACCAAGATGGGAGGGGTGGGGGTTGGAGATGCCACACACTTTTAAACAACCAGATCTTATGAAAACTCATTATCATGAGACAGCCCCAAGAGGATGGTGCTAAACCATTCATGAAGGATACACCACCATGATGCAATCACCTTCCACCAGACCCACCTCCAAAACTAGGGATGACAATTGAAAATGAGATATGAGTGGGGAGACAGATCCAAACCATATCATCCTACCCCTGGCCCCCCAAATCTCATGTTTTTCTCGCATTGCCAAATACAATCATCCTTTCCCAACAGGCCCCCAGAAAGTCTTAACTCATTCCAGCATTAATTCAGAAGTCCAAAGTCCAAAGTGTCATCTGAGACAAGGCAAGTTCCTTCCACCTATGAGCCTATAAAATTAAAAGCGAGTTGGTTACTTCCAAGATACAATGGGAGTATAGCCATTCAGCAAATACCCCCACTCCAAGGGGGAGAAATCAGCCCAAAGAAAGGGGCAGCAAGCCCCATGCAAGTTCAAAACCTAGCAGGCCAGTAATTAAATATTAAAGCTCCAAAATAATCTCCTTTGACTCCATGTCCCACATCTAGGGCACACTGATGCAAGGGGTGGGCTCCCAAGCACTTGAGCATTTATGTTTTGAAACTTGTTTGAATATCTAATATATATCAGGTACCACTGTAAATATGATATGTAGTCCTCATTCTCAAGTAGTTTCTTTGTCTACTGAAGAAGATAGAAATATTAGTCAATTTTCATACTGCTATGAAGAAATACCTGAGACTAGACAATTTATATAGAAAAAGAGGCTTAATGGACTCACAGTTCTACGTGGCTAGGGAGACCTCACAATCATGGCATAAGGTGAAGGAGGAGCAAAGGCACGTCTTACATGGTGGCAGACAAGAGAGTGTGTAGGGGAACTGCCTTTTATGAAACCATCAGATCTTGCGAGACTTATTTACTATCACAAGAACAGCACAGGAAACCCCACTCCCATGATTCAATAACCTCCCACCAGGTCCCTCCCATGACACATGGGGATTATGGGAGCTACAATTCAAGATAAGATTTGGGTGGGGACACAGCCAAACCATATCAATAGATAGGGACAAAAATATTACAAGGACTCTTGCAATCATTGACAAAGTAAACTGTATTGAGTTCTCACTGTGAGCCAGTTACTATTCTTTTACATAGTAGACTTAGAGCAATAAGAGAGAGTGATAAAATCCTTGATCCAATTAACTTTTCATATTATTGGAGCTTCAGGCTGATAATGGTTGACATAGAGGTTTTTTAAAAGGCAAACAAATAAAACTATAATTTCATTTGGTAATGGATGTTCATGTAATAATACAAGTTCAAGCCATTGAGTATAAGTTCAAGCCCTTGAGTAGAGCAGGTATTCTGGTTCACAGGTGATGATTAGGTAAGACATTTAGGTACTAAGGCATAAAAAGAATCAATGAAAAACATATATGGGAAGAGAAAATACCCAGTGCAAAGGCCTATAGGTGGACTAGTTGAGTATGTTTAAAGGAAAAGGGTGACTCTAGTTTAGGATATGACAGAAAGCAGAGAGGATTTTGATATGGGATCAGAGAAGTAGGGATGGGTCACCTCATGTAAGACCTAAGAGGTCTGAATAGAGAGTTTGGATTTTTCCTCTAAATGTAAATGAAAGTCATTCAAAAGTTGAAGTAGCCAAGTAACATGATCATGTCCTTAAACAGTTCCTTAGGATGCTGTGCAGAGGACCTGCTTTAAAGGGGGAAAATAAAAACAAGAAGCTTATTTAGAAGGAAATTACAGTCATCCAGACAAAATATAATAATGTGGTTTGGACTTGGTTGGAGGTAGTGGCATTGTAGAGAAGTAGAAAAGTTGGAGAAATACATTTGAGGTTGAACTTCAGAAATGATACAGAGGAAGAAATCAAGGAGTTTTGCTTAAACTGGTGGATAAAGGTTATAGGAAGGAGGAGATGGTGATGAGACAGTTTTAAAGGATATTTAAATATCATTTTGGGGTTTGGATTATTTTGATATTTCTGTTAAAATCTGAGTGGTGATGTCAAATTGATAGTTACATATATAAGGTTGGGGATCAGGGGAACAATAAGAACTAGAGAGAGAAGTTTGATAGACACTAGTTTATAACCAGGGCACTGGCTAAGATTAACAAAGTCAATAATACAAATAGAGAGGAGAAGGTGTCTTGTGACCAAAACTTCGCATAAAACCAAATATTGATAAATTTGTTTGAAGAGGAGCAGCATATAGTCTGAAGTGGAGTCTGCGACAGAGCTAGTATTGTGGAGGCAAAACCATTAAATTGGGGAATATAGAGATTATTGACTGACCTTGACCAGAATTGCTTCATTGGAGTAATGGAAAGAAAGACTATTTAAAACGAGTTGAGTAGGAGCCATTTGTAGTAGTAGTTCTTTGGACTATGTTCAGCAATCGATTAGAGATTAATAAAAGCATTGATGAGCAGCAGAGGATGAAGTTGTATTGTATAGCATGGATATTAAATAGAATAAACTGGTCTAATTTTATTTACTAACACTTTATTGAACACATACAATTCATGACATTATTAAACACATACAATTCATGACATTAATTTAGATACCAAAGATTTAAAGCTGAATAATACAGTCTGTGTTATTTCTTCCTAGTTCCCTCCTCCCAAATTCCCTGAGAAATTTGACCCTATATTGTTGTTGAGTTCCTATTGAACAGATAGACACTGAAGACCAGATCAAATACCTGGATTCCCTGACATTAAAGTGGACTGCTGTTCTCATATATGGAATCCTTTCTGCACTACAATCTAGCAGATTTATTATCATTCCCTCCTGGCCATGTCAGACTCCTAAAATTGAATGTATTGAGTATCAATATTGGGATAATTTCTTTCTATAATCTATTGAAAGTAGAGATTTGAGCTCCTGGCCTAAATTCATCCAGTTTCATGATGTCCATCCACAAAACCAGCCTCAGTCGGAGAAACAGCAGTTAAAGGATTTCATAAATATCTGTCATAGTAAGGTTGATAAGAATTTCTTAGCATGAAAGAGTCTCTGCTGTGAAGAAAATTATTATTGGAAAGACTAGCCCTGGAGTCTAGGCTTGGCAAGGAAGCATGGGAGGTGAGGTAGAAAATGCAATGCTAGATGTGTAGAGAAGGACGAAAAGAGAGGAAATACTGAAAATGAAAGTAGGAAAACAGCATAGCAGCTTATGGCTCAAGAGAGAATTTTTAAACAGACCTTTAAATTCTTAGCTTCATGTTTAAGTCTAGGTTAAAAAAATTTGTTAAAATACAGCAGAATTTCCAATGTGCTATCTCACTGAGGAAACCAGAGATGGTCTAAAATAAAATGGCTTTGAGGAACACTTTTGGACAATCATTATGTGTGACAATAATGGAAACAAAATAGAATGTATTCACAGATTTATGCTATGATGTGAAATGACAAGTACAGATGGACATAAAAATAGTCACTCTGCAGCTTTGAATCTAAACGTACTGTTCGATTGTTTTAAAAATGTTTAGATCCAGTACACTATTTTCAAAAATCCACAGAGCAGTGGCAGGGATATATTATAGAGCCAGAAAATGGCCTCAGAAACAATCAAGACATTATTACTAGAGTCAAAAGATCTCTGGAGATGTTTTTGGAAAAGTGTAAGCTTTCATTATGTTTCCTATCTGAAGTATATATACAATTTGTGTTAAATGGTTGAAGACGACATATGACCAATCTGTGATATCAAACTTTCATTAAAGATGAGTAAATAGTTGAGAAACAATTTTGCTTGTGGACAGGTAGAGCATTTATCTGCTGAAGTATATCATTATAGGATGTTAACAGAAAAATTAATGAATCAGAAGGGCACATTGATATCTCAACTCTTCTATGCTTTTAAAAAAATCTGTAAGTTTTGGTACAGTCAGTGTGATAGGACTAAAAGCATATTGGACATGAATGTAATGTTATAAACAGTGATTAAATGGTCACTTGGAGTTTCAAAACCATTTCAGTTTGGAAAAAATATAAAGAAGGAAGGAATAATTCAATCACATTTGTCAGATATTGTCAGTATAACCTCACACATACGTCATGCTGAATGTTCTGAAAAGGGAGTGGGGGAGGTAGAGCATGATTGTAGGCCAGGTGGTCCAATCTCTACTTTCCATAGGGTATAGAAAAATTTACTCTGTTATTAATATTCAAAATGTTCAATTGTAGGGTGCTAGCATGGCCATGAGGGAATGATGATACATCTACCGGATTGTAGCTCAGACAGGCTTCAATAGATCAGAACAGCAGTCCACTTTAATGTCATGGAATCCAGGCATAGAATCTGGTCTCCATTTTCTATCTGTTGGATGGGAACTAAGCAGCAATGTAGGGTAAAACTTCTCAGGGAAATTATGAAGAGGGAGATTAAAAAAGTCAATCAACCAATGTATATTTGATTGATGAAAGTCAATCAATCAATGTATATATACATATCAAGCGTTAGACAAAAAGTTTATAAATGAATGTTTGTAGAGATACCCAGTGAGTTGTGCTCATGGAAGTCACATGAAACATTAATGGTGAAGAAAACACATTATTATAGATTTGACTCAGTAGTGGAGGAAGGGCGGGTGGGAAATAAAATTAACACACAATAAAAATCATGAATTTACCATTCATGACATTCATTGAATGAATGACATTCATCCCCTATATGTTATTTTTTAATACCTCTAACTCTGGGAGGAAGAAAACCATAATTCCCATCTATCATAGGAGAAAAGGGAGGTACAGAGAAATTACTTTGTTCAAAGTCATATAGTTGACGTAAAGGGAGCTCAAATTTTGAACCTAGATCCCTTGACTCCAGATCTACCCATGTTTTATGCTGGGAAAATCCTCTACCACATTTTTCCACCAGACTTGGCTTTTCTTGGCTTAGAGCATTAGTGGAAATGAATCTGTCCTTTTGTGAAAAATCAGTGCTAATTGCTGGTGTCCATGTTGGGCCAAGAATGTCAGTTTTTAACACAAGGACAGTGTTAATATAAGCTATCCCACTTTTAGCCACCACTTCACTCCTACCTTGGTCTCCACATGGAACAGGATGCTAAATGAGCTACCTTATCAGTTATTGCCAAAATGATTACATTTTGTAGAAAAATGTATTAGTAATTATTCCAATGAGTTTAGTTAATAAATACTTCAGCATTTGAGGATGCAACTTCACATCATCTCAATGCATACTAATGTTTTGATATACAGATAGATGAACATTTTCAGTTCAAGGCACAAAAAACAGCTATTCATAAACTCTGAATGAAGAAACAGCTATTAGAGAATGTGGAAAAGTCTGAAAAGGGAAAATAAGTCATATATAAGAACAGACATAATCTCAAAAGCTCCCTAAAATCAGTGGAAAAGGCAAAGTCAGAGGTTAGAACAGTTAACTATCTAAAACAGAGGAGCAAAAAGAGAAATAGTGGATGCATAGCCTCTTCCAAAATTGTAACTTAGTGAAGAATTTAGTGAAATATCAAGATGGCAAAGTATCAGAATACTTGAGAAATTGGATTTTAAGTGGTTGATATCGATAGAACTGTTAAGAAAAAAAGATACTCCAGGAAGGGAGTGAAACCCTGAAGATCTTAATAAAATTGAAGAGAAAGTGTAATGATCCTTGTGAGAATGTGGGATAATGCAGAGTTAGGTAGCCGAGGAAGAGGAAAAATTTATATTCCGAAATATTCTGATTAAAAAAATGATACACCTGGAAGCGGTGCTAAAATGGGTTCCCAAAAGAAAGTGAAAGTCTACCCTTCAAAAAAGTTTAAATTAAGCTGTTCTATGGTGGAACTATCAGCCCAAAGGTTAAATTTCAAAGTAATTTCCAGAAACCAGGAAATCTAAAATACCTACAGGCCTTTATAATATCACTGGGTGATGACACAATATCTTTTGTAACCAAACTTGTCACATCCTTTAGGGTTGTCCAGGTATTTGCCATGCCATTGCCTGCATGTCATTGCCTATGTGTCTGAAATGAAAGAAGAGAAAGTGCTGGAAGAAGACAAGAGGATTAAAAAGAAGGGGAAATAGTCACAGAAGTCATTATATGTTTTTATTTGCATTTTTTACTTAATCATATTTCATTGTTACGGTGTCAAAACATGTTTTTCTTTTTTGAGACAGTCTCACTCTATTGCCCAGGTTGGAGAGCAGTGGTGTGATCTCAGCTTACTGCAAGTTCAGTCTCCTGGGCTCAAGTGAATCTCGTGTCTCAGCCTCCCAAGTGGCTAGGATTACAGGCGTGCACCATCACACCTGGCTAATTTTTGTGTTTTTAGTAGAGCAGGGTTTTGCCAGGTTGCCCAGGCGCATCTCAAACTCCTGGGCTCAAGTGATCCATCCACCTCAGCCTTTCAAAGTGCTGAGATTACAGGCATGAGCCACCGTGCCAGAACATTTATTTTTAACACTAGCATTCATCATTTATGAAACATAGTGAAGGCAAGTTAAAACAACACAATCCTCAATGCAACATAAAGCAACGTATTTAGTACCGATTATGGTCAAGTCTTCACTTCTATCAAAATATATTTGCAAAACTCTGACTCAAAGAGAATCTCATTTCCATAATACTCATAACTGTAGGACCTACTAGTCATTTGCCAGTCAAGTGAACAGGCAATGTGAATGAATCTTGTAGCCATGTCTCAGACTCAGAGATTAAATGTTTGGGATTATCTTACTGCTTCAAATTTTAAAGTGTTTTGCACTTTTACGGAAATCATATCTTTAATTCTGAAATTTTAAAGTCAGACAGACTTGGATGTTAATCTCAGCTCAGTGACTTACTAAATATGCTTCTGATAACCTTTATTTTATTTATTCCTATGCATTCTGGATAAAGCTTTGTATATAAGTTTAGACTTTTAATATAGCATGTATTAAAAAATCAAGATAACTTGCCTCTAAAATAAAGGAATATATTGGTTTATGTAATAGAAAATATAAGAAGTAAGGCCAAATTCAGAGTTGGTTGATTCACTGGTTCAATAACGTCACCAAGGACTAGTTTTATTACATTTCCTTGCTCTATCTTTCAGTATCTTTTGGTATCCATTTTTAGACCAACCACATTATATTTAGTTCAGATTCAGAAAGAGAAAGTGAGTGAGAGGGCGCATCTTTTTGTAACCATTGACCAAAAATCTCAAGTGTTGGTGGGGGCTGAGGAGTGTGAAGGTCAATCCCAAATTACAAAACTGGAGGCAACGCTCTCTGATAAAAATACAAGTGTTTTTAGGAATGAAAAAGAAGCACAAAATGCTGAATATATTGGCATTAATACATGTTTACTTTAACTACTTCAAAAGGTCATTCCAAGGATCATGTCTGTCTTTCAATTTTACAACACCTAATACAGAAACTGCTATATAGCCGGGCGCGGTGGCTCACGCCTGTAATCCCAGCACTTTGGGGGGCCGAGGCGGGCGGATCACAAGGTCAGGAGATCGAGACCACGGTGAAACCCCGTCTCTACTAAAAAATACAAAAAATTAGCCGGGCGCGGTTGTGGGCGCCTGTAGTCCCAGCTACTCGGGAGGCTGAGGCAGGAGAATGGCGTGAACCCGGGAGGCGGAGCTGGCAGTGAGCCGAGATCGCGCCACTGCACTCCAGCCTGGGCCACAGAGCCAGACTCCATCTCAAAAAAAAAAAAAAAAAAAAAAAAAAAAAATAAAGAAACTGCTATATAACACATATTCAATAAAAATTTGGTAAATGAAAAAGTTATTTAATAAGAATTAAATGAATAAAGAATCAATAATATAAGCCACAACATCTACAAATAATGGTTTCTTCTGAATTTACATAGAGGGACATTGTGCTTCAGAAATATGAAGCTATTTTCTCAGTATAACATATTTAAATAGCAAATCTGAGACTAAACCTAAGTTTACTTATCCAAAGATAGTGAGTCCCAATTTTAGAAGTTTGCAATGTAAAAAATATTAATCATGTCTAGTTACATAATGAGATGTAGTTTTAACATCTTTGAGAATATGCAAGACAAAAAGTAAAAATGTTTTCAATAGTGCTTTTTAAGATAATATGTGCACTTAATAATCATAGCAGAGTTTACAAGTTGTTGTTAATTGTTCTTATGTCAAAGTTATGCTCATTAATGTCCACATATGTATGTATGTTTTTAGGTATTTATGTATATATGCAGATAGATACAGAGATATGGATTACACAAAAACATATCCTTTAGTTGCACATATGTTTATAACTTCTGATTTCCAAAATTTGAAAGCTGTGTCAGTATGAAAGGTATATTAATTAGCCAAAAATGACTGGACAGAATAAATTTTCATACCTCTTTTAATGCAACATAATATGTGAGTTTGTAATCAAAGGACTGGAAATCACTGTCCAAAATCCTTATCATTTTACCTTAACTTGTGAACTTGCAAGTATGCCTGTGATATCCTGATATTCATCTAAAAACAGGTCCATATATGAACACATTTAGAGTGATACAATTTCTGATTTATAAAAGTACATAGAAGTACATGTACACTCTTAAATATTTACATGAAATGTAAAATGAAAAATTTGGTTATTATTTTGGATGAACTACAGCAAAAATTCAGTTACATTAAAATATTTACTGTTTCAAATAGAACTAGAACTATCTACTTTTTAATGGGATTTTACCATAATTGATATAATCCTAAATAACTCTTACATCTTCCCATATATTTTAGTAGATTGTGATACTGTGAGCCTTTTGTTTCACCCTCAGGGTACCATATGTTCCACCCTCAAGACCTCATATGATCCTTACCAATATATCAATAGCTGGTATTTGAGACATATTGTGTGATTACTGTCAGGAGTCTTATTGCTCTATGTTATTATCACTACCGTATTTGATATGGACTCAACAGGGTAGAACTCTGAGAAGATTCATTTTCAAGGTTGAAATAAATGATTGATGCCAATCTGTTTGATAAAATTGAATGTATTATTATGACATTTCTTATGGACATCATTATTATGATGTCCCCAGGAGACATTTGGCAACGCTTGGAGAAATATTGGGTTGCCACAACTGGAGTGTATTACTATAATTCCAATAGCCAAGGATGCTGCCAAACACCCTATAATGTCTAAGATGATCCTCCTGCAACAAGTAGTTATATAGTCCAAAATACTGTTAATGTTTACATTAAGAAACCCTGGTTTATTGTGTTACTCAGCTTTCAGGCTCTGAAATGACTACTTAAGTCTTTTGTGAAAATAATAATAAAAGTAACTGACATTACTGATATGGATTTAAAATTTGATAGGAAGAAAATGAGGCAACATATTCAGAGACAAAAATCTAAAACATAACTATGTATCTATCTATATGTATATATACACTTAACATAACTGATAAAAGGAACATATTTCATTACAAACTACAGTACATAGCTTTACATAAAATAGCCAGTGATTATATTCAATTAACACATAAATTTGAAGGGCAGAGTCAATAACTCTGAGACGTCTGTTGGAAGTCAGAACTTGGCAAATTTCGCAGATTTCAGTCCAAGTGAACTGCTGTAGAAAGGCTTTTTTGTTAAGTTACAGTTGCTATCTTTTAAATTGCTACAAGTAATTGAAGAGGTAACTACACAATCTGCTCTTCCATCAAGTGCCAGTTGCAGAAGCTTTTTAGACATAAACATGGAAAACGTAAAGAATAACAAGATATCTCAAGGGAGTATTATAAGTCTATAATTCCTTCAAGGGTACATGTAATGTCATAAATTGCAGGAGGAAACTCAAGCAGTTTAGTCGCAGGAACCCTGAGATGAAATTACAGCTTTTATAATCCCCTGAGAAGATACTCTTTTGGTATAATGGGAACTGTAGTTGTTTAGAAATACCCTGCTCTCTTGCCCCTAGAAAAGTACAATGGTCATTTGAAGATTGAAAAACACTAAGCATGTGTCTGAAAAGTGAGTTGAACTGATCATAAGAATAATAGAAAAATTATATTGAAGTCATTTATGATATCTATTAAATATAATATGGCATTCTTTCTAAAGTAAGAGTTACAAGAGACACCTACATAATTATAGCTATTAGAAAAGATTTTACAGGTGTAAACATAAAGATACCAAAATACATATTGTTAAAGCTTCGCAAGCTTTGCATTAAACACATAAAAGACATTTACAGCCATATGAGAAAACATATCCTTTACACTAAATGCCAGTAGCTAAATAAGCAAATGCACCAGATTAAAAGAACAACATTAAACATCATGGGGTGGCATAACAGCATAAAGTTCACAAAATGTCATAATTGTAGACATACTTAAATTTTGAATTATAATAACCCCAAGGCATATTGTTCAACATCATAACTCTTGGATTCATCATGAATTGGATAATGTGCACATTAATGAAGTCAAGATTATCTTTAATGTGAGTAGTCCAATGGAAAGTTAAGTTTGGTAAACATTTAAAGCAGATAATAAATATAGATAGATCATACATTTATTTTAAAAAGGTATGATCAGTTATATTTAACAGTATTGTCAATTAAATTACTCATAATCCTAACATAATCAATGTTTACAGAACATTTTTATTATTTTCATAAATTATAAACAAATATATAAACAAATAAACAAATGAAATGACATTAGAAAATACTGTCTAAAAGAGAACAAAATTTTAATTAAGATTCTGAATTTATTTCAGTCAGTTTCTTCATTTTTCTCAGGAAGATATCTAACTATGAATTGTATTAAATATATATTATTTAAGTAGATGAATACACAGGCCTCTTTAATGGCATGTTACTTTAAATCTGCAATTTTGAATATTTCTCTAAAAGCCAAAACTATAATAAAACTAAAACAATTTGACCAAGGAAATTACTTTTTAAAAATTACATTTATATAATATATGTTTGGTTCCTTCAGCAAATACAATCAATGTATTTAAAGATACTTAATGGCCAGTGGTCAGAGTAAAAAGCAGATGTCCCAGAATGTCAGGCTTAGCAACAGAGAACAAAACTCACCACTATTTGTTTCAAATATAGTTAGAGGTTATATTTACAATGGTAACTTCATTTGCCTCATAAGCAAATGGAATTGCTTTGTCTAATAACATTTGAAGGGATGTATTGCTTAAGTACAAGTATCTAGGCCATTGTCACTCTATTCGCTTTGTTTACTGTTATATTCTAAATTGCCACTAATTAATAAACCATTGACCTATATTTCATGGTATGACTTTTAAACACAATTAATATTGTCAACATTAATAATAAGAGGTCTGGCATTTAAATCTTGAGTAAAATAAAATAAAAAAATTTGCATTATTAAGGAAATCATATTAACAATATAAATATGCAAAAATTAATAAACATAAAGCTATCGGTTCAAATGGCTTTTATTTAGAATCTTAATGAATTCAACTGCAGGTTTCAAATTTCTCTTTGATCTGGTGAAGCTGGCAAATGAAAAATGACCTAAATTGGTTGTCTCCAGATTTTTTCGTTTTAGTAAAATATAAAAATACAAATTTTGGGAATTTCATAGATTTGCCAACTTTTAATTTTTCAAATTATGTAAACAAAAAACCTAACATTTATTGCTTAAAATTATTTCATAAAACAAAGATTTTAAAATATTTTTATTATTTTTTAACTTTCATGTTCAGGGACACTTGTACGGGGTGTGTAGGTTTGCTACCTAGGTAAATGTGTGTCATGGGGGTTTGTTGTAGAGATTATTTCATCATCCAGGTATGAAGCCTACTATCCATTAGTTATTTTTCCTGATCCTCTCCCTCCTCCCACCCTCCAAGAGGCCCCAGTGTGCGTTCTTCTTTTGTATCTATGTGTTCTCATCATTTAGTTGCCACTTATAAGTGAGAACATGCAGTACTTGGTTTTCTATTCCTGCATTAGTTTGCTAAGGATAATGGCCTCCAGCTTCTTCCATGTCCCTGCAAAGGACATGATCTTGCTTTTTTTGTGGCTGCACAGTATTCCATGGTATATATGGACCGCATTTTCTTTATTCTATCATTGTTGGTCATGTAGGTTTATTCCATGTCTTTATTATTGTTAATACTGTGGCAATGAACATATGTGGGCATGTATCTTTATAATAGGATGATTTATATTCTTTGGGTATATACCCAATATTGGGATTGTTGGGTCAAATGGCATTTCTGTCTCTAGGTCTTTAAGGAATGACCACACTGTCTTCCACAATGGTTGAACTAATTAACACTACCAACAGTGTAAAAGCATTCCTTTATCTCCCCAACCTTGCCAGCACCTGTTATTTTTTGACTTTTTCATTAATGGTCATTCTGACTGGTGTGAGATGGTATCTGATTGTGATTTTGACTTGTGTTTCTCTAATGATCAGTGATGTTGGGCTTTTTTTCATACGATAAAGGTATTTTAAATTCCAAAATATGAAAAGGATAAAGAAAATATAATTGCCTGAGACTGAGTCTTTGTATTGAATATATAGACTTTTAGGAGAAACTCACATTGCTGAATGAGATAATATTAGATCTTGCTACATATATATATTTAAAAAACCGCCCACTCTGAAACTCAAACCCATACACATATACAGAGTAATGATTTAACATGATGGAAATGTGCTTTCATTACATGTAAAAAATGACTGGAGATGGTCCAGATTTGGCATGGAGAACCATATTCATTACTTATCCAGTTTTCTTCTATCTTGCTGTATACCCAGGAATAGGATATTACTTCCACTGGCACATAATTGGCTGGAATGTAGTCACATGACCACATATAGCTGTATGAAAAATTAAGAAATGTAATCTTTTTGGATAGACTAGTGCCCAAATAAAACTGGGATTCCATTACCAATGAATAAAGAAAGATTTATATTAAAAATTACTCTTTTCCATTTTGGAAGTCATACAAACTTATCGTTGAATAATGCCGGACCAAGAGGTTTTGGAAAACAGTATCCACTGAGTCTCATCTAGCCTCAAGCAGTATTGCATATTGAGAAGAATGTAGTAGCACACTTATGGGGACTCAAGAGACCTTGAACGTATTTCATGAAATTTTCTTGATCTCAGGTTTCTTATCTGTAATGCAAGAGCAATACAGAACTCAGCAAATTGTCCATTAAACAAATACATATTGTTTACTGTGTTGTCTCTGCTTCCTAAAAACTCTGTATATTGCAAGTATCTCTATTTGTGCCAAATTATAAGTCTAAATATTGCAGTAGAGATGGAGAATCTGTAGGATCAATAATCATTTATTCTTATTAGTCAGAAATTAAGAAAAAAAACCATTCAATTTAAGGTAGCTCCAGAAGGATGTTAGAACTCAGCATAGGCTCTTAAGTTCTTAAATTGAAGAGAGTACACGACTCTACTGGAAAAGCAAAACTCCTCCCAATTAACTTTGATGTCACTCAAAGTTGTTTTGCCGACTTCAAACCTGAGTTAGGCTTATTTGGAGGAAGGACCCAGGTTCATCTTATTTTTATTTTAATTTAAATAGTTTTGTGGTTCTCAGGATAAGTGTCATCGCCTTTGTAGTTTTTCTGTGTTGGATTGCCAGTGCAGGCTGGATAAATTTCCCCCTTTTAAGCATTAGTGCTTAAAAAGGAGTTGGAAGCCTTTTGGTTAATACACTGAAAAAGAAAATGTGAAGCCTGGTATTAACATAAACTCTCTGATCATAAGAGACATTGATCATTTGAAATAAAATTAACAGAGTTCAACATTTCAGTGTTGTTTTCCCTTGACTATAATGATAGTGTTTTAAATAATGTCATTTAGTAGAGTAATATTATAGTGCTTTCAGATTTTAATTTTACTTAGTAATTAACAATCATCTAGCCTAGTGCTCTGGATTACTATTAATTTTCCTATTATTAATATAGAGTGGTTCCATATTCAGAGAGGAAATAAAATAATTGCCTTGGTGCTGTGCTAAATTCTACTTTAGCTCTTAAAAAATACATACTGCTATGGATTTTTAATAATTATTTAATATGTATTTATTCAGATTTTTCAAACATGTAAAATTATTTTTGATACCATACGGAGATATTGAATAAACAGCTGCTTTATGATATTGTGGTATTTCCATAGTTGTGTATTTTATTCATATAGTATTATAGAAACTCAAATACCTGGAATTCATTCCTTATATGTATTTTATTTTATATTATGTTTTTCTTAACTATTTTAAGGGTGTTTGAAAATAAGAATGAAAAGACTAAATCTGTAAGTGTCCATCTAAATTTTTATTCCAAATATATATGAGACATAGTCCTTGGAAGAAAATTGCACAATTTTAACAATTCATTCAAAAGTAAATTAGGTTCTGTTATTGTTATCATTTGTCTGTTCTCTATATCTCTATGCTATGCTATGGTAAAAAATGTTATGGTGAAAAACCAGGGTAAAACCCAGGTAAAAGAGAATTAGGACCAACAGTTATCACCCCTATACCCCCCAAATTTTGTTCATTTATAAAATGAACAGAAAAATTAAAAATCCCCAACAGCAATCCAAGGAACTCTTGCTTTTAGGATTATAAATATCATGTAAAAATGTGTTTCATGGTGAAATAAATCTCAGATTTAGAATTAAAGTTAATTTTCAAAAAAAAAGCAGAAAGTCTTAGAATCCTTATGCTAATATGAATGAGAAATCTCTGAGATGATGTTGTAATAGCATGCGGAATTTTGTAAACATATTGTATTAGTTTCCTAGGACTGCTGTAACAAAATACGACAAACTGGTTGCCTAAAAGAACAGAAACTTATCCCACAGTCCTGGAGTCCAGAAGTCTAAAATGAAGATATTGGCAGGGCCATGCTCCTTCCATACCCTCTAGGGGAGGGTGCAGGCTTTGCTTCTTCCAGCTTCTGGTAGCATTAGGCATTCCTTAGCTGCGGCAGCATAACTCCAGTCTCTGTCTCCATCTTTCCATGACCATCTTCCCCTGCGTCTGCGTCATGGCATTCTCCTCTATTTGTCTTTGTCCAAATTTCTCTCCTCTTGTGAGAACACCAGTCATGTTGGATTAGGACCCACGCTAATGGCATCATTTCAACTTGATTATATATCCAAACATCTTATTTTCAAGTAAAGTCACATTCATAGGTACCTGGAGTTAAAACTTCAACATATCTTTTAGGGGAACACAATTCAACCCATGATACTTGTTCAACCATAAAATATTTATTTTTGACGACTATCCTGAGCCCTATGTTCCACAGATCACACCTTTGAAATTGCCAGACTGGGTCAGTGTCTTTCAAACTGGTTCACAGACTGGTGCCTGTTCCTGAACTATTTCACTCATCCACAATCTACAATGTAATCTTTTCTGAATAAGATAAATTTTTATAAAAATGTGTCCTCCTATTCTAATTTGATTCTATTAGTACATAGTTACCCTAGATAGCCTGCTTATGTCAGGATAATCAAAAGTGATAGTTCTCTGGTTATACAGTGGCCCACAAGTAGCTTATAGCAGAAAACACTGAACAAACTTACACAGGTGAGTAAACAATGTGTATGCAAAAGTTTTTAGTTGAAAAATTTGCATACGGACACAGGCTGTTTTGCAGGATTCATTTCCAGTTTCCTGCTAGAAAGAGAAAATAGAAGCTCTCAGCTCCTGTCTGCATAATAAGAGAAAGACCCAGTAGAGAGTTGGATTTTCAAAGCCCAGATTAGGCTGGAAAGATCTTTATTCTTAATGTACCAAGAGAGTATAGTGATAATAATAAATTATCGATGTGGATGACAAAGTAGCATTTAATTCTGGGAGGTATGAGGCAGTTAGATTCTGACATCTTCATGAAACAGCTTTCAGTAAAGGCAGTCAAGAGAGTGACACAAATGAAGACTGCCTGACAGAGAGAAAAATAGAAGGAAGTTTCTCTGATAGCTCTCTGTTTTTGTGGTTTGAGTTTCTCCTTAAGACTTGTCTGAATTCCTTCTCTGGAGGTTCATGAGACATGCTTCCATTCTAATAATAAAGCCTCCTTTTGGCATAAGATGGCTTCTGTCACAGGCAATGAAGGAACCTTGACTAAAAGAATACTTTCCATGTGTCACTCCATTCTCAAAACCTCCAAGAAGCGATCACTGCCTACAGCAGGGGTTCTCAATTTCAGCTAATGTTATTTGACACTGTGGACTGCATAATTATTTGTTGTAAAGGGCTGCGTCCTGTGCATTGTAGGATCTTTAGCAGCACCTCTGGCCTCCACCTTCCCAGTACCAGAAGCAACTCTGAGGTGTGACAGTCAAAGAAACCCTCCAGACATTACCAGAAAGACCTTCCACCCCTCAGGGAGCCAAAATTGCCCCCAGTTAAGAATCACTGGACTAAAGGATAAGCCTAATGCTAACTAACAGCGACCATGGAAGACTCCAATCACATCTCCTTCTGGCATTTTTTTTTTCTATAATTTATTATTCTGCAAAGTTGAAGCCTCCTTATTGAGCTCATTCAAAGCCATGGAACTCAAAATACTGTCAGTTGCAAACCACGTATTCACTCAGTTTTGCTGGTTGCCTTCTCTGTCGACAGTCCTCTCAAAACAATGAGCCCACAGACCCTTCCTTGATACTTATACTTGATTCCCTGTTTTATGCTTTAGCTCTATATGTTCTTCTGCTTTTGATTTTTCACCTTGTTCATAATTAGGCTGGGAAAACTTTCATTCAACCATCACTTCCATGGAGACTCACAGACACATATGCAGATAGTTCTTGTAATAGTGAACACTAAATTTGCACTCCATACTCTCCAAGGCTATTTCTAAAGGCTCTAGATCTCTTACAGGTATAGTTGTACGACTTAATCAATGGGCATTCGCATATGGCCCCAACTGGACTATCTTATTCACCTTTGGCTCTGCCCGAATGGCTGCAAAGAAATTAGATTAATTTCTTTAGATGAAACGGGTTCTAAAATTCTCCAGCTTATAAGACAGAACATATGCATTAAAAAGTAAGGTGCCACACGTGGTGACTCACACCTGTAATCCTAGAATTTTGGGGGCCAAGGCAGGAGAACCCCTTGAGCCCAGGAGTTCAAGACTAGCCTGAGCAATGTAGTAAGATCATGCCCAGCTAATCTGTATTTGTTTACTAATATTTTGTAGTCCCAACTGCTTGGAGGCTGAGGTGGGAAGATTGTCTGAGCCAGAGAAGTCACACCACTGTACTCCAGGCTGGGTGAAAGAGCAAGATCTTTTCTCCAAAAAAAATTATAAAATAAAGAAATAAAAAATAAGAAGAGAAAATTTTTTTTTCTGGTAAATAAAAGATGTGAAAGTAGAACCATGCAGGAGATCTATAAATAGTAATTCTTGGCCGGGGTGGTGGCTCACGCCTGTGGTCTCAGCACTTTGGGAGGCTGAGGCAGGTGGATCACCAGGTCAGGAGTTTAAGAATAGCCTGGCCAGGATAGTGAAACCCCATCTCTACTAAAAATCCAAAAAATTAGCTGGGCATACTGGCAGGCGCCTGTAATCCCAGCTACTCGGGAGGCTGAGGCGGAGAACTGCTTGAACCCGGGAGTTGGAGGTTGCAGTGAGCCCAGATCACGGTACTGCATTCCAGCCTGAGCGAAAGAATGAGAGACCATTTCAAAAAAAAAAAAAAAAAAAAAAAAAGGTAGTAATTCTTCCTGACCTCAGCAGGCTTTGCACTAAAAGGGTATCAGAAACACTTGGGATAATGTCTCCGGAACATCCACTCACTTATTTATTCAGCAAATATTTATTGGACATATGCTATGTGATAGATAGCATTCTAGGAATTGAAAAGACAGAGTTGAAAACAAAAAAGAAAGACAAAGTTCTTGACTTTACAGAACTTAAATCCTCTAAAGAGAGTCATATACAAAATTTGCCAGCATATAAATAAATAACGAACCCCACCAAAACCCGTGAGTGGAGCTGGAAACATGCTGTCTGTATTTTAGATAGCGTAACCTTGGAGGGAGTTTTTGAAGAGGCAACAACTGAACTGAATCTCGATGTTGAGAAGCAGGTAGCCACGTGAAGATCTGAAAAAAGACCATATCAGGAAAACAGAACTACAATGCAAAATCCCTGATGTGTTTTCAATGTGGCTGGAGACTAGTAAATGAGGGACAGAGTGATAAGAAATGAGCTTGATGAGGCAGACAGGAGCCAGACCATGTGAGAAATTTGGGATTTATTCTGATTTCAATGAAAAGACATTAGAGGATTTTAAATATGTGATTGATAGAATTAGAACCACATTTTGAAACAGTTAATTTAGTTATGACTGATTTTCCAGAGATGAACTCACACACACACACACACACAGAAGCTACACTTCTGTGTCCTTTCCTGACACATTTGTCCCCACTGAAATATTTGAGCAGCTGGTGTCATTCAGAAATCTCCTGTGTTCCCAACAGAGGTGGATCCTTGTTTGCAGAATCAGAATATCATGTCAACGTTGACTTTCCTGGATGAGACACTAGTTAAGCTATATTTGAAATCTCTTACATGCACCTGAATATGTTGGGAAAAAAAAATATGAGAAACTGGTTGACTTTTGTGCCATAAAATTGAGGAGAAATAGATAAGAACAGCAAATTGGACCACAGTTCCTTAGCTGGTTTTACAGTCTAGTATTAGCAGTTTTGTCTTTTATTTCTGTCAATAAAACAGTCTAGATATCTTGTTAGTATCAATTAGCTTTACATTTCAAAGCACTGTATTTTTTAGGTAAAACAAATGCGCATAGCTAACAACACTTTATTTCTATTTTTGAAAATTTATAATATACAGAAAAGTGTCTAGCACTTCAATTCTTACAAATATTGTCAGACTAGGTATCCTGAAAATCATCCTAATACAAAATCTCTAATAATGATGATATATTTTAAGTGTATAGCTGAGCTCATATGACGACAAAGGTCGAAACCAAAAAGGGAGATCAAAACCAAGTAATACCATCATTGATGCTATGGCTGAACTAATCCTGGCAATCCAGAGCTAGAATTGTATTAGACATGAGGAAAGGATGTAAGTTTTGGCTCCTGCAATTTAGATTTGGATCAGATTCAAGCATGAATTTCAAACAGTTTAATGACAACACCATCAGAGACGATGTTCAGAAAAACCAAGCAGTCCAGCAAAAGAGATAATAAGGAAACTAATCTGTTTTGACCTTTGCTCTGAGTAGGAAAAAATGATTTGTTTGCAAATCTGTAATATCAAATCTGCCTTCATAGGAGTTTGGGGTCTAAGTCTTCGAGAAAACACACATACAATGACATACACAGCAGTCCATGATCAGGAAATTACCATAAAGCCTTCTTTGATAGTTAGTCCTCATGAACCAGGGATATACAGTAAAAGCAAAGCATATCTCTTCTCGGGTCTCATTGAAGGACTTCAGAGAAAGCCCAATAAATACAAGTTTATAATCCAAATTGATATCTAGCTTATCTACTATTTTTTGGAATGTATCAATAAAGTGAAAAAAGAGAGACTATAATGGGGAAGCAAAAAAAGAAAGAAAAATAAGAAAGAAAAAAAGGAAGGAAGGAAGGGAAGGAAGAAAGGAGGAAGGAAGGGAGAGAGGGAGGGAGGAAAGAGGGAAGGAAGGAAGGAAGGAAGGAAAGAAGGAAGGAAGGAAGGAAGGAAGGAAGGAAGGAAGGAAGGAAGGAAGGAAGGAAGGAGGGAGGGAGGGAGGGAGGGAGGGAGGGAGGGAAGGAGGGAGGGAGGGAGAGAGGGAGGGAGGGAAAGACAGCAGGAGTTTATGTTCAGACAGCTCATAGTAATATTGAAGAACTTCAGTGACAATGAGAAAACATTAAACTAGAGCATTAATAAGAAAAATTTGACAGAATTTATCAAAATTTAAATTGTACACACCTCTTTGTCTAAAAATAGTACCATCCTCAATTTTCTCTTTTTCTTATTGCACTTTTTTTTCTTTATAGCACTTATCAGCAGGCATATTATTTAAGCATAAACTTGTTTACTGAGTTTTGAAACCACTAAAATCTCAATTCCATGTTTGTTTATTTGTTTATTATTTTATTTCTGTTTCCATAGTACGTGGCACCTAGTATATTTTCGCAGTACAAATCTGTGTTGGAAATAGGTAGATGATAGATATACATAAGCATATATACATACATAAGCATATATGCACGTTTGTAAATATATATGTAACATATAGCCATACAACATATACTCACAACTATACTTCATATATTGGTAAGTATATAATATATAATATTCATAATATATGCAGTATATATTTTTAAATTTTTATTTTTATTTCAGTAGCTTTTGGGGAACAGGTGGTGTTTGGTTACATGAATACATTCTTTAGTGATGATTTCTGAGATTTTGGTGCACTCATCACATCAGCAGTGTACCCTGTAGCCAGTATGTAGTCCTTTATCCCTCACACACTTGCCAACCTTTATCCCTGAGTCCCCAAAGCCCATTATATTAGTCTTATTCCTTTGAATCCTCATAGCTTAGCTCCCACTTATAAGTGAGAACATAAATATTTGGTTTTCCATTCCTGAGTTACTTCTCTTAGGATCTCCAGCTCCATCCAAGTTGCTGCAAAATACATTATTTTGTTTCTTTTTATGACTGAGTAGTACCCCATGATGTATACATACCACATTTTCTTTATCCATTCATTGGTTGATGGTCACTTAAGTAGGTTCCGTATCTTATCAGTTATAAATTGTGCTAAATGCAGTATAGTTTTATACCACAAGTATTAAAAATATTTTAATCTAATATTTTTGCTACAGATGAATGTAGAAATAACATACCTGTCTACAAATGGGAATTAAAGCATTGTGGTCATACTATTTTACCTGACACATTAGCTGGGTGTGGTGGCACACTCCTGTAATCCCAGCTACTCGGAAGGCTGAGGAAGGAGAATCACTTGAACCCGTGAGGCGGAGGTTGCAGTGAGCCAATATTGCACCATTGCACTTCAGCCTGGACAACAAGAGTGAAATTTCATCTAAAAAAATAAAAAATAAAAATTGATTCAAGATGACGCTGTCTGGGTAGAGACACGGGATCTGAAATTTATGGATGTTTTTCAGATACCTATCTTTGTAAACTTTGAGAACCACCATTCTATTAAAAATATGGAAGTTTTAATCCAGATTAGGGAAATGTCATATTTTTGTACCAAATGGAGGCTTCCTTGTGGTTCTTCAATGAAGTATCAGTTATCTCTAACTAAATATCTGCTACTATCAAAATATCCCAGTTTTCAAAAAATCCCCAGGGTTAATCCCCACCATTCTTCTTCCCCACACCCTCTTCACTTCAGTCCTGAGGCTCTAGGTTTCCAAATTTAAGTCCTTACTGTCAGCTCTGACAGTAAGGAGTGGCCTCAATGCTGAGTCTTAGACAATGAGAAGTCCTCTTAAAGTTCTGCATACTCTCAGCTGAAAAGTTCCAACATTAAACTTTATTTTCTCTAGACATTATCTTCATTTGAGTTCTTAGTACTATTGCTTACTACTTTTTAAAACACCTTGACATTTTGATCTAACTTATTATCATCATCTAGCCTTCTGTGATCACTTTTTCCTCCCTTCTCATAGACAAAAAAGGTTAAGAAAAGAAAAAAGTCTCATTCTTTTGATTTGTGTGCATTTTATATAAAACCCTGAGCTATATTCCTCAAAATGGAAAAAGAGAAAAAGGTGAACAGATTAGTATTTGAGCCCATGGCAATACCTTCTCTTTATTAACAGGCTAATTAACTGAACAAATATTTCTTGAGTGTCCATGATTTGTCAGGTTCTGTGCTAGGTGTTGGGACACAACAGTGAATACGTCAAACCAAAGCTTCACCTTCAGGTGGTGGACATTCTTGGGAAGAAGAACGAACACATCAACCCTGAACGTGGTTCTCCCTGTCCACCTTGTGATAAGGCAGCTTCTCGGGAATGGCTTTGTTTTCATTGCTGTGTCTCCTAAGACTCTTGTGTTAGCTGCTTCTCTCTAAATTAAAAGCCGATAAACCAAAACATGGGCATATATTAAATTAAATAGCATGTTCTTCTCTTAGAAAACAGCTTTATATTTCTCTTTTAGACATTTCCATTTTTTTAATTGTAGTAAAATATACATCACATAAAATTAACCATCTTAACTATTTTTTAAATGCACAGTTCCGTAGTGCTAAGATGATTCTCTTTGTAGTGTGACCAATCTCAGCATTTTGTTCAACGTCATTTTATTATAATGTAGATGAGAATACAAAAATCTATTCCTTGCCAGGGCCATGTGGAGTTTGCATGTTCCCTCCATGTCTGCATGGGTTTTTTTTCTCAGGTACTCTGGGTTCCTCTCACATCCCAAAGCGATGAACATTAGGTTCATTGGTGCATCTACATGGTCTCAGCGTGAGTGAGTGTGGGTGTGTGTAATAGTGCACCCTAGGAGGCAATGGCCTCCTGTCAAGAGCGCGTTCCTGCCTTGGTCTCCGAGCCTCGGGGACTCATGATACCGAACTGAACCCATGACACTGAACTGAAATAAGTGGGTAAATAATGACCTTACTTGTTTGTACTAATGTCTTAAATGCATGTATAGGCCACGTTTCATTCCAGTGTTTAATGTGAGAAGTGTTTGGGGGCTTTATTGAGAAGTTTCATAATGTTTCTGTGACCAGAAATATGCTGTAGGAAAGTCACCCCTTGTTTATATCTGTTAGCCCGTAGTAAAATTAGTTTCATTATCTTGTTTTGTGCCAAGTCACAGTTTCCAAGAACAATCTACGATGGTAAGTGAGGACTTACTGTGCAAGGGTTCCAACCTCTTTCTATCCTTTTCAACATGTTATTTTCTATTTTATTGTTAGTAGTCATTCTGAGTATGAGGTAGCCTTCTCAATTTTTTATATATAGATCTAAATACATATTAAACATACAATTAGTTCGAACAATATATTGAACATATTTCAATTATCTTTTACCTAGCTGTCCTTTTGCTTCGGGGAAGCTTTCATCTCAGTTTGCTGGACTGTGTCCTTCTCTGTCATTTTCATCACAGCTTAAACGAAAGACTCTCCTGAAGAGACCTTTCCTGCTTGGTGTAATATACAACAATTACTATTTAAACATCACCTTATCTTAATTATCTGCATAGCACTGACCTACTGTCAGAGTTTTGTTTATGTAAGCACTAGTGTGTATGAATTTTGTTTGCCTAGTTCAAATTTATTTTTAACTTAAAAACTATTATATTTAGATTTAAACTTAAATCCTCAATTACAATGTAAAATCATGAATGCAAAGGCTATGTGTCTTTTATTTATTGCCATATCCTCAGGGTCAAATGTTTGATAAATATTTTTTGAATTTGATTAATTATACCAGGGAGAAAATTTGAATAAATGGAGAGAAAACATTCCGATAATAGTATCAAATTTTACACTTTGCTTTTGTAGTCATAGCTTTTGTACTTGAGGTTTTATAATGGCACCATAGTTATTCTACAATTCCCAAAAAATTAAATCTCTAGATGCAGAAAAATAAAGGCCACAGTGAAAGTAATGGGTCATGTCCACTTTTAATAGAAATTATTTAATGTGTCCACCCCGTGATGGTTTTTATCTCTCTTTATAGTTAGAAAATACATAGAGTGTTACAATAAAGTAAGAAATGGTTTAAATTGTCGAGTTAAAGGCTAGCTTTTTACTCTGCGAGTCTTTATTTTGTCACAATGACACAACATAAAGTTCAAAGCATATAATGGGGTGAGAAGAAGAAAGTCTTCCAAATACCTGGCAGGCATATCTTTCCATTTAATTCACCTGTCAGCCCAGGCAATGGTGAGTGAACCAATTATTGGCAGTCTTGTACCATAGTTACTTTCAGATTCTTATTCTCTTCCTGTCTACATAGAATAAGTCACCAAATCAGTCTCCACTCTGTCTCCTTGGAATTCTTTTTGAGATTTTTATAGTAAAAATCTCGATCAGGACAAAGTGGTGTGTCACTTTTCTCCCCTTTTGATAAGGAAGGATATTTAATCTTTGTAGCATTGAAAAATAATCTTTTTAGCTTAAATACTTTATCAATTTTATTATAAATGAGAGGCAATCTACCTATGCTTGTATCATTCATCATAATGAAATAATCATCTCATTTGTCTTACTTCATAAGACAGAAAGCAAGCAAGCAAAGAAGAAAGAACAAAAGAGGCTGAGAGGTTTACAGGAAACGAATTATTTTTCTGAGTCAGCCATTTTTCTTTCTCTGTGTGGGATAATGTGTTTGCTCTTTCTACTGTCTACCACAGCACCTGACATGGGCAAGCTCAAGTAGAGGCTCAGCTCATTAAAGATGTGTGCATCGAACATGTCCAAAGGTAGATACAACCAGAAGTGAGACTTGAGTGTTAAAGGGTAATTTTCTTTTTCTTTTTTTTTTTTTTTTTTTTTTTTTGAGACGGAGTCTCGCTCTGTCGCCCAAGCTGGAGTGCAGTGGCTGGATCTCAGCTCACTGCAAGCTCCGCCGCCCGAGTTTACGCCATTCTCCTGCCTCAGCCTCCCGAGTAGCTGGGACTACAGGCGCCTGCCACCTCGCCCGGCTAGTTTTTTGTATTTTTTAGTAGAGACGGGGTTTCACTGTGTTAGCCAGGATGGTCTTGATCTCCTGACCTCGTGATCCGCCCGTCTCGGCCTCCCAAAGTGCTGGGATTACAGGCTTGAGCCACCGCGCCCGGCCTAAAGGGTAATTTTCGAACAAGGTAAGAGTCATGACTTTCATACCGATATAAAAATAATCAAATGTTAAAGATATTTAAATAACTCACTAATGAGGCAACTGGTGAGGTGTTATAACCAGTTCAAAGGAGACTCCAAGGACAGACACACTTATAGACAGGAGTACTAAAATGAGTGTACAAATGGAGACAAGGATGGTAGTTCCTGGGGTGAGGGTTTCTTCTCTCCACTGGCCAGTATTCATTTGCATATACACATACACACACTATTTTGCATGGCTATCAGTTATATATAACTTTCAGAGTTGTAAAATGGCTACCATATAATTAGGATCAGATAAGCCAGAAAGGTGTGCTATAGACATTGCACCAATGTTTTTCTACATAGATAAAATGTGTGTGTGTGTACTTTCCCTCGTCAGTACTACTCGCCCCTTTTTTGGTTCTTCTTTCTGCCCCTCTAATTTTATCACCCCAGGAAACTATGTTCATAGAGAGTTATAAATTAAAGTGTCATAATTATCTGGGGGCAAAGAAACATTCTAATATGTGTTTATGAGAAGATTTGAAAGGGAAAATATTTTTAAGCAAAAATTATTCTTTTATTATGGTCTCATTTGGGTAAAGGAAGAAATGCTCTGAGCTGAAGGCATTAACTTGCATTCCTCAATTCCTAATATATAAAAGTTTAGGTCTATAAGATAAAAAATAGTATTTCCCTTTACAGGTAAGGAAGTAGGAGTGTGAAAAAGGTTAAGAAACAGGTCATACACTAGTTGGTGGTAAACTCAGTTCCCCTGAGTTTACTTTTCCCTTTCTGTGAAAGAGATACATGCATGAGCACTGTTCCACAGGAGAATTCAGCCATGGTGATAATCGTTATGACTGCGATCCAGGAGGGAACAAGTGTTTATCTTGTACCTCACCCTGACTGGAAGCTTTCTTAGGGATGATGACATCAGGTGCAGACTAGGAGAGAGAAATAACAACTTTAAGCCTTATGGGAAGCTGACACAGCGTTCTTGCCAGTGTTACTTAAGATAATTCATAGAAAGTGCTTAGTATAGTGCTTGACACATAGTGAACATTCAACTGATATTAGTTAATATAGTGAAGATAATGAGTATCACCAGTATTGTAAAATATAATGAGAAAGAACACTATGCTGAAACTTTTTTCACAGGTTTCCCAATTTTTACATGACCTGGTGTGGCACCTTCAGGATGTGAGGCAGGGTATGGACTACATATCTTCACCTTACTCTAATCATGTTTTGCTTCTTATATTATATGGTTTAATTGTGCACTTCCTACACATGGAAGTTTACAGGTTGGCTGATTGCACACAAAGGAGGGCTTTGAATGTCCCTGGAAACACGTCAGAATTTCCCCAGAGAGGTTGTGATAGTCAGCCGGAAGTCAGATGTTTCCAGTGATCAGTGATGTCACACTCTCCTACCTGGTGAATAGGAACCTTCTTTCAGTAACCTCATCAGGGCATGGAGCAAGAGCAATGATGAAAACACACATAATCATTGTCTAATTCAACCATAAATACAGATCATCCATTCTGCCAAAGAATATCTATTCTGATTGCTATGAATGATACTGAAAATTAGTTTCTTAACAGAGAGTTATAAACTGTCAGAGGCACAATCCATCTGTAGCATTCAGCAGGAAAAACAAAAACAAAAACAAAACATATATATGCTTGTTTTTAACTTGTTATAATCAGAACCCCAAAGACCAGAGCTATTGAAATTAATAGGTCCGAATTTTCTACCGAGTCTACAAAATGGGCTTTAACCAAAAAGGAGATTTCTATATTCCTATGAAATAAGAAAACAACAACACTTCAAAAGCGTTTTTGTTGTTGTTGTTGTTGTTCAAATATAAAGGAACGCTATGACCTATTCTGTTGTTAGGTTCTCCCACTTCTTTTCTTCTTTTTAATGAAATGTTACTCTGATTCTAATGTCATGCCGAAATTGGGTCCACTGAGGTATAAAATTCCAACCTCTCTTTGCTTGAGCTCTAAAGAAAAAAGCAGATATTTTAGTTCGTTCTTCAAACTTGTAAATGACACAACCACAAGCAAAAAATATCATTTATCCATTTGACAAAACTTTTCATTGTGCTTATGGAGAAAATACAAATTTCTCTTTCATAGGATGATCCTGATAGATGCAGGAGGCAGATAAGCGAGGGTCTCGGGAGAATCTCTGATCCGCCCCACAAGGGTTCACATTAGATGCTCTTGTGCGGATAAGGGAACCTGCCCAGGACCTTGTTTCTGAGCGCCCACAAAGGGCTGGCGGCCCGCCAGCCCGTTGGGAGAGTTGGTGGAGGCACCGGGAATTCTCACCTAGTATAGCAGGGAGGAGCCTGGACGCTTCAGCTGTGTGTGGTCGCCTAGTATTCAATCTGTGAGGTGGGAGCCTGTTGGCCCGTTCCACTCTCTTTACCTTTCAATATTTCCGGGTGCCTGCCTAATTTTTCCGGGTCGTGTGACAAGAACCCGGATTTTAGCTGAACTAAGGAACAAAAAAAATCCTGCATCATTATCTCAAATCTTGCTAGATTTCCTTATGAATTTGCTCGCTGTGTCAAAAAGTCATTTTCATGATGCTCTTTGAAAGTATCAATTTTCCAGACCTCACTATTCCCATATATTGAAATTCGTTTCAATATAGATAACATAATTGTTTTTAGAAATAATATTTACATTAATTTTTCTTTAGTCCCATGAATAGTTATTACACAATTATACTGTGTTAGACAAAATATGGTCTCATTAATCCTAAGAGATTTTTATTTTAAATTAAATAAAAACACCTCTTCTTATCTGGTGTCTCCCCGCCGCCCAAACAAGGTAATAGGGAAATATTTTGTAGGGTAAGCTACATTGGGAGATTAAAGGAAAAGATTAAAATGAGAGCACAAACATCCAATCAGAGCAGAAAGAGCTTTCTGAAGCATAAACATGATCTCATCTACTTAAGGACAGAGAAGCTTCAATAAATAAGATGAGGAAGATAGTTTGTGGAATACAAGCAGAGGAAACAAGACATCTTATACACTGAGTAGATCCAGAAAGATTATGAAGTTCGTTTCCAATACCACACCCACCACGCATGTGGGATTGGTTGGTGAGAAAGAAAAGGAAAGCTTTCAGAATAAGATAATCTTGTGCAACCAACAAACAGAAAGTTTAAAAATAAAAATAAAAAGTCAACTATGAGAGTACAAACTTCTTAAAAGCAGAAATGATTTTGGAAACAAAAAATAATTATTCGTGGTTATATTATGTTGCTGGTCCAAGGATAATGAAAGCTCCTTAATTGAAATATATATAAAGAAATGTTTATAGCAGATGTTGCTTTATTCGATCATCATATGTACCTCTACTCCCTACTCCTTAGAACAGAAACCAATTTTATTTTTTCCTGAGAGAATTAGGATGAGGTGTAGAGATGAAAAAGATTATATACTTTTCTGTCATTATGATAAACTTTGTAATTAAACTTAATTAAAGCTCATTAGCCACCAAGAGAGAATAAGAAATAAGTTTACAAAATACAAACTTTTCTTTAGACATATTTTAGAACCAAAGGACATATTTTCATTAAAAACTAATCTGATTTATCAAGTTAATAGAAATGTCCTTAAAAATAATGTTGCATTGTTTGTGAAAATGCCATAAGGTATTAAACAAAGCTGTTCATCATCTGAAATTACCCAAGAATTACAAAAAGCACTAAACAAAAAACAACATTTTTATCTTCTTAAAACAATGTTTTTTTCTTGCTGATTTCCATGATATGCAGTAAAATAAATGTCAAGCTCTTCGTTTTTTAACTTCATTTAAGTACATTAACATTAATGTTTGACAAATTGTACAAGTGTATCTACTGTGTAAACATTGTGCGAATCGATATACAGAATATTTCTGTCATCCCAAAAATTTCCCTCATGCCTCTTCTCAATCCAAATGACTCCTATTCCTCTCTCCAAGCAGACATTGATTTGATTTCCATCACTTTAAATTAATTGTACTTGTTTAGTAATTCATATAATGAAATTTACAGTAGATAATCTTATGTATCTGGCTACTTTCACTTGGAATGTTTTTGTGATTCTTCCATGTTGCTGTATATCTTGGTAACTGATATAATTTCATAGAGAAGTAGTGACCCATTATATGAACATACTAAAGTTTATCCATACTACAGTTTATCTTGTTGACATGTGAGTTCCTTTTTCCCCAAACCTCTATGAACATTTGTATACAAGGTTTTTTTTTTTTAAATGGATAAATGTGTTTCTTTCTCTTGGGTAAATAACTACTTGTATAATTTCTTGGTCCTATGGTATGTGTAGGTTGAACTTTATAAACTACAGCTAAACAACTCTTCAGAGTAGGCAAAATTTTATACTGCCTTCAACAATGAGTTTCATTAATTCAGTTTTGGCAGCACTTAATAGTGATTGAACACTGTTCATCTTTTTGATTATTCCAGTGGATATGTAGTGGGATCTCACTGTGATTTGAATTTACTAAATTCGTTGAACATATTGCATATGCTTACCAGTCATCCATATATCTTCTTTTGTGAAGTATTTTCTTAATCTTTGGCTTATTGTTCATTGTATTTTTTGTCTTCTTATTTTTAAATTTTTATACTTCTTTGTTTATTCTAAATATAAAAATACTGAGATATACGTACTGAAAAATCCTCTCCCAGAAAGTAACTTACTATCAGTTTCTTAGTGACGTTTGTTGAAGAGAAAAAAAAAGGTTAATATATCTATTTTTTGTCTTTGCTACTTTTCTCTATTGCTTGTCTATTCTCTATTTCATTGCTTTATGATCTTCTTTAATACCTTCATTCTACTTATTTTGATTTATTTTTCTTTTGCTAGCTTCCAATATTGAGAATTAAAATCATTGATGTGAAATTTTTCTTTATTTTAATATAAGCATTCAAAGTCACAAACTTCCCCCAAGCTCTGCTTATCTTCATCACACAAATTTTGATACTTTTTGCTTTTATTTCTATTCAATGCTGAAATATTTTCTAATTTCCCTTCTAATTATTTATAAATGTGTTGGTTTATTTTTAACTATTTAGAAATGTTTAGATTTTTTTTATTTGTATTTCCCTTTTATTGTATAAATTACCAACAAAATCCTGACCTGGGAATCAAAAATTTAATATAACCTCAGTTTAACACCATTAAATAAGCTAAATCACGGAGTAACACTGGGATGTTACCCAAATTAATAAAGTAGGCAAATGGCCAAGTATTACATTTCCTATTTCAAAAAAGAGGCATTAAGCATTCATGTCATAAGTTTATTGACAAACATATCTAGTATGCCATGAGTTAGAGTTTGATCCATTTCCAGAGGCTGTATCTCTTAAAATGCTCCTCATATCTGTTAAATGGACGAACTGAAACATCCTTATGATTTAAGCAGTTGGTGTCTTACTATAAGGAAGGGTGCAGCAAATGCAGATCCAAAGTACAAACACATCTTAACTAGCAACGCCCACTTGTTTTTCACTGAAAATGGCAAATTCTTCCCAGGGCCCTCCTCACAGTGGCTCCTACGGACCACAGAGGTTGTGAACCTCCGGATGCTGTGGCCCAACATAGCGCTGCTGGAAGCTCTGCGACAGGCGCAGAGACGGAGGACGGATGAAATGGCGGCACCTCACCAAGACCTTGTTTTGACGACCTAGATATTTTTAAGTAATTGATTTTATATTTAATTCCTGGATAGTATATTCTGTATGATTTCTATCTTTTAAAATTCACTAAAGCCTTTTACACTTCAAGGAAAAGATATTTTAAGTGGCTTTATCATTACCAAAATCACCATTAATCTCAAACTTTTCTGTGAATATTCTCTTCAGCTTTGTTCCCTGACGTTTTGTTCTTCTCTAATGATGCACTTGTCTATAGATCCCTCTCAAATGGTAGCTGTTTTCTCTTTCAAATCTCTCAGAACATGTTTTCTGGAGATAGGGTATATTTCTTTCATACTCCATGTTGCCACTTCCAGATCATTTTCCTCATGTATTAAAAAAAAAAAAAAAAAGTCTCTGTTTGCAATGTTATTATAGACCAGATCACCCACTGTCTTCTATGTTGTAGCCATCTATCAATCTCGCAGGTACTAACAAGACTCACTTCCCAAATATTTTAACACCAGGTTGATTGATAACTCTCTCCAACACTATTCTTTGGTTTTGATGATCATAGTATTTACATAGATTATTTCTTCATCCGTAGTGCCTTAGTTCCCTGTCTCCTTCAACTAACTTGCTCTCTACACAATTTCAGTCCCCTCAGTCCCACAGTCATCCTGTTACCTTATTATTGTTAAGAGTGGCACCCCTCCACAGTACAATTTCAAACATCCTGCCCTGTGCCATCTTCTAGACTCTTCTGTGTTTATTTCCTATGTTATTTCAACTCCAACAATGCTCCACTCCCATGTGTACCTTAAATCCCTTGATTCTACCATACTTTCACCATTTCTCATACCATTTATGTCCTCTTTTCTTCTTATGTAAGTCACATTTCATAAACGTCATTATTACTGTACCTTGCTTTTAACCTCACCTCTTTTTACTTTATCTATTATTTTAATATATTCCCTTGATAAAACAACCCTTATTACATGTGACTGTAGTTCTTTATGTCTGTACTTGTGCAGCCAGCTGAGGTTGGAAGGAGAAAACACACAGTAGACAAACTTTAAATTGATGATCACTTAACACATGTAGATCCTCAGTACTACTTGCGAATCACACTGTATTTTCCTTACAGCTCCTCTCTTCTGTTGTCCTAAAAAACTATTTTATACTTATCTTTCTCTCCTCAGATCTCTAACGTCTTTCTTTATCCTCACTCTCAGCTGACTTCCTTCCTTCCTACTTCATAAATAAAAGGACAAATGTGGATGTGTTGGTTAACTCTCGCAGTACTTTTTTTTTTCTCTTGTGGCGAATCCAGACAGATAGTGTCAGAAGTCTTACAGCACTTTGAATGTCAGGACCCACATACTACAACTTTTAGTGTGTTACTATGACTGATCCTGTGCTGCTAGTTAAGGCCAGTGCCTCTACTGTATACCGGCTCTGAGACCATTTCTACTGGAAAACATTGTTCCAGCAACTATTCCCTCTTCCTCTCCTGCTTCATCGCCTTTCTCCTCTGTTCTTCATCAGTGTAACTAATGCACAGTCATGCTGTTAACCCTCTTTTCTCTCTCTCACCTAATTCATTCTTTGTTTGCTCTAGAGCAAAGTTCTTTGGCAGAGTTATTGAACACTCACCAATTTCTCTTGGAAATTTTAAATAAATTCACTCCAGTCCAAATTTCCTTCTACCACTATACTAAAATTGTTCTTCTCAAACATCAAAGACTTGCCTATTGCTATCTCTAGTAGCTATTTTCCAGTCTTTACCTTACTTGACCTGTCAGCAGCTGTTTACAAGATTTATCACTCTCTGTTCCCAACAATTCCTTATTTATCTTGCTTCCAAGATTCCATACTTCCCTGATTTTTATTTTAATTCTCTGATGACTTCCTAGTTTCTTTTCCTGGTTCCTTTATTACTCCTCAACCAAAATCGACTAAATGATTTGTGGAACACAGTGCAAAATGAAGATGTGGGGCTCCTTAGTCCAAAATCAAGAATTTCAAGGCAAAGAACAGAAATTTAAAACAAACTGGAGCAACTACACAATTATCAAGACCAGGAAGCCAACTTTGCCCAACCTCTAAATTTAGAGTGCCTAAAAGCCCTAAATATGAAACATTAGCAATGTTCTCTTTTCTCTTTACATCTAATCCCTAGGTGACCTCATCCAATCTCTTGGATTTAAATCATTATATGCTGGTGATTTCTGAATTTATATCTTCATATTGTAACTCGAATCTGATTTCCATTTTTATGACTAATAGGAATTCCAAACTCAATGCACCCCAAACTATGCCCTGAATCTTCCTTTCAAAACCAGCTGTACTCATAGCCTTCTCCAATTCAGTTAATGAAAGCTCTATTCCTTTCATTTCTCAGTTTCAAATCATGGCGTCGTCCTCGATACTTCTCATTTTTGGCCAATTCTACCTTCAAAATCTATCCAGAATATGATAACTTATCTGAGCAACCACTGCTATCATCTAATATAGTCTATCATAATTCCTCATGTGCCTTATGGCAATACCCTTCTGGTTGATCTCCTGCTTCTACTATTGACCTCTTTCAGACTATTCTTAACCTAGCATCCAGAGTGATCCCCATTAAACATTAGACAGATAAAGTCACTTTTCCCTCAAAACCATCTAATGTGTCCCTATGTCATTCAACATGTAAGACAAAGCTCCTCCTATGTGATGTATTGTCACATCCTAGACATTCTATGTAACTCCCACAAAAATTGTCACCCATGTGACCTCACTACTCTCTCTTGCAGCTTTCTTCTTGTTCCTGAAACATATTAGGAATACTCCTAATCAATAACTTTGTGTTTATTTTTTCCTTTCCCTAGAAAGGTCTTCCCCTGGATATATTGCATAGCTAGGCCCCTTGTTCTCTCAGGTCTTTACTGAAATTTTACCTTCTGTGGCAGATTGAATACATACCACCCACCTCCAAAATATGTTGGCAACATCCTAATCACTAGAACCTATGATCATTTTACCTTATTTGGCAATAAAATTTTTGTAGATGCGATTAAGTTAAAGATCTTGAGATGGGATTTTATTCTGGATTATCCAGTCAAGCCCAAATTACTCACAGGGGTTCTTATAAGAAGGAGCCAGGAGGGTCACAGTGAGTAGTAGAAGATGAGCAACAAGGTAGAATGACTTGAGGAAGAAACCATAAGCCCAGCAGGCAACTTCTAGAAACTGGAAAAGACAAACTAATTCTCCTAAGATGGAACGCAATCCTGCCAACACATTGATTTTAGACTTTTCCCCCTAGAACAATATTCATACATTTGTATTGTCTTAAGTCACTAAGTTTGTGCTCATTTGTTATAAATCAATAGAAAACCAATACATCTTCTCAATGAAGTCTACAATGACCATCTTGTTTAAATTTAGTCCTCCTATTTATTTTTATTCTTACCCTTATCCTGTATGCCTCATACTGTACATCATCCAGCTGATTTTATTTAAGTACTACTATGTTGTCAATTCCTTCCACTGAAATATGAGTTCCATAAATGCAGAATTTGGGGTCTGCTTTTTGTTCAGTGCCCTATTTGTAGTACCTAGAACATGCCAGGGGCACATTAGGAGTTCAATAAATACTTGCTAAAAATGAGTAAATAAATAAGCTCAGACTTTCGTTTCTCAGTGATTTTTATGCATTCTACAATAGTGCTCATGAATCTTCTGGCATAGTATAATGTGCTTTAAAAGCAAATGTGTGTGTGTGTGTGTATGCACAATATAGTAGCATATTTATATGTAACTGGAAACAGCAGGATACATGCATAGGATCATATTGTGATCTTAATGTGTAATCAATAGGATTGACATGACCAGACCAAGCATTTCGCATCTCATGGCTGCTTATTTCTGTATTGGAAATGAATAAAGTCGTCCATGATGTTTTTAATTAAAACAACATAAACAACAGAAAAACAGTGTCAACAATTAGCAATAGATGGCATTGCTTTTTATTTTAATATATCACTTCTTAGAAAGGGTGAACAATATAGTAAAGAAAATCCAATGCCTCTTTCCCTTTCCATGTATATTCATTACTCTTAACACATAACCATAGCATTTCCCACTAGCACATGGCCTCAAATACACCATAACTATTACAAAAGAATGTATCACCTCTTAAGCATCATAGTAGAATGTCAATGTTAGATTTTGACCTTAAGAAAAACTTAAAATCATATACTCTATTTTCATTTATGTCTACAGAACGTCAGGTTAGAGGAGCAAAGCAGTCTTTGAAATAAAGCCGACACCATACATAAAAGCTGACTGCATTTTAAGTTTTAGTTTTTACAAAGAAAATACAAAGGAAGTAAACTATAATTGCGTATTATTTCCATATAAAGAAGTCCTTAAAAATTATACTATTCAAGCTTAATAAACTGGAATCCTCAATTAGCTTGTTGCTTATGCAGTGTCTGTAGCATATCCAAGCTCTTTATGCCATGCCACAGGGAGTACATCATTCTGACAAAGATATTTCCTTAGTGATATTTTTATTTATGGCCTATAATACAGGAATCGATTGGGGGAAATGTTCTGTCTTATTACAGAAATAGAGATTTTTACAATTGTTTTTCATTTTCCCCTCTAGGGTTGACTTGGCAGTGTAAATTTATATTTAAAGTATATTGATAATTCTCAGAAAGTATGTTTAATCCTATTAATTGAGGTCTCCAAGAGGACTCAGTGAGGTTAAAATAAAAAGCTACTGTGAATCTCTAGTATTTCTGGTATTGCTGACTGTTTTTAATGTCAGTGGACAAAAGAAAGACACTGCTTCCTTGTCATTAAAATTTCACAGAGCAGGTGTGACACTGAGTCATGGAGTGGGAAAAAGGTAGACCCTTGACACAATTTGGCCCCAAGGGTTTATATATCACACCAGCAGTAGAAGAAAGCTCTGCTGCTGATAAAAAATTACTTATCATTGACGGAGCCATATTCAGGGTGAGGGGGAAAAGAAGAAGAAGAATATGCATTTCTTAAACTTTTCATGGGAAAAGTCCATATGTGTTCATTAAAATTAGCTTATGCAAATGTACCAGAGGACATGTGGAACCAAACACTCATACACAACCCAGGCATATTCCCTTATCATATAGCTAGCTCTCCTCACAAGCTACTCCACTTGAAATGTGCAAAGTCAGCATATACAAAAATGCTTTTAAGTATTATTAACATCACATATATAAATGTCAACTTTGACCAAGTAACTCAAGTCATGTTACAGAGAATCCTTCTTTAAGTAACTAGCTTCACTATAGAGGTAAGGAAACTGATGAACAAAGTAAATGAATTACTTATCCAAGGTCTATTTCATAGGTCAGGAACAGAGCCAGTACTAGATCTTATCCATGAGAACAGTTCAACTCCCTCTCCTAAAGCTGGTATATTACACTGAAGGTAACATCATAGGAGTATCTAATAAAGACTTTAAGCTATTATAGTAGAGTGGCTTCAGACAAAATTCGAATTGATTGAAACTTTCCTCTGAAACTTGAATCAAAGCAAACCCCATCTTTTTTTTTTCTGTACCTCTTCTCTTGTAGTGAAGGATCCAAAGATAGCACACAAATGGATGTTTCTCTGATACCTGTGGCTTATCAGTAAGAATAGAAGTAATGGAAATCTCATGGGAAAGCCTGCTCTTAAAAGATTTCCAATCCAATCTTTGAGCTCAAAAGGCTTGAATTAGTTTCAGATTAACATCCAAGTCTTTCAAAGGACATCTCCCAGAATTCAGTTGTCAGGAGGACATTGGACACCAGAATTTAGGTTTGATTTTTTTGTGTCAAGAAGAGAGAAATTGGCAAATATTCAAGTTTTCTTTCTTTTTTTTTCACTTATGCTTCCTTTTTTTTAAAAAAAAAAAAATCTTTTTATCTCTTTTCTACATGTAGTTTGTTTTCTCATTTAAACTTTCATTACCTTCTTGTAAAATAATTACCCACATTCATGCATGTATACACATACAACTGTATGTATGCCATGCAATGTGTCTTAATGTTTGGCTAAGGCAATAGTAACTCAACAGACCATCTTACCTCCCTTTATGTGTGATACTGCATGGCTACTAAACCTAGAAGAATTAGAGTTCAAAGATGTTCGGTTTCAGTGTCCTTCATATGAATTTCAGTGGAGGGAATCCCATTCCATACATAGTGCTCCCAATAAGTGTCACTTCCATCTTTTTTCCTGCTCTGATCCTCAGGTTTTCCTCATTGCAGACGTAGTTGGGTTGACTGCCAAACTTTTTTTCAAATTTTTTCTTTGAGTCAGTTGATACTGATGTATAATCTCTATAAGACCAGCAAGTGGTAAGGCTATTACAGAGACACATTCACCTCAGTCTTCCCATGATAACTTGAAGCAAGAAGATTTATAATACAGAGAGAAAGCCTTTGGGGGATGCATACATTACCAATGTGACCAAATATGCTGATGTTTATTAATTAGAGAGAAAAATCTATTCTTTTTAAAGAGGCTACAGAAGGATACTATTAAGAATTCCATTCTAATCTACTTTCAGCAAACTATTCTTCTGTGTCCTCTTCCAAACCTTCCTTCTGAGGACAGCTCTCCTGCTGAGGTCTGGTACCTGTAGAGGGTGAGCACTACCTTGAAGTTTCACACTGTATCCCTGAGTGCTTTGTCAAATTCTAAAGAAGAAAGAACTTCACATCTCACATTACAAATTGGGGCAAATGCTAATACCCTCTTATGTACACACGTTTATTTTTATAAAACTAATATTTAATTTGTTTTAATTAAAGTCAAGCACATATTATTTGCCTACAGATTGTATATATTTGAAAGCTGATGGCCACTATATGAGGGAAAAAATAAAAACCCATAGGTTTTCTGCAATGCTGAGTCAAGTGCAGTGCAAACTGAGGCAGGTCCCTGCTGGGTAATTGCTCATGCTTCTACTCTGGGTAAGTCCAATGTCAATGTTAGAGGAAAGAAAGGGTCACAGTAAGGATACATGTTTCTTTAGCTTATGCCTTTCTCCCTAAGTGACTTTAATGTAGCATGTCTTCAAAGCTGATACAAACTGCAACTTTCCTTATAAGGTCTCCCCACAAAAATGTTTATTTTCCTGAAATTCTGGTTGATAATAATATAATTGTGAAAACCTTTGTTTTACCTCAAGGCACGAAGAGTAAATTTCAGATTGTAAACATACAGTCCAACACAGAGGAAGAGTCTATTGTATACAGCTTCACATTTTCTATAGTAATTACATGGCACTAACATCCCATGAAACCTCTCCTTATTTCTTCTGAAGGTTAACCAATATTCGTGTCCAATTGTAATGCTAAGTAAAAGCTACAGGGAAGAATTGCCTCATCCTTCCCCCACAGCTCTCTTATTTTCCAGAATTCTTCTGCTTGTTTTGCTTTTTCTCTTGGTGTTTTTCTTTCTTAAACTTATCACTCTGCAACAATTGCCTCCTCGAATACAAAGTGTTCCTATTTTAATTCCTGTAGTGGGTTGAATGGGAGCCCTCCTAAAAGATGTTTCCATACCTCAATCCCCAGAATCTGTGAATGTCATCTTAATTGGAAAAAGAGTCTTTGAAGATGCAATTAAGTTAAGGCTCCTGAAAGGAGATCATCTTAGACAATCTAGACTAGCCCTAAATCCAATGATAATTGTTCTTATAAGAGGAGAAGACACAGAGACAAAGAGGAGAAAGCCATGGGAAGATACAAGAAGTGATATATGGAGTGATACAATCGCAAACCAAGGAATACCTAGAGCCACCAGAACATAGAACAGGCAAAGAAGGAGTGTCTCCTAGAGTCTTTAGAGGGAATAAGTCACTGCTGACAACTTGATTTCAGACTTCTAGTTCCCAGAACTGTGAGATAATTCATTTCTGTTGTTTTAAGCTGCTACATTTGTGGTAATTTACTAAGGCAGTGCTAGGAAACGGAATCAGCCCTTTCTTCTTTACCCATCTAGCCCAATTTTCACCTATTTCACGCATTATAAAACTTTTTCTGCCTTTCACTATGTTTCTTCTTTGTCATCTCTTCAGATATTTATATACTATGAACAGAACATGACCCCCAAAATATGCTTCTTTAGCATAAGTATTGTTGAGCTAAAGGCAATTAAGAAGAATCAAGTGCAAGAAAGTGCTTTGCTCTCCCTCTATTTGCCTAAGAATCAAGACACGGATTTACAAAGAGAGAAGGTATCCTGCTCCCGCCACCCTGTTTCTATCAGGGAGAACCAAAGAGAAGTATTCTTAATACATCTATGGAGAAAATAGAAATTATAACTAGATTTAGATTCCTTAAACTCTGGGACTCCGTACTGTATTGTCAACCTGAGACCATTCACATCTAGCATAAATACAGACACATGTATTGTTTAATAAATATTTTTAATTAATAACTTCTCAAGTTAGGTAAAAATGAAACATCAATCATTTCACCCTCTGAAGTCTTGAGTTGAAAATGTTTCAAACTTAAAATCTACTTAAATTTGCCAAGATATTTTCATCTATCTCCTCATCCTCTTCAAATTCAATGTGGGTCCTCAAACACCAGTGATCCATATGAGTAAATAATAATAATAATAATAATAATAATAATAATAATAATAAACAAGTGACAGTAACTCAGGGTCCATTGGTGTCAGAGTCCAAGTCATGTCATGACACGATATCTAATTGTGTCAGTGTCTAATGAGGGCATGTCAAAACAAATATTTAGTTTCATTTAACAAAAATATATTTTTTAGAATTTTATCAGAGAACCTAAATACTATTTAATATACTGTTTACATTAAAACATATATTCCTCATCCCAAGCAATGTTTTGCAAAGTAATTCCTGGAACACAGAATATTTATGAGATAGAAGCCGTCCTGTTCTATTCTTGATAATCCCAACCCCATATTGGCATGTTTGTGACATTGGGATGCTTGGAAGAACAGAACATTCCCCCTCAAAATGTGCTTCTTCAGCATAAGGATTGTTGAGCTGAAGGCAATTAAGAAAAAGCTAGTGCAAGGAAGTGCTCTGCCCTTCCTCTATTTGCCTAAAAATCAGGATATATATTTATTAATACAAAGAGAGAAGGTATCCTGCCTCCCCCACCCTCTTTCTATCAGGGACAGCAAAGGTTGAGCACTGAAGACTTTAGCCCTTAACGGTCCAGAGATGGCACCAGAGGAATTGACAGTCACCAATTTATGCCTTAGCCTTTATCTGCCAGTTATTTGTCTTCCTACAAGTTGCCACCCCTAGAAACTCAAAGTCCTTGTCCTGTGTCTTGTCAATTCTCTAAAAATTTACTGTTCTTTGTTGAAAATGCTACATTAACTGAAATTTAAAACCACCTCCTTGACAAGTACTCATTTTCTGGGTATCTCCCATGTGTATATGAAAAATCTGTTGTTTTAAATTTTGTTAATGTCTTTTGTTAAAGGAGTTTATTTCAACCAAGAATTTATGAGGTTTGAGAAAAAATGTACTTTTCTCCTCTAAACTAGATAGATGCATTTATTGTCATCTCTAAGTAACAGTGGTGGGAACTTGTAATAATAAAAAAGAATCTTCTATTAATAGCATCATTATCAGCAGCTTTGTGACTACCATCCATCTTCCCTTCTCATTTGCAATGTTATATTGTAAAAGTAATTCCTGTCTTTCATCTAATCTGAGACAGGGATCTCTGAGACTTCCTGAAAAGTCTCAATACTTGTCCTTAATTTCCTCTGCCTTTGCTTCATGAGTCACCTCATTTTGTTTCATGACCCCGTGTTTTCTATTGAAAGGCAAGAGGTACCTAACTTCACCTTGATAGTCTCCTTAACATTCACTGCTTTTCTTTATTGCTGTTGTTTAGACTACCCTTCCCTGCTCTATCTTTTGTTCTTTTATCTTATTTTGATTTCTAAAGCAAGGTAGAATAGTCCCCTCTTATCTGCAGTTTCGCATTCTGCAGTTGCAGTTACCCACAGTCAATCACCATTCCAAAGTATGTGACTACAGTATAGTAAGATCTTTTGAAAGAGAGAGAACCACACTCACATAATTTTTATTAAAGTGTATTGTTATAATTGTTTTAATTTATTATTAATTATTGTTTTTAGTCTCTTCCCGTGCCTAATTTATGAGCTTTATCATAGGTATATGCGGGAAATATGTAGTATATATTATAGGGAATTAAGTACTATCTGCAGGTTCAGACATCCACTGGGGGTCTTGGAACTTATCATCAGGGATAAAGGAGGGACTACTGTAGTTGTGTTTTCTTTTTAAAGCCTCCTGCTGTTTAACTTTCTCTTCATGTTATTTCCTTGGCTCCCATTCTCCCTTACTACAACTCACTGCTACAGCTTCCTGCTGCTCAGATTGTGTTAGTTTTAAAATCTACAGAAGAGTTTTCTTTCTGACATTTACTAGCCAAGTTTCTTACTACAGTCCTCCTGCCTGTGATTTTGTGTACTCTCTGAATACTCAATAAGTTACAAACTGTAAAAACCCATTTATTGACAATTTCTAGATAAAAAGAGAGAGCTGAGATGTTGGGAAAACTTGGATGGCAGTAGTTTCCCAGGTTTGAATGGCAATGGGACTCTGATCAAGTCCTGTGTACTAATGTGAGTTGATTTTGCTCATCTAGAAAATGAATGATAATGCCTCTTACAGAGGTCACATGTGAAGATGCATTAAAAGAATGAGAGTGAAAAATATTTAGAAAAAACAACCAAGATATTCAATATCTTGAAGGTTAGTATCAAAGAGAATGTAGAGAATTTAGGTGATAAATAAAAGGAGAAACCTACTGAGTGTTAATGAGATTATTCTGTAGTCCTTATATAGTTTTTTTGGTGAATTTTCTCCTTTCTTGTGGCTGGTATTAAAATATGGCAGGTCATCACAGAAATTTACCTGGGTACTTGGTCATTCTTTTGCTTCTCACCATTTGATCAACAACATTTATTACATTTGATGTGCTCTGTGCTTGAAATAGTATGACAAAAAAATGCACATATAGAAAAAATTATATATTATTTCTGCCCTCATAGAGAAAAGGGTAGCATGACTGGAGTTGTAATAAAAAAGTGTAAACCTGGCTATAATGTTGTGTAAGTTTATTTTATGTGTCAACTTGGCTGGGCCATAGAGACCAGATATTTTGGCCAGACAGTATTCCAAATGTTTCTGTGCAGGCATCTTTGGATGAGAGTAACATTTAAGCTGGTGGACCTCAAGTAAAGTAGATTGCCCTCCATAATATAAGTGAGCCTAGTCTACTTAATGGAAGGCTTGAATAGAACAAAAGGCCTGATCTCCCTTGAGCAAGAAGAAATTCTACCAACAAGCAGTCTTCAGACTTGAATTGCACATCAGCTCTCTTTTGAGTCTCCAGCCCACTATGGAGATTTTGGACTTGGCTGCCTTCATAATCACATGAGACAACACCTGAAAATAAATATATTTATGTTTATAATTAAAATATATTTATTAATGTACTATTTATTATAACACAAACATACATGTATCCATATATAACTATATATGTGTGTGTATATATACATATATGTAACTATCTTATTGATTATGTTTTTCTGGAGAAGCCTAATACAAATTTGAATATTTGGTTGTGGGTCAAGAAGAATGTTGGCTATTATAGTATTTCAGGTGTGGGTTCACAATGTCATGTTTTAGTGGAATAGTGCTGGAGGTTGAGGGAAGTGGATTGAAGAGCCAATTAAGATCCAAAATATGCAGGGCTTGGTGTTGCACTGGATATTACAGGCACAAGAGAAAGACAAAACAGACTCCTGAATTTCTGACTTGCCCATCTAGATGCATGATAGTGCTGATCACTGACTGGTATCGCCCTGGAAGAGGACTAGTTTGGAAAGAAGGAGTAAGTTTGAACACATTGAGTAATGTGTTTTTGATAGATCCAAACATGGTACGTTAGTGTCTCCATATAAAGTCTAGATAACAATGAAGATTTAGAGTACATGTAAATTTGAGAATCATCTTTTTATAAGTGGTAATTGAAAACGTGGACATAGATGAAAATACATAATATAGAGAAGAAGAAAGCTAGGACCAAGTCTTGAAAAAATGCAATGTTAAATGATAGGATGGAAGACAAGAAATGTATTGACATTTTAAATAAATCTTAAGGTTTTACAGTTTTAAATTTTAATGCAACATACCGGGCTAATGTGTTTGAAGGTCTTTGTAAAGTGTCATAGGAGCAAGGCAAGATCTAATTCTTGATTTGATTCTTCTTCCTTCATTCTTCAAGGGAAAAATTGGTCATTTGCATTATTTTCTTACTTTTTCATTAATCAAGAAACCAGGACAGCGTGTTGTGTAAGTGTCACAATAGTACTTGCATTCAGGTCCTAATTTATTATTTAAAAATCTTCTTTGCGTAGCATTTCCTGAGCATAATGCATGAGCAAGTTAGAGGCTTTTCCACATTTATCAAGTACCCACCCTTGAGCTAATTTTATAGGATGTTTTGAAAGTTATTTTTGTGGTTTCTTATGTAAGTGCTTCAGGAACAAAATCACAAAGCATTCATCCTGCAGCTGAAAATATTAATTTATAAAGTTTGTAGAGTTTTCCAGATATACAAGTTCTGTGAATACACAGGTGTCTTGAAGTTTATCAGACATGTTGACTAATATTGGGCTTGAATATTATTGGATTTATGATTTTGTATTGATACATTAAATTACACACAAATAATTGCTATTTGATCTGAACTCAATGCTGACTTATTTATTCAACAAGCTATTTATAATCTAAAATATTCTGGGTACCTTATGAGACAATAGCATGCAAATATAATTAAGACATAGTTCCTGTGCCATTAAGAAGCTCACAGTCTGGTGGATATATATATATGTATATATATACATGTTTAATGGAATGTGTTGTAATATGCAATAATGATAGTTTATTCTCAGAAAAAAGAAGAGGAGATAATCTGTCTTGCAATGGGATAGAGCCAAGAGTGAGGGAATTTTTAAAGGATTAGAAAATATTAACCAGACCAAGGGGGAATGATAGAAACTGCATTCCAGCAGAATAGACAGCATTATCAAAAGCACAAAGGCATGACATATTCTGGTTCTTATCAAGATTGCAGTTGCATAAAATGAAGGCAAAAAATGGAAAGATATAAATGGTAAAATCCACATTATGAAGTCAATTAAATGGCAGACTAGGGAATTGGTAATTATCCTGATGGCAACAAACAGCTGCAGGATAGGCTTAAGTAGTAAAGTTATAATAATTAGATTTCCATAGTAGAAAATATTGATATTCATGAATCTAAGTTAACACAACTGCTCGCATGTGGTATTCATATTGCAATCCTTTTCCATTGCTAGTTTTGTGGGTTTGTTTTGTTTTGTTTTGCCTTGCTTTGTTTTTTTGAGACATAGTTTCCCTCTGTAGGCCAGGCTGGAGTGCAATGGTGCAATCTTGGCAAACTGAAACCTCTGCCTCCTGGGCTCAAGCGATTCTCGTGCCTCAGCCTACCAAGTAGTTGGGACTACAGTCATGCACTACCATGCCCGGCTAATTTTTGTATTTTTAGTAGAAATGGAGTTTTGCCATGTTGGCCAGGCTGATGTCAAGCTCCTGGCCTCAAGTGATCACCTGTCTCGGCCTCAAAAAGTGCTGGGATTATAGGAGTGAGCCACCATGCCCGGCCTGTTGTTTTAAAATTCATGATTATTAAGGGAATATGATGCATTATTTTGCTGTTCACCAAAAATCCTACTCAGTGGTTCATGGGAATAATTATGTGACTTTCTTTGGCTAAAAAAAAAAAAAGAAAAGAAAAAGAAAAAAGAAAAAGAAAAGAAATAAAGTACTTCCAGACACAGAACGTAAATTTTAAGAATTAATATGTGGCATACCTAATCTCATTCTCCTTTACCGTAAATGGCAATGTGATGGTAAATTACTAAAGTGTTTGGATTGTTTGTTACTGACTGCAGCAATCTAGGAAATCCTGACTGATATAGGAGGTTATGTCATTGTGGTGATGCTTCCTTTCAGACTGGGAATTTTTTAGTAGCTTGCTTGACCTCACTAATCAGATAGCAATATAGTCCATGTTATGTTGTTTCTCCCAAATAAGCTAAATGATAAAGAGTAGCAATTAAAGACAAATGAGATTTTCACCATCAGTTACATTGTTATTCATGATGATGAGAAATTGATTTGTGTTCTGTATTTCTACAGAACACTTGAATACAATGGAATATATTTATTCATTTACAGTCAATTCTCTTTATTCAATGTAGGTATGTTTATAAAGTCACCACAATCACTGAATTAGTGAGCACAGAACTATGGTTCTAAGGAGCACTAGAGAATTAGATGCCTGGAAGACAATGGTCACAACACTTCATCAACCAAAACACTGTTTGAGCTATATGGGTCATTCATTAATGTTAAACAAGCCAGTCTCATCAGCATTGAAAACCCGCTCTTCCACAGAATACTTTTCCTATATAACAGTATTTTCTAAATTCCTTTTCAGCCCCCTGATCCGTAGAACCTACATTACCCATACTTTCAGTATTTTTCATACCATAGCACCTTTTGAAACATGAGAGCCAGTTGGCACTACTAGAGAAAGGTTTAATATTTTCCTGATACTGGATAACATGATCATAAATTTATTTGGCTTTCAGCATCATAATGCTACCCACTGTAGTTTTTTTTTAATCAGTTGAATTGAAAAATTAAACCTTTTTAAATCTTTACCATAGCTTCATCACATACTGTAGAAGTCACTTTAGCATTTTCTGGAGCATTCTCATGTACAGATTGGTAAATTTCTTCTTCCTTTTTATGGATACACTCTACTGCTGATTCATTAACATTGAACTCATGGCCAACAGCACTATAACTCATGTCTGAATAAAACTTACCTAAAACAAATTCTCCCCATGTGGCACAGAACTGCCTTCCTGCATTTAGCAACATTAGACAGCACTTCAGCACTATGCTTGGAGGCTATTTAAACAGCAAACATTACCTAAAAACATCACAAAAATATGAAAAATGTGCCACTACATAGGCCTCAAAACGAACACTTGTTTGCCATATGACCAAGACCTGAAACAAGAAGGCAGATTCACTTTGTTCAACCTCAGCTGGGAACACACCCAAGAGCCTCAAATTTTTGGCTATTCTGTACATGTCTGCAAATGACCCAAAAGCCCACAAGTATTAATTTTGGGTCTGCAAAGACATTTTAACCAGTAGACAAAATTACAAATTCAGAATACAGAACCTGTGAATAGTGAGAATTTTTGTTTCTTTATTAAGTATATTGACTTGCCTTTTTCGAACAAGACTAAATCAATACTATGGAAGTACTGTGGAAAATAGAGGCACAACCTGAGGAAGGTCTGGCCACCTAAATTCTAGAGCTCACATTTACTACAAAGGGAAAAAATCATGATGTCAAATTAGGTTTATTAAATTAGGCTAATGTTTATTAGCTACCAAGTAATTAGAAATAACTAGATGTAGTTCTGTTGGTGTTTAATAAAATAAATGCATTAACTATAGCGTACTTTCCAGGCAGAATCAGCGTCACAAACTCTCATTACATATAGAAAAGGCATCCAATCTACTAACAAAGATTCATCAAAGTTTGGCAACAACCAAATATACATAGGGTAAATTATATAATTAATATATTACATGTATGGTGTGAGAAACTAAGTTAAATTTGTGGCTGTGCATCTGATCCTAGCATCTGACTGAGAAATGCAGAAAGCTAACCAAAGAAGTCTCTTTTTAATATTGCTTACAGAAAGGATCGTGGGGAGTTATTTCAGGTCCAAAAGATAGCAAGCACAAAATTAAAGCAAAAGTATGGGACCACAATGGAATTAAGATGAATGGATCGCACTAAACAGGTGTTTACTTACTTACTTGTCAATTACAGGCATGTGATAATTGACAATAAAATTGTGTCTCCACGCTGCGTGAGTTCTTATACAAAATGTCAAATTTCTTAAGCTATGAAGAATTTGGTGCCAATCAATCTGAAGAAAAAGCACCGTTGATTTTGATCGACAACTAACTGATTTTAACAGAATATGATATATAACTTGTCACGTCACAGATCAGATGAATGATTAATTTTGCCTTCCCAAATACAAAAAGATAAAACTCAATGAAGTATGTTTTCTGCACCATTATAAAAAAACACTGGCATCATTAGGATGACATCGATTGTGAAATTAAGGACTTTCTTCACTTTCTGCTGGTAGCAGGACTGAACCTGCATTTTCCAAGATCAACTCTTCAGCATCAGAAGCTTTGACAGCTCTGAAGGGAGGAAAAAAAAGCATTTGTATTTTCAATAGAAAGTACAATTGCAGGTATTGATGCAGTTATAGCTTGAAAGCATGTTCTTATGCATTGAAAATGACTCGGTAGGATAATGGCGTGGGTTTAAGTTTTAATAATGCCACAGTAAAGAACAGAATAAGAAACCTAAATTAGATGCACCTCAGGAAGGTAAGATTCTACATTTACTTTGCAACTCTTGACAGGTAGAGCCTTATTTGACCATTGGTTGACAAGTACAACTCCCACAACATTGGCTAGATTACAGTTTACTTGTTGGAAATTGCACTTCTAGCCATGGTTAGCAGCATTCAAGAACCATGTGAGAGGTTATACAACACAAAAAGAAGACATCTTCCTCTAAGTCATTTTTAAAGAAATTGTCCCGGCATTTTTATTCTCTTTGCCTCTACACTCTCCTTTGCTATAAGCTCCATGCTCTATATGATTTTCATTCCGTGCTTGTCCAAGCCAAAGATTCAAGGAAGGGAGAAAACAACAACAAAAAGTAGCCAGTACCTTCCTGCAATGTTTTTACAGCTGGCAGAAAAAAAGATGAGATGCTGGATTTTTTTCCCAGAGGATTTAGAGATAAATTCTTGGCCTCACACATGGAATTTGGTAAATACAAACCAACTAGTATAGTGGTCACTACTGGTTGTTTTCATAAAAGTATCTGTGAATTGTTATCATTTGATTTAAACTCCCTTTCTAGAGTCATACAACCACAACGAGAATCATGTTGGTGAGTTTTGACAACACACCAGCAGTCACGGTTTCTCCCAGGAGGTCCTGGGAAGGCAGGTCAGAGACTTCATTCTTCTTGCATCAGTGAAAGTCAGCAATGGAGAGCTGGAGAGAGGACTTGCCCTTCTTCAGACCAAGATGAAGTTTAGGATTGAACAGATCTTTGGGAAAATCCAGATAGCAGAAAACAATGAAATCCCTAGAAAAAATAACAGCCTGCTTGCCATTTATGATCCAGAGAAAACCACCCCTGACCTGCAGGATAACGTCAGGGTTAAGCTACATCTCAGTCCACCAGCTGAGAAAGGGCTTTGATTTACACACAAGAAAATCAGGCCGCATCAAGATTCTTTCCCATTCCTCAGCAGAAGGGTAATTTTCTCCAGTTTGTCACCAACTAAATTGCAAGAAGAGAAATTTCTATGCCTTTATTCCAAAATTTACCTGCTGTTTTATAGAAATATATGGTTGCTGACAAAACATTAAAAGGTAAAATAATATATTATTTTAAAGACTGAGGGAAAATCAAGTTTAATTTTAAATAGTAGAAATGAAAATACACATGGAGAAGCAATTAGAGCACAAAAATTTACTCAACAACACATATTATATAAATTTTGAGTGAAAAACTCTAGACAGAAATTGGAAATTAGAAGGATCACTGTCAAGGTGAGATCTTGTAATCTTGAAGATCAAGTAGAAAACAAAATTTTACAACACTAAAATAAAAATTAATTTTACAGCACTAATAAAAAGGAACGCAGCTGAGCACAATGGCTCATGCATGTAATCCCAGCACTTTGGGAGGCCCAGGCAGGAGGATCACTTGAGGCCAGGAGTTTGAGACTAGCCTGGGAAACATAGTGAGACCCTCGTCTCTACCAAAAAAAAAAAAAAAAAAAAAAAAGTTAATTAGCCAGGCATAGTGACACTTGCCTGCAGTCCTCATTCCTCAGTAAGCTGAGGTTGAAGAACCACTTGAGCCCAGGAGTATGAGGTTTTAGAGTGATCTGTGATCATGATTGTGTCTCTGCACTCCAGCCTGGGCAACACAGTGAGACCCTGCCTCAAAAAATAAATAAATACAAAGGAACGTAAGTCTTGAAGGAAAAGCTACAAGGTAAGAGAGGTATATCTAGGGACTTACAATAGGAATGCCAAAAGGAGAAAAAAAGAAACAAGTGGAAAATTAATAATTTCACAATGAAAGAAAAAAAAAAGTCCTGAGCTGAAGTTTGAAATTGCATGTGGAAAAGACTCACAAACTTTCAGGCAGAATTAATAGAAATTTCTAAGTTCCACATTAAAAGACAAAACCTCATCCCCTAAGGTGAGGGGAAAGTAGTTTTATATTACAATATGCAAATCAGATTAGCGCTACAATTTTCATCTGAAGCATTGGGAAGCTACGAAACAACAACTAAAGACTATTGAGCAGAGATGCTATAATTCCATAATCTTGTATCTGATCAGGTCAAAAACTAATAGAATTAATAAAATAATTTGGTATAATGGCTAAAAAGATCAAAAATACATATTAATAGGCTTTTCTAGAACAGATATAGCTACTTAAAATTGAAAATAGTCCATTTAAATTACATTGAAACTATAAAAAGTATTGGAGCAAACTATACAGTAGAAGGCCAGAGTCCCTTTAGAGAGAGCTTTAAATGCATAAGGGCATGAAATAGATCCTAAGTAAATGGAAAAACACGTTGTCTTCCTGCATGGCAAAACTTAGTATCATGAAAATGTCATTTCTTCTATGTGTATGTGTTTTATCATTCATTAATTCAATGAATATTCATTTTTATTACTTTGTATATTGAGAATGCAGTGATAGAAGTGGGATGCAGAAAATAAAATAAACACATTATATGCTAAACAGAGTAAAATGCTATGAAGAAAAATAAACCAGTAAAAGCAAACTGAAATTGTTATAGAGATAGAAGTTTCTCATAGGGTAGTCAGAAAAGGCTTCAGTGAGAACATGACATTTGAATGCAGACCTAAAGGAGATAGGAGAGCAAGTCATGTGGCATCTGATTAAAGACCCTCCCAGGCAGAGGAGGAAAGTACAATGTATCTGAGTTGAGAGTATGCAGGACACTAATACAGATGAAGTGGAGTAAGCAAAGGGTAGAGTAGTGAGGGAGAACCAGCTCATATCGTTGTGTTTTTTTCATTCTGAGTAGGATAGAAAGTCACTGGAGGGCCTTAAGCAGACAGAAACATGCTCTGAGTTTTTGACAGGAAAACTCTTGTCGTCCAATTCACCATACCAAGGAGAGCAAGGCAGAACAGGAAGAATAGTTTCTTGCAACTGTCCCCGTGAGAAATAAAGGTGGCATAGGCCAGGTTGTAGCCACAGATTTTTAGAGATGTGATCATATCCTGGATATGTATGAAAGCTATAGCCCTGATACTGACTGTTTGGTATGAAGGAAAGCGTGAAATGAATGATGAGATCAAGATTTTTGGCTCGTGTATACATAGGATTACCATTAACTGAGAAGGGAAAGGTTGCAACAGAAACTCAATGTTGGGCATGTTAAATGTGGGCTGTATATTTGAAATATCCAAATGAAAATATAGCCGGTTATACTTGAGTCTGGAGCTTAGGGGCAAAGATCCAAGCAATTACTATATAATCCAATTATCATTCAAATGAAGGATATTTTGGAACCTTTATAAAATTGATTTTAATTAATTTAAAATTTCAGTTGAAAGAAAAATGTCTGTGAAAAAATATAGGAATATTATGATAAAAAAAGACTGTACAGAAATATTTGCCTTGCCAAATAGCAAAACTTAAAATAAGCTCAATATAATAAAAATTGTATGATATTGTCAAAGGAACAAAATTGTATCTGTATTAAAGAACATACAGAAATAAAAATTTATGTACATAAGAAAATATACAAATATAACAATGTTACACAAATTGTATAATTTTATACAAATATAACATTGCCTTTCAGTAAAAAATGAGTTATTTAGTAAATATTGATAGCATGTCAAAGAAAACTATTCGTTATACCCATAAACAGAAATGATTATATTATAATTATTACTTTCAACATAGAAATGTAAATATTATATATTTGTTTTAATCAAGTTTAGCAAAGTTTCTCATTCCAAATTTGAGGAAAATTGATTATTTAGAAATTAAAATTTAGAAAAATTAAGAACTTGCCCAAATTAACATAGCGATTTGATCTATATTAGACCACCATTAAGTGGTAAACTAGAATGTGAATCAGTCATGTTCCAAAGCATATCCTTTTATCCCCATGCTAAATGATGGGTCTGGTCTTTCGTGTTTGTAAGATACCATTTGATGATTTTGCAGAAGATGCAAGATGAGGTTCTACTCAAATTTTTGACTCCCAGTCTTTGTATTAAGACCATGCTGCCTTTACAGTTGGATGCAGTGATGTTCTTTGATCTGTGTTAGACCACCACAGGAGGCTCCAAGTTATCAGAAAGGAATCTTCGAGCTGGAGCTTAAATTTGAGGTTCTCAGCAGACAAGAGGGAGTCCCAGGTCCCTTGATCTCACTTACATTTCTATGATTTTTCACAATTGACCATTCTGAGTCCTGAAACTTACTGAAATGTTTGTCTCTACACTAAGCCTACCTCTTTCCAAATCAACCCCTATGATACCCATTCAATCACTTTCTTTTTCCCTATATAAAGAACACCTATTCAGACTGACTTGCTAAAGCAATTAGGTCCCCTCCCTTATATCTGAAAGCTCCCTTTCATCATACTTCTGAGGAGTGCTAGGAAAGCTATAAGACAGTGAGAAGTAACAAGACTCAGTGTGACAATGGGAGATCACTGCCCTTAAAAATCTCATTTATGATCTTCATGTCAAACATTCTCCTATGTAATAAAAAGGTATAAATTCTATGTCTAGAGATTAATTTCTCTCCTTTAGGCAAAAATATTTCACACAATTCCCCGAAGATCACTTCCAACATTCCATAGCCTATGTTTAAAAAAAATAAGACATAATGCTTCCCAAAACAGGTAACATCATTAATAAAATAAGCTATTCTCAGTACAGTCTCGGTCAGTTAAAATTTAATAAATTTCCAAATAGTTGAATGGATTACTTTTTCTTCAGTAGACTAGAAATATGAATTTTGCCTATGATTGTTTTGTAATTTTTAATGCACATTACGAGAATGAGTGTGGACGTTAAATAAGCCTTTATTTATTTATTTATGTATTTATTTAGACATGGAGTTTTGTTCTGTTACCCAGGCTCGAATGCAGTAGCACCATCTCAGCGCCATCTTTGCCTCCCAGGCTCAAGCAATCCTCCCACATGAGCCTCCTTAGTAGCTGGGACTACAGGCATGCGCCACCACACCGTTATTTCTTATTATTATTTTTAGTAGATACTAGGTTTCATCGTGTTGCTCAGGCTGGTTTCAAACTCCTGGACTCAAGTGATCTACCTACCTCAGCCATCCTAAAGTGTTGAGATTACAGATGTGAATCACCACAACTGTCGTCTAAGAAGCCTAGGTTTAATGCAAGCATAGGATTATAAGACTGGAAATAAAATTGTATTATGGTCTGAAAGATTCATACTCTGCAACTGAGCAGAGTGTGAACACATTCCAGACTCAGGTTGATTCAACTTCCACATCTACTTTAGTCCCTGGGTGTAATTGATAGGTGGATTGTGACTTCTCCAATGCACACATACTTGCCTCTCTTAACCATATGAATTTTATAAACTCCCAATACAATATAACTCCCTCTATTGTCATTAAATCACAAAACCACAATGTAAATAGAAGAAAAAAACAGACACTCCTAAATATGATCTTTAAAACACTAGCTCCAGATATACAAAACAGAAAAATGCATCCCCTCACAACAAACCACACATAAACTCAAAGCTGCATAAAAGTGCAGTAGTAAAAAATGACAGAAACTATAAAGGTTTGGACCATAAAATATCCTCGTTTCATGTTTCATATTTCTTTGAGATAACCTGCAACCTTCACTAGTAATATGCCTATAAAAACCGGAAGTGAGTTATTTGAACTTATTTTACTGGATGCAGCTTAAAAATCACTGCTAAAGGAATTCTGACATTTCCCACAAGGAATTCTGGAATGTAATGACATAGGAGAATCTCAATTGCAAGCTCTAGTTATGTAGGGAAACCAGAGCCACATGTCATAACGACATTGACAAATCTCCCAGCTGAAATTAGACTCGTCCATCCATATTATTTTGTATATTTGCTTAACATTATGGAGCCACCTTGGTGTATGCCCCACTTGAATCCCCTTTACTGGCTGATACTCTCATCCCCTGTTGAATGCACACACAACCTTTTCTGAAGCCTTGCCCTGGACTAACAGGGTCAACGCCTCTCCACAGGTCTGCAGGGCTGCATCCCCGGAACTACTCCCCCTGGCTGCAAGGCGGAATTCCTGCACAACGCAATTCACACTCCAGAGTACTCCCACTATAAGGCTAAGGACAAGTGCATTCTGGTCAGCTCCTTCCTCTTCCTCACTTTTTTCCCGCTCACTCATGCCCCAGATATTTCTTGAAAGAGCATTATTTCAATAAATTTAGGAATCCAAATTCCTATTTTAGGCTCAACTTCTAGAAAATACAACCTAAGATACACAATATGTTTTTTCTTCATAATTAAACTATTAACATACATGTCTATTTTGCCATGGGTTTAAACTCCGAAAGAAAGGAATAAACCACATATCCATCTTGTGAAAATAAATTTCTTATTTGTCCTTCTAATATCTACTTTGCAACCATCCAATCATCCTATCTTTCCTTTTCTATTTAGTTTTAAATCCAGAAGTGGCCTAGATTAGGAAGAACATTCACTTACGTCATCTTCGTTTACTTAAAAATGAGCATGCTTGAACGGGAGTGGCGGCTCACGCCTGTAATACCAGCAATTTGGGAGGCCAGGGCAAGCAGATCACGATGTCAGGAGAAGATCCAGACCATCCTGGCCAACACGGTGAAATCACGTCTCTACTAAAATACAAAAATTAGCTGGTCATGGTGCCGCGTGCCTGTAATCTCAGCTACTCAAGAGGCTGAGGAAGAAGAATTGCTTGAACCAGGGTGTCTGGGGTTGTAGTGAGCTGAGATCACACCACTGCACTCCAGCCTGGTGACAGAAAGAGACTCAGTCTAAGAAACAAACAAACAAAAACTTTTTTTGTGTTTTTTACTGCTTATCTCATGTTTTTATCTGTTATTTTTTACTGCTTATCTCATGTCTTTATCTGTCATTGTTTTCTTACTTGGCCATTTCCACCTCCCCTAATAGCCCTCCTATACTAAAAATGAATAAAATAATTTAGAATTGGATAAACAGTATGTTGATTGTGTATGTATCTATTCATGTACAGGCGTAAATACCTCTATCCACTTAGAAAATAAGTATATGTCAATCTTGACTTCGTTAAGTTTACATTGAAAAAGAAAACCAGGAACTGTATTTATCTTCTTTTCAAAATCTATGGTTTTGTAACAACTAGAAAACATTGTACATGAACTTAAACATAAGCTATAATATGGTTTGGATCTGTGTCCCTATTCAAACCTCATATCAAATTGTAATTCCCAACGTTGGAGTTGGAGCCTAGTGAGAAGTAATTGGATAATGGGGGTGGATTTCTCCATTGCTGCTGTTTTTGTGATAGTGAGTTCTCATGAGATTTGGTTGTTTAAAAGTGTGTGGCACCCCCTCCTCTCTCTTGCTGCTCCAGCTATGTGACATGCTGGCTTCCCCTTCATCTTCCACCATGATTTTAAGTTTCCGGATTCCTCCCCAGAGGCCCAGCAGATGCCAGAATTATGTTTCCTGTACAGCTTGTGGAACCTTGAGCCAATTAAACCTCTTTATAAATTATCCAGTCTTCGGTATTTCTTTGTAGCAGTGCGAGAACATACGAATACAAGCTCCAACCTTCTAGAGATTTGCCGTAATAGAACAACTTTATCTAGAAATAAAAGAATAGAAAGACCATGGTAATACAACTTTTTATTGTCTCAATAATATTACTTCACTTAACGGACTGACTTTACAGGTCATTTTAGTAATTTGAATTAATCATTACCTGCTGTTTTATGTTTTATGTCTGTCTCCTTTATTGATTATATCTTTTAGTGCTACTCTTACTTCTGGCACTGAAGCAAATTATTGACATTCACTGAATGATTACTCAGTGTAAATTTATTGCATTATTGTTCAGTTTGTCTAACTCTAAACCACGTTCAGTTATTATGTAGACAAAGACTCTTCCTCACATTCAGTCCACCAAGGTAAAAAAGGAAAAACACATATGGAAAAATTTTGTTTCTAACCAAATCTATGAGGAAAGGATTCTTCTTTCCCCATACAGGATTTCCTAAAAAAGGAGGACAAGGAAGCGAAAATAAAAGCAAAGTTTTTAACAGCAATAGCATATTAAGTTTAACAGTTTTCAAAACTTAAAAACTAGATTTTTCTATTGAATCTAGATATCTTGAAAAGTGATCTAAAATAGTGTGTTACTAACATGTAATTTAAAAAGTATAGAAAATTACATCAATTTCTTACTAAAATCTTTCTTTAGTCTGCTTTTTAAAATTTCCATTCCAACTTTTCACAAGTTTGCTAAACTTGTGAAAAGTTTAGGCACTGTGAAAAGTCCAGGCACTATTTCTAGATTTTTTTTCTCATTTTTTAATCTTCATCTAGTTTATAAACATATTATCTGTCAAGAAAAAAAAAAGTTCTCCTCTGATGGACTTCTCCCTCTACTAACCAGCAGAAAAAAACAACTTGACTGTAAATTCAAAGGACTGATATGATTTCCCCACAAAAGTTAATATAGGAACCCGTATTTTCAAGCACAGAATAAATCTACAAATCTGTTTTGTCCACTTTTAAGCACTATTTAAAATTGTTTTATTTACCTGTTCTGAGCTACATATTGCATCTGTTCAGGATGCAAATTACTAGTTTTATTAAGTGTATATATGTATCACATGTTCTGGTAAATAAATAAGGAAACAAATGCATTAAGAAAGAAAAAATTAATTTTAATAAAATTGATATTTCAGGTTATTTTTTACTAACACTACTAAACTATAATATGGCCACAGAGAATTGCATCATTGTTGCAAGCATATGTAATAACAATATAATTTTTTAAAGTCTATCAATCTGTTTCTCTTTTCCCTGACTTATGCATTTCATCTACTCCAGCCATTGGCCATTATATAAATGCTGACTATATGGATCAGATGACATTTTGATATTTTGTAATAGTTACTGAAATATGTTTTGCACTCATAATTGGTTTTCTTTCTTAAAATTTATTTCACCATATTGGAAAATAATGTTGAAAACAATCAGCTATTAAGATTTTTTTGCATGTGTGTATATAGGTACACACACACACACACACACACACACATATATCTCCTACATATTAGATGCCTCCTTAACATTTTAATATAAAATTCATATGGTTAAATTAGTAACATTCTGAAATACTTCATGATTTGTTATTTTAACAAAAAATTACTGATGAATGGGCTATGGATTTTTGTTGTTGTGTTAATGCACTTAATTTTGTAGAGAAGTTTTAGCTTCACAGCAAAATTGAGAGGAAAGTACAGAGAGTTCCCATATGCACATGCACAGCCTCCCCTATTCTTAAAACATCCCCCTCCCAAGTGGTACATTTGCTACAACTGATGAGTCTACGCTGACACATCATTATCAACAAAGTCTATAGTTTACATTAGTGCTTACTCTTGATGTTGTACATTCTATGGGTTTGAACAAATGTATAATGACTTTTAGTCACAATTATAGTGTCAGAGTTTCAGTGCTCTAAAAATAATCTGTGCTCCACCTATTCATTACTCCCTGTTAAACTTTAACAATCACAGATATTTTTACTGTTTCCATAGTTTTGCTTTTTCTACAATGTCAAATAGTTGGAATGATAAAGTATTTAGTCTTTTCAGACTGGCTCCTATCACTTAGCAATATGCACTCAAATTTCTTATTTATATTTAATTTGTTTTATTTTACATTTCCTTGAAAAGCATATGATATGTAACATCATTTTATATACTTATTTACATCTGTATACCTTCTTTCATGATATGTCCAGATCTTTTGCCCATTTTTCAATTGAGTTGTTCACTTTTGTATTGTTGAGTTTTAAGTGTTTTTTTAATATTTTGGTTAACAGTCCTTTATCAGATACATCTGTTGCAAATATTTCCTACCAGTCTGTGGCTAGTCTTTTCACTTTCTTTATAGTGTCTTTCACAGAGCAAACAATTTTAATTCTATAAAATCCAGTTTTATCAATTATTTCTTTCACTGATTGTGCCTTTGGTGTTGTATCTGAAAAGTCATTGTCAAACCCAAGATTTTCTTCTACGTTATCTTTTGAAGTTTTATATAGTATTGTGTTTTACCTTTAGATCTGCGACTCATTTTGAGTTAATGTGCATGAAAGGTATAAGGTCTATGTCTGGATTCATTTTTTTTACATATGAATGTGCAGTTGCTCCAGCACCACTTATTAAAAAGACCCATATTTTTAATAAATGGTGCTGAAACAACTGGACATTTTGATCTCTTGTCAAAAATCTGTTAACAAAATTCATGTGGTTCTACTTCTGGGCTCTCTGTCCTGTTACATTAATCTGTGTTTATTCTTTCACCAGTGGCACACTGTCTTGATTATAGTAAGTCTTAAAGTCAGGTAATATCGGTCATCCAACTTCGTTCTTCATCTTCAATTGGACTATGTTTTTTGAATGATAACTATACGTCAAACTACAACCTCTCATTTAAAAATTTGCTCAAAATTACTTTATTAATTAAGGTGTATATGGTGACATATGACATCAGTCTAAATAGCGCCATCCATGCATTAATAATAGTATCAATCATTAAGCTTTAACATGTCCATTAAAGCTATAATGGAACATGTCATATAATTCAGTCCCAAACAATTTTAATGACTATTTGAAGACATAAAATTAGAATAGGTTTCTCAGAAATGAGTGTGCATACACTACTAAGGAATTCATGTATAAATTAATCTGATTGCTTCTTTAAAATATAGAGATTGATGTATTTTAAAGGCTCAAGATTGATTTATTCATTGCAATTCAGTTGGCCAGAGATCAATTTGATCTAGTATTTTTAGTCACATTCAAAATTAAACAAATTACTTAATTGACCAAGAAATCATGCTCTCTTATTAAAACTTAAAGGCAGAGAACTAGGTCAGGCACAGTGGCTCATGACTGTAATCCCAGCACTTTTGGAGGCCAGGATGGGTGGATCACCTGAGGTCTCGAGTTCAAGACCAGCCTGGTGAACACAGTGAAACTTTATCTTTAGTAAACATACAAAAATTAGCTGGGTATGGTGACAGGCACCTATAATCCTAGTTACTTGGGAGGTTGACGCAAGAGAATCGCTGGAACCCGGGTGGCGGTTGCAGTAAGCCGAGATTGTGCTGAACCAAGGTTGTGCCACTGCGCTCCAGGCCGGGTGACACAGCAAGACTCTGTCTTAAAAGAAAGAAAGAAAGAAACAAAGAAAGAAAGAAAAAAGACAGAGAACTAGATACTTCCTTTTGAGGTATGGATCAGAGAGCATTTGCTTTTTACTATAAATCTTTGAACTAATTATTTTTATGCTGTGTTTATGAATTTCAATATATAGTTTTTAAAGAAATTCTTAAAGCCCACCTCAAACTCAGAATTCAGTTTACATATGTTTGATATGCATACACATGTATATATGTGTATATATGTGTATATGTAGTTTTATACAAATTACAGGTGCTACATATATATTTGTATGTGTGCATGTGCATGTGTGGTGTATATGTGAGTATGACTGTTGTCTAGGGATTCTGTGACAGTTGATCTTCAAACAGGCCTTTAAGAACTACTGACATATAAAACAGCAGGTGTGAATTATGAGAGAAACGTGAATACTTGTTATTCCATTGTTTTTAATGAGATGTAACTGGTTTAGGACAGAATTGCTAAATCAAAGTTGAGAGACATAATACCAAAGATTTTTAATTAATACTTGCATGTACCTATGAGGCCACTGAATGTAAGTTTTGTGTTTGAGAAATATGATTTGCTATTACATAGAATAATAGTTGGAAAAAGCACACACTATAACAAATATGTTCTAATTGGTGGTGGCAGGTTGACATGACTCCTACTTCTCTGACACAGTTCACTTTTGATGATAAGGATTATTCTCTGTAAAATTAGATCTCAAAAAGTCATTACAATGGAGAAGGCAGTGGTGCAGATAATGCAAAACATCGTAATTTTCAAACATAATTTGTTCCTATCTTTGAAACAGTTCTCTTTCTACTTATATTTGTTTGGCAATGCCTAAATTAGCTTGTATTTCCTAGATACATAGCCACTGACAAGGAATTTGGGTATATGTTGCTAGACCAGTCTCTGCTTGACTGAATAGGGGAATAATTCATTAAGTTAATCTATGTAGGAACAAGAATATGTTGGCCATATTTTTCTTCAGAGCCCTTAATTTTGTACAGATATCATAAAATGTGAGCTGTTACTGATTTTGTAACACTTTCTTCCAAAGAGATCAAGGTTAGTAATACATGTCACAGAAATAATAGGCTGGTAATTAATCTCTAGTAGTGAAGAAAAAGCAGTGGTATTCCTGTAATATGATCTAGGGACACAGAAATGGATCATATAGCTGTTCCCTCCAGCAACTCATGACTGCACTCCTAGTTTAAACAAAACAAAAGAAAACAAAACAAAATGTAAGACGATGACAGAACAATATGAGTCCATGTTGAATAATTGTTAAGGTCAAGGGCTTTGGACAGGTTTTAGCTTAAATAAATTACCTTATCTCTCTAAACCCCAGTTTCCATACTGGAGAAAATAATTATGATTTTACTTATTCTACGTAGCTATTTTGAGGATTAACACAGATGAGCCTGTAAAACATACAGCATTGTACCTGTCACATAGTAAGTGCCCGGTAAATGTTGTACATATTATTATTCATGGTTGTATAAGAGCTCTGAAGATGTAAGGGAGTGATTTATGTTGTCTAGGCAAATTGTAACAGAAAATATGATATGAGAGTTACGTTTAGAATGATAAATAGGATATTTGCAAGTGAAGATGAAAGAAAGGGCTTTGCTTTTCTTTTTTCTTTTCTTTTTTTTTTTTTTTTTTTTTTTTTGAGACAGAGTCTTGCTCTGTCATCCAGGCTGGAGTGCAGTGATGCGATCTTGGCTCACTGCAAGCTCTGCCTCCTGGGTTCACAACATTCTCCTGCCTCAGCCTCCCAAGTAGCTGGGACTACAGGTACCTGCCACCACACCTGGCTAATTTTTTTATATTATTTTAGTAGAGATGGGGTTTCACCATGTTAACCAGGATGGTCTCAATCTCCTGACCTCATTATCCGCCTGCCTAGGTCTCTCAAAGTGCTGAGATTACAGGCGTGAACCACCGCGCCCGGCCAGAAAGGGCATTTTTGATGAGAACACATGGGCACAAAGAAACAACAGACACGGGGGCTACTGGAGGGTGGAGGATGGGAGGAGGGAGAACATCAGGAAAGTAACTACTGGGTACCAGGCTTCATACCTGGGTGATGAAATAATCTGTACAACAAACCCCTATGACATGAGTCTACCTATATAACCACCCCCCACAAGTCTACCTGTATAACAAACCTGCACGTGTACATCTGAACTTAATGTAATAGTTTAAAAAGGGAATTTTTATGGCAAAAAAAGATTATGTAAAATGTGTGACAACTTCATGTTGAGAAAAGTAGGTAGTCTGTTGTGGTTAGAGTGAGAATATATTCATTGGGGAAGGGTTAACAAGAAATGAAGCTGCCTTCCAGAGATTAATGCAGAAAAAAACATGCAGAGTATAAAGAGTGTGTATGCCAGCAAAATACATCTGTGTGATTGTGTGGACCTGAATAGTATTAATTTGTATTGTGGCAAGAAAAGAATGTTACATGTTTACAATACCGTGATTACTATCCGTAGTGCAATCACATTTTTCAGCCTCTCTTCCAGGTGGATTGAGGCTATGTGACAGTTCTGTGGATGAAATTGATGCAACATCATCCAGTCATAACCTGTAAAAACATCTCTCAAAATTTTCTAGTTTTCTTTTCCCCTACCTCTGTAGCCTTTGAGGCCAAAATTGGCAGAGATTAAGGCTGAAAGAGGGTCAATCAACCTCTCCATCCTGTAACATTATAGGCTGAAAAAAAAGAAGAAAACAGAAATAAAACAAAACAAGACACCTTTTATTACAGAAAGCCACAGAGTGCTTGAGGATTGTCATTTGTGACAGCTAGCTTACTATACACAAACACACACACATGCACGCATACACATATATACCCACAACCCGTACTTACAAAAACTTTAAAAATTTTCCTAGGTTAATAAAATGTCCTAATAATCCACAGTTTAACAAGACAAAGGACGCTCACTATTAGCACTGCTCATCAACTTTGTACTGGAAGTTCTTGCCAGAGCAACTGAATAAGAAAAAGCAATAAGAGGCAAATAAACTAGAATAAAACTATTTCTATTCACATGTGATATGGTCTTATATATGTCTTATATGTAGAAAATTATAAATAATCCACAAGTAAGCTGCTAGAACTATTAAATAAATTGAGCAAAGTTTTAGAGTACAAGATCAGCACGCAAAAATGACTAGTCTCTCCCCACCAGCAATGACTAATTCATAAAGAAAATTAAGAAAGCACTTTCATTTACAATAGCACCTAAAAGAATAAAAACCTAGAAATAAATTTACCAAAAAAGGGAAAAGCTCATGTGCTGAAAACTACATGATATTGCTGAAATAAATAAAAAGATACCTAAATATTAATAAATAGAAACATAGTTTATACTTATGGATAAGAAGGCTTAATATTGTTAAGATATCAGTAATACCCAAAGCCATATACAATGGCAGTGCAATCTCCCTCCAAATTCTAGCAGACTTTTCTGCATAAATGGAAAAACTGATCTTCAAATTCACATAGAATGGTGAGGGATTCCAAATAGATAAAACAATCTTGAAAAAGAAAAGCTAAATTGTGGGACTTAGGCTTCTTGATTTCAAACCTGACTACAAAGGTATGGTAATTAAAATAGGGAAGTACTGCTATAACGATAGACATATGAACCAAAAAAAAAAAAAAAAGAAAGAAAAAATTGAGAGTCCAAAATAAACCTGTGTATCTATAGACAATGGATTTTGTTTTTCACTCAATGGGGAAAAAATAGTCTCTTCAACAGCTGGTCTGAGATGACTGGATTTCCATACATAAAAGAATGAAGTGGAACCTTATCTTGGCCTACGTAAAAAATTAATTCAAATAGGTCAATGACCTAAATATAAGAATTAAACCATAAAAGTCTTAGAAGAAAACACTGGAGTAATCTTCATGATCTTGAATTTGGCAATGAATTCTTCAACATGACAACAAAGACATGAGCAACAACAGGAAAAAATAGACTGGACTTCATCAAAATTAAAAACATTGGCATATCAAACAACATTATCAAAAAAGTGAGAAAACAATTCACAGAATAGAAAAAATATTTTAAAATTGTACGTCTGATAAGGTTTTACATTTAGAATATATAAAGAATCTCACAACTCACAACAAAAAGCCAAACAATTCAACTTAAAAATGGGCAAAAGCACTGAATACACATTTCTCCAAAGAAGCATAAAAATGACCAGTAAGAATATTAAAAATGCTCAATATGATCGTCATTAGGGAAATACAAGTCAAAACCACAATAAAATATCACACATACACTAGAAAGGCTGTAATTTAAAAAAAAAATCAGAAATTAACAAGTGCTGGATTCACGTTACAGAACAGTGAGCCGGTCTATCCCACTGAAACACACCAAATTCTTTGTTTTGACTAATCCTTGAGTAACGCGAGCAAACATAATTTTTCATGCTCTTTTGTGTGCTTTTGTTTACGAGCTTCATAAGAGGAGAAATCAAGCCTGCTTTTATTTCTCACGAATATCCGGCATCTAGCACAGTGCCTGGAGCAAATAGACTCTTAGTAATAAGTTTTTTAATGAATGCATTAAAACATATTTGGAAATTGTCTAAATCTTCTACACTGAAAAAAACACTGTATTTAATGTAAATGTTAAGCTACCTGTAAAAATCATTTCTTTCCAAAAAATTGTAATAGACACTGAAATTTCAGACAAAAAAAAAAAAACCTACAAAAACAAAACCCATTTGCAGGATTCCTATGGCTATTAGTGTTTATATTTTAATGTTCTCATACTGTCATGTTTCCAGGCTTCAAAAAATTTTTAGTATTTTTTACCTCCATTTGAAGTAAGATACTTAGTATGTTTTATTATATAATTTTAAACTAGTTTATGTCTCTATATAAGTATGCATCTAATACGGTATGGATATGTGTCCCTAACAAATCTCATGTCAAATTGTAATTCTTAATGTTGGAGGTGAGGCCTGGTGGGAGACAATTCGATCATGCGGCAGTTACTCTAGAATGGTTTAGCACCATCCCCCTTGGTACTGCTGTTGCGATAGTGAGTGAGTTCTCACAAGATTTGGTTAAAACCGTGTAGCACCACCCCCCTTGTTGCTCCCGCCATGTTAGATGCTTCACTCTCTCTTTGCCTTCTGCCATGGTTGGAAGTTTCCTGAGACCTCCCCAGAAGCAGAAGCTGCTATGCTTCCTGTATAGTCTGCAGAACCATGAGACAATTAAACCTCTTTATACAATACGCCATCTCAGGTATTTCTTTATAGCAGTGCAAGAATAGCCTAGCACAGTATTTCTGAAGCAATTGTCCTTACTTATGTATGTCATTAAATATAGAGAAGCAGTTCATTCATGGGTCTGTGATTTCACAGTTTGAGGCAAAAGCTGAAGGTCTTAGCCATAATAACTTTTTTTTTCCAATATATTTTCAGCTATTCCTTTTCCAAATCCTCTTTTGAGGGCTTTTAAGAATATAGGTTATAAAAGTAATAAAATTCTACAACCGTATTTTTGAGTCTTTAGAAAGGATATTCCATCCAATTTTTGTAGTTCACATAGTTTTCCCTGTTCTGATATGAGACTTTTTGCCCATATTTTTTTTTACGGCTTAAAAAGAAAATGTTACCCCCACTGAATGTAGTGACAAGTTTTCTCTCTTTCCTCCACCAGCATTTCTATCTCTATCTCTCCATAAAACTATAAAAAATCTGTCTCTATAAATTACATTACAGGCCTGTTCTTACTATTGCCTTATAATCTTACATGTCCCAAGTCCACTGTCATCACACTGTCTCCCTCACTCCCTAATAACTATTTCACATTTCTTCTTACCCTCAAACTCATACACTTCATTCCACATTCTGTTTCTCCGTTGATGATCTGGTTGGCAATTTCACTGAGAAAACACCAGCAAACAGAAAAGAATTCCGAAATCTCCTATCACCTTGGTTATCCTCCAATCTCCATCAAGGTCCATATTTCCTGCCTGCCTTCTTGTTATTTTGCGTGAACTTTTCACACTACAAATCCAAGGTCATTCTTCCATTAGTGTCCTCTCATCTACTTAAGGACAGAGGACCAACAACTCCGCTTGACCTATTTGGATCCTAAATTTTTCTCTCTGCATTGTATCGTTTCTGTTAGCATATAAGCATACTTTTATGAAGAAAAGCTCATCTTTTGACTTCCTGATCCCCTCAACCAGATACTTCTCTTTGCTTCTGCCTTGTAATATAAACATTTTTTAAAAAGATAGCTAGACTGACTACCTCTAACTCTTCTCATCAAAGTGGCTCATAAAAGCATCCCAATGACTCCACTGAAGTCTTCCTCATGACTCCACTGAAGCTATACTGATGGCTTTCATGTTGAGGTGGCCAATTCTCATCTGACAACTTCTTGCACTATCAGCAACATTTGCCATCATTGGTAACATCCTCCTTGTGGCTTTGGAAACCAGGCACTACACTCTCCTGTTTTGTTTTGTTTTGTTTTGTTTTGTTTTCTCCTATTTCTCTGGCCTTTCTTTCTCATCTTCTTTGCTTGTTTCTTCTTCTTCCCCAACCTGTAAATCAAAGTATCTCAGGGATCCCTCCATTTGGAATATTATTCTTTTCTCTGTATTACCACCTTATTGATTTCATCATGTCTTATGACTGAATGCCATCCATATGTTTTATGACACTCAATCTGTTTATCATGTTATAGTAGCTGACCTTTAAAAATGACCTTTTGTGAGCCACATCTACTGATATTCTCATTCTTGCATAACTCCCCATGTATCTGGGGCGACCCTGGAAATTACTCTCAACCAGTAGAATACAGCAGATGTGACACTGTGTAACTTCCAAAGTTAGGCTATAGGAAGTGTTACAGCTTGCATTTGGATCAATCCCTTGCTCCTGGGATCTCTTTCTTGGAACCCAGCCTCCTTGCAAACCAAAGCCACAAGGAAAGATCACATGTAGATGCTCTATAAACAGCCCTGGCTGAATCCTAGCTTACAGCTAGCATGGACTGCACACCATGTGAATGGGTCCTTCACTACCTAGTCAAGCCTTCAAATGACTCCAGTCTCTGCCTTCATTTAACTGCAGCTATGAAAGACTCAAAACAAGAACCACTAAGCTGAGCACAATCTACAGAATTGTGAGAAATAGTAATAAACTATTATTGGAAGCCACTAAATTTAGGGTAGTTTGTTATTCAGCAATAGACAACATGGGTCACCTGAACTCCCCACTCAGATATCCAACTACTCATCCGGTATCTCTACTTGATGTCTAATAGACATGCCAAAATCAGCATTTCTAATATAAACTCTTGATCTTCCACCAACAGACATAAGTATCTTACAATTTTCCCCATCCAACTGAATGGCCACTCCATAATTACAGGTACTTAGGTCAAAAATTTCAGTTTCATCATTGATTCCTTTTTCCTTCACGTGGTTAACCCAATCTGGTGATAAATTCTGTTTGTTTTCCTTTCAAAATATAGTGAGAATCTAGCCATATTTCATCCCTGCCCTTGCAACCTCATCTAATATTATAACAACCTCCTCCTTGCCTACCCCATTCCAGATACCTTGGAATATTCCATATACTCTCATGCTTTAAAGCTTTTGAACTTGTATTTCCCCACATTTAAGCACACCCACTCTCTCAGCTACATTATGTCTTTGCTCAAATGCCATTTTGTTTTCAATGAAGCTTTTCCTAAACAATCAATTTAAAATTACAAACCCCTCTCTTCCCAAAATATTGCCATTTCACCATCCCATCCTTCTTTCATCATAGTATTTCCTCCAAGCTGACATACTATACATTTGCATTAATTACTCAGTATGTCACTGTTTATTATCTGGCTTCTCATAAGCCCCATGAGGACAGGGATTTTAAATGCTGCATCTCCACCACTTACAATAGTGTCAGCAATGTAGAAGGTTCTCAATAAATGCCAGTGCAGTGGGGGAATAAATAAGATTCTTCTTCTTATTTTAATGTATACAGTTAAAGAAAATTATGTTTTGGTTTAAATCTTTTTTTGTAATTCATAAGTTAAAATTATTGACCGAATTAATTACAGTAATGAGAGAAAAGAATGTTTGACAAAGATTGGTAGAGATGAAGCCAATTTTCTGCAACTTCTATCCTCAGTTTGTGTCATACTTTTCAAAGACATTTAAATGTATGTTAGAAGTAATTAAATTAATTTTTAACCAACCAACCCAGCACATGCTTGCCGGGAGTTATAAAATTTAAAGCAAATTTGCATGTTAATCCAGCCTGTGGCTTTTGCATTTACATGCATGTCTTATTTCTTTTACGCTTCTATTCTGAGTCCCTAATCTTCATCTTGATGTAATATTTCATCTTTAATAATCGATTGCTAAGACAGCATACACATACACACATACACTCACTCACACACTCACAGGTTTAGGAAATATCTTCAGTGGTGGGAAACTGAAATTTGGAATAAAAAATTAAATGTTGAAATATATTCATGAAATTTAACTGAATAAAATATGTGGAAGAATATAAAATATTGAATAACTGCTAATACTTTAAAGCTAGGAAAGATGACAAATAAGTCCATATTAGACTCCTAATACAGTGACTTTAACCCAACAAAATGAAGCATAATAAGGACAAATATCAAGTGATGGCATTCGGTTTAGTAAAAACAATTCTACAAGTATGAGAAGGGAAAGTGTGGCTTAGCAACCATCTAAGGCATATGGGTTTAAAATACCACCAACACAAGAGAAATGTTCTGTTACTGCACATGAAATTGTAAACTTACTCCTAAGCTATATTAATGAAAGAGATTGAGGGAGGTGACCATGATACTCTGCTCTGTTCTTGTCAGGACCTACTTACAGTATGTTCCTCAGTTATTGAAATATAGACAGTGCCAACGGAAATGCGCTCAGAGGTAATAGTTCAGTATGTTAAGTGGACTTGAAATGATGTCAAATGGGAAATTTTGAACAGGTCAGGAGGATGCCTAACACACACACACACACAAAGATATAAAGCGTTCAATCTCAGTAGCTACGTTCAAGTACATAAAGGGCTGTGCGGTCTAGAGAAGAAGGAACGGTTATTTTAAGAACACCTGTGTGTAGAAAGAGTATTAATGATTCCATATGACACCATTATGGTAGATAAATCATTTGAAAAATCTTCCATTTCCAAAACGTTTAGATACTGGTAAATTATAATGAACTTTCTTTAAATGTGCTAATGTCAAAATAAGAAAATTAATTTCTTGGGGACTAAAAATAAAAAAAAAAATAAGCAGAATTCTGAAGCCAGAGTTTTAAATAAACATGGAAGGTGTGGTATCCCTGGGTGAAAATGGATACTGAGAGCCACAGTTTTGTGTTAAGTTTAACACTTGGGAAAAATTAAATGAGCCTCTGATTCCCAAAAGGTAGGGGAAGGAGATGAAGGAGAGGATTCCTTTCACCACACAAAGTTAGATACCTCAATAGTGTTCCCCTCTCATTGAAGGTGAGGATGCTATATATATTCTGTTTGTAGCAAGGAGAACTAAAGAGAAACCATGTCAGTTGCCAAGGTATAGCTGGGAAATTAATCATAGAAATGGCAGTAATAGCCTGTTCTAGGAATTATGATTATAGACCTAATCTCATGTGAGTCTGTTTATTGTGGTGACCACTAAAAGACTATAGTCTAAGAAAATCCAAGATAATTAATTGAATTAAAAACATATTGTTTCAATGGAAACAAACACATTTACACTCAAGAGGGAAGCCTGTCAATTTAGGCTCCATGGGATTTTTATGGATGAAGTCCAGGTAAGTATGAACTCACAATAGAAAGAAAAATATCAAGTACACAAGGAAATAAATCACCATGAGTGAGAAAAATATTAAAAGCAGAAACAATAAATACTATATTTAGATCCCCAAGGGCTTCAGATATTAGAATCATCAAACACAAAAAAAGTATTTATAAAAATATTCAAAGAAATAAATGATGGAGTCCAAAACATGAGCAAGGAACCAGAGACTATCGGAAATGCTTAAGCAGATTTGAAAAAAAAGATTAAATAAAACTACTGGAAATAAATTTCACAATCATTGAGGTTAGAAACATTGATTAAGATTTAAGAACCAGATTGGACACAGCTGTCTAGAGAATTTGTGACTATCATATGTGCAGAATAAACTAGCAATGCAGTAGAAGGAATCAAATGGATGAAAAACATAAAAAAGAGATTACAGAAGTAACAGGAAGCAAAGAGAGGAGTCCAAAGACGCAATTTATTTGTAATCAAAGTCACAGAAGAATAGAAAAGAGAAAGAGAATGGAGAAAAGGCAATGTCCAGAAAGTTAAGGGATGAGAATTTTTCAGAATCAATTAAGAAATAAACTTTCAATTTCAAAAATTCCAATGAATTCTAAGTGCAGTAAGGAAAAACAAATTCGAATCAATACTCATTCCCAATAAACTTCAGAGTAGCTCCCTGCTCCCATTCTCAAATGTTTAAAATCCTCCCGAGAGTGAGGCATGGTGGCTCAAGCTTGCCATTCCAACACTTTGGGAGGCTGAAGCAGGAGAATCACTGGAGCCCAGGAGTTCGAGACCAGCCTGGGTAACATGGAGAGACCCTGTTTCTGCAAAAATTAAAAAAAAATAGCCATGTATGGTGACGTGAACCAGTTATCACAGCTACTGGGGAGGCTGAGGTGGGAGGATTGCTTGAGCCCAGGAGGTTGAGGCTGCAGTGAGCCATGTGCATGCCACTGCACCCCAACCTGGGCAACAGAGTAAGACCATCTCTCAAAAATAAATAGATTATTAAATAAATAAAATCTCTTTGAGAATGATGAGTAAAAAACTAGAATTTCAACAGCTATAATACAAGTAACCAATAGGCATCAGAGCAATGTCTTTAAAGTGGCAAGGAAGAATTAAAAAGTCATTCTAACACTGTGTACTCAGAATTCTATTTCAGCAATAAAGATAAAGAAAACACACTGTCTGGTTTTTTTAAGAGTGTTATTGCTAAAATATCTCCCTAAAATACTTTGGGAAAGAGTTATTGGAGAATATGTAGGATCAATAATCTAAGAATATCCAAAATCTGGAGATACTGAGTCCGGGATCAGTGGGTCTAGTTCAGGAATGCTATGAAATTGAGGCATGAGAATAGTAGCTATGCACTAAACCTGGAAATCAATCATTTTGTATAGAAAACATACACTCAAGGGACTCTGAGAAGAATGTCTTCGGGAAATAAGTAGATTTTCAATTAAAGGTGAATAGTCTTGAAGCTTTGGGGAAGACTTGTGTTCATTATATAAATACAGAAAACAAAAGGGAGGCCGGGTGCGGTGGCTCACGCCTGTAATCCCAGCACTTTGGGAGGCCGAGGCAGGCGAATCACGAAGACAAGAGATCGCGACCACTGTGAAACCCCGTCTCCACCAAAAATTACAAAAAGTTAGACTGGCGCGGTGGCAGGCGCCTGTAGTCCCAGCTACTCTGGAGGCTGAGGCAGGAGAATGGCGTGAACCTGGGAGGCGGAGCTTGCAGTGAGCCGAGATCGCGCCACTGCACTCCAGTCTGGGTGACAGAGCGAGACTTCGTCTCAAAAAAAAAAAAAAAAGAAAAAAGGAAACCATTAGAAGTTCCAGTGTTTTTTTTTTTTTTTTAAGGATTTACTAAACAACCATTGTTTACATATGAAACTAACTATAATTTTGCATCATATGAAGCAATTCAGTAGAAGTAAAAATTGTGTAAGGCTTTAATAGTTGAAACAGTCTCTTTCATGTTGCCTAAGATGAGTAATATTCAACACATAGACTAAACTAAAATCTGGTCACACTATTTTACTATTTATTTGCATAGTAAATAATTTTTCATGACTATACTAATTGTATTAATCATTAGACGTTAGTTTATAGTCCTCCGCAGAAACAATCCAATAGGGCAACAGGGGGTGTGTGTGTGTGTGTGTGTGTGTGTGTGTGTAATAGGGAATTGGTTCACACGATTACAGAGGCTGAGAACCCCCAAGATTTTAATTTGGCAAACTGGAGACAAGGAAGAGCTAATATGTAGTTCTAGTCTGAGACCAAAGATTTCAGAACCAGAAGAACTGATAGTATAAATTGGTTTGGAAACTGAAAGACTTGAGACCCAAGAAGAATTGTTTTGGTTTAAATCAGAAGACCTATGTTCCAACTCAAAGTAATCAGGCAGGAGGAGTTCCCTCCTACTCAGGCTTTTTGTTCTCTTCAGGTTTTCACCTGATTGAATGGGGCCCATCCACATCGGTGAGGACAATCTGCATTACTCAGTCCATAGAGTCAACTTTTAATCTGCAGCTTCACAGATACATCCAGAATGATGTTTGGCCAAATGTCTGGGCACCCCATGGCCCAGTCAAGTTGACACATAAAACTAATCACCACCACAACAAAAATGGCTTTATTTTTTAAATCACTGAATAAAACCCAGAAGACTTAATTGTGGTTACAGAATATAATATTCATGCTACGCACAAAATACTTAAGCATCTGCATTACACTACTCTTAAAGAAAATTCTTTATAAGTGTCTTTAACTTAAAATGGGAGAAAAAAGATTTGACTTGAGTGCTATCCTTAAACTCTCCTAATATTTCTCTGAAGCTTTCTTCTGTGGTTGTTTTCTGTGTCTCAGAATGTAACATTCACTCCGGGTAGAACAGCTAGGATTGAAAACCATCTATGTGCTTATCCACCAGTGTTTTTCTACATATAATGCTCACTTATGCGGCTTCCTATGTTCTGATAAAGATATATGTGAAAGGATATGGCTCAGTCCTTCAAAGAGTAACGTCATACTTCGATATGTGAATGAACAGTCTAAACACAAGAGACTGGGTGCTTGTGTGTGTAGATGTACAGAATTCCTTTTTCAAATATACATTTGAATATTATTTGCCTTTAATTTCATTTTAAATAAATTTAAGCTCAACAAACACATACCCAGTGTGAAAATACATCCAAATGAAAAATAATTGTTATTCAAAGTTGCATTACCTGAGTTCAACAACACATTATTTGAAAACATTTATTTGTAGATCTCCTTCTTGCCTACAAGAATATTTGGAGTATTTTAAAAGCAGTTTAATTATACTATATTTACAAGTTGACATCATAATTTTTATGGAAAATAATAATCCTCTGTGATTTTAAAATACACTTAAGCTCAGATCCCAGTCGAAACCAATTAAATCAGAATCCCTGGAGGTGGCGCTAGTCATATTTATTCTTTTAAGTGCACCCTAGATGACTGTAAAGTGTAGCCAGGGTTAAGAATCACTGAAGGAACATATAAGCGTTGTCCATGTTATTAAACAGTTTTCATAAACATCACTTTAAATGAGTCCTCATACTGCATAGGCATACCAAAATTTATTTTAAATTCCCTTAGTTTGAATATTTAGGTTATTTTCTGTCATATTTTTACATGTGGATAGATCCAATTATATAAAAAAAAAACTAATCTTCCTGGGTACTGATTATCATATAAAGATACATATGTCTTGGTCTTCTACGCCGGAGTTAAATTATGAAAGAAAGCAAATACCCTGACGTGACACGTACTGTTCTTTGAGTTCTTTTGGCCCTTGATTAACTGACAGCAGCTGGGGGCTACAAAATGAAAAAAAAAAAAAAAAAAAATAGAAGAACTGAACATCATTGCTAGATTTTATAATTATTTTTGCTAAACATTTAAAGTCAATTCATTATACCTTTAAGAAGGCTTCACGATCTGTTTTATGTTTATTGTTTTGTATATTATGTATATGAATATATATGTAAATAAAGTAAATTTTAATTGAGTAGGATTTGGGTGTGGGGGAGTTGGAGATTTTTTTAAACTTAGTATTTCAGAATTTTGAAGACTATTAACTACATACAACTCATGGAAGAATAATTTAAGAAATAGAAAAAAAAAATCACATTGTATTTGATTGGAGGGGTTGTGATGAAGAGAGGTATTTTGTCAAAATCCAGTTCAGACTTCCCTATGGAAAATCAAGACAGCTGGGATTAGATAGTATCCACTTATCCAATTTCTGCCTCACTGTGTCTTTTTTATTTGAATTAATCTGGGTAATGAACACCCAAACCAAATTATTGTGGGTTGATTACCCATGAAAAGTGGGTTAATTGTTTAATAGCCATGGGTGCGAGTGGGTATAGGTATTTTAATATACATACACTTCTAGTTGGCATATATGAGAGTAGCATAAAATACATATGCAATGAAATCAACATTGCAGTTTCATATTAAAAGTTGATTAATCTTCTTGTTAGAGTAATTTAATTATCTGTGAAATTGGTCGCTAAACACTGGAAAAAGTAGTCATCTATTATCATTGTTTCTGTTTTAAAAAAAGAAAGATAAATAAATGTTTTTTGAGTTCTAAACAAATAAATCTTAATTTTGGGAAAACATTGAAAGAAAAGAGACATTTAGTGCTATTTACAATCAAAGGCAAACGTAACAAATGGTTGTTTCCATCATAAGCTCAACTTATTATCAGACTTGCTTACAGTTAGATGCAGTCATCCACATTCCTGTGCAGTTTAAAGTGAAAGCTACGTAAAAAGTTTCCATTTCTGGGGAAGAAGGTGGCATCTAATTGAGGCAATGCTGCCTAGCATCTACATCCTTTGGGCAAGAAAAATGTATCCGATCAAGAAACACCAACTGCAGCCATGTTTTCTAATTTACTTTCTAAGGCCATTAAGGGGAAGACCTTATTAGAAAATAGCTGCCAGAGCCATTATCTTTTCTTCGCTTTCAGTAAAGGCGCACACGATTTCGATGAAAAATGTCAGCATTCAGCTTTTCTTTCCTGGTAGAAGCAATGGACCCAATTAAAAAATTTGGTGAATGGATCCATTACATGATGCCTCTTCGGGAGGAAAAAACCAACACAAGGGAATTACAAAATAACAACCACCACCAAAAAGAATAGAGACCACAAGAGTAAGCATGCTGTACCAGCAGGGAAGCTGCAAATGTGGGCAAAATGTTATTATAAAGTTCACAAAGTTAACAATGAGGCCAACCAAAAGACTCTACTTGATTGTGAAATCATCACTAATTCTCTATTTCTTTCCTTGTCTTATTATCTTCCTTTATTCAGCTAATACTTCTGCTGATTCCTTTTGCTTCTTGTGGAAATCTGGGCTACAGCCTAGGGTTGCTTTTTGCATTCTTAAAAAAGGAAGAAAGAATGATATATTTTCCTTTAAAATTAATTTCAGAGGGCAAATCCTGGTAATTCCTAACTGAGAGGCAACATTTTGACATCCATCATTTTTACACAGCCCAACACGGTCCTTTAGCTGAAAGGTATTGAAAAACAACAATATGTCAGAAATCTTGATAAGCCCAATTTTTGGTGAAAACCAGAAAGAACCTACTTGCCATGCATGGGGTGCCTGTTTCTTTTGTAAGAATCAACAATGTTTTAGCTCAGTCTCACAACTCAGCAGCCTTTAGATGATACTTGGTCCTGTGGCACACAAAGATTTAATTGCAGCTTATTTGCCATTACATCCTCCCCAGTGCATTAAAATATAAGGTGCACAGCAAAGCCACCTTTCTGCAATATGCCTGGGAAAGAGCCAGACCTGAGAACCCTTCACAACTGGTCATGAAGCTAAAACAGAAACAATAAGAGCAAACAATTACCTACAAATGCTCACACCTAAAAGAAGCCAGAGACTTTTAAGAAGATGAAAGAGGTGGTCATTGGGGAGTTTCAGAAACATTTCACTGAGGAAAACAGAAAACAAAGCATCAGAAAGAGTAGGACTGGGCAGACTGTGCATGGGATTTCATCAACCTTACCCAAGATAGTGGTCCGGTCAGAAGAGGGCCCGGACTGCTCAGCTCAGCTTCTCTCTGCATACTAGACAGATGACACTCCTTCATAACAAGATGTATTCCCAGTTGTATATATTAATTTTGATGCTTGCCTGGAGCCACAATTTCTCATTCTCTGTCAACCAGTGTGGTTAATTATGTACTGTAATATTTAAATTACAATTCTGATTATTTTTGAAAGATAATTAGACTAAGAAAAAGAAGGAGACTGAGTTGCAAGGAAGGTTGCTTCAAAGGTTCTTGTTATGTAGGAAGACAATATATTTTCCCAGAAGTGAGAATCATTTGTGGTACAACTGGGCCTTGGGGAGACTGCAATGAACGCTTTGGAACCATGCACTCACTTTAATTAAGGAGGGGCCATCTGGTTCAGGTAAAAAAAAAAAAAAAAAAAAAAAAAAAAAAAAAAAAAAAAAAAGATAAATTCTATTAGATGGCTTGTCAACTCTTGAGTTACATATACACTTCCCAAATAAATTTTCTTCTATATTTTTGTCTTTTTGTTCAGAACTTCCATTATGCCCAAAACCTAAAAAGACTTCTAACCTTGTTCATATTCTTCATTCACTCAGATTCTGAAATGCATTTGATGCAAAATCATATTGTTAATATTCAGATATTTCATTGCTTCAATGTCTCTACTGATTCTCCTTCAGAATTACTGTAAAGTATTAGATAAGACAATGTTGTGGACATTTGGTTAATTGTTTTCCAAACAATAGAGCTATTCATATAAATTTAACACATGCATTCACATAATTATTGAACCTATTAGTAGACGGATTTGTGCCAACCAGGGAATAAACTTTCAATTAAAAGAAATTAGCTCTTAATGTGTTTGTCAATACCAAATACATATTTGGCATGAGTCAATAGCTTATTTTTATTTTAAAATCTGTTTTCACTCATTTTTGCAAACATGCAATAGTAGAGGCAAATGGCCATAAACATTCAAGTCATATATTCGAAGAATGACCTCAAGAATTAAAACATGTGCTAGGGTGCAGCAATATCTCCAAAACTCATCTGCTTTCTTTCCTCATTCTCTTTCTCTTTCAATCTCCTTCCTTCCTTCCTTCCTTCCTTCTTTCCTTCCTTCCTTCCTTCCTTCCTTCCTTCCTTCCTTCCTTCCTTCCTTCCTTCCTTCTTCTTTGCTTCCTTCCTTTTTTCTTTCCTTCCTTCATTCCTTTTTTCCTTCCTGCCTTCCTTCCTTCCTTTTTCTGTAAACACATCACACGTTTTGTATTATTTCAGTTCAAGTTTATTATTAAAGAAACAAACAAAAAACACATAGTAACAGGAGAAGCAAGTAACTGTGGTTTCACTCATTGTGATAAATACTATTTCACATGGATATTTTTCTAATGAGCTGGAAATTATCATTGGAAAATACAATTAAGTAGTTTAGCTGTTCAATGTTTCAAGAAAGCTGGATAAAGGCCAGATTCCTGTAAGACACTGAGTAACACACCAGGAAGTGACTTTCAACAACTTTTATTGTCATGTAAAAGCAACTATATTTTCAGAACACCAAATGTATTTTAAAGTATTGGAAATAGTATAGCATAGTGGTTAAAGTATTGGCTTTGTCTTCAGACACATTCCAGTTTTAATATGAGGGTCAACACTTAATAGTGGTGTGATTTTGCATAAATTACTTAATTGTGTCCATTTTTTAATCAGCAAAGTGGTATATAAACTGCTTTGTTCTGAGGACTAAATGCATAATGTATACAAAAAGCTCACTATAAGGCCTGGCTCATTTAATCAATAACTATATTATTATTTATTTTATCATTATTATCTCAAAATTGACACAACTATTCTGCTTATTCAAAAATCATAGGCAATTCTTCCATGTGCATAAATAACTACCCAATGATGATTTTTTTCAATATAATCCAATCCAATATAACTTAAGGGAGATAGACCCATCTGTTTTCTTAATTCTCAATAAGACACTCTGGATTTCTTTAAATGCAGGATTTGGGAATACAGTAATGCCTTTAATGGTTAAATAGACTCTTGACTAAATCAATACTAATGCAAAAGAAATGGGATGTGTGACTAGAGGCAGAAATGTAATCTTTACATCCCATTGATTATAACTGATTTCACAAAGAGCAAGAAACTGTTGGCTCTTTTGAAGTGGATGGGTTAGCTTCTATAACCAATAGGGGATAATCTCTTGCTCTGTTGACCTTTGTAAAATGCCTTGCCAGGAAATGCTCAAGTCCCCAGATAATGCTTACAACATGCCTGACTCTTGTCTAGAGAAGAAGATAATCAACAGTCAGAGGATTAAAAAAAAAAAAAAAAAAAAAAAAAAAAAAAAAAAAAAAAAACTATAACAAATGTTTCATGATGTTTATAAAAGATGACTCCAATCAAATCATTTGATAATAAAATAAATTGTATTGGAAGCATTTAAAGCAACATGCATAATAATTTATTTATTGTTGATGACCTCATGAAAATATCCTAATGCCCTTTGGGAAGTAGTTACCTTCACTGGGGTTATTATGGGGGTCAGATAGGACTCTAAACTTAACTTCATTATTCTTACCTAAAATATCTTGTTTCCTGTTAGTTATTCAATTCCAATTTACATTTTAAAATACCAATCTTGGATAGAAGTTTGTTTTTTGAGATATTAAAGCACTCCCCAAATAGAAAACATGGTTTCTGACAGCAAGAATCTATATATTCTACATTTATAAATTTTGCTGCTTGTTCTTACAACTCATTTGTTTAAAAGGAATCCAGCAAGATGGATTAAATTTATTAAAAAGTCTTTTAGCATTTTTAAAAATCAGAAAATAAAAAAAATCAGTAGAAAACAATTCAAATTACAGATATCTCAATTCACAGTCTTTTTAACAGGAAATGCCAGATGTTAGGTAGCCCTTTCTTTTGATGAAAGGTTTAGAAATGTCAGCTGCCAACTGAAAGCCTCATCAGCCTCAGTGAAGAGAGACTATACTCATCTCATAACCAATAGTACAAAATAATAATAACAAAACGCTAGTGTGGTATTCTGAAAATGGCCGAATTCAATTATTCAGTATACCAGAAGCATGTAAAACTGCTGTCAGCTTTTTGAATGAGAGAATATGTTACATTTGAAAACAGCAAACTCTCTCATTGTTGCTTGGGTGAGAATCCTAGCTGCCAATTTGTCAATTGAATCACCAACCAGATAGTTTAGCCCTGTTACAGGGCTTTGCTGTGGAAGAAATTAAGTAATCCTTTTTCTAATAACAGAGATTGCACTTCTTCCCAAGAGAGGTAGTAGTAGATTAGGAGGAATTTGGAATAACATATTACAAGAAATATTATAAATATCTCACACATTTAATAAGATAATTTCTGTTGATTACAAATCAAATGAATATTAAAAACACATTTATTGAAATTCTTAACCACTACAAGTAATATAGAGTAGATATCTATCACATTGTTTTTAACATTGTGTAAATAAGCCTGAGAAAATAAAAATTATACATTGTTATTCAATAGCAGCTATTTTTGTTTGAAAGGTTAGAATATTCAAAGCATATTAAGTGAGATTTAGTAACCATAAATTTGATATGTGTCTATGATATAACTTCTCATCCTCAATAAATAGGTTTCTAACAAGCAGTTAGTATTTATTCAACAAAGGCAACTGTTAAAATGAATAAATTGAATGCCTATTTAAGACACTTCATCCATCATAAAAAGGTGGCACAGTATCCCCAGAAGCAGAAATGATTGTGTTAATACTGGAGAGAAGCCAGTGGTCTAACACCCTGTTGCCAGTGGGAAGCATGCCATGCTCTGCACTGCAGCGTGACCAACACTGCACAGCATGAGGACTCACAGCCATGAAGAATCAATTCAGGAATTTTGACAAGCTTCTGTTGGCTGAAATCCTTGTAATTCTTAAACATCAACCCAGAATACATGAAAAAAAGAGCAAGTCTTCATTTCTCTTCAACAAGCCTGGAAGAAAAGGACTTCAATATTTGCCTTGATTTTATAGTTGTATGATCTCCAGTTATCAGATATGCCACTCAACGTAGAAGGTGATTTGCCAACTCAACACTGGGTGTGTCTATGGAATTCAATAATCTTGGGATCTGCTTTAGTAGCCCTGAAACAGGATGTTTCTGAAATTATTATGAGTTCCTTTGGTATACAGGCATATGGCAGAGATATTGCAAGTTCAGTTCCAGACCACCCCAGTGAAGAGAATATTGCAAAAAAGTGAGTCACACAAATTTTTTGGTTTCTCAGCATGCATGAGTCATGTGTACACTATACTGTGTGTTATTAAGTCTATTAAGTGTGCAATATGATTACACCTAACAAAACAATGTGTATAACTTAATTAAAATATGTTGCTGCTGCAAATGCTATCATTTGATTCTTCAGCAAGTCATAATCTTTTTGCTGGTGGAGGATCTCACCTCGATTTTGATGGCTGCTTACTGATAATGGTGGTGGTTGCTGAAGGTTGAGGTATCTGTGGCAATTTCTTAAATAAGACAATGAAGTTTGTCTCATTGATTGACTCTCCCTTTCATAAAATATTTTTCTGTAGCATGTGATACTGTTTGATACTATTTTACCCCCAGTAGAGCTTCCTCCAAAATTGGAATCAATCCCCCCAAACCCTGCTGCTGCTTTATCAACTAAATTTATGTACTGTTCTAAATTCCTTGTTGTTATTTTAAGTGTTCAAATTGTCTTTACTAGGAAAAGATTCTAGCTCAAGAAAGCGCTTACTTTGCTCCTCTGTAAGAAGTAACTCCTCATCTTTTCAAGTTTTATCATGAGGTTGCTGCTATTCAGTCACTTCTTCAGGTTCCACTTCTAATTGTAGTTCTCTTGGTATTTCCACCACATCTGCAGTTACCTCCTCCACTGAAGTCTTGAACCTCTCACAGTCATTTAGGAGGGTTGGAATCAACTTCTTCCATACTCCTGTTACTGTTGAAATTTTGACCTCCTCCCATGAATCGTGAATGTTCTTAATGGCACCTAGAATGGTGAAGATTTTCCAGACTGTTTTCAATTTACTCTTCCTGGATCCATCAGGGGAATCATTATTTATGGCAGCAATAGCCTTATGAAATATATTTCTCAAATAATAAAACTTGAAAGTCAAAATTACTCCTTGATTCATAGGCCGAAGAATGGATGTTGTGTTACCAGGCATGAAAACATTTATCTCCTTGTATATTATCATCAGAGCTCTTGGGTGACTGAGAGCATTGTTAATGGGCAATAATATTTTAAAAGACATATTTTTTGCTGGGAAGTAGGCTTCAACAATGGTCTTAAAATATTCACTAAACCATGCTGTAAACAGATGCGCTGTCACCCAGGATTTGTTGTCCCATTTATAAAAGACAGTGGAGTAGATTTAGCCTAATTATTAAAGGCCCTAGGATTTTCAGAATGGTAAATGAAAATTGGCTTCAACTTCAAATCCCCAGATGCAACAGCCCCTAGCAGCAGAGTCAGCCTTCACACAACTAAGGAAGCAGAGAAGGGAAGGGAAAGGGAAAGGGAAATGAAGGAGGGAAGGGAGGAGGGAGGAAGGAAGGAAAGAAGGAAGGAAGGAAGGAAGGAAGGAAGGAAGGAAGGAAGGAAGGAAGGAAGGAAGGAAGGAAGGAAGAAAGGAAGAAAGGAGAAAGAAAAAAAGACAAGAAGGGAGGGGAAGGGAGGGGAGGGTAGGGGAGGGTAGGGTAGGGGAGGGTAGGGGAGGGAAGGGAAGGGAAGGGAAGGGAAGGGAAGGGAAGGGAAGGGAAGGGAAGGGAAGGGAAGGGAAGGGAAGGGAAGGGAAGGGAAGGGAAGGGAAGGGAAGGGAAGGGAAAGGATGGGAAAGAAAGGGAAGGGAAGGGAAAGGAAGGGCAGTCCTTTGAAGCTTTGGAGCCAAGCACTGACTTCTCCTCTCTAGGTATGAAATCTCCAGAAAGCATCTTCTTCCATTAGAAAACTGTTTTATCTACATTGAAAATCTGTCCCTGGAGTGTAGCCATGTTCATCAAGAATCTCAGATCTTCTGAATAACTTGCTGTGGCTTTTACGTCAGCATTTGTTGCTTTATCTTGTACTTTCATCATATGGAGATGGCTTTTTTTCTTAAACTTCATGAACCAACCTCTGCTAGCTTCCAACTTTCCTTCTGCAGTTTCCTAACCTCTCTCAGCTTTCATAAACCTAAAGAAATGTATGGTCTTGTTCTGGATTAGGCTTTGGCTTAAAGAAATGCTCTGGCTGATTTGGCCTTTTATCCAGATCACTAAAAGTTTCTCCATATTAGCAATAAGGGTATTTCACTTTCTTATCATTCATGTGTTCAATTGAATAATACTTTTCATTTCAAGAACTTTGCCTTTGTATTGATAATTTAGCTAACTGTTTGTGGCAAGTGGCTTAGCTTCAGCCTATCTTGTCTTCCTACATGCCTTCCTCACTAGGCTTAATCATTTTGAGCTTTTGATTTAAGGTGAGACACACACAGCTCCTCCTTTCACTTGAACACTTAGAGGTCATTATTTACTTACTAATTGGCCTAATTATAATACAATATTGTCATGTCTTGGGAAATAGGGAGGCCTGAGGAGAGGAAGAAAGAAGAAAGAATGGCTTGTCAGTGGAGCAGGCAGACACACACATTTGTTAAATTTTCTGATTTTAGCAGGCACAAATCATGGTGTTCCAAAAATTTACAATAGTAACATCAAAGATCACTATAATGAAAAAGTTTGAAATATTACGAGTATCACCAAAATGTTACAAAGAGACAGAAAGTTAGCATGTGCTGTTGAAAAAATGGTACTGATAGACTTCCTGGATGCAAGATGGCCACAAATCTTCCCTTTGTAAAAAAGCAGTATCTGCCAAGTGAAAGGCAATAAAAGAAGATATGTCCTATTTCCAGTTAATTTGCCAGAATCATTTTTTTTTTATTTAAGTGTTTTTACAGAAAAATCATACATTTTGATCATTTACTGTCATCATCTATTATGTCATGGGCTTAAATGATGGAGTAGAATTAATTTCATTATCAAATCTCTTTCCCACCAGGAATATCCATCTTTTATAGAAGTGAATATGTTTAGATAGTTTCTCATAGGTTGTATGATTTTAGGTGAATTCATAGTTTGCATTTTATAGACAAGGATGATTCTGTTCTTATTTAAACTTTTCATAGCAAGCGTCTTACAAAACAACTTAGTGTTCACATTCAATTCAGTAATTAACATGCTGTTTTCTTCCAGTGAACAGAAAAGTCATTATAAAACAATATGTATTTCCATTCCTCATTGTCTTTTCTCACTTCTGACTAGCCACAAGGTCTTGCCAACTTTTTTTTGTATGCAAAATGAGACTGTGCTATGAACATCTCAGAGGTTTTAAGAGTATTGTACATAAGGAGCTCTAGCTACCTATGTCAGTGGTGTCAGTGTAATAAATCATGGCCTTTCCTTAACTAACCTGCCAGGCCTAAAATTGTAAATTTGTACATAGCCTAGTAGATATATATATATTTTTTTTAATTTAAGGTATTGCAATATAACAGATATAGAGATAATATGAGGGGACCCTTAAATCCCAGGAATTTCATTCTGAGAAAGTTTCTAATAATTTCTTGTAGGCAGACTGCATGTAAAGAAAGAGTCATAGTAAACTTTGTAATAAGCAACCTATTGAGAAACTGTAAAATGAATCTTTGGATTTAAGGAAGAAACCAATAAAAGGAGGTATGCCTGTATTTGGTCACACCTACAGGGGATTCTGCTACGGTTAGGGTTAGGGTTAGTGCTCCTTCGACAACCATTTGATACTAATTCCAAGAAGAGAGAAAGAATGAAGCTGGCACTATGGATAGAACAGTTACTTCATGAGTCCCCTTCGACTCCTCTCCATTCTTACCCAGCTCCAGGAATTTCTGCTTCAATATATTCATTAACCTTTGCAATTTTTCCTTCTTCCAATTAGAATACAAAATACAAGTCTGTGTGTGTGTATGAATATGTTATTTATATATATTCAACTTTTCTTTAGTTTTCTATCAGCAAAAAGAGGAAGATATACACATAAACAATAGAGACGAGGAAAAAAAAAAAGAAATTATCAAAGATGTTAAGGGAACCCCAGTAAACAAAATCTACTCCTCTTCCATCATTTCTAGACAATTTGAGAAATATAATAAAAAAATAAGATGGAAGCTGAAATAGTCAGAATTCTAAAGTGACCCTCAAGTTCCTCCTTACCCCAACACATACACCCAGTATACATGTACTGCATAATCTCTGGGACTGTGACTATGATGAATTTTTCTCTTGTGTTTAGATTTTGTTATATGGCATAGTTGGCCTTAAGATAGGGATATTATCCAAGTGGGCTGAAATGATCACATGAGCCCTTTAAAAGCAAAGAGTGTTCTCTGACTGGTCATCAAAGCCAGATATGCAAAACAGGAGAAGGGTTTGATTTGCTATGGCTGGCATGAAGATGTAGGAGATCATGGGGTAAGAAATGTGGGCAGCCTTTAGACGCTGACTGGAGCCCCCAGATGAAAGCCAGAAAGGAAATGAAGTCTTCCAACAGCCAGTTGGCATGGGGAAGGACTCCAAGCACAGATGAGAGCTGTAACCTTAGCCAACTTCTGGATTTCAGCCTAGTGAGATCCCAAGCAGAGAAATGAGCTAGATAGCACATTGAGACTGCTCACCTACAGAAACCAGGAGAAAATAGATTTGTGTTGTTTTCTACCTTGCAATTTGTGGTGATTTCTTATGCAACCATAGAAAACTAATACAGAGGCCAAAATGGCACTTTTGTTATTGATAGAAGTTACATTAGAGAAGATTGGCTAATGTGAGAGTCAAATGAACTTGGCCACTGATTTCCAAAATTAGACTGATTAGCTCGCTCCCTCATAGGGAACACAGGGTTAGAACAGGCCTTCCCAGGTGGAAGGAATTAGCACAGAAAAGATAAACAGTAAAGAAGAGAGGAGAACTGAGCTTCCAGAAGTCAGGTCCCCTCCCAAGAAGAAGAACAAAGGAAGGTGAACTGATAATATTTAGTTATTTTGTCCAAAATGACCAATTCGTTACATCATTCTTCTTACCCAGAGACAGAGTGAGTAAAATTATAGAGATATCCAGAGTTACAATAACTGAACTCATTTCACTGGAATTAATATTAAGAATTGGAAGGAGTTTGGTATGGTGGCATGCATCTCTTAAATCCCAGGAATGTCATTCTGAGAGTTACTCAGGAGGCTAAGGCGGGAGGATCCTTGAGCCTAAGAGTTTGAGTCCACCCTAGGCAACATCCCTAAAAAAGGGGGAAAAACCTGTGGAAGAATTGTGCCCCAATAAAATGAAGGAAAGAGAAAGGAAGAAAAGTTAGGTGAGAGGGGTAGGGGCCTTGGCTTAATTTTCTTTATATCTAATCTCTAGCATTGCACTAAGTTTATAATTATTGCTCAATAAAAGCTTATTGAAAGACAGATTGAATTGTTGAATGATTCACTAATGTATTCTTTTTTCATACTTAAAATAATCACCTTTATCTTGTCAACAGGGACACCAAAATAGTATAGCTAAGTATGTAAGAGCAGCATAATGCAGCAGCCAGAATACAGCTTGACACCGTACAGACCCAGATCAGAAACTAGCTAGCTAACCTCTTAAGAACTAACCTCACCTCTGGTGTTTGTCTATTAGAACTAATGCATGTCTCGGGGATAATTAGAAAGACAGAGTGAGAAAATCTATGGATAGTGCTTAGTACAGCGCTTATCACTTGGTAAGTGATTAGTAAATGGAAGCCATGAATCATGTGTTGACTAGCTCTTCAATGTATATAGACTCAGACCTCCTCTAATAACAAGTACACAGTCAGTGCAGGCCTTAACAAGTGTGAAAGTGGATGACTCCCCAAGACAGCTGTTCCCATGTGGGCTTAGTGCTTCCGACTGCGTTACTATAGTGACAACTCTTCCTCAATATGAAACTTCAGGAATCTACTTAGTAGTGGAAGGAAACATGAAAAATCTCATACCTCAAATTAATGCTCATCACTCCTTATCAAAGCCCACTGGCCATCACTAGTCACATGGCCCTGCACAAAAGTTAATCTTCCCTTGGTCCAGGAAAGGGATGAAAATCTGAGGCATTGGCTCACACTAATAATGCTGTCCACACCAAGTTTGCTGTTCTTCATTGATTTGAGTCCTTCTGCTATACCCCCACCCAGGAAGAAAACATTCCAACTTTCACTTCCTGGACAAGTTCCTTCCTTCTTAACAACTGTGTTCTCTCAATGCCTTGATTCCTCAAAGAAAATTCACCCTCTACTGTGAATACCAAAATCTCACTTTCACAATTACTGGAATGGAGAAAGCATGGCTTTGCTTTTGGAAAATAACTTCTAAAAAAGATAATAGTTTGATGTGATGATCAGAACTACTGGATTTCTAGTTTAGTTATCAGAAACATAATACCCCAAGACAGTGGTCTTGGTCATCCTTTTCTTGATATTAGGCAAACCATAGTTGTATTATGTTGTTGTTTTCTGGGCAATTCACTTAGGCATGGACAAAGATAAACTGTAATGCATTCAGAAAAGCGCAATCAGAAAGATGAAAAAATCCAATGGCCAGTTATAAGAAGAACAATTGAACTAAGAGATAGGAATTCAAAGTCAGAAAATGAGCAAACTCAGGCAGGACATGACTGCTCTCTTCAAATATTCAAAGGTCTGTCATGCAGGAAAAGAGGCAGGCTTGTTCTGCATAACCCTAGCATATGGTGAGAACCAAGAGGTAGAAGCAAAAACGAGACCCAATTATCTTATTTTAACAAAGGCCTAGGAAAACCAAACCATGATATATTAGACTTCTTCAGGAGGTAGTAAGTTCTCTGTCAGAAAAATGGTTCAAGCCAAATGCTAACCATATGATAGGGATATTGTAGAAAGCATTTAAGTATGAGATGAAGTCTGGACAGATATCTTTAGGTAGGATGACCATGCCATTTATTATCCAAACCAGGACAAGAGTATCAGGGCCTGCTGTTAACAATTGTGCCAAAAAACAGGCATAAATTTGAACTATCCCAAGAAAAGTAAAATGTATGCCCTTGCTGCATTTAGGGACTCTTTCAAATCTGAGATTATTTTGCATTATATTTTTATATTAAAATATTAGTTAGCAGTTTAATAATTTGTATCTCTGTGGTGTATTTGCAAGATAAAGGATTTCTAAACAGTCAACCGTAGGCCTTTTTTTCTTTCTTTTTTTTTTTTTTGGCCTTGTGGTAAGCCAATGGGGAATGTGTTGATCCGGTTGGCATTTCTCCTTTGTAGCTTTCCATCTAATGCAGTTGCCTTCATGACTGACTTGGTTACAGGTAGGATTCATCCAGAATACAATCATACACCAAAATGCAGGGCATAAAAAATGCATGGCATATATTTAAAAGCCATGTATAAAGATTTCATGGTCTCCCAGATTTGTCCACAAGGCTAATCTAGTCAGTCAAGGGAGATGGATTGAGTGCCTCCTCAGAGCCAGGAGCTGTGCCAGCTGTCATCTACTACTCAGTTCTCACAGCACTCCTGTCAGGTGGACATTATCACTTTGGGAGGTAGGTATTATTTTCTCCATTGTATAGACAAAAACACTGAGTTTGAGAGAGGTTTCATCACTTATTAACATAAAGTTAATAAGTGAGAGAATGAGAATTGGAATCTATCTATGTCTGTCCTTGTTAGAAGCATTTGTTTGTGACATTGCAGGGTATCAGCATTGGATAGAAACTCTAATGAACCAAAAGAGGATATGATATTTGAATAAGACACCTAACATTTGTACAGTACTTTAGGGTTTCTAAATGAAATCATTCAGTTTTATTTATTACACAAACTCTTGAGCATCTACTAGGTTCCAGGCACTGATCTAGGCACTGAGAATCCTAAAGCAAGATTATTCCTACAAAAGAAAAGAGTCAAATTGCAACTAGTTGAGAAGAAATGTGCATTATTCTAGCCTACTTTGCTGTATCTTAGCTTAAAATACAATGGGAATATATCACATATGTGCCAATTTTTCTCAGCTGAGAAGTGGTGGGGTAATGGCTTAGAGGATGGGAGAAAGACAAACTAAATTGTAATATTATGAAGTTGCCTCCAGGGTGGTTGGTGAGGGATGGGGTAGGGGTTGGATTGAGAAAAGAAGGAGAGTAGGTAGGGGGACTTAGAAGCTGCTGGCATGTAAATTGCTTTAAACTTCCTGTGGTGTCAGGAGCTGGGCAGAGATATGTAGGAAGACATACAATTTGATCCTCATAACCAACCTGGAATTAAAGCATGAACTGTCATTATTTACCCCACATAACAGATTAGAATCCCAATTTACCAAAAACCACACAAATTCCAAGGTCTGCACTCATCCCTTTCTGAAACACTGTGCCAGGCATGGTTGTCATTCGTAATGACAAAAAAAAAAAAAAGAAAAAAAATTCCAGAAAATGAAATGTGATAAATAAGAGTTAAGTCCTTCCTGATATTGTCTGTCTTGATTATTTGAGCAACTTGATTTAGAACAATAATGTTTTAAGCTCTTCGCTTTTTCTGTCCCTGCTCTCTCACATCCTTGTTTTCTATAAAATTACAAAAAAAGTAATGAGCAACAGAGAGAAATTTTAGCTTAGCGAAATTGAAACAAAAAGGCTGAAGACAAGAAAATAGTCCTGTAACATGTTCCAAAGAGAATTTCCAAACAAGAATGAAATATTTCCTGCTGTAAATGCCCTCGGTGGACTGAAAAATGTCTTTGGAACCCAAGACAACAGGTAAAGTCTGTTCCTCATTAGTGTGTGCGATAATGACCCACTCTTACATTTTCTATTTCTTTGGAATTCATTTGTTTTCATTACATCAGGTGGTTGTTATTATGATGTGTTAATGGGCTTCAAGCAGGGCTGTCCTCTGTGACTCGACTCTGATTACTAAAATGAAAGTTTTGATATTTCTTATTATACCAACTCAGTTTGCATTCCAATTGTTAATATTCCTGTCCACCAGAGCGATGCTCTGAATTTCAAAGGCATGTAAAGGAAAGAAAAAGTAAGAATCTTGTTTTTATTTTCAACTCCAGATTCTTTTCATCCCAAAGTTTGTCTTTCATGACTTAGCACTGTTCTTCAATTCTTTTACGTCCCCAGTCTCATTACTGAAATCCTTTAGAATGTTTTTAAACAAGAACCACCATCCACAATTTTTCCCTGTTTGTTCACTTCTGCTTTTAGGCTTATGTATCTTTTTTTTTGGCATAAGCAGCCTCTCCCTGTCTTTGCCTTCTTCTGATCCTATATCCATAGGAAATAAGCCTAATCATTTAGGTCATAATAGTCTTTTGGTTCAAGATGATTGCAATGAATTTCTGTAGCTTACATAAATAAGTTAGATGAGTTGCTCCCAAACATCACACTTCATCAAGGGTGGCCCCCACTCTTAATGACATATCAATGCTTTTCTTTCCTTCATATATGAGAAGTGAAAATCTTGAAACCAGAGATCAAATTCAGTTTCTTTGCAAGACGAGAGAGAACCATGATACTTCTAGTTTGATTCAGACTATGGTTCTTTTTCAGAAGCTCATTCTATTTTAAATAGAGCCTACAAATGGAACATTTCCATACCGCCCATTCTCGTTATCCAGTACCTTTGCAATATCAAATGCATTCTTCTCTTCATTCTGTTCAAACAGGTACAGCAAGTTCCCTATTCAACTGGATGATGAATGAACTTTTTAAAATGCCTTAATCTGTGTTTACACACGCACGATGAGATTGGTGCTGACCTAAGGGGACTGTCTTTACTCACTAATGTGCACTTTACAAAAACTTAAGAAAACAAAAACAACCTTCTCACTCCCAGGAAAATGGTAATTGTGATCATTGCAGCAATACTAAACAACCTTGCTTTCCAGACACTACAGAAATACATTCGGCTGAACACAGTTTTGTTCTGTGTTTATGGAAAGATTTCTTTATGGTTTCTTTGTTTAGGTAACTGTTAATGTTATTGCTGTTTCTACTATAGGACTTGCAGTTAAGGCTTATGTTTCTGACTGCCTCATCTTTTGCTGATGTCTAACACATGTTGGTTTACCTCACACAAGTTTCCCCACTGCCCCCGCACCCACCCCCAAAATATTAAGCGTCACAGATGGCACTTTAGAGACAGCTATTTTTGTGTATGTGTGGGTGTTTAACTTTGTGTTCAGCTTGGGGAGAGATGTCATGAAGGCTTTGTCCTTCAAAGTGCACTGTTATGTTGCTGTTTCCCTTTAAAGTTAATTATATGTTTCGTTGTCACTGATTAACTACATGTTCTGAATGTGTCTATAAGCAGCCCTTTCTAATTTCTCCTGTTCGTTAGGGTCGGATTGCATTTATGAAAACTCAATACAACAGCTGCTTTTACATCTTTATAATATGGAAATTTAGAAAGGAGCTGTTGAGGAGTCAAAGCATTGAAACACACTGGGACAAAAACAGGGAGAAAGAACTGTAGGCAAAATGTAAACTATTTCATTAAAACATGAATTTGCATACATAAAATGTTATCCCTATAACCATTTCATTGGGTAGAACATAAAATGTGACCACATAACCTAATGATATGATCTTTTTTGAATTGAAGAACTCAAACAAATTAACAAAACTAAAAAGGATTTTGTTTTTTCACTATATGTAACCTGGTAACTGATCTAAGCAAAACATTGTAAAAATGATAGTTACGGAAATAAAAGGGGTTATAGCAAAGATGCTATCATTAGTTTGTCTACAAAGGAAAGAAGTATTCTCAGTGGCTAATGACACTTTGGAAAATTCAGCTCTTTCCAAAGAAATACTAGAAAGTTAAAAGTAGTAGTAGTTTTAAAAAGTGAAGAAAGAAGATATCCAAGCTTATAAATAATTTGTGGCAGAATTGTTGGCAGAAGTTAGAAGTAGCGAGTAAGCCTCACATATATAATCACAAACTCAAATGCCTATAGGGCAGATAAATAACCTGTGAGGGTGGAAGGTGAGATGATTTAAGTCATGGTCCTGAAACACTTGTTTGTCATTTAAATTCATAAGAATATTATTTTCTCCGACAAATAAACATGATTTCTCATTTTTCTTGTGGCCTATCTTTTATTTTCCCATTTTTGACAGAGATATGGGAACAAGGAGTATTTCACTTTCTTCAAAGCTGTGTAATAATGGTGCAAGTACGCTTATAAATAGCAATTGCCGGTAGGTTTCAGTGTTAGGGAAACAAAAATGCATAGCTGGTAATTCGATATCTTTAAAATTGTGAAGGTCACAGCTCTCTGAACTAGCAGCCATGTATTTGTAAACTATAGTAGATTGTAAATTCATCAAGGGCAGAAACAGGCATTATCCATCCTCAACACTTACTCTAGTACTTGACATATGGAAGGTGTTTATCAAAAGTTTACTGAATTAAATTAATTTTTATAAATATGAAGGAAGACCAAGTGACAGAATGAAACTGGAATAGCTCAACAGAGTAAGAGAGGTAGGGAAGAAAAATGTAACGATGTACCTCTCCATATTGTAACACTTGAAAGTCATCTCCATCAATGAAGCATATGTGTTTGGTTATCTGCACGTTTACTGTGTATGTGTGTAATCTACACATCAAAAAGTCTCACATCCAGAGGTCATGTGGCCACAACATCAGGCTTATCAGGACACTTTAGCAGAGTGGTAAGGGGCATGGTCTAAAAAGAAGGCTGAATGATGGATGATGACATGCTCATGCCATCTGCCTCTATGCTCATATCTGAGTTTTCATACATTGTGTATTTCCAAATGTGTCATCAAGAAAGGCTAAATTATGTTCACTGGATTAAGGTTAAATGAACAGAATAAATGACACATTGTTGAAAGTTCTAGAGTTAGAATAAAGGTTTAAAGAAGAAGGAAAATAATCCACTACTCCTAACAAATTTTATGTAAACTCATTCATGTCTTTATGACCCAGGTTAACAGAAGTTTGCAGTAAGGTGCCTCATAGATAATATCTCTAGGCATGCCTTGAGGGATGCTGACATTTTGTTTGAGAGCAACATTATGCTCAAGTCCCTAGCCCAATTAAACGTAACATTTTACCTTTGAAAATTTCCATTATATGTGAAACTAATAGCTTATCCTAAGTTGCCTTGAAAAAGACAGAAAGCATTGTACAACATAATTATTCAACCGTCTTCACAGGGTCAAGTGAAATAGGAAAACAAACGTGTCATTTAAAAGGCTTCTATTTGTGTATGTTACATAGACTTGGGAAGCATTATTTACTTGAAAGACTGACTTCCTTATTCAATTTTTCTTAGCTAATGGTGAGTCAACCTTTAAATTCTTCTCTGGATTTGTTGATTTATTTGTATTACTGGGGATATCAACACCAAATTTCTTAATGGCCCATATTTCAAACATTTTGTTTGATACATATGGATTGTTAAGAAAAGAAAATAATGGCTTCATTTTTGTTGGATAACTAGCTAATCAATTAATCAATTCAACAACAATTTATTAAACAGCAAGTATAGGGCAGTCTTTGGGTTCATGTTGACACTGCAGAGACAATGGTCTCTGCTTCCTAGAGCTCCACAAACAGCATTGGGGTATATTGTTTATAGCATGCTGGTTTTTAATACTTCCAGATGATTTACTTATTCTGTACATATTTTCTTTGCACCCTCTTGTTTATATCATGCCTGTGAAAGATGAGCTCCCTTTTTTTTTTCTTTTAAGATGGAGTCTCGCTCTGTCACCAGATAGAAGTGCAGTAGTGCGATCTCGGCACACTGCAACCTCCACCTCCTGGATTCAAGCAATTCTCCTGCTTCAGCCTTCCCAGTAGCTGCGACTACAGCTCGTGCCACCACGCCTGGCTAATTTTTTGTATTTTAGTAGAGAAGGAGTTTCACTATGTTGGCCAGGATGGTCTTGATCTCCTGACTTCGTGATCTGCCCGCCTCGGCCTCCCAAAGTGCTGGGATTACGTGTGTGAGCCACCATGCCCAGCCAAAGATGAACTCTTAAATGATTCTTTTCAGTTTGGTGCTGAGAAAACCATTTGGTCCCATGAGATGAGATACTTATTTGCTTATAATATTTATTGTTCTAGAGAATTTTTGGGGTAACTCAGCAGCACTTCCGTGCTGAAGAATTCTATCCATGTATCATTAATACCTTCAGCAGGATCATTACCTCCAAAACCAAGAAGAAATAAACTCTATCTCTCTGTATGACCCAAAGTGAAACATGCACAGGAAATTCTAGCATCATTTTGATCAATAAATAATTAATCAAATTTATATATTTAGGAAGCTTAAAACGACACAGACCAACTTTATGGTGCTACAACCATCTTCCAATATCTTCTTTCATTATTTTCCAGTGGGTAGGTAAGAAGCCATTTCCAATGGCTAGTTGAGAAGAGGAGGCTGCTTTTTCTGATGTAAGGTTAATTATCTTCAGTATCGATTTCAGGATCTAAATGGAAATTGTGCACCAGAAAAAGATAGGTTAGAAGAGAATTACAGAATAAAAAGCCTGAAGCCCTGTTTCCTATGAATACTGTTCTTGGACACAAAGGGATTTTGCCTACCAATGTAAACAACTCGGGGAAGATGGCTCTCTCCAAAGTCATAATGTGTACGAGAGGATTGTGAAGAAAAGTGGAGGCTCCTCAATAGCAGTCCATAAACAAGGATAGTCATTGCAGGTTAACTTCTACCCATCTTGGCCATTTTTCAAGCTTATTTCCCAGATTCACTATGCTTCAGGTACTTTAAAAGACAGAGTTACATTTCAATCCTGCATCTGCCTCAAACTACGTTACATCATCAGATGAATGTTTAAAATGTATTTAGAGTGCAATTTAATGAAAGGTGAAACCACACGATCTCTAAATACCTGTTTGATCCCTGAATCTAAATTTGATTGGTAATATTTTTATCAGTATATGATAACAACATTTATTATCTTAGCAAACTCCTTTGCCAACCAGTTCACTTTATCTGACCCTGAGGAAACTACCTGGGAGAGGAGTTAGAAAACATTAAAATACCCACAGAAAAAACACAAATCAATAATACCCAAAAACTTCAGAATGGGGCAGGGCATGGTGGCTCACTCCTGTACTCCAAGCACTTTGGGAGGCTGAGGTACGTGGATCACTTTGAGGTCAGAAGTTTGAGATCAGCCTGGACACCATGATGAAAACCCATCTCTACTGAAAATACAAAAATTAGCCAGGCATGGTGGCACACGGCTGTATTCCCAGCTCTTCAGGAGGCTGAGGCAGAGGAATCGCCTGAACCTGGTAGGCTGAAGTTGCACTGAGCCGAGATTGTGTCACTGCACTCCAGCCTGGGTGACAGAGAGAGACTCCTTCTATAAAAAAAAAAAAAAAAAAAAAAAAAAAAAAAAAAAAAAAAAAAAAAAACCTCAGACAAGTTTCCTGGCCATATAATGCATTGATACTATACTTGAACCTGTGACTAATTGTTTCCAGGCACTAACACTTTACAAACAGGAGAATATACTAATAAGATATTCTAATTCCACAATTATCACTTTTTCTGTTTTCCAGCGTGTTAGCCAATGCATTAGACATCTTGTTGAGTAAAAACATTAAGTTTCATTTGTGGACTTTTCTTTCTAAGGTGGAAACATTTTTCTTTAATGCATTTGGCATATGCCAATTTTAAAATGTATGACATCAATTCCTATGCATGAGTACCTTGCACAGTGCTCAAATTCTTACAACTAATATTTTCCTACACAGTTGAAATCCCAATTAATCAACATTTTAGTACTCAGTTCTCAAACTTGTCCCATGATGCAATCTGCTTCAAGGACTCACACTATACAGTGTCTTGAAGTACCAAACTCATCATAAGAATTGTAACACTGAAATGAACTCTCCATAAATATTAAAAATTATCTAGCCCTCACAGATGTTCATTCTGCTTATTATATGCAAACTTTCTGGATCAAATGTTCAATAGGAATATGTTAGTATCCACCAAAGATTGGTTTTGGCAGGGTATATGTTGATATCAGCAGGAAATAAATAGGAAAACATTAAAAGGTATGAAACTTTAAAACAATAGCTTAAAGGTGTTTTATAAACTACAGATGGCTTACAACATTTAAGCGAATATTTGCTCTGGGATGAGAAACAATCAGGACTGAGAAAAAAAGGAAGGCATTTGAAAATAATGTCTCCCATGCAATATGTTGTAATTAAAGCAGAGATAAGTAATGTAGAAATTGCCTCCTATTATCTCTCCTCATAGGACAGATGAAGTATGCTAGAATATATATGAGCACAAATCAGGACAAAAATTTAAAAACATTCTAAGTAGTAATCTTAAATCTTAGAATTATGCAACATGGGATCTCTTTATTAATGTAATGCCAGACCATACACCACAACACCCAAATACACATAATTGCCACGTGTATATGCACACCAGTTTTGACTGTTCTAAGAATTACCACCACTGGCTATGAAAACAGCAACAAAACAGGAAAAAGAATAAAAACAAATCTTAATGTCAAGGAAGATGGAATCTGAAGGTCAAACAAGTTAAGTCTGCTGGCTTCAACACGCTTCTCCAGAAATGCTTCCAGAGTTGGGCAAATCATTCCACACCGTTCCTTCCACTATTGCTGAATGAACAGATCAAACTCAAATGAGGCTTTCCCTCCTTAGGCTGTGATCACATTCGTGCTTAGAGTTGAGCAGCACAGAGCTCAGAGATCATTAACAATGTACAGATGGGAGATGATTGTAGAAGAGAGGCAAAGGAGAAGCTGGGGGCAGTTCACTGATGTTCTCCAAATATTCATAATTGAACCTGCGTGCTAACGTGATGCTAGAAGGAACCCTTGCTTTGGGTATTGCCTCTGGAATGTGGCATTAAACAATGTTCCCTAGCATCCCCATGCAATTTTTTTTTTTTAGTAGGTAAGGAAGTCTGGACTCCCTGTAGTAAAAGTCCTTTGAGTTCTATATTGTATTCACACATTTTTCACTAAAAAAAATTTTTTTTTTACCCCTACAATGAGCTTGGCATTATGCACAGATTCAGAGCTTCTCAGAATGAAGGGCTGTTTATATTAATACGTAAAGAAATCTATTGTAAAATATTATACTAAACATATGCTTTTGATGGTGGTATAGGACAAGGTATTATGGAGAAAGCAACTAATAATTCAAAAGCAGATATAACATGAAAAATCGACATTTTACAAATTATTGCAAATTTGAGTTAATGTAATGTGTGCAAGTATATATAGTATCAAAACTAATAATCACTGTTGATTCTCTATAATTTTTAGATATTATGTCAACTGTGTTATAACGGAAAGGTGGACCAAATATCAGATCTGGCTTCTAGTTCCATTTCTGCCACTAAAATCCTTCAAGTTTTAATTTCTCACATGTTAAAATATAAATTTAAAAAGTGCTATACTACTTTTCCTCATCACCTTTTAGGATAAAATTAAATAATGCTTACACCTTCATATGAACTTTTAAATATTGCATGAATATATAATATTTTTATTATTGGAGATGGTGAATGAGACAGATGTCCCAGTCTTGAAACATTTAATGAAAGAAGATTTACTTAAAGATCAACTTCCCTATGGTACTGTTTGTTGTGAGCACAGGAGATGCCTGTCTAAACACCACACAGAATTCTGAAACTGCTCTGATTCAAATGTAATTGATTAAGCAATGATTCTTCACAAAATCTTTATAAAACCCTGGGAGCCAGGGGGGAAATCATGAAACTTAGGGAAAGAAGGACACACACAAAAAAGATGGGCAAAGGAGTGCCTCATAAATAGGAGGCAGGCAGTAAGGACTGTTTTCCTTTCCTCTCTAGTTAGTGGCAAAGCCACTCACCACAGTAAAGATGGATTATACCTGGGCTGAGGAGCAATTAGTAAGATTTCAGAAACAGAAGCCTGAAAGAAGACAAAGAATGAAGAGGAGGCTGAGAAAAGCAAAGACAGGTGCAAATAATGTTCCAGGAGAGATAGTCAACTCATTTTATTGCTTGGGGATCAAAAAGAAGATACCTCAAATCAAATCAAGTCATGCAATAGATGTGGGATTTCAATTTTTACAGGTTGATTAGATTCTATTTTCACTGAACCCTGTGGACTTTCCGAGAGGACTTGAAACTCCTTTCAGTGCTTTGCAAAATTTCCCTACATGTAAATGTTTTGCAAAGAGGTTGCCCTGTATATTAGCCACCAACAGTAGCATGGAGAGGGCAGATGCCACAATAGGTACAGAGTCAAGGGTTTGATCCACATTTGTGATTCTCAAGCCCCCAGACCATCTGAGTGAAAGGAAACCCCTATCAGCAGTCATAAGCTGTTCAGCGGCAGTGTAAGCTTCCAACACTTTACTTCCTAAAGGGTAAATATTCCTCCCCGTTTTTTAATCCCTTAACACCATGTGCACAAACACCAAGAAAGAGTGGTTCTGGCCCACTGAGTACTTGGCAGAGCTGAAGTATCAAGAGGGATAGAAACTCAACAAAGAGAAATGCATACCACTGCTGCAATTGAGTCCTCAGGTGAAGGGCACACCGCTACTGAGGAGCAGAGCATCTGTAGCAGGTGCAAGATACCAAGTGCCCTACGTCTGTCTTGTCAAAGGGACTCATAAGTAGGTACACTAATGGTCCCCACCTTTCCGGATTGCATGCCTCCTACTCAGAACTGTGTGGTGTTTATTAAAACTGTCGTATTGCTAGGCACTCAGCGTAGCTATGAGATCAGACAAACATGTAAGTATAATGCAACCAAGAGAAATCAATTTCTCCTGGGCTTCACTCCATTTAAATCATGTGAATGCAAGTGGGAAAACAAAACAGGCTTTGGCAGACTTAGGATTCCAAGTTAGTGAGTCTGTTGAGGGAGGAAGTTGTATGTGCCACGTTGTGAATGATTATACCAAGACTCGGGTGGATAGTTGGTAAGTGAGAGGTCTATGCTCTTGGGTTTCCATTTCCAACATGTCTTTGTTGAGGTCTTTTCAATGTAGTCCTAGAAATAAACAACTGCTGAGAGTCAGTGGTGATGGAAAGCAGGAAGGGGAAGACTTCACTAGGCTATGTCTGAAGACGCTGGGTCTCTAAGACCTTCAGGATTCAATGAGGAGGCTGAGGGTTTTAATTGGATTTGAAATTGTATTAGTAGTCAGGAAAGGTTTGGGGTGCACTGTGTCTGTGCTCCACGCCCAGCAGGCAGCTGTGTTTCAAAGCTGACCTTTATCAGATGGTGATGTGTTTATTTCAGCCTGTCACAGAGAAGGACAAAGAAAATACTGCTACTAGGCCGTGCAATTTTAGTTAATAAAAAAAAAAAAAAAAATACCCTGCTTAATTGGCTAAGCTCCTACATGGAGAAACTGGGGGGGATATTGTATCAAGGGAAGAGGATGGATGCCAATCAGTTGTGAAGGAACTAAAGCCAAAAGCACCTTGCACAGGAACTGACGAGAAGAAAATTGAGCTGACATGAAACAAAAGTAGAAAAACTTGAAATAGACGGCAGCAGGGCTTAATTATTCTAAAAAATTCAGGGCAGAACTCCAACAGTGGTCTCTTTGACTTCCCCCCCCTTTCTTCTCCCCTTCCCTCATCAAGGCATTTTCTAGGTATCAAAAACTTCAGCACGTTCAGAGACTTGGCTCCAAGGTTAAGAAGGAAATGCTACACTGTACTTTTGTATAATAAAGTTCACCTATATCTCAAACTCTATTTCCTTTTTAATTACAATTTTCTTACCTGAGCCTCAAGTGATTCTAGTGTTACCATTAACCCTGGAGGCCCGAGTTATTTTACGTTCAGCGACAAGTATTGGAACTGCAGTTTCCACATGGGCAATTTCTCCCCTTTGTGAACTTTAACCAAGTGGATAGCATGAGGCCAAAGTTCCCAGTTACTCATGTCCTATAGAGAGACAAGTACCCCAGGGAAAGCTTAGAAATTTGAAATAAACTGAAGATTATATTGCTTCTGAAATATTTGGGCCCTGTGGAATTAGAGAACAGATAGCAGAATTTTAAAGCGAAGGATGTTCTAGAACTAGGCTTTTTATAAAAGATGCTCTAGCGCCTGTTTTAAATTCAAACTCCAGTTTTAGCCGAAATTTGTTTTAAAAGCATTATTAAAGAAGATCGTTAAGAAAAGATGGAGATTATTGGGGAAACATAGTTGAAATAAAATTGGATCATTTATAAACTTTTAAGAGATTTGGTTAACAATTGTTTCTAATTGCATTGTTTATGGCCAGGATGGCAAATATGTGACACAAACATTTCCACACCAACCCTTTTCCCGTGGCAGGCATTGTCAATCTATCACAGCACTCTTTCCATTTCCCAGATGTTGCTAGCTGGATCATTAATATGAACTTTCTCTTCTTCCTGGGCACACGGCTAGACTTCACTTCCCAACCTCTCTCTAGTTATGAATGACCATGTGACGACAGTCCTAACCATCGATATGTAGCAGAAAGGATATCTACTTTATTCAGACATGGCCCCAAAGATACTGCTTACGTATGATTCTTCCCACTAGTTGGAATGGAGATGATTCACAAAGTGGCCAGATGTATTATAGAAAATGTCACTGGTAGGCAGTACTGCTATAACAACAACAACAACAAAAACAAAAAGCAGTTCAGCAGCAGGTGGCACTAAAACTGACACCTGAGGCTGGACAACTACAATCCTTGTGCAGTACAAATATCTGGAAAATTGTCTGAGATAACTTGAAAGCATGCCTTACATGTTGAGCGAGAGCTCTAGAGGAAGTGGCTGGGAAGAGCCACAGTATTGTCCGCTATTGGCTAATCTAAGCAAGCTACTTAAGAATGAGGCAAGAATGGAAACAAAGCTCCAGGGATCAAGAGCCACATAGATTTGGAAATCCAACTACTTCTGCACCCCACACAAAGACTGAAAAAAGTCTCCAGTGACCAACAATTTCTAGTTTAATTTCTCAGGTAAATAAAGTGACTCCACCTTCCCTGAAAGATCACATTAACTCTATTCCTTTACCAGGTCTATTGTTTCAGGTAACCTCTCTTAGAGAAATTGAGAGGGAAAGGGAAAGAGAAAGCAAGAGTTGCAGGGAGGAAGGCCCAGTCTGACCTGCTATGAAATCTCAGTCTCTAACCCGTTGTGCCCTCAAAAGTCTTCTCTCATTCTCGCAAAAGCAGAAGTGGTTTTTCTTCTGCAATCCCAGACCATTTATTTTCTACAACATATTTGACAATGGAATTTGATTTTTTACATGTTTAAGAAGACATTGTGTGTTGTCTTCCTGCCTACGTGTAACCTTCTTCAAGTCAGAGCCCGTGTCTGTTCAGCCTCTAAAGCTCCCACAAAAGTACTTTGAATATAGAGTAATGAAGTTTTGATACATTAATAAATTGCCAGTGCCTCCAAGCATCCTCTGCTTTGTTTTGTTTTCCGTAATTAGTAACTGATCTGATCCCACCACCTACTTCTTAAGACTTCAGAGACCCCATTTCCTGAAACTCCATGACTAAAATACACACCTCTGCCTCAAAGCTTTCTAAAATCCCCACCAATCTCCAAAACTGCACATCTATCATCTCAGTTCCAAGTAAACCATCTTCCTCACTCAGAATAATATATAACTTTAGAGCCAGTCTGAAGTCAAATCCACCCTTCCCTCTTGACTGACTGCCTATCTGCCTTTTCTCCTTTCTCTCGTCCTTCATTTTCCCCATTCATCCTTCCTTCTTTCCTGTTTCTCTCCCTCTTCTTTTTCTACCTTCTTTCTTTTCTTCCTCTCTTACTTTTTCATGTGGATGAGAAAATTGAATCACAAAAATGATAGAGCGCTTGGCCACCATCACATTGTAATTAGTCAAGATTCATATTTTCCAATTATCTGCTAAATATATTATTTGTTATACCCTATATTCATCCCATGTATACATCAAAAGTGAAAGGGGTAAATGCCTTCAAGCATAAACTTTCAGTCTTTTCTTTATATCTAGAAAGTGTTTGGAAGATAAATCTTGCCTTTTGTTCTGCTACATATGAATTTAATACATCATGGTTACTCAGATATTATAATATAGAAAACATACTGACCCAAATCATTTGTCCCATGCTCATTTGTAATCTTAGGAATTTATCTGTGGAATCCAGGAGCCCACTCCACAAAGGACAGAACCTTCTGGTTATATTGCTGAAAACATACTTCCTGTTTTTTTTTTTTTTCCTAGCTTTGTTGCAGAATAATTAATAAATAAAAATTGTATGTATTCAAGGTCTACAATATGATTATTTGATATAAGTATACATTGTAAAATGATTATGGCAATCAAGTTGGTTAACACGTTTCTCACCTTACATAGCTGCCATTGTTTTGTGTGTATATGTGTGTGTGCATGTGTATTGTAACGGCTTTTAAGATCTACTCTTTTAGCAAATTTCAAATGTATCATGCAGTACTGATAACTATAGTCACCATGCTGTAAATTAGATCCCCAGAGCTTATTCATCTTGTAACTGAATGTTTGTTGTACCCTTTGATCTAGATCTTCCCATTTTCCCTCCAGCCCCTAACCACTATTCCATTCCCTGCTTCTTTATGTTTGACTTTTTTAGATTCCACATGTAAGTGAGATAATGCAATATTTGTCTTTCTGCAACTGATTTATTTCACACAGGATAACCTCCTCTAGCTTCATCCATTTTGTTTCAAATGATAGGGTTGCCTTCTTTTTTATGTCTGAATAATATTTTCTTCTTTTTATTTTTAACCTCGATAACAGATCAACCATTCAAGTCTTTAGATTTAGAAAATTAGAAAATTACAATTAACATATTTCAAAACCACTATAATATTTTTAAAAATTACTTTTATTAAAATAATACATGTACTAGGTAACAATCAAAGAGTAAAGAGAATGTGTGATGAAACCACTGGTCCTAGTACTGTTCTCACCACCCTTAGTCCACTCCCTATACTCTTTGCACTCACTCTTTCTAACTCTTACAGTACTTACCCCTGTAACAACATATTGGAAACTATCAATTTAGTTGCTTTTATGATACATGAAGATTTAATTCACTTGTACTCTCATCTTTCCTTCCTTCTTTTGATTAGTAATTATTAGTTTTATTTTTTCTTGATACATAATAATTGTACCTGTTTATGGGTCATGTGTGATATCTTGATACATGCATACAATGTGTAATGATCAAATCAGGGTATTTAAGATATCTGCCTCCTCAAACATTTATCATTTCTTTGTGTTTGAACATTTCAAATCCTTTCTTCTGGCTATTTTGAAAGATACAATAAATTATTGTTAACTGTAGTCACCTCACTGTGCTATCAAAAACTAGAATTCATTTCTTTTATAAAACAGTGTGTTTGTACTCATTAACCAACCTCTCTTCTTCCCCCCTCAGTATGATTTGGGTCTATGTCCCCACCGAAATCTCAAGTTGAATTATAATTCCTACTGCTAGAGGTGGGTGGGGTCTTACGGGAGGTGATTGGCTCATAGATGTGGTTTCTCATGAGTGATTTAGCACCATCCTCCTATTATTGTTCTCGTGATGGAGTTCTTCTGAGATCTGGTTGTTTCAATGTGTGTAGAATTGCTTCTCTCTCCTCCTGCTCCTCCCATGTGAGACAACTCATTCCCCCTTTGCTTTCCACCATGATTGAAAGCTCCCCGAGGCCTACCCAGAAGCAGTCGCTGCATGCTTCCCATACAGCCTGCGGAACAATGAGCCAATTAAACCTCTTTTCTTTACAAATTACTCAGTTTCAGGTATTTCTTTATGGCAGTGTGAATGGACTAATACAGCGCTACCTCCCAACACTCGCCAGCCTTTGATAACTGCCAACCAATTCTCTACCTCTATGAGATCTACTTTTTAACTCCAATATATGAATGAGAATATGCAATATATTTGTCTTTCTGTGTCTGGTTTATTTCTCTTAACACAATGACCTCCAGTTCCATCTCCTATTGGTTACCTTTTAAACCCCAATTTTTAGTGTTGATAACATTCAAAACTATCTCTTGATTCTTCATTTTGTCAGATGAATATAATTGGGCTTCTGTATTTTCATCAACTTTTTCTAATCCTCTTTTTCATTTTACCTCTCTGCTAGATTCTAAAATGTATGCCATCTATGCAGGTCATATTTACGATCTAAACTGCAACCACAAATAAATCTTCTATGAATATCGATTGACTCTAAAATTTGAGAATCAGTATTCACCTGACTATGACTGTGCATATATTGTTCAGTGCTGTTCCAAGCAGTGACACTAGGATTAGTGGGCCCAATTCAATTACTTCTGGGCTATTCTAAAGAGAATGTTTCTACCAGCAAAGTCAGGTGGATTCTCTTTTCTTACACTCCTTCAATTACTCAGAATTCTGCCACAATTCAGTTTTGTTTATGTTTCAAACTCATTGTTATTCCGAGAGCTGCTGAAGTGTTTTCTACTTCGTAAATTTTATACCTTCAGCATGTTTTCACTTTTGCCAGAACAGCTTCCACTTTCTGCTGTCTCCATTTGTCATTTTTTTCTGGAGATCACTATCCAAAGCCTTGTGCTTCTCACTCCCATCAGAACTGCGCTGCAGGTACCGTCATTCGCCACATAACATTTGAGTCAATGACAAACTACATAGACAATGGTGGTCCTATAGATTATGATGAAGCTGAAAAATTCGATTAACTAGTGATATCCTAGTCACTGTAATGTTGCAGTGCAACGCCTTACACACACATTCGTGGTGATGCTAGTGTAAACAAACCTATTGCGCTGACAACTGTTAAAAGTATAGCATATACAATTATGTATAGTACATAATATTTAATAATGATAATAAATAAAATATATATTACATAGTAAGTATATAAATCAGTAAGTATATACTTACTATGTAATATATTTTTGTCGTTACATCTGGGTGTACTTCTTCTACTTCACAACTGTAAAATAGCCCCAGGCAGGTCCTTAAGGAGGTATTCCAGAAGAAGGCATTGTTATCGTAGGAAATGACAGCTCTATGTGCTTTATTGCTCCCGAAGACCATCCAGTGGGACAAGATGTGGAGATGGAAGACAGTGATATCAATGATCTTGACCCTGTGTAGGCCTAGGCTAATGATTATGTTCGTGTTTCAGTTTTTAACAGAAAAGTTTAAAGTAGAAAAAAGCATATAAAATAAGGATATAAAGAAAGAAAATATTTTGTATAGCTGTACAATGTGTGCTTTAAGCTGTGATATTATGAAAGAGTCAAAAAAGTTAAAAAATTTATAAAGTAAAAAATGTTACAGTAAGCTAAGTTTAATTTATTATTGAAGAAAGAAAAGGTATCTATTTAGTACACGCTAAGTGTACAGTGTTTATAAAGTCTACAATAGTACACAGTAATGTCCACCTTTCCTTCTTTCCTCCCTTCCTGTCTGTCTTCTCCTTTCTCTGTCTTTATTTCGTTCCTGTGGTTGGCCAGATTTATTTTTTATCTTGTGCATCCTTCTTTTTCGTTTTACTTCTTCATTTAATGGCACACATACTCCAGATACTTCCTAAAAGATATTAAAGAGATCAAGTGTTTCAGTCCCTGAATGCTATAAAAGGCCTTCATTTTGTCCTCACTTGTAGTCAACTGCTTGTTTTGGTATTAAATCTGAATTGAAAATCATTTGATGTCAGAATTTAAGAGTCTTATCGCTCTCTGGAATAAAGTATCGTTGACAAAATGTCTGATGCTTTTCTGATTTTTACTAGTCTGTAGATAATTTTTTGTCTTTCTCCCTCTGGAACCTTATTAAACTTATTTTTTCTTCATCTTTCATGTATTTTGGGAGGAAAAATAGTTTAATTCCTAACTGGAAGGTTTTTGGAGGCAGAATACTAAGGCTTGTATCTCATTAATGCCACTTATTTACTGGGTAATAAGTGCTCCTTTAACAATTTAACAATTTTGTGCTTTAGGCTTGTTATTTATAAAAAAGGATAATAGCGTGTCTATATCAGCACTGTTGTGAAAATTAAATAAGGTAATACACATAAAGGGCATAAAACATGATCTGGCATATTGTAAGTATATATAAATTTTTGCTATTATTATCTTCTAGTTTTGTTGGTTTTAATTTCAGATCCCATATTTTGATCTCTTAAGAGTTTTTCATGTTTCTTGATTGATCCTTTGAGAGTGTACTTTTCATATTTTATGAACCTGATAACTTCTTAAATATCTCAGAAGATAAGTAAAAAAATTTCTAAAACCTGCTTGGTGCTGTGAATTATGTTTCCTTTAGGGTAGCTTTTTCTTTGTTTATATGGTGTCTCTCTTCCACACAACTTGCTGTCCTCGTGTGTTAGTAATCTTTGGTTTCCACAGGATACATAGCTGGTATGATTTCTTCTGCTTTTACTACTGGTCGGTTTCTTCCCTGAGTGTGGAATTCTGCCTGGACACTCTGAGTGGAAGGGTGTGGTGGGGTCTGTGGTTGTATTGGTCGGCTTCATGTGAAGGAGAGCAGGTAGAGCAGGGTCAAATGTAACCCCAGGCCCTCACCACTATGCCAATATGAGAAAGCATTCATTGCTAGTCATTACGGGTCATCCTGTAAGCATAACCCTTCCCAAGATGGTATAGTTGGGTAAACGCCATCTTCACTGTGTAGGCAGGAGTGAGAGACCAGTCCAGTGGACTGTAACTCTACCCCACGGGTTTGCCCTCTTTCATATCTGTTGCCTGTGAGTCACAGGAATTTTCCGGAGCTCTTTCAGATGGAATAACCGCAACTTTTCCCACAGCAATCAATATTGTACTTTAGGCTAAGGCTTTTCCCCATCCAATTATGGTCTTCTAGAAGTATAGTCAGGTATTTCTGTAACAGTGACACCTCTCATATTCTATTTATTGTTTTGACTATTTCATTTTCTAATTCTAGACTTTAATTCCAATGACTCTCAAGAGAGACAGGAGGTAGATATATTTGCTTAGTTCACACCAAGTATTATTTTCTTTGACAGCTATAAAAGAACAAATATAGTTGAGAAAATAAATTGTTAGTATAAATATATATTTGCCATATGATTTAAGCTAACAATAGTAGGAAGCAGAGTTAAAATATCTTTCCTTCACCATGATTGACTATCCCGTCACTGATACTTACTGATATAAAATTTCTACAATGTGTATTCTAGAAATCAAATTTGGTAGAAATTCCTAGATAATTTCAATAAAAATATAGAAAACATATGTATTAAAAGCTAAAATTTTTTAGAAGAAAGGAATATTTAGTGTTTACTACTAATCAAGGGCTAATAGTTATTTTTAAACTAGGAGGTTAAAGGATATTAAACCTTTAATATATACTCTTAAAGCACACTGTAGCCTCCTTATTATTGTACTAATTGAATGTTAGTAAAATTATATCTTGAAATACCTGTCTGCCCTGGATGGAAAGATCTGTGACTTCAGTGTCAACGCCTCTTTTGCTCCTTGCCCGAATTCATTAATAGCATAGTAATTTTAAAGACTGTGCCACTTAATATCTATCTTTTGAATAAATGAATGAATATATGAGTGAATCAGTTATTCTAAAATTAAATCATTATAAGTTAAAATAAACTTATGAAATAACATCGGGATCTAATATGGATTTTAAACTTTAAGTTTCTTTATGCTTAGTTTTTATGAAAATTTAATCTGATAATTCTAATAACAATAGTAACAGTAATTGTTTGGCATTAAACTTTATAAATTCTTCTAATACAGAATTACTTGATAATTGCTATTGAATATAATCAAATACATAATGTATGTGAAGCATATCTTTTTGTGTTTTTTTGGTTTTGTTTTGTTTTTGGAGACAGAGTCTCGTTCTATCACCCAGGGTGGAGTACACTGGGGCAATCTCGGCTCACTGCAATTTCTGCCTCCTGGGTTCAAGCAATTCTCCTGCCTCAGCCTACCAAGTAGCTGGGATTATAGGTACTTGCCACCACCTGGCTAATTTTTGCATTTTTAGCAGAGATGGGTTTTCACCATGTTGGCCAGACTTGTCTCGAACTCCTGACTTAAAGTGTCTACCCGCCTCCCAAAATTGTGAAGCATATCTTTGAACACAATGCAAAATGATAAGGTATTACTTCTCATCTTACATGTATTTATCATAAACTCTGCATTTGGAAAGCACAATGTATTACCAAATAATATATCACAATTTTTATTCTAGACTTAACTTCTCCTCAAAAAGATTAATGTGAAAATGAATACTAACTAGAATACTAGACTGATTAGAAATCAAAGGGACCCCTTTTGATTTGAGCACTTTACCCTTATATATTCCACAGGTGAAGAGGCAGAGATCTCATTATGTGAAACTGTGGACTCAAGGTCACAGGGCTTATTACTGATGCAATCTCTCAATGGTAGAGCAAAAACATCTTCAAATTCCTATCTTTTAACTTGCTTTTTTCCCCTGCCAGAAACCCTAAGATTGTAAATTCTTTACAGTATTCCACATTTTAGAAATTTCTAGGAAAAGGTACAGAGGAGTGCAAGGATGAGAAGTACAACGAGAATATGATGAATGTCCCACACTCCAAGGGAAAAAGCACCTAAGACATCCTAATCAGCGATGCAACAAAGGCAGTTGCTCCTCCAACCTTTCAGGGTTGCAAACAGTTTTCCATGGCTGCCATGATGACAGCTGAGCTGTGGTACTGCACTCTGTTGCTTGCAGCACTTTCCGCTGGAGTGTAATAGAATACTGGAACACTATTGTATTTTTAAAGGCAATTAATATTTTATTATGCACAGACTTTTATTTGCACCATTTGGATTCCTCTTCTCTAATTAAATCTTGTGATTTACACAAACAGAACTGCTGTTCTTTAAACTCTGCAAATTATCAAAATTAACAAATACTTGTTAAAAGGAAGCAAAAGCAGCCAAGGGTCCTATTTTTGTGACAGAAACAACTGGAGGCAACAGAGTGAATTGATAGTGTCTCTTATTTGAGTGGGGCAATGTGGCAATTACATATAAAATACCTTAGTTAGGGAGAACTGATAGAAATTCCAGCTGCCTATGAGAGAAAGGTTAATTCTTTAAATAAATAAAGCCAGAGTATTTTATGTGACCATGTAGGATTTTTGCTTCATGACCTGTGTGCAGCATTTTGTGTTATGGGATTTATAAATCAAGAATATGGTTTCAAGCATGCATTCTCCCAACCCTGTATTTGTGGAATGTTTCCTAGGGCCAAATGAATGGTCTTCAGAGGGAACAGAGGAAATATGCTTAGATACCCACTAGGGGAATATGCCTTGCTCCCATTTTTATCCCTAAAAGAGAAGATTCTAGATAAATCCCAGCTAAATGAGTATTATTAGCTCCTCACCACTAACAATATTTGGAGTAAAGGAGGGTACCCTTTAGGGACTCTGTCTTCATCTCTGGAAAGACAACAGACAGGGACCTGATTGAGGGTAAGGAATAAAAAGATAGGATCAGGACAAGAAATAATCTCCATCCTAATTAGTCTGGAGATTTACAGAAGTTTTCCTGGGAACAGTCTGCAGTCTCCTTGAAGAGCATTACCCCCAGAGTCTCCATTTGGGAAAGAAGAGGAAGGGGAATTCAGAAGTAGATCTGGGTGGAGCCAAGGAATTAAGTTTTCTTTATGGCTCTTTTTCCACCCCTGGCAAAATGGATATTCAGTCCAGTAAATAGAATGATAGGTAATAGGCTCAATAATGCATAAATTCTCTTGCTAGACATTTCAGGAAAGCATTTAGCCCATATGTAAAGGGTATGATGCAGCTTTGCTATTTCTATTGTCATTTTGCATGGGATTCTTCTCTGCATTCAATTTGTAAGTCATATGATTTCTTGCCTTGTGTGCCAGCAGATTAATTGAGGAAAAACTCCTACATGAAATTTTTATAAGGATAACAGAATACCTAACTAAGTGAGTACACATTCTCCATTTAAGCAAATTCTAAATAGCTTTATTATAACCTGTATTGGTAAGAATGACTTGAGTCTGCCTTTCTTACAAGAGCCTTGATATACTTTCAAAAGAACACATACAAATACATGCTATGCACACTTTATAAATTCAGATAGTCTCCAATTTTAAAATATACCAAATAAAAGCAACACTCAAGTTAGAAATAAGTACAAGCAAATAACAAACAAACACTATTTTTGTTTCACTATTTTATGACTCCCTAATGTTTCCAGTATTGCTATGGAATCACTCTGAAAATCTTTATTCTTTTAGAGAATCTCAATCCTGCAAACCTGAAGACTTACCTGTGAGGCTTCATGGACAGGGAATATATCAAATCAAAAAGAAAGTTTCACCTATTTCAAACTAGTCTCCAAAAATTAACAATGTGTCTAGGAAGTATTAATAACAGAAAACTTTTATCCTTTCACCATACTTCTCCTATTGCTATTCTTCATCTTCCTTCTCCTTTCCCCCAAATGGGGCAGCTTTTCCCCCAAATGAGGCAGCAAATCAAGAACTAGGGTATATGGTACCAATACGGCCTTTTAGTAATTTTTAATGCACTTGGTGTTTAAGGACTACCTCAAAAAAATTAGCTTCCATTGAAACCGTGAGTGTATACATCTTAAAACACAGCTGAAAACAGCCAATCTAGATATCATTTGTTTTTGTTGTGTGTATGAGTGTGGCGGGGGGGGGGGGGGGGGGGGGGCGGGGGTTGTTGCTGTTGTTGTTTTCCTTTTTGGAGACAGAGTCTCTCTCTGTTGCTGAGGTTAGAGTACAGTGGCGTGATCTTGGCTCACTGCAACCTCCACTTCCTGGGTTCAAGCAATTCTCGTGCCTCAGCCGCTCAAGTATCTAGGACTACAGGCATGCACTACCACGCCCTGCTAAGTTTTTGTATTTTAGTAGATATTGAGTTTTACCATGTTGGCCAGATGGTCTCAAACTCCTGAGCTAAAGCAGTCCACCTGCCTCAGCCTCTCAAAGTGCTAGGATTACAGGCATCAGTCACTGTGCTGGCCTTGGATATCATTTACTCACTAGGACACTAGGAGTAGATATCATGTACTCACTACAAATATAATAACATTTAATATTTAGTGGATGCTCTCTATGGGTCAAGTTCAGTACTAAATTATTTACTGCATTATCCCATTTCATGCTCACAGCAACCCAATTTAGAAAGGGATTATTAGGATCCTTTTATAGATGAGGAGTGTGAGACTTAGAGAATTTTGCCTATATTCAAAGTCATGCACAGACTAAATGGAAAAACCAAGAGAATACGAATGTGAAAATAGGTCTATCTGATTTCAAAGCTGGTGCTGTTTAACATTGTGCCACACTAAAATAGAGGAAGTTGAGACCATTTATCTGAACATAAAGAGAAAAGATACGTTTAATAACTTTTTAAGAATATTTCTACAATTGAGAAGATAATTGTGGAAATTAATTCTTTTATTGTTTTAGCAAATCACGTAATTTATCTTGCCATATAAAAGAAGACCAAACTAAGGGGGCGGAGCAAGATGGCCGAATAGGAACAGCTCCAGTCTCCAACTCCCAGCGCGAGCAACACAGAAGACGGGTGATTTCTGCATTTTCAACTGAGGTACTGGGTTCATCTCACTGGGGAGTGCCGGACGATCGGAGCTGGTCAGCTGCTGCAGCCCGACCAGCGAGAGCTGAAGCAGGGCGAGGCATTGCCTCACCGGAAGCGCAAGGGGGAAGGGAATCCCTTTTCCTAGCCAGGGGAACTGAGACACACAACACCTGGAAAATCGGGTAACTCCCACCCCAATACTGCACTTTAAGCAAACAGGCACACCAGGAGATCATATCCCACACCTGGCCAGGAGGGTCCCACACCCACGGAGCCTCCCTCATTGCTAGCACAGCAGTCTGTGATCTACCGGCAAGGCAGCAGCGAAGCTGGGGGAGGGGCGCCCGCCATTGCTGAGGCTTAAGTAGGTAAACAAAGCTGCTGGGAAGCTCGAAGTGGGTGGAGCTCACAGCAGCTCAAGGAAACCTGCCTGTCTCTGTAGACTCCACCTCTGGGGACAGGGCAATAACAAACACAGCCGAAACCTCTGCAGACGCAAACGACTCTGTCTGACAGCTTTGAAGAGAGCAGTGGATCTCCCAACACAGAGGTTGAGATCTGAGAAGGGACAGACTCCCTGCTCAAGTGGGTCCCTGACCCCTGAGTAGCCTAACTGGGAGACATCCCCCACTAGGGGCAGTCTGACACCCCACACCTCACAGGGTGGAGTATACCCCTGAGAGGAAGCTTCCAAAGCAAGAATCAGACAGGTACACTCGCTGTTCAGAAATATTCTATCTTCTGCAGCCTCTGCTGCTGATACCCAGGCAAACAGGGTCTGGAGTGGACCTCAAGCAATCTCCAACAGACCTACAGCTGAGGGTCCTGACTGTTAGAAGGAAAACTATCAAACAGGAAGGACACCTACACCAAAACCCCATCAGTACATCACCATCATCAAAGACCAGAGGCAGATAAAACCACAAAGATGGGGAAAAAGCAGGGCAGAAAAGCTGGAAATTCCAAAAATAAGAGCGCATCTCCCCCGGCAAAGGAGCGCAGCTCATCGCCAGCAATGGATCAAAGCTGGACGGAGAATGACTTTGACGAGATGAGAGAAGAAGGCTTCAGTCCATCAAATTTCTCAGAGCTAAAGGAGGAATTACGTACCAGCGCAAAGAAACTAAAAATCTTGAAAAAAAAGTGGAAGAATTGATGGCTAGAGTAATTAATGCAGAGAAGGTCATAAACGAAATGAAAGAGATGAAAACCATGACACGAGAAATACGTGACAAATGCACAAGCTTCAGCAACCGACTCGATCAACTGGAAGAAAGAGTATCTGCGATTGAGGATCAAATGAATGAAATGAAGCGAGAAGAGAAAACCAAAAGAAAAAAGAAGAAAAAGAAATGAACAAAGCCTGCAAGAAGTATGGGATTATGTAAAAAGACCAAATCTACGTCTGATTGGGGTGCCTGAAAGTGAGGGGGAAAATGGAACCAAGTTGGAAAACACTCTTCAGGATATCATCCAGGAGAACTTCCCCAACCTAGTAGGGCAGGCCAACATTCAAATCCAGGAAATACAGAGAACGCCACAAAGATACTCCTCGAGAAGAGCAACTCCAAGACACATAATTGCCAGATTCACCAAAGTTGAAATGAAGGAAAAAATCTTAAGGGCAGCCAGAGAGAAAGGTCGGGTTACCCACAAAGGGAAGCCCATCAGACTAACAGCAGATCTCTCGGCAGAAACTCTCCAAGCCAGAAGAGAGTGGGGGCCAATATTCAACATTCTTAAAGAAAAGAATTTTAAACCCAGAATTTCATATCCAGCCAAACTAAGTTTCATAAGTGAAGGAGAAATAAAATCCTTTACAGATAAGCAAATGCTTAGAGATTTTGTCACCACTAGGCCTGCCTTACAAGAGACCCTGAAGGAAGCACTCAACATGGAAAGGAACAACCGGTACCAGCCATTGCAAAAACATGCCAAAATGTAAAGACCATCGAGGCTAGGAAGAAACTGCATCAACTAACGAGCAAAATAACCAGTTAATATCATAATGGCAGGATCAAGTTCACACATAACAATCTTAACCTTAAATGTAAATGGACTAAATGCTCCAATTAAAAGACACAGACTGGCAAACTGGATAAAGAGTCAAGTCCCATCAGTCTGCTGTATTCAGGAGACCCATCTCACACGCAGAGACATACATAGGCTCAAAATAAAGGGATGGAGGAAGATTTACCAAGCAAATGGAGAATAAAAAAAAGTGGGGGTTGCAATACTAGTCTCTGATAAAACAGACTTTAAACCATCAAAGATCAAAAGAGACAAAGAAGGCCATTACATAATGGTAAAGGGATCAATTCAACAGGAAGAGCTAACTATCCTAAATATATATGCACCCAATACAGGAGCACCCAGATTCATAAAGCAAGTCCTTAGAGACTTACAAAGAGACTTAGACTCCCATACAATAATAATGGGAGACTTCAACACTCCACTGTCAACATTAGACAGATCAAGGAGACAGAAAGTTAACAAGGATATCCAGGAATTGAACTCATCTCTGCAGCAAGCAGACCTAATAGACATCTATAGAACTCTCCACCCCAAATCAACAGAATATACATTCTTCTCAGCACCACATCGTACTTACTCCAAAATTGACCACGTAATTGGAAGTAAAGCACTCCTCAGCAAATGTACAAGAACAGAAATTATAACAAACTGTCTCTCAGACCACAGTGCAATCAAACTAGAACTCAGGACTAAGAAACTCAATCAAAACCGCTCAACTACATGGAAACTGAACAACCTGCTCCTGAATGACTACTGGGTACATAACGAAATGAAGGCAGAAATAAAGATGTTCTTTGAAACCAATGAGAACAAAGATACAACATACCAGAATCTCTGGGACACATTTAAAGCAGTGTGTAGAGGGAAATTTATAGCACTAAATGCCCAAAAGAGAAAGCAGGAAAGATCTAAAATTGACACTCTAACATCACAATTAAAAGAACTAGAGAAGCAAGGGCAAACACATTCGAAAGCTAGCAGAAGGCTAGAAATAACTAAGATCAGAGCAGAACTGAAGGAGATAGAGACACAAAAAACTCTCCAAAAAATCAATGAATCCAGGAGTTGGTTTTTTGAAAAGATCAACAAAATTGACAGACCACTAGCCAGACTAATAAAGAAGAAAAGAGAGAAGAATCAAATCGACACAATTAAAAATGATAAAGGGGATATCACCACCGACCCCACAGAAATACAAACTACCATCAGAGAATACTATAAACACCTCTACGCAAACAAACTGGAAAATCTAGAAGAAATGGATAATTTCCTGGACACTTACACTCTTCCAAGACTAAACCAGGAAGAAGTTGAATCCCTGAATAGACCAATAGCAGGCTCTGAAATTGAGGCAATAATTAATAGCCTACCAACCCAAAAAAGTCCAGGACCAGATGGATTCACAGCTGAATTCTACCAGAGGTACAAGGAGGAGTTGGTACCATTCCTTCTGAAACTATTCCAATCAATAGAAAAAGAGGGAATCCTCCCTAACTCATTTTATGAGGCCAACATCATCCTGATACCAAAGCCTGGCAGAGACACAACAAAAAAAAGAGAATTTTAGACCAATATCCCTGATGAACATCGATGCAAAAATCCTCAATAAAATACTGGCAAACCGGATTCAGCAACACATCAAAAAGCTTATCCACCATGATCAAGTGGGCTTCATCCCTGGGATGCAAGGCTGGTTCAACATTCTCAAATCAATAAACATAATCCAGCATATAAACAGAACCAAAGACAAGAACCACATGATTATCTCAATAGATGCAGAAAAGGCTTTTGACAAAATTCAACAGCCCTTCATGCTAAAAATGCTAAATAAATTCGGTATTGATGGAACGTACCTCAAAATAATAACAGCTATTTATGACAAACCCACAGCCAATATCATACTGAATGGGCAAAAACTGGAAAAATTCCCTTTGAAAACTGGCACAAGACAGGGATGCCCTCTCTCACCACTCCTATTCAACATAGTGTTGGAAGTTCTGGCTAGGGCAATTAGGCAAGAGAAAGAAATCAAGGGTATTCAGTTAGGAAAAGAAGAAGTCAAACTGTCCCTGTTTGCAGATGACATGATTGTATATTGAGAAAACCCCATTGTCTCAGCCCAAAATCTCCTTAAGCTGATAAGCAACTTCAGCAAAGTCTCAGGATACAAAATTAATGTGCAAAAATCACAAGCATTCTTATACACCAGTAACAGACAAACAGAGAGCCAAATCAGGAATGAACTTCCATTCACAATTGCTTCAAAGAGAATCAAATACCTAGGAATCCAACTGACAAGGGATGTAAAGGACCTCTTGAAGGAGAACTACAAACCACTGCTCAGTGAAATAAAAGAGGACACAAACAAATGGAAGAACATACCATGCTCATGGATAGGAAGAATCAATATCGTGAAAATGGCCATACTGCCCAAGGTAATTTATAGATTCAATGCCATCCCCATCAAGCTACCAATGAGTTTCTTCACAGAATTGGAAAAAACTGCTTTAAAGTTCATATGGAACCAAAAAAGAGCCCGCATCTCCAAGACAATCCTAAGTCAAAAGAACAAAGCTGGAGGCATCACGCTACCTGACTTCAAACTATACTACAAGGCTACAGTAACCAAAACAGCATGGTACTGGTACCAAAACAGAGATATAGACCAATGGAACAGAACAGAGTCCTCAGAAATAATACCACACATCTACAGCCATCTGATCTTTGACAAACCTGAGAGAAACAAGAAATGGGGAAAGGATTCCCTATTTAATAAATGGTGCTGGGAAAATTGGCTAGCCATAAGTAGAAAGCTGAAACTGGATCCTTTCTTTACTCCTTATACGAAAATTAATTCAAGATGGATTAGAGACTTAAATGTGAGACCTAATGCCATAAAAATCCTAGAGGAAAACCTAGGTAGTACCATTCAGGACATAGGCATGGGCAAAGACTTCATGTCTAAAACACCAAAAGCAACAGCAGCAAAAGCCAAAATTGACAAATGGGATCTCATTAAACTAAAGAGCTTCTGCACAGCAAAAGAAACTACCATCAGAGTGAACAGGCAACCTACAGAATGGGAGAAAATTTTTGCAATCTACTCATCTGACAAAGGGCTAATATCCAGAACCTACAAAGAACTCAAACAAATTTACAAGAAAAAAACAAACAACCCCATCAAAAAGTGGGCAAAGGATATGAACAGACATTTCTCAAAAGAAGACATTCATACAGCCAACAGACACATGAAAAAAATGCTCATCATCACTGGCCATCAGAGAAATGCAAATCAAAACCACAATGAGATACCATCTCACACCAGTTAGAATGGCGATCATTAAAAAGTCAGGAAACAACAGGTGCTGGAGAGGATGTGGAGAAATAGGAACACTTTTACACTGTTGGTGGGATTGTAAACTAGTTCAACCATTATGGAAAACAGTATGGCGATTCCTCAAGGATCTAGAACTAGATGTACCATATGACCCAGCCATCCCATTACTGGGTATATACCCAAAGGATTATAAATTATGCTGCTATAAAGACACATGCACACGTATGTTTATTGCGGCACTATTCACAATAGCAAAGACTTGGAATCAACCCAAATGTCCATCAACGACAGATTGGATTAAGAAAATGTGGCACATATACACCATGGAATACTATGCAGCCATCAAAAAGGATGAGTTTGTGTCCTTTGTAGGGACATGGATGCAGCTGGAAACCATCATTCTTAGCAAACTATCACAAGAACAGAAAACCAAACACCACATGTTCTCACTCATAGGTGGGAACTGAACAATAAGATCACTTGGACTCAGGAAGCGGAACATCACACACAGGGGCCTATCATGGGGAGGGGGAGGGGGGAGGGATTGCATTGGGAGTTATACCTGATGTAAATCATGAGTTGATGGGTGCAGCACACCAACATGGCACAAGTATACATATGTAACAAACCTGCACGTTATGCACATGTACCCTACAACTTAAAGTATAATAATAATAAATTAATTAAAAAAAAAAAAAAGAAGACCAAACTGACGAATGTATAGGAAAAGTTGAGTCTTCCATATTATTTATTCTAGTGGATTGTTTCATAAACATCAATCTTTTAAAAAGTAGAGTTGTAATGCTGTAATAAAACTAAAAATTCCCATTTTTCTCCATTAATATTAGTAGATGTTTATTAGAGAACTACACTTTCTGGGCACTACAGTATTATGAGAGGCCCCTTGACAAGTTATGAGTCTCTCCTTATGCTTGGTCCATCATAGGTGCTTAATAAATGTGTTGATTACATAAATGACGGCAGGATCTTTGACTGTGGCAAATGTAGAGGGCTCAGCCGTACAATAATTCAAGTTCAATAAATGGGTTCTGATATTTACATTAATAATGAAATGCACTAATATAATGGGGTAAGCAAGATACAGATTAATAAGTACACATAGCGAAGCAATTTCAACCCTACAATTGAAAACAAATTAAAAAGAAAATACGACCTTCCCCTTCCTCTTCTAATGCAGACACAGTTTACCGAAGAAACTGTATTTTATCTGGTCCAGTGTTATTTCTTTTGGTGGTTGCCTTCATAATTCCACAGAATATGCCTATTTCTTGACTAACGGAGATAATCCTTCACATTTACCGAATGCTGACATTTTGTGCCAAGGGACGGTGCTGAGGAAGCTGCCTATATTGTCCCATTTAGTGCTCCTCAGGAGTAAATACAGATTATGATAGTCAATCATGATAATTCCATTCTGCTTGCCACTGATTGATTTATATGACATAATTATGGCAAAAAGCTATTAAAAGAAGTTTGCTTAGGGTCTTTAAGGAAAAGTTTCTTTATTCTTGGAGAGAGCCAAACAGTACAGAACAGTCTCTCAATTGGTGGTCACTTTTGTGACATTAATGTAGTACACGGTGATGCTGCAACAATGCTGTGCCTGTAGCAGGGTGAGCAGAGTCCCCCTAGGGATGGCAGGGTGGAGAGCAATAAAAACAGTGTGAGTCCTTGAAGATGTGAAGCATTGAAATAATCAACCCATTCCATCACAGTTAACAAAGCCATGTCTGGATATGTTCTAAAAAACTGAATTTTCTTTTTACTTATTATCACCAAAACACAGGCCTCCTATTACTCAGAGGTAATATAATATGGTCCAAAAGATCCAAACTCTGGGTGCTAACAACTTATACTTAAGTATTTACATGTATAACTTGGTACTCAAATATTTGTTTTCTGTTATTTAATGTGTGATAAAGGAAGCCTGGGTCGTTACTAGTTAACATCTGAAAAACTATGACACAGGAAGCAACTTTTAGTTTAGAGAGAATTAGGAAGTTAGAAGGTAATAGCCTCCTGTTACAAATGAGAGAGTACAATAAATGTTAGAAAGCCATAGACTGGAATCCAGTAGTCTTCATGTTTGAGACCTAATTTTCACTTAATGAAATTTTGTGCAACAATAAATGAACTTTTCTTTCTAAATTTTCTAGCCTATGTTTCCATATATATCAAGCAGGGTTTCTTTTTTTTTTTTTTTTTTTTTTTTTTTTTTTTTTTTTTGAGACGGAGTCTTGCTCTGTAGCCCGGGCTGGAGTGCAGTGGCCGGATCTCAGCTCACTGCAAGCTCCGCCTCCCGGGTTTACGCCATTCTCCTGCCTCAGCCTCTGGAGTAGCTGGGACTACAGGCGCCCGCCACCTCGCCCGGCTAGTTTTTTGTATTTTTAGTAGAGACGGGGTTTCACGGTGTTAGCCAGGATGGTCTCGATCTCCTGACCTCATGAATACATGTTCTACAGGATCAAATGGGCTAAGGTACATAAAATTGATTTATTAAATTTCATTAATTCACTGAAAAATGTTTATACCATGCCCATTATATGTGTCAGGAACTGTCCCAGGCTCTGGGCAAACAACCATCAGCAAAGCACAATACGCATAAATGAATTCATTTATTAACACATGATCAGTTCTAATATGCTTTATAAGTTTTAAAAGCAAAATTGGTCTTATAATTATGAGATTATTGTATTGCATCATAAACTTCTGGTATACAGAACTAAATATCACAAGGGAATATACATTCTGGGTTCTTTAAAGTATATTGCCATGGAGATCAGGAATTAGAATTTACATTTTTAAACTATGATAGCCTCTACTTCTTTAATTGAATTATGGTATAGTTAGACAAGTCTTTCGATGAATCACCTGTTTTCTCATTTCTCTTAGCTGCCAACAACATGCATTTTAGAAAAGACTGACATGTTTATACCAATGTGTATAATATAAAGAATTTGGAGGAGATCTGCACTCCCATTACTATGGTGGCTCTTGACCACCATACACTGTTTACTGGTCCCAATTGCATAGCTTCCTCATATTGCATAACATCTTTTTAAACTTAATCCCACCCACCCCCACCTAAGACCTGCTATGAAACTTGATAATTGCCCATTGTGCTCTTGTTCTTTGCTAAACTGACAGAAAGATTATTCAGTAGAACCACACAGGGAAGCATCTAGTCAGCCTTTAATACTTTCCCAATTGTATTAGTCATGTTAATTCTGCTCTTCTCTAATAACTGCAGTTTCCGTCCCCAATAATTCTTTCCTATTCTCAGGGTCTCCATGTACAATGTGTAAATTAAGCCTTGCTCAGCAATTGCTTGCCAATGAGGGTGGTGGGACTGAAAGGCAGCCTGTGCTGTGCTCAGCCAATCCTCAACCCACAGACTGAATTCTGTTCCCCACTGAATCCCATGGAATGGGAATTCAGTTCCCCACCGAATCCAACTGGGAATTCAGTTCCCCACCAAATCCCACTGGATCCAGTGGAATGAATTTTACTGTCTTCTCTCTATCTTTAAATGAAAGAAAGAGCAAGAAATGAAGGAAGAAAAGGTGGGAAAGAGGGCATATCTATATGTATAGTTATTTTTATAAATTTGATCAGAAACATGTTGAGCTAGTTATTATTTCAAAATCTGTATTTTTTTCCTGCTAATATTGTTTCTTAGAAGATTTCCCCTTGTGTAATGTGCCAACACGAGGGCCAGCTTACTCAACCTTAACTACAGCTGGCGATATGAGGATCAGGTAAGGATTGAGATATACTTACTGGTGCTGCAAATTTAGCTTTGCAGCTAATTACAGAGCTCTGTAAATTCAATAAGTGCCCTTTTTCCAGCAGCGATTCAACCTGTCAGGATTCAGAGACAGCCCACTATGTAGTCTCATGTCAATCACAGCATTTTCTCTACCTCTTCCTTGGCTGGACTGGTCTCAAAGAGCAGGAAATGTGCTGTCCAGGACACAGCAAAGACTGAAGGACCACTCCTTTATATATCATATTGATTTGCAGACAACTTTCCTCTCTGCCTTCACTTGATGGCTTGGGGGTGGTGGAGATAATAATGAAATAAATATAAATAGGTATGTTTTCAGTCTTTGCACATACCTAGAATTTTTTAGTTGACTTAAGAAAGAAAGGATCAAAGTACCAGTCACTGCCTTTTCTGGAATCCATTGTACCAGTGAATTTGAAAGTAAAGAACTCTTGTTGATCTGTTGGGAATTTGTTTCACAGTTAGTATCCTCTGGAACTTGAGGTAGAGAATTATGGGGACATGTGCCAGCATACAGTCATGACCAGCCAATGGCAATGGTCCTTAGCTGCAATCTAAGTGAAGACTCACCTTTAAGACGGTATGCTGGATCTCTAAAATGTCACAGGTCACAGAATAACAGTGAAATTTGATTAGTAAGACAAATGATAATAATAACAACATCTAAAGTACTCAAAACTGGTAAGCACATTAATAGTCTCATGGAATACTCAACACAGCCCTATGAGCTAGATACACTTTAGCCATTTCAGAGATGAATAAATTGAAACTGAGGGAAGTTAAACAAGTATCTCAAAATTTGCAACTGGAAAGGAGAGGAGTTAAGATTTGAGTACAGATTAGAAATAAATGCTGTATGGCCTCATATATGTTTTCACATGTTCTGTTAACAAACAAAAAATATAAAGACAGATAAAGAAAGGCTTCTGAGATTCTATAGTAACTGCCCTAGAGGTGGTACACTAAGAGTCTTACACATTTTTACCTAGGGGAGATTCTCAATTGCCAACAAAGAAAGAGCAATAAAAACCACTCTGTTCATTTTACAGAAACAAATCTCTTTCTGGATAAAAGCTTTCTAAGAGCGCTGGCTCTGACCAGAGCCAATGTCACTACTTGATACGGAGAATTTTAAGGCTTGCTTTAAAAGCCTTTTAATTAAGCTGTGATATTATTATATCCAGTATGCTTTGACTATTTGCACTGAACACTGTTGATAAGGCAGAATGTTTCCTCTGGGTTATTTTTTCCCCCTCATTAGTTTCTCAATGAAAGTGAGAGCATGCAGGAAAACAGAACCAAAAGAATTAAAGAGATGATTCTGCCCACTTAAATTCCTAGGACCGTATTGCACTCAAAATGGAGATGGATTGGTTTGTCCTAAGGAGCCTGTTTCCTTGCATTTTCCAAGGCCCTACTCTTTGTAATGTTGTACCCTTGTATACCTTTTAGAGCATGGATCTGGAATAGTTATTTCCCCCTACTCCTATGTGGGATTGCTGATATTTGGCCACATTTTCTATACTGATAGAAAATGCTTTTTGAAAATTTTAAGACTCTTTGATGATTAAAGATTGAATGTAAACAAGACAATCTAAATAGTAACTTGTGCTTATTTGTAGAAAAAGAATATTATAAACATATTACTTTAGTGTGCGTCTTTTAACTATTAGACTAGGAATCATTCTCATCTTAAGTTTAATGAGACAGACAGAGAGAGAGAGAGAGAATGTTCTTTAACATTACAACATCAAAGACAAAGAAATCTCCAGTGGGAATGTTTTCTCTATTACTGACATTTTGGCCATTCTAAGTCTATGCCATTTATTTTGAATAAAGAGATTCGGGATTCTAGTGTGATTTCCATCATTTGTTAGTGATGTGATCTTAAGCAAATCGTTGATACTATTTCCTCTTCTGTAAATGTGTTCAAATAATACTTCTCAGATCATCTTTTGAAGCCATTGAAGGTATCAAATGAGAAAAAATAAGTGAAATATTTATGAACTGTGATGATACATAAGAAATATGCATTGATGTTTGTCATCAAAAATATGCATGAAAATTGCGATGGAGTAAGCTGTGTACTCTGAGATGAGCTATGAGCAAAACAATCAACTGGGATAAGACAGTTCTAAAAGCAGAGGTGTAAGCCCATTCATATTGAGTAAAACTGAGAAATTATAAAGATTAAAAACAGAGTGCATGTAACTGCAATGCTAGTGCATGCTGCTCCTCCAGCATTCTATTTGAATCAAAAAGTTCCAATAGAGTTGAAAGTACTAATCAATTAGATGGATGAGTTGTTAATATTTTTATAAAATTCAGTGAGTTTTCTAAAGAGTTTTGGGCTTCGCTAGAGGTAAGAAAATGTGAGGAAACAGACTTTAAGAGACTAACAACCAGTACCTGCTGTTTCCCAAAGTTTGAATAGCTTGCTAGTACACCTTACAGACTGTTTGCATAGTAACATCTTATATGCCCTTCTACTAATTGCTAAATTACCATTGATTTAATCAAATTCAATAGTACTATATAAAATAGATTTAGAATTTAGCATTAATCCTATTATTTGTTCTGTTCTACAATCCAATTCAAATATTTAGCAGTCATAATTAGAAGGTTTAATATAGTAATTTAATGGAAGAAATTACTGAGCACTTTTGTTTGATTTTAGACATTTTAAAAGAGTAAGTAGTCTTTACTAAAAGGAACATATAGTTCATTCTATTTTCATTAGTTAAAGCCATCCGATTCTCTACTCAATACTTTATTGTCTAATTTTTACTTCAAAAAAATCAAATTATGTATATATACGAGTTATCCGAAATATTTGTCAGTAAAATAAGAGAAAAAATATTTTATTTCTTTAATCCATGTCTCCAAAATGCACAAGGAGGTAGGTCAAATCAAATGTAATTGTCTGGGCCACATTCTCTAATGGATAGACTTTTACACCTTAGACCTAATGTGTATGCATAGGCCTCTCGAAATAGCATGGTGTGAGCTAATGATGTGCATTGCTAAATATTTTTACATCAGGGTGACATTTATAAATTATATTTTAATATTACAATTATTTTAGATGATTGCCCCAAAAGCCCTTTTATTTTTAGAAAATACGAAGCATGCCTGGCCCACAGACACTCAAAACCTAAGATGTTTCAAATTAGACTCATTATCTTTCCACCCCCGCCCTAAAGTTGCTGCTCCTCTGTGTTCCCTTGCTCCAGTAATGGGGCCAGTCTCCTCCCAGTCACACAGGCTAGAAAACTTCAATCATCTTTGACTCCGATCTCTCCTAACCCTTTAAATCCAGTCAACCAAGTCCTCTCAAGTTTGTCTTTGAAATGTCTTTGGAATTTGTCCTATGCTTCATCCTCCACACTTCTATGATTCCAGTCCTCATCATCAAATGCTCTCAGTTATTATATGAGCCCATTCCCTAAGCTCCCGGGAGTTCATGCATTCTGTCTCCAAATACGCTCTTTACATTGCTAGGCTTATTCTTGTAAAACACAAATATGAATATATAACCACTCTGAAGCTGGAAAACATTTCTGGCAATACCATTTCACAGACAATGAAATCTAAACTCCTTAGCAAGGCATCAATCCTTTCACTTTTTGCCCTATTGGTTATTTTCCCCCAGTACCTTATGTTCTAGCCCAGCTACATCATTGGCTATCTCCAAACATTCTGTATTTTTTTCTCAGGCAATTTTCTTTGAGTGGTTGACCATTGCTACCTTGTATGCATTGGGATAACCTAGTCATTTATCATAGCACAATTAATCTCTTTTGTTAATCAACCTTGGGAAGAATGAATCAACCTTGTTACCCAGGTGCCTAGCAGTTTTCTTATTCCTATCTTATAATACCTACCATAATCTAGTAAGAAAACTGGTCAGATATGTGTTTGTCCACATTAGTTAAAATAGAGCTTTTTAAATGCAGGAAATTTGTCTTTTTCATGGTTATATGCCTCATACATAAAGTCAGTAAGTCACAGTTATATGTTTATTATTCAACATTTTAATTGTTTTACAAATTACTGTTGGTGCTATTCACATTATATGATGAAAAATAGCATTGTTCTTAACAGCATTTTTATATTATGTATGGGAGATGTCAATACATATCTAGAATTATGAGAAAATACACCAACCTCCTGACATGACATTCACTATTTTTCATCATACCTTTGCATTAGGATAATTCATATACTTTGAAAAAAACAAAAGAGCATATATATTGCAAAAATGTTATGTTTCCTCCAAAAACTAATGAGAAAAGATAGAGACAGATGGAGTTCAATTGACTAATTTTCTGCCCAGCTGCCTAGATGAAAAATAAAGACGTACTGACCCTATGCTTCTGTATGCTAAACTGTTCAAATATTCAGCCTTCTTTAACCATTATGCTAAGGTTGAGTGGACAGTATCTAGATTAGCAGACACTATTCACCTGGCTGTCCCTTTTGTTCTCCGTTTTTAATGTGAAAGAAGAGAGTTCTAAAAATAGAACCAACCCTTACAACTGGCTTCCATTCCTGAATATACAATTAGATCACAGTAAGGTGACAAAATCACATCACATTTATTGGAGATAGTTCAAAAATAATATATATATTTTAAAAATTGCTTGCTCTTTTTTTTCTCTTCTAGACCTGTCTAATCTTTTAAAATTCTTAGCTGCAAAAAAAGTGCCAATTTATCCTTTTAAAAACTAGGCACGCTCAAGAATTTTTTCATGTTAAGTGGAAATAGGAAATCATTTCCATTTCCATGAGGAATTCTAGCCTCAAATGACTTAACTTTAATTCTCTATTATGTTTTAATTGTGTGTGTGCATAAACACATTATGTGGAACTTCTTCCTGGTAACAGTTGGAGCGGCTGTAATTTTTTTTGTTTGCTTGAAAAATATCTTCTTTCTCTCTTAACTTTCTCCCAAAATAATCTTTTAAAAGCCTGACCCTCGCCTCACCTTCCCAATCTCTCTGCCTCAATGGCTCATTGCGCTGATGTGTTCGAATTTCACTTTTGCTGCAAACTCGCCAGCTCGGTGACGCTACATTCACCTATCTGCCTCCCCATTTATCTGTAGCAGGATTAGAAAACTGTAAAATTTATAGAATTTTTGTTTGCATAATGATTTCTAAATTTTAAGCCAAATGACACATATGAAATTAAAAGTTTTTACTAAAAAAAACCACTCCAGATTATTTGAAAAATACATAAGATTTAAAAACACGTATTCCACCATGCAATAGCCAGAACTGATAGGAATAAATCATTCAGGGTCGAGTCAGGAGAGAGAAAAAACTACACCAGTAATTTGTACAGGGAAAATTTAACATAAAAATTATTAGCTACCAACAAGGGATTAACTGCCACAGGGTAAAGAGATCCTTGAAGGAATCATAGATCCTATCCATAGGAAGCAGCTAAGGGCTAAGGCAGAGTACCTAGGGAAGAAACACATTTGGAAGAGAGCACAATCACCCTCAAACCCAGGGCTAGATTCCTCAGTGGACAGGGTCTGGCTATGGCATACTGGATAGGGAAGAAGTGCAGACTGCAAGACTGGACACAGAAAACAGCCTGCTGGACAGCCGGCAAGACTCACTGAGAAGCCACCTGCTGGAATACCATTAAAAACTTCGTGGAGGATCAGTGCCACCATGTGTCCTGCCTACTGCTGGCTGCCACACATTGCAGAAGCAAGAAGGAAAGAAACAGACATTAGAACCAACAGGAGATGACTCTTCTTCCTGCAGTGTCCCACCATTGCTTCTCGTGATAAAGTTTACCCAGGTGCCAGTTGGCAAAGGAGAAATGTTAAGAGGGACTAGCCTTAGAATCCAAATCAGGGCAAAGCAACATATGGATTTAAAGCTGAGAGGCAATAGATTGATAACTGGCACAGAAAATACACTCTAATAGATTATAATTCTCTCACTGACTACTGTAGGCTCTTGAATTTATGGCTAATTATCCAAGTCATCAGTAACCCACATGACTTCCTGTTACAAAGAAAGATATTTAGAGATTTGGAATTCTTAGACACTCAATCAGCCAACACATATAATTACCAATACTGCTGATATGTAGAAGTGAATCTAATAAGATAAGACAAAAACAGTATGGAAAACATGAATCCTCGTGTACCTAAAATGTATTACTTTACAGTTACATGTTGATATACCCAATGTGAAAAGAAATTATGCAAAAATGAAATGTGTCTTTAAGATCTGGCCATAGATCTATGTTAGCTACAAGGACATAACTACGCTTTTTTGATATAACATTTGAATCCTTTTCTGAAAATTCTTAAGACCTGGATTTTATGTTTGTTTAAAAAGCGGTTTTTGATAGCTTAATCTTTATTTCACTTTGTTTTGTCTTTATTTCAATTTGCTACTGTATCATCTATTCCAAAGTCTTATTAAATGCTCCCTGGCACTAGGCTCAAATGAAAGTAAGAGTTAAGTGATTTTGATATTGTCTTCTCTTTTCTTGGACTCATTGTATGAAAGGAGACATCAATTAAAGTCAGCAACTTAAAAAAAACACTGATTTTTTGGAGTTGTTTTCAACTTTCAAGAAAACGAAATGTAAAGTCTTTGAAAAAGTACAGAGGAGAAGTTTTGGAACTTTTGCCTCTGGCTTTCAAATACTGTTTGTAGGCTTTGTACCTAGGCAAGCAATGAGCCTGTTTTCTCTGTTTACTCAGAAGAGTGAATGGGATTGATTTTCAATAGATATTAACTTTTGCCTATGCCTCTAGAGGTTCTTGCAGGTACTGATAACAACTTGGCAAGACATCTGTCATTTATATAAGAGCAAGTCCAAAAAAATACCACAGTATCATACTTCTATAAAGTAAACTAGAATTTCCCAGGACTTCAGCTGAGATGGCTAACTTGTAGTTACCGTCAATATGGACTGTGGCCTGCCTTTGACAATTTCAACAGCTTAAAGAAGAGTTTTAGCCAACTAGAGTTATCAGGCAGGTTAATTTCTGCCTGCATTTAATGAAATTATTTATTTCTTTCCCTTATGCTCCCTAAGTTGTGTTGATAAGGATGAATATGAGAGTCACACCTTCTGAGAATTATATTTAATATAGTTTTTAGTTTTTCTTTTTCACACATACATATTAATAAAAGGAATGCGTTTTCCTATCACTAAACCACCTGTGAAATGTGAAACACTGGAACATTGGAACTTTAAATATCAAGGTGAATCTTTATTTTTTTTCTCATTTCTTAAATTTAAATGTGCTCTTAAAATATATAATTTGTTTCTCTTCATGAAAGAAAGCAGATATAGTTAAGGCATTATCCTTTTTAGAAGAAAAAATAATTCTATGAAATATACTTTGCAATATTCTTTACATGCTGCTGGAAACTTCGTATTTTTAAGAACAGAAACAGGAGCATAAAAATATAACTAAACTTCAAAAGCCCTTGTGACAGGATGACTGGTGTTGTATAACCTTTTTTGATCTCTCATAAATAAAGAATCATTTCTGCAAACCTTAGAGGTGAGAGCTGCAACGTTTAAATTTTAAGAACATTCATTTTAATGAAGTCTCTGAGAAAACCAAGGTATTGTCGGGGTTGATGGAAAATTCGGCTTTATTTTTCACTCAGATACTGGAGTTGTGGAATCTTTCCAATAGGTAAAGAGTAACTCTCAGGTATTTATTTGGTTAAAACATTCTAACCAGTATTTACCTCATTTACTAAGTATGTTCAAAAGTCTCTGGGGCTGCATAAGACATTTTAAAAACTATTTTCAGGTAAACAGTTCCAATGCAAATTTAGTTTTTGAAGAAAGCTGCACTGTAATATCCCTGAACCTCTTTAAGGCATTTCTTTGAGGGCCTGCAAAGCTCCCTTTGCATGAATGGACTACTTACACTGACCTATAAAGAGAAATGTTTGGTTTGCATCTCTTAAAAAAAAAAGTGCTATGGATTGCAAATTTGGATGCTGTTATAAATTGGGGTCATGTACTCAGACAAATAATGAAATGAATATTATCATTTTGCACTTACTTGAAATTATAGAAATTATTGGAGAGAGAGAGATCAAGCAATTATATAGAAATATGGTCTCAGGTACTCAGGCTTACTATTACTGATTTATTATTTATTTTTCTTTTTTCTTTCAACTATTTTGCATCTGATTTTCCCTACATAAATATCAACTGAAATAAAGAGATGAACCGAAAAGGTTGTGATTTAGATATGATATATCAATTTGATTTTATAATCCAGTTGTTTAACAAAGTTAAGCAGATATTTTTAAAATATGATAAAAAGGAAACAAAATTCTGATTTTAACATTTCCAGATGTACAGTTAATAATCAATTGAAACTATTACTTAATGAGTCTTATTTGTAATGTTAAAGTTGGATATAATATTATAAAATGAAAGTCATACATTATTTAGCATGAAAATAGAGTTAATTGTGTGTACAATTTAAAAAATATAATTGGAATATACATTTCTTTTAGTATCTGTTACCAAGCATGGTTGGTCAAAATCATGAATTAACCAGGAAAAACTACATTTTCTCTCAAGGCCTCGTGTATTTATGATTCTTAGGTTTTTTTAACCTTAAAAGAGACTGCTGGTAACAGGTCAAACTAAAAGAAAATGGATAGAAAGTGGATTTAAAAGACCAGTATGAGCTTGGCTATGAAAAGCAAATATGTAACAATTTTGCTTTTTGAAAACTACTCAGATTGATATCTAGATGCCTTTTCTATTTGAATGCCAGTTAAGGAGACAGCTGTGTGTATTTTGGTGTGTTAGTGAATATATATTCCCTGGTAGATTTGTGGAATCCTATATTTCCTACATATTTTACTGAACATGGTAGAATAGTTCCCACCTTGATAAAATTGAATTATTGCTTAGAGTGATCTAACAGAACCTCATTTCCAGAATGCTTTCTTTTCAAATCTATAATGTGGTGTTTAAACTGTGACAAATGCTCGCACATTGAAGAAAAAAACAGACAAATCAAAAAACTGGTTTCCCATTCTTAATCTTCTTCATTGGTACTTTTTAGATTTTTAAAAGCAAGTGCTTTCAGATAGGAATAATTTTTCTAAACCTTTTGATTGGTTGTTTCTGCACTAAAGTGATTAAAATTGTCAGTAAACACTCCAGGCATTTTCCAGTACACATTTTTACTGCTTTGTGTACTGAGCAAAATATTGAAAGATATGTAGTAAATTTGTAAGTGTATGCTGAATTTTCTGTTGGCCTCTCAACATCTTTTTTGTTCCCTCCCATGGTCCCTCATGTATCTCAGAGGCAGGAAACTAAGAGTTTACATTTCTCAGTCTCCCTTGCCATCAGGGTTCCATTTGAGATTCACCAATGAATGGCACTTGAATGATATTTGGAAGGCAGAGAGAATGAAAAGCTATTTTGTCCTGAAAATAGCACACAGGCAGAGAGGCTGTGGCAGATGATTTCCTGCAGTTTCACAAGAGATTTTCTGATTCCTTTTCATGAATAATCCCCTTCAATTCTACAGGTTGCTGAGATAATTGGTAGAGGCTCTTTGTGATCATTGTATTATCTGATTTTCAGAACTTTAATCATGTTTTTCCATGGTCTTCATTTTTCCAATTATTGCAGCAGGTTGATTAGTATCTATTCCCCTGTATGTAATTCTTCCAGCATGTAACACCTAGAAAGGCTTCTGTTTTCCTAAAATATTCTGACTAAATCAATTATCTTCATATAATAATAATCCTGTAGTTATAAGACACTTTTAGAACTATATGATTGAGGAACTCTTTTGCCCACAACATATCTCTACTCACCTTTCACTTTGTAAAAATTCTATCCAAATTTAAAAGAGCATTCCTCATGTAATTTCTTTCTCAAATAATGTCCAGTACCACTACCCACTCACTTCACTTACTGTCTCTCACTAATAAAATAAAATTCCAATTTCTTAGTCCTAGTGTTAGCTTTTCTTCTCATGAATCTACTTTTTCAATATTATTTGTTTACTTCTCTCTTTTACATACCCCATTCACTAGCCAATTAGAACAATTAAGTATTTATAATTTATGGCAATATGCATATTTTTTAATTTCAATGACATTGTTTCTACCATTTACTCAACTGAAATATACTCCCTTTTATGTTCACTTCCCAAAATTCATCCTGATATCCTGATCACATATTTGAAAGAATGCCTGTCTTATTTCCAAAGCAAATGATAAAAGTACATTTTCCAAAGCGAATATGCTCTCTCTCTATATACATATACATATATATACACATATATACATACACATATATGTATACATATGTGCATACATATATATGTGTATATATACATTACATATATATGTATACATATATACATACATTTGTATATCTGTATACATACACTTTAAAAAAAATTTATTTTCCTAGAAGTGGCTAATAGTTTTGTTTGTTTTTGTTTTTGAGATGAAGTCTCTCTCTGTAACCCAGGCTGGATTGCAGTGACATAATCTTGGCTCACTGCAACCACCTCCACTCCCCAGATTCAAATGATTCTGCTGCCTCAGCCTCCTAAGTAGCAGGCGTTACAGGCATGCGCCATCATGTCTGTCTAATTTTTGTATTTTTATTAGAAACAGGGGTTTCACCATGTTGGCCAGGCTGGTCTCAAACTCCTGACCTTGAGTGGTCTGCCCATCTCAGCCTCCCAAAGTGCTGGGATTACAGGCATGAGTCACCACACACAGCCAATAATTGTTTTTTGATTCAGTGTCTCATGCGTGTCCATAAATTCTTATTCAGATTTCAGTACAGCATATGTTATGCCATTCAGTAATAATTTATTTCTTTATTTATCCCAACTCCCTATGCATATCAGAATGCCTGGTACATAGTTAGTACTTAATATAGTTTCACTGAAAGAACGAAAATATAAAAGAACAGATTAGATATTAACAAAACAAAATTTTAACAAAACACTTTTAAATTTTGGATACAATATAAAAAAATAACTTTTCAAATATGTAACTAATTGTAAGAAGTTAAGAAAAATTCCCCCCAAATTAAAGAAATTGAAATCAGAGTAGTAAGCTTACTTTGGAAGATGTGGAAGATGTAGAAGATGATTACACCCATACAGTTTGAAAAGAAGAGCTACATCCAAATGAAAGGCTGAAACTATGAGATCTAAAACACTCAGCCAAAAGATATGAACTCAAAAGTATTACCAGAATTTAACAGTAGTAAAAGCAAATATTGTCTGGATGAGTCAATCCTGTAGTTAGAGCTCATCATCCAAAATTACAGAAACAATGTACAAAGAAAAAAGAGTAAGCAGAAAAAAAAAGGAAAGTTATACCCACAAAGATAATGTGGTATTGAATGAGAGTTAAATGATTTACAATGAGCTTTATTTGCTTACCAAAAAAGGTAGGAACACCAAAAAGAATAATATATATAAGTAATCAGATATAATTTGTAAAAATAATCATATATAATCATTGAAACTAAAATCTCCATGACATATTGTATATTGCAGGTTTAATTCAGATACTTTGGGAGAGAACTAGTGAGGTTAATAACAAATAAATAAAACCACCCAGGCTGACACAGAAACAATGAGATTAAAAAAATACAAAAAGATTGTACATGAAGCACAGACTGAGGAGGTCCAACAAATGTCTAACTTCTGTTTCAGGATAAAAACGGAAAAAAAAAATGGAAAAGAAGCTACAGCCAAAATGAAAATGAGAATATTCCAGACATGACGAAAAACATGACTCCTCTGATTTAAGAAGCCTGACAAATTCAAAGCCAGATAGCTAAAAAAGAAATTGTTCTTCATGATTCTGAAAAACACCAAAGAGATGATCTTTAAAGAAAAAAGAAATAAAATGGGACATCTAAAAACAAAAGGCAATTCTAATGGGGGAATAATTTCTCAATACTAGCAATGGAAACCAGAATGTAGCAGAATGACCTTTTTTTTAAAGGCAGAGAAAAAAAACTTAACTTAGAACTTAATATTCAGTTAAATAATGGAAACCACGTTGGCAAAAATTATCAGTAAGAAAAATTCTAGCAGTAAGCTAAGCTAACTCACAACCCATTGTGCCTTTCCCTTAATTATTTATGGGTGTTGGGGACAGAAATAATTGAGACCGTATGGTTATAATTGTTAGCTATATTAATAATTAATTATATGAGTACTTAATACTTATTCAAAGGAATAATTATACTAAAAGTTATACATTATTATAATATATTAATATAGTAAAATGTAATATTGATTAATATAATTAATATATTGTATAATTATTATTATGTTAATAATTGATGATTATTCCAAGCTCATTTTGGAAGACATTGAGGCTATCATTTAAATGATAATAGGCCCTACCCGAAACTCATCTGCTTTTATAAAGCTAATGGGAGGCCATCATGTTGAGGAGACGGAGAGGAGCCTGAGTCCTACTAAGGTAATGTCCCCAATTACTCCTGCAAATACCACTATTGTAGATTGGTCTTTTGAGATATCTTTCTAGGGTTCTTGCATGTCTGACACGCATGGCTCACCCGCATCATCAACCCTGCTTCTGTGGCCCCACCCAGAAGCAATTCAGCCTGCAAAAAGATAGCTTCGACTGTTTACGATGTCATCTCCACCCCAACCAATCAGCAGCAAGCACCTGTTACCTAGTCACCCCCACGTCTTCCCCCAAAACTGCCTTTAAAAAACCCCTAGTCTATGAGCTTCAGAGGAGATGATTTGAGTAAACTCCATCTCCCATGTGGTGTTGCAGGCCTCGTACCTGCTAAACTCTCCTTATTACAACGCCATGGTCGGCAGGAAGAACCCCTCAGGCAGTTACATTACTGTACTGCAATTTAGGAAAAAGCAATCATTTTCAGAGCTGAACAAACTAAATGTTTACCATAACAAATCCTCAATTAGGAAATATCTAAATAAAATACCTCAGAAGAGAGAATATGGTCCCAGCTGGAAAATTTCAAATGCAAGAAGAAATGTCAGAGTTGATATGAAGTTTGGTAAATGTAAAATAAAATTTACTCTATGTACAAAAATGAGAACTCGTAGCTTGAGAAGAGAAAAACATTAAAACTGAAATACTTGACAATAATAATACCTAAGACAAAGAGGGTGGTCAGAATCCTAAGACCACTTAGAATAGAGATATTTTAAATTTAGATGTATGATGTTAAATATACTTGTCAAAATACGAAGAGAAGACAATAAATGAATGTTTTTAAAAATGAAGTGCATAAATTCTAAAATAGAATTCTGTTTCAGGAGGAAACAGAATTAGCAGTGATAGAAAAGGAGAAAAATATATGAAAAATATAATTAATTTTAACTACTGAAGGAGAGTTTCTATGTAACTTAGATACTTGCCTTTGAAACAGGAATACCATTAATACCATTCTTATTATTAGATTAGTTGAAAAAAATGTTTCTTCTGTTGTTGTTGCTGTTGTTGAAACAGAGTCTCGCTCTGTTCCCCGGGCTGGAGTGCAGTAGGGCAGTCACGGCTCAGTGCAGCCTCCACCTCCAGGACTCAAGCAATCCTGCCACTGCAGTCTACCAAGTCGCTGGAACTACAGACCTGCACCACCATGCCCAGCTAATTTTTTATTTTTTGTAAATATGGGATCTCACTATGTTGCCCTGGCTGACCTCAAACTCCTGAACCCAAGCAATCCTCTCCCCTTGGCCTCCCAAAATGTTGGGATTAGAGGTATGAGCCATTATGTCCAGCGAAAATAAATATTTTAAGCATGTAAAACTACTAAAGAGGGATGCTGTGTATACTGGAGGAGTAAGTTTATTTCCAAAGTATTTCTTGCAGCATTTTGGGAAATTTGGGGGTACACAGATAAGACTTTCAGATGAAAGAAATAAATAGGCTAATTTTATTAGGTGGGTAATATATCCAAATTACTTCATTTAACTAGTACAGAAATACGGACTACCTCTCTCCTTCCTGCATTCCCTCCCAATACTCCAATTCTCTCTTCATTCCTTTCTGTTCTACTTTAGCTACACATTTCCCATGAGACGTGTGAGTCATATATATTGAGCAGTAATAGGCACCACAGATATACAAATGGCTAATTCTTTATTCTCAAAGAGCTTTCAATCTAAATGTTGTCACATGCATGGGAAAATATTCTATCCAGGGATGATAATTACAATGGAATTATGTTCACATGGCAAAGCACATGAACTAGTAGTAATCGCAAACACATTCCTTCATGGAGATGATGTTGAGCTGAGCCATGATGTAGAAATTAGTGAAGTTGAATGGGAAAAAAAATAAAAATAAAAATTTTCTAAGCATAGGGAGCTCTCTGAGCAGTGGCACCAAGAGGGAATCAAGAGAAGGCATTTTGCATCGTGGAAGTTACGAAGAAAGGCATAGTTTGATAGGGTGAGACTTGATGAGTATGAGAGAAAAGGGAAGATTTGAAGGTAGAAAACTGAGAAAGGGTAAGCTCTTGAAAGACCTTATATGCTGCACAAATAAGTTTAGAATATATCTCATAGGCAATGGGAATCAATAAAATAACTTAAAGAGGGATGTGCTATAATTTGATTTGTATTTCTGAAAGACTCTTTTGGTTGTACCATAAAGTATTAGAAGAGAACAATACTAGAAGCAAGAAGAATTGTTAGCCTGCTGATGCAAAATCAAGATAAGAAATGATGAGAGATAATGTCCAAACAGTAAAGACTGGTGGTGAAGATTGAAAGGGAGGACAGAGTCCGTCTTCAGTTTCTGACTCAGAATGCATTTTTCTGGGTATATGCAATTCTACCTACTGACAGAGGGGAACCAAAAAGAAGAGGATGAACAAGTTTGTGGGGGGAAGATAAATATCTTTAGGGCAGTTTAAATTTAAGAAATAAAGGTAGTGACCTGTAGTAGAGTGAAAGATCGAAACATAAAACAGAGGTAGAGTTATTAGCCTCAATCAACTCTTGTTACATGTTTTCCTTCTGATCCATCCCAACTACTTATGGAGCAACTAAACAAAATGAATTTTTGCTTCAAAATGAGACACTTTACCCTGAGTACTTTCCAATGAAACTACATATGACCTGATACTAGTATAGTGATCTAAACATTAGAGGATTAAAGCAGAATATTCATACCACTACGATTAAAGAGCAGCATAAAGGGATGTAGTGAAAATATATCAGTAAGTAAAATACTGATTGAAGGTAGTAAGCTTCATTTACTCATTTATTCTATTTCCAAATGCATTATTTAAAATATCTTTCTCATTTCTAACACTATATGATCTTCCCAGACCCATATGACATAATTCATGGTATAATACCAATAATTCGAGACTGGGAATTTAGTAAATTTTGTCAATGTTTTATGTGTATATCTGAGAAAATGTATACTATTAAAATCTTCAGTGCAGAGTTCTCTATGTATATCTGCTAGATTTTGTTTATTGCTGTTTTGTTTAAATCTTTATCTCTATTAAATTTGACTACTTGATCTATTAATTACAAAAATGCTTTTAATTGTGTGCACTTTAATGGTATATTCATCAAATTCTGTTTCTTTTTTTTCTACAATTTATTTGAAGTCATTGTTCAGTGACCTTCCTTTTCCTTAGGCTATTTTTTTTTTTTTTGCCTTAAATTCTAAATATCTGATACTGATAAACCAACATCTTTTTTGTTTAGTATTGCACTGAAATAACTTTTATACAACTTTTAAAAATTTTTCTTTGTATTAATATTTTACATGTATCTCTTATAAAGAGCATATAATAGGATTTTAAAAATTCATTTATATTAACTTAAAAAATACGCTTAGTCTATTTACACTTTATTATAATTATTAATACATTGTATCTCTTTCTACATAATTTGTTCTAAATAATTAATTAAATTATAATTATTTATAATTAAATGAGAAATAATTTATTAAATTTATTAAATAAATAATTTTAGTTAATTCTATTTGGTTTTATATTTAACAGTTTGCATCACAATTCTACTTATAACAGCAATTCACTTTTAGGGGGAAATAATTGTATAAGCTCAAAGACCCTAAGGTCGGGGGTGCTGGAAAGAAGAGCCTAGGAAGCACAACATGAGGACAGAACTTTTCTCATAAGAAAAGGGAAGAGATAAAAAGGTGGACAGAAAATAACATAGATGAGTTGGCAAAATTAGATAGAGGTGAGATATTGAAGGGGCAGTAGATTCCCTGTAGGGTAATGTCCTGCTTGAAATATAAATAGAATTTTGCCCTTGCCTGTGGAAAAATGTTTTTTGTTTGTTTGTTTGTTTGTTTTTTGTCTCCTCTTCATCCTCGTTTGTCAAATCTTAATAGATAATTATACTCAGGAAAACTTTTTCACATTGTTTATATTTTGTTTTGTTCTGTTTTCTTTTGTTTAAATAATAGGAGGGACTGCCTTCCATATGGGGACACACCAGTGAAGTCAGACCGCATTAACAGCAACAAAAATCCAGAGTGACTGTGAACATCGGAAAATAAATGATATAATACTTTTGTTTTATGAGAAAAAGGAATTAGGATGATGAATGTATACATAAAAGATGAAGTTGGGTCGTTGATCTATCTTGGTTGTCTATGTTTGTTTGCCTTTGCTATGGACTGGATATTTGTTGTCTCTCCAAATTGTATACATGGAAGCACTCATAAAATGTTTAAAAATTAAGTATTCCGCTGGGCATGGTGGCTCATGCCTGTAATCCCAGCACTTTGGGAGGCCGAGGTGGGCAGATCACCTGAGGTTGGGAGTTCGAGACCAGCCTCACCAACATGGAAAAACCCCGTCTCTACTAAAACTATACTGTTAGACAGGCATGGTGGCGTATGCCTGTAATCTCAGCTACTGGGAAGGGTAAGAGGCAGGAGAATCGCTTGAATCTGGGAGGCAGAGGTTGCAGTGAATCTAGGTAGAGCCATTGCACTCCAGCCTGGGCAACAAGAGCACGTAAGCTTTTGGGAGGTAACTAGATTAGGTATGAGTGTGGAGTCCTCGTGATAGTATTAATGCCCTTATAAAAAGAGGAAGAAACAGGAGAACTCTCCCTCTCTCTCCCTCTCCTTATCTCTCTCTGTGTGTCTGTCTGCCTCTCTCTCTTTTACTGTGTTAAAACACCAAGGAGCCACGTGAGGACTTAACAAGAAGGCCATTTACAAACCAGAAAGAGAGCCCTCACTGACACCCAATCTGTCAGCACCTTGATCTTGGACTCCCCAAGCTCCAGAACTGTGAGAAATAAATATTAGTTATTTAAGACACTCAGTGAATGGCATTTTGTGATAGCAGCCCAAACTGACTAAAACAGCCTTTATATTCCCTAAATAAATCACATAGAATGACTCCAAAACTGTAACCCATTAAAAAGTATACATTTGTGAGCTATCGGTGTGTCTTACCTGCTACAATCTTTAATATTGCATATTTTAAGAGTAAATAAAAATTTAAATAACAATTCATAGTGAGACAAAGTTGGATTTGCTTCTAAAATAGAATAATTCAGAAAAATAACTGAACGAGAAAATCTATACGCTAAATAGCCAAAAGACGCTACAACATTTCAGATGAGTTTGAGAAGTAAGGCTACTTAAAGGGTAGGTAAGACCTCCCTTATATGTAACTGCCACAGACTACCACTAATAGTCTTACTAAATTCTATTGCGAATAGGTATTCTTAGTGCTAAACTGAAACTTTTATTATATCTAAACTTTTGTCTGAAGCTGTATTAGTCAGGGTTCTCCAGAGAAACCTAGCCTTTAGAGTGTATGTGTGTGTGTGTGTGTGTGTGTGTGTGTGTGTGTGTGTGTATGAAAAGAGTTATTTTATGGAATTGCCTCACAAGACTATGGAGCCTGGCAAGTCCCAAAATCTACAGAGTAGCCTGGCAGACTGAAATTCCAGGAAAAAAACCAATGTTACCATTCAAGGTCAAAGGCTGCTTGTAACAGAATTTGCTCTTGCTTGGTGGAGGTCAGTTTTTTGTTCTATTTAGGACTTCAACTAATTGAATGAGGTCCACCCACACTCATTCAAAAACACCCTTACAGATACATCCAGAATAATGTTTGACTGCATTATTTGGGGACCATGGTGGAGCCAAGTTGACATGTAACAATCAACCATTACAGAAGTTTTCACTGTCTTTTACATAGTGGCTCTTTATAAATGATAGTAACATTGGAACATTAGTTTACTACATAATCATTTCTTCATAAGTGGTAAGACAACACAATTAGCCTGTGGTAGACACAGTTAGCTATACTTTATGCTAATCTCTATGTTCTATTTGACTTACCTGATTAACTCTACATGGTGCTCCAGACATGGCTTTGCTGCAGGAAGACTTTGGGGAGTCTTTTGAATTCCTAAGATAGGCAGATGAAAAACAAATAATTGAATACCAAAGAAATCAAAGTATTAGTTCTCTCCCAAGAAAAGAGATTTATGAAATTAAGACTAGAGGTTCTTTAACAGTTATCCATTCAATTGCATACATTAGCCTTTATATGCTGTATTCATCCTAAGAGTACCAAATCTTTGAGAAAAAAAAATCGTATCCAGCAATCCCACTACTGGGTATCTATCCAAAGGAAAGTAAGTCATTATATGAAACAGACATATGCATATGCATTTGCATGTTTATAGCAGTACGATTCACAATTGCAAAGACATGGAACCAACCTAAGTGCCCATCAGCCAACAAGTAGATAAAGAAAATGTGGCATATACACACCATGGAATACTACCCATTCATAAAAAGAAACACAATAATGTCTTTTGCAGCAACTTTGATGGAGTTGGAGGCCATGATTATAAGTAAAGTAACTCAGAAATGGAATACTAAATATCATATGTTCTCACTTATAAGTGGGAGCTAAGTTATGAGGATGCAAAGTCATAAGAATGATACAATGGACTTTGTGGACACAAGACGGAAGGTTGGAAGGGAGGTGCAGGATAAAAATATGCATATACATATATATATATAAAAAAAATATTGAATACAGGGTACACTGCTCTAGTGACAAGTGCACTAAAATCTCAAAAATCACCCCTAAAGAACTTATCCATGTAACCAAAACCACCTATACCCCAAAAACTATTGAAAGAAAAATAAACATTTAAAAAATTATAGTCATAAGATGGAAATGTATTGATCTATCAAAGACAAAACAAAAAAAAGTGCTTTACAGGCAAGGTTATTAGAAAGAAATTGATGGATAAATAAAATAGGGACTCCTTGCTAAGCCAGTTTTCTAAGATTCTTTGTTTTGTTTCACTTTGAATTATTTTGAAACTGTTTTTTAAAACTTTTCATTACAAAAAAACTCAAACATATATAAATGTATAGTATAGTATAATATATCACCACATACCCATCATCTGACTTTAGCTATTATGGACTTACGAGCAATCTGGTTTCATTTTCATTTATACCCCTCCTTCTTCTCTCACAGACCCAGACTTAATTACCATACATAAATATGCCTGTATGCATATCTAAAAGACCCAAACACACCAATAAAATGACCATAATATAATTATCACAGTTAAAATTAACATTAACTTTATAATATAATCAAAACACCAGTCAGAGTTCAAATGTCCCTTTTTCATATTGTTTGTTTGTTTGTTTGTTTGAATAAGGATTCAAACCAGCTCCAGTCTGCATTTGATTGATTTACCTCTTAGGCCTCTTTTAATCTCTATGTTTCCATTCTCTTCTTTTTTTTATTTTGCAATTTATTTGTTGACAAAACTGGGTCATTTCTCCCCTAGAGTTCTCATGTTCTGGACTTTGATGATTGAATCTCTATGATGTTGTTTAATGCTCTTCTATCTTTTATATTTCTACTAGCTGAATCTTGAGATGTATCCTATTTCAGGTTCAACTTTAAGCAAGAATTCTTCATTAAGGATATTGTATATTTCTATCAAGAGGCAAATAAAGTCTGCTTTCTTTGTCTTTTCTTGTGTTTTTCACTACTGATGGTCATTGCCTGAACCCGTTATTTTGAAAACTTAATTTTCCTCTACAAGTAATCAGTAAACTTAATTCCCCACTACAAATAAAACTTAATTTTTATCCCCAAGCCCTTGTATCCACACTAGAGAAATAAATAGTATTAAGATATAGTGATTCATCCATTTATTAAACCAAAGTACATTGAAATCTTACTAAATGTAGGCCACTGTGCTAAGTGCTGAATATACAAAGATGGATAAGACACAATCCCAGTTTTTAATTAGTCAAGAGGCTGGCAAATGAACTAGACACATAAACAAATATATTAAAATATGATAATCACTGTCTAGTTGTATGTCAAAGGAGAAAGGGTGAAATGATGGAGCAATAGTCCACTGTTGAGCAATTTTAGAAATAATTGCTCTGTACATCTATGACTTGGTATGTGCTGTTTATTTAAATTTTTTTTTTAATTTAAAGCATTTTGGCCACTTTAAAAGGAATAGAAAATAAAAAATAGTGTTAATGCCCAAATATAAGTCCAGTACAACAGCCCTTACCATTTTGTTGTCTGTTTATTATATTTCTATTTTTATATAGTTACAATTTCTCTTCTTTTTTTAAATATGATAAGGCAGACTTTATTTAAAGGGAGCCATGGGATGGGTATAGGGATCACTGCAACAGGATCTTGTAGGTGGGAAGAGAGTGTAGACTCCATTCCAAGTTAAAAATCATAATAGGTAGTTTTATATCCTGCTTTCCTCCAAACATCTTCATATACTAAATATTATCTACTTTGCCAGTGTCTTTAGGACTATCATTTTAAGTGGCTAATTGATATTCATTTTTATGAATTAATTCTGTATTAATCAATTATTTTTCTATTGTTGGATAAAGATGTCGATTCTAATTGCTCACTTTTAAAAATATCATTTAAAGAAATATTCTCATGTATATAACTCTTTAGTCATTTTCTATCATTTCCTATTGAGAGACAATCAGAAGAAAAATACTTTAAGCAAATATTTTAAATTTTATTATGTTTTTCCATGCCAATGGTTCTCAAATTGTTTTAAATCCAAAAGAACAATCAAACAAAAATGTTGAAACTCAGCTCCCCCCACCCTTCCCTTGAGGAAACACTAATACTGAAATAAGAAAATATTTTTTGAATTGTACTTTCTGATGTTTGTATCATAAAAATAAACATTTTTGTATTTCAAACATAAAATTCTAATGTAATACATAATAGTTTTTTTTTCCATTTGTTTCCAACCCTGTGCACACATAATTAAAATATTTATTCCATAAAATATGCTCCAGAATTTTAAGAACATGGCCTTTAGAGTTATGCAACCTAAGTTTAAATCCCAAGTGCCTACTTGATAAAGAGTTTGACCTTGGGCAAATTGCTTAACATCAGTAACCTCAGTTTCTCCATTTGTAAAACGGAAGTGAGAATACCTCATAACCAGGGTTGTAAAGACCAAAGTAAACATCTAACTAAAGTTGCTCAGTGCGATGTCTTACACTAAACAAATGACAGCTTTTGCTTTTCTGGAAGCAGTATTATTTGTTTCCTGAAGAGTAAGTAAAAGGCAAAGAAAAGGGTTGCAAGCAAACACTTTTATACAGGGATAAAAGCCCCTTCAATCAACTTCATAATTCTATCCACCTGCAATATTCCTTAAGCTGTATCTTTTTTCAGGGTTTTGCATCACGAAGGGGAAAGAAAATGTAACACAATAACAACTACTGTATATCAAATTTTAGTCATTTCCTTAATATGTTTTACCTAATTTCCAAAAGAATTTAGAGAAGAAACAAGGTTTTATATCTTCTATTTGCAAATAAGAAAATTAGAATTCAAAGAGTTTACTCAATTTGTTTGTTTCCACAGTGAGTAAATTGAACCCAGTCTGTGTGACCCAAGGTCTTTGCCAATAGTACTACCATTTACCAAAGTCATAATAAAATGTGAAATTGTTGACAGGCCTTAAAGAAAGCTGAATGAGGCCCCATTAGGGAAGAAGTATTTAAAAACTAATTCTGATTTTTGGCTGCTAGGGATGCTCTTCCACTAATTCTTTGTCTGGCCAGCATTCATGCCTTCTTACAAGTCTGACATAAATGCTACTTTCTTAGTTGTCCTCCAAGACCCAAACTCAGTCCCCACCCACACCAGGCCATGGTTAATCTCCCCATTAGAGACTCTTTTTTTTTATTAACATTATTCACAATTAAACTTTTAATAATTCATTTAATGGTTTGTGTTTAATGTTTATATCAATCACCAGGTTATAAAATTTAGAATAGAATAGAAAATAGCTGTCTTGCTTACCACTGGGTCTCTGGTCTCTGACATTTGCTCGGTGCTATATAAATACCTGTTGAATAAATAAATATATATATATATATATATACACACACACACATACACATACACACACACACACATTATATATAAACACATGGCCTACATAGTATATATGACTACATATATAATTTTAACTTTGTGTTCTTTTTAAGTAATAGGTAATCAGACAAAAAATATTTGGGTACCACTGCCCTATGGTATTAGCTTAGATCCTATGAAACAAATGCAAAAATATGTAAACTAAGGAGTAGAATCCCCTACTTAATCAACAAAATTGAGCTAGAGCTGTTTTAAGACTACTGAGTATTTTTTTGTTGTTGTTGGCAGTATTTATGTCATTAATGGGTTATACCTTAATTAACTTGAATTTTCTTTCCTCTCTTGATTTACCTTTAGAGCAGCTAAAAAACAATAACATACTCAAATTCAATGTTTTCCCTTTTGTTGTAATCTGCAAAAGAAAGAACACACTGGCTACTTCCCAGCAAATGGCTGACAAGAAAAAAATAAGAAAAAAATAAAAACTCTTATCTGTTTTATAAAGAAACCACTTATTGTCCTCCAAACATACTTAATAACTTATCAGCTGCAAAGTGTATACAGAAGATACACTGCATAATACTTTTTTGAAATATTAAAACACCCACATCTAATTTTTTTGAGTATATGTCAGTGTCTCTAATAATATGACTGCTATTTTTGTCACAATAATGATGATCTTTGATTCTCTAGGTGGTATACTTCCATGTCCATATTATTGGGGAAAAAAATCTTAACCAGTAAAAGCATGGCACTGTGGACTAAGTACCAGGCTAACATCAAGGAAATCAGGTGATGATAGCCTACTGCATGCCCCCAGGTAGGTTTTTGACTTGGGCATTGAGTTTTGTTGTTTTTATTGCTGTTTTTATTCAGTTAGGAGTGTTGGCTTTTTAGGGTTTGATACTTACATGTATGTTTAATAGAGCTCTAGTTCAAAAATTGAAAACTGGTAGATTTTGATCAATCTAGCCTGCCAGTATGTTTTGTTTAACTTGTATAATATTTTAAACTTTTTAAAAAAATAACTGTCAACTTTTTTTAAAATGGAAAATTGCTTATAAAAGTCTAGATGGAAGACTTCCTGTGAGAACTCGGAAGACATGGTAACACTGAGCCCCTGTCATACGGGAACATTGACTGAAACTGAGGACCCGTGCAATTCCCTTTTAGACCTGGGATTTGCCATTTTCTCCACTAATCTCTATTTTCCATATAAATGTTAGGTAGCAATCATCAAATATTTTTTTTTCTTTTTCTTTATTGTTTTTCTAAGAAACAAAAAGAAAAAGCCCTGGCTACTAAACCATTCACGTTTGTTACACTTCTCTTTTCTAGTCTTGCTTTAATTAAAGGACTAAGGAATGTAGAACTGTCAAACCCTACTAGGAGCTCATGATAAGATCAGCAGCAAAACACTAAGTTTTCCTCTTACTGAAAAGAGGCAATCCCATTTCCTCCCAATGGGATATCATATTTTGTGCGTACCCTGAATATCTTGAGACACAAGAGTTCCTGTCCTTGCCTTTCTGGCGTTTGCTAATACTTAGTTATCCTTAATGCAGCGTCTTTCAAAAGTCTTTCCTGAAATGGTAATGATCAGTGCCTTTTCCATCCAAATCCTTCTGTACTGACCACAGAATGGGAACCTGAGACACGATTTAAAAAACACATTTGCACTAAGTGTGAATAACCTTAACTTGACCTGATCAGATCGCTAAACATTCATGCTCCCAGTTTGACAAACCCGATAATAGCAGATCAAGTTCAAAGCCTACAGAAAAATGCTGTCATCTGCCATGAAGAAATAAGTCTAAAGCTGACCATTTCAGAGCCTTTAGTGAGTTACAGGGATTTTCCAGTACCTCAGAATATATCATGGAGGTACATACCTCTTCTTTCTCCAAGTAGAGTTTTTTGTGTCTTTAAAATGAAGTGAAAAATTAAAGCAAACTTCTTTTCCTTGAAACATCCATATCACTGAGAAGCTTTGTTTAAAGAGCCAAGATTAGCTAGAGAACCAGTCAGTTCTCTTCGTTTGTATACATACTGTTTTATAGGAGGATTAAATGCTGAACTGAAAGAGACACCTTAGATGTCTTCTGGCCCAAGCCTCTCATTTTATAGATGAAGTAACTGAGGTTCATAGAGGTTAAGTGCTTTGCTGACAATCGGTTATTCTTGCAGAAACCAAGGTCTTGACTTCCAGTCTTGTGTTCCCTACATTATGCTACACAGTTTCTTAATGAAGGTGAAGAAAGATGTATATAGTTTAATCATCTCTCTATTGACAGACTGGCACTGTGGAAAAGGAGAAGGCCACATTCCTCAATATTAGGCAGAGAGCTTGGTTAATGTTATCTTCAAGTATTACCCTCAAAGAAAATAGGGAATGCTTTGAAATTGTAATAGCAGATCTCCTCTTATAGTACCACTTCTTCCTTTCTTTGAATGGAGTTTCAGATTAGCTTATTTAAATTAGGATTTACTTCAATCGAGTAAGGACAGTATTAAAGATTACCTTAGGGGAAAAAAGGGATTCTTTGTCAATTGCAGGGTATTTTTCCTAGAGAATTCTGTTTCTCATAGTTAATAGGAGGAAGGAGATTGTTTTCTAGTTCTAGTAACAGAACAGATGTGACTTTCAAGGTTGGCGCTTTCCTAAACTCTCCAAATAAAAGCCGAAATTTCACAGGAATCTCATTAAGTGTAAATATGCTTGTCTTAAATAAACTTTCAGCTGTTACCTTGAAGTTTAAGTAGACTTCTGAATTCAGCTAGTTAATGAGGGCTTAATTGGGATAATTTAGATTTTAATTTTAATTTTAAGATTATAAGACTGTAAAGAAGTATCAGCTTCATACTTAATTGGATCATTCAAAATGCCCATTCTGACTGATGTCTATTATTTGATCAATTTGCTTTGAAAACCTATTGTGCTTAGAGATGGATATTTGGTTTTGTTATTTTGTGTTGTTTTTCCTCTATATTTTTTAATTACCTTGTTTGTTTTATGCTACTAACATGGTGCTGTATCATTCCTCTTAGTGTTTGCAAGTTGAAGCACACATGTGTCACAAATCCTGGCAGTAAATAATTAAAGTATTTAAATAAACTTGTGTATATGCTACAGTTCTCTGGTTGAACAAATTTGTGGAGCAAGATCTTATTCTGATCTATAATTATAGCTGCCAGTGACTGGCAAGATCCTTACTGAGTCAGATTAATTTACACATTAAGCAGCCATCTGTAGAAATTTTCATAGTACCTCGTTTGCAGTGCTATATATCACATGGGAATTCTGAAACTACCTTGCCACTAGGGAGCTTTTAACACCATGATTGTAGGCTTATAGCTATGAACAAATTGTTCCAGACATTTACAATTTTTTTCTCCTTATTACAAGGTTGCCTAATGATCCAAGAAAAAGTATACAATAGTTTAGACCCCTAATGACAGAACAATTGATAAATTGAGAGCATTCATTTTATTTTCTTTAAAAATATGCCTTTGGCCTTATGTTGAATAACTTAACAAGCTTCACGGAGTAGAATATTCTTAGTAGTTGGGCCATAGTTGCAAACTATATTGTAAATTTATCAGTATGCTTTCTTAAAGAGAAACCAAATGAGACTCTGTTATTGCTATAGTAGGGTGATCTAAGAAAGGTGAAATTATTTCAATATCTGTAACAGGGATATTACAGAGGGAATGAACAATGTTTCAGACTCCAGAATGTTAATTTATATAATACTGTTTAAATTAAAAGCAACATTCATGCAAAAATTATTTGAAAATTGTAAGTGAACATTGCATTATTTTGTGCAATAGTTCACTTATGGGACATTAAACAACTGAGGAAAATTAGCTCAAATTATTCAGCACCACTCAAAAAGCATTGATTTAAAGTGTTCTTAAAATGTAAAAACTTCAGCCTTTGTAATGAACACCGGTTACCTGTGAAGTTCATGACTGAGAAATGTATTTCAGATTTGTAACTTACTCATTTCTTTTTTAGCTAGAGACATTGTACTATATTTAGAAAGAAAGAAAATATAAAAAGAAGGAAAGAACACACTAGAAAGTCAACCAACAGCACAATCGGGAACTCGTGGTATTACTTTTGAGTTGAGAGAGATAATATGAAAGAGAATCCTAAAACTTTAACTAAAAAGGAATTTCTTATTTACACTGAACACTGTAATACCCATTCTTACGTGTCATTTCAAAGTGCTGCCAAAAGAAGTCAAGAATCTAACACAGAACAGGGACCAATAAAAAAATTTTCAAAGAAAAACTCTTGCACAAAAGTGAGCACTTTCACAGCATGTCTACACTACATAATTTTACCAGGATAGGACATGAGTAATAACACTTACCTGTGCTTATCCATGAATTGTTTTTAAATGTACACCTGAATCATACAATTGCAGGCAGGAGCCAACACATTTGCTGGTACACATGAGCTGCATTCCTCACGGAGCATGGGTACATCAGTTCTGGAACAGTCAGCCACATCCCCATGCTGCTTTTCTATCTGAACCTTTCATGTCCTGTAGGACAAGGCACATGACGCTGGTTTTTTAAAAATTAGTATTATTTACACTAATATTGAAGATAGAGGATGAATCCCAAGCAAATATGCCTATTTTTAATTAAACTCTAGTTTCTTTTTTTGTTTCATTCATTAAAGGTCTTAACCTTTCAAAGAAAGGAAGAAGTAGTACCATAAGAGGAGATCTGCTATTACAATTTCATGCAGGCCATTTGGTCAAGTTTATAAATTATCAGTATGCAAGAGACACAAAATAGAAATAAGGTTTCTGCTTCTGTCAACCTTGGATATTACCCGAGTATGTTTGAAATATGTCTTACTCATCAGTCTGTTTTAAGATAGTGAATTGGCATAGAAATTGAACTTTAACTCTACCTTGATTACTTGAACAGTATGACAGGCTTGATCAAATTGAACCCTTTGGGAAATTATTAATTTAAAAACAACTAATGTAAAATGATGAGGTATCAAATTAAAGGATGGCTCTCACATTGATTTACGTGATTGTGCTATTTCTCATTGATATTCCCTATCTCTTAAAAAATTGTTACACTGTAGAGCACTGTTAAATCTAGGTGGTGTTGCTCTTCTTAAAAAACAAAACAAAACACTGTTTTTAATAAAAATAGTAATTGCATAAGTTTGTGTGGTACAATGTGATGTCTCAATACATGTTTACATTGTGGAATGATTGAATCAATCTAATTAACAAATTCACCTCATATAATTATCATTTTTAAATGGTAAAAACATTTAAAATCTACTCTTTTGGCCATTTTGAAATATACAATGATTATTATTTATTACAGTCATCATTTTGTACAATTCGTATTTAAATAAAATATGCTCCCAATCTTAATGCTGAATAAGTGCATTTATACATTCCAACCTCATAATCTGCTAATCGAATGAAGGCACATAAATCATCGAAGTAGCCTGTAGAATCCAAATAACACTCTGGAATAGAGAAGATTAAACCCAGCAGGGCATTTGGCTGTCTTCTCAAATTAGAAAATGAAATAGTTCATCATCTTCATTGACAGAAAGAGAATCTCCTCTCAGGGACAAGATTTTTGGCAATCTTCTCAATACATTTATCCTAGTACTGGCGAGGGTCTAGACAAAGTACAGAATGTTCACAAAAAACATTGTATTATATTTGTGTTACTTTATTTGTAATACTGTATTTTATTTCAAAAATATAATTGCTTTGGCCAAAGTAATAAAACATGAGAGAGCTTCTGACCATGTTGATATACTCATCTAGCTTTTTTTTTTTTTTTTTTTTTTAAAGACAGAGTCTTACTCTGTTGCCCAGGCTGGAATGCAGTGGCGTGATCTCAGCTCATTGCAACCTCTGTCTCCTGGGTTCAAGTGATTCTCCTGCCTCAGTCTCCTGAGTAGCTGGGATTACAGGCCTGCACCACCACATGCAGCTAATTTTTGTATTTTTAGTAGAGGGGTTTTCGCCATGTTGTCTAGGCTGATCTAGAACTCCTGACCTCAGGTGATCCACCCACCTCAGCCTCCCAAAGTGCTAAGATTACAGGCATGAACCACCAGGCCTGTCCTTCATCTAGCTTTTAACATATGCCTAGGAAAAGAGTGTATAACCACTCCATGAGTTTCTTGCCTTGAAAAAAAGTAGAACAAACAAAAAAATCTAGGGAAAAAAAGCTGAAGTTCCTTATATTTCTAGAGAGAGAGAAAGAGAGAGAGAAAAGAAGAAAGAAAGAAAGAAAGAAAGAAAGAAAGAAAGAAAGAAAGAAAGAAAGAAAGAAAGAAAGAAAGAAAGAAAGAAAGAAAGAAAGAAAATTATGTCCTCTTCCTGAAAAGATATTTGAGTTCAACAACTTAGAAAATATAGCATTAGAGGTCAAGAGTATTACTTAAGAAAACGGTATATAATTGTATTACCTTTTTACTAGATCTATTAAAGATATTGGAGAAGCAGTCATCCTGGATTTGCTAGTTACTAAGATTTGGTTCCCAGGAAAGAATATAGCAGAAACTATGCTAACGTTTTGTATCATGCAGCAGGTAGAGTTAGACTCCATTCCTGTTCAATATTTCTGTTTTTCAGTAATTAATTCTATCTTTATTTTAACAGATTGATGTAATCGTTGTACGAAAATTTAATAGATATTGCATTTGGTCAAAAGTTAAAAATGATTTTACAATTGCATGCCCAAGAATTCAAGTTGTTCTAGACAGAATCATGGGGGGGATAAGAAGATTGTGGTAACTGATCTACCCAGTGCAAGAAGAGTAATAGATGTAATGAAGATGCTTATATTTTCAAGACAGTGAAGAGTCATCAATGTCTTCTGCAAACCATTAGTAAATTATCAAAAAGATAAAAGATTTATATCAAATGTATTTAAAATAGGGCTTTAAAATAATTACAAAGGGCATAAAATGCCTTTACAATAGAAAAAAGAAAAACAAACATTACCAATCATAGATCAAACTTATAGTACATGACTTCTAGTGAAATACATTGACCAGGGTCCAACGCTAGCTATGTAGCATTATTAGAGAAGCATGAATTATATTGCAAAAGCAGCTGTCTTGGATTCTTCAAGTTTTAATACATTAAGACACTCTTTTTTAAAGCAGGGCATTATTTTGATGAAAAGAGAGTAAAGAGTTATGACAGTTAACTTACAGCATGTGATCCTTAATTGAGTTTTGGCTCAACGCAACAATGAAACAGCTATAAAGGACATTACCAGGACAACTGAGGCCATTTTATAATGGACTGTAAATTAGATAAATCTGTTTGATCAATGCTTAATTTTCAAGAGTTATAATTATGGAATTATTGTGATTATGTAGAAAACGTCCTATGCTTCTTTTTTGTCATAATTTTTCAAAGCTTCATGCAAAAGTAAAGCCATGGTTTATGCAATTTATTAAAAAAGGGTTCAGCAAAAACGTATGTATGTATAAATAGACTTAAAATGGCACAATGTTAACAATCAGTAAGCCTAGCTGGAGACTATCTGGGTGCTTATATCATACTATTTTTTCAACTTTGCAATTAATTTGAAGATTTTCAAAATAAGAACACTGAGCATGCAGTTGTAAATTGTGGAGTGCAACATGTTCACAAGCTTCGAAACTGTGATTACTGCATCTCAAGTGTAAAGCTCTGGACAATACAGAAATAAAATATGATGGCAAAATATGCAGAAAGTTTATGACTTGGTAATAAGCAAAATGGAGTTAATAAATGTTTTAAGAATATTGATAAGTACAACATAAGACAACATTATGTGAAATCACCATCAGGAAAAACAGCAATAAATGACATATGTTGAAGATGCCAGAAAAATAGTTATTCTTTTTAGAAAAAAGTACCTAGTAGCCTGTAAAGTCACAACCCAAGGTCTAACACGAACAGTTTCAAGTTAGAGCACTGCACCTGGTATGTAACGAGTTGTCAATAGATGTTTCCTGAATAAATTAATGAGTCTATGAAAGAAAATACAGTGGTCATACACAATTACTCTGAGCTGTTGTTTGTTTTTATTCATAATCCATATTGGTAGCTGTTGGTGTTTTTGATCTCCCAGAGAGAAACAAGCATAGGGACATTTTACAATGCCTATCGTCAACTCTACGTGGGCTCTGCCAGCATGCCTCAGTAGGCATTCTTCGATGAAGGAGTATTTCCAAAAACTACTAATAATTATAGCATCAGCAAAATTGTTTAAAAATGAAATTGCTGTTACTCTTCCCATCTTCCCCTAACATATTGCTTTTATTGCTTGTTTATTTGAAACCCTCTGTTGTTCAGATAAATAATTAGTATGGCAGGCATTGTTAATTTTAAACAGGATATCAGATTTTTCTTTGGTTTTGAATTAACTGAAGAGCCTTAAGAAATAAATATTGAAGGTTTTGTGAAACTTTCACTGTAGTTTTATCAAAAATTGTTAGGGAGATCTGAAATAGGCGAAGCAATTAGAAATAGAGAATATAAATCACCACTAATCTCTTCTGACAAACTCTTATATCAAAAGTAGTTTCACAGGGAAGCCAAAACAAGTGCATGCTTTTAGATATCACCGGCTACTGACTTTTATACTACCTAGAGAGGGAATTTTATAAATATAATCAAATTGCCTCTCTATGCTGCTATTTTTAATTCTATTGGACAATTAGTAAATGGTGTTTTCTCCAATGGCTACAAGCTATCAGGATGGTATCTGCTTCAAACATCTTTGGCTAACTTTCAGTTAGCAGGCTTTCAAAACAATTCTTTTTCCACTAATTGCCATCCCTCTTCCAGGAAGAGATAATTTTCATAAAATTTTGTAGGTAAAACATACCGACAAATTATGTAGTCTCTTTGCTTACTTTTTTGGTAAAGAGTTGACTCACAGAAAGGTAAAATGATTGGCCTGGGATCTAGCTAATGGCAGATTAGAACTAAACGTAAGCCTTTGGTATTCTGGTTCAGTGGACTTTCTGCTGCATTAAAATGCCTTTGTTTCCTGAGGTTCAAAGTAGTCCTGCTTTACCTGTGATGTCTTATTGCTCCAGTTATTGACTTTTATAAGTACAAAGATGAAAGAAAAAATTACTATTGACTTTGCCTTATGTAATATCAGAAAAACTTTAACAGTGAAAATTATAGAAAAAAAAGGATTACTGATTATGGAAATTTCCAAGCATATAATCAAGATGGAAAACTCAAATCTTAGATTTAATAAGAAATAGTATGATGCTATATTCGTGACTACACATTAGCAGATTCTAGCAAATGCTCTGAAGGTGAAATTAGAGTACTGATTAATTTTTAAACACACTTAACTCCCTTAGAGATGTCATTTGGCAGTGTTTCTAGTCAGGAAACATCCTGATATGAGTTAATATAAAGTTTAGAGGGGTCCCTGAGTGACTATACCCCAAGGCACCTTTTGGGGCAAAAATACAAATGTGACAACTCTGTCTGTGACTGCCTAGTAGAAAAATAACACTGGCACCTAGTACCAGATTTGGTTGAAAAAATTTGTAAAACTAATTTTTTCTTCCCCTTCCCCCACAAATAGAGTAGTTTTCTAAAGACCAGGTAACATTTATTTCTCTGCCAGATTAGAGAGTGCTCAAAGTCTATGAGCACACTTTGCTCTTTAGAATGATGACTATATCTGATACGTTTATTGCATTTCACGATTTTCAAAAACTACACTTCTTCGCAACAATATTTTTGCAATAGTATCATTTTACAAACAAGGGAACCGATTCTTTTTGAGGTTAAATAATTTGCTTTAGGGTTCGTTGCTAATAAACTAACAAAGCTGGAACTTGAAAGTAGCTCTGTTGAATCCAAGCTAGAGTGAAGCTCTTTTTTTCTCTTCTCAGGGCCACACTGTTCAGAGTGTATCAGTCATGGTCCTGTGCTCTTATAGGACACCAGACTATTGCAAGAGCAAGTAATTACATCCATGTAAGAGCTAAAGTTCACAATAACCACAATCATGAGGACAAGGGAGAGAGAGAGAAACAAGAGCAATAGGGGGTAATTTGGATCTATTTTTCTCTTTATTTAATTTGTGTATTTGAGGAAGGTAGATGACCATCTGAGAGTCTATCTTCTTCCATCTCACTCCCTCTATGTCTCTGTCTCTCTGTCTCTTCTAAGGAAAAATAAAAATATTTATCAAACACTAAAGCAAAGACAATGCATATTTGTATAGCTGGAGATTACAAGAGAATTGTAAAATCTTTAATATATTTTATATAGTCTTTACATGGTTTTAAAATTAATAAGGAAACTAACTTTTCTGCTCTTACTAGAAATAAGGGAAGAATATAGGCTAATAACACTATAATCCACTGATTCAACAAAGCCAGATAAATGGGTAAAGCTTTTATTCCCCATCTTACTCAATGATTGTATTAAATCAATTACTGAGTCCCACCCACAATTACACTAAATTCATTTCAAAACTCTTCAATCCAACCATTCCTTTGTCACTATCTTACTGTCATAAGACCCTTATTTTTTTCATTGAAAATATGAATTAAGAGCCTGCTATGTGCCAGACAAAGTTCTAGGCACTTTCAGACACATTACTGAACAAAGAAGAAGATTGCTGCCTTAAACTCTAGCAAGGGAGAAAGACAATAGGATAATTTAAAGAATAAATTAAATAGTATGCTAGAGAATAGCAAATGCTTTGGGAGGAAATGTAGAGCAGGACATAGAGGATTGTGAGTGCTAGGAAGAGATGGATGTTTACAATCTCAAATAGGGTGACCAGGAAAGCCCTCAGTGAGAGGGAGACACTTGAGCCAAGATTTAAAAGCAATAAGGGAATTAACTCTGCATTTATGAGACAAAGATCCTAAGATGGGGCATATCTGGCATTTCTGAGAATCAGCAAGGAGTCCAGTGAGGCTAGAATGAGGGAACCAGGGAAAGAGTAGTAAGAGACAAAAGCAGACAGGTGATGGGAGCTTTTTAAGTTATTGATTATAAAGACTTTGACTTTTACTCTGAGCTATTTGAGGAATCATTGCAAGGGTGGAGCAGAGAAGTGACATGACCTTATTTGCTTTCCTGATTTTGTTTTTAAAAGAATAGATCTGGCTGCTGTGTCATGATTATTCTACAAAAGGCAAAGATAGAGGCAAGAAAACAAGTTGAAGACTTTATTACAGAAACCCAGAAATCTGTTTCTTGTTCTGTCTACAAAAATAAACTTTACTAAGTCTTAGTCTTTATGCTTTTCAGTCCATTCATCATCCTGACATCAGTTAATTCCTGAAATAAAAATTGGATCACATGATGTGCTTATTTCAAAATTTCAGTGGTTGCTTGTTGCCCATAGATTTATGACCTACTTCTTCATACGAATCTCTTCAAAATCTGATTCCAATCTATTTTTTTCGGATTAATCTCCAACGCCCTTCCTCATACTTGATGTCTTTGCTTTAGTTATAAAAGGTTGTTTGCTAGTTCCTGAACATGCCACGTGACATCACTCCTCTGTGACTCTGTGCTTGTTATTCCGCTGGTAAGAAAACACATGGGTTTTTTTTTTGTTTTTATTTGCTTGTTTTTGTTTTGTTTTGTTTTGTTTTTCCCTACCTGGTGAACTTTAAATTTCCGTATAGAGACTTAACTAAGTCATGATCACTTCAGTGAAGACTTCTCTGGCTCTCTATTGCAAAGCTAACTCTTCCTTCACTGTATTCTGTTGTCCTTTATACATGTCCCTCCTAGAGCACTTATTACATCACAGTTACTTCTCCATCCACCTACTCCTGAAACGATGATGAGCTTCATGAGGATAGACAATATGACCTGGCTGACCTTATACCCTATGCCTTGAGTTATAAGGCATCACAGATTAGATACTGAATAATCAATATCTTTTGCTAAATGAATAAACAAAAATAATTTTAACATGAAGATCTTATGCTTAATAGTTATTCAAACATAAATTGAAAATGTAAGCCCTTAAGAAATTTAGAGTGGTATAGTAAATAGGGACATAGTTCTTATATTTATATTTGCTTTCAAGACGTATGTCTTAAACCAAATTTAATAAAAGCTTATGACCCAGTCATGTGCTCTTGGAGAATTGTAACATGTCTGTCAAGTTCCAGTTCAAATGACATTCCGTTTTGAAAGACTTTATTGTTAACTGGTCCATGCTAATTAGTATGGCTACAAAGATAAACAAATAAGATTTTCTTCCCACAGAAACTTCATAAACAAAAGGGTCAGTCATAACAAAACAGCTACCTGGGTAAATAAGAGGTGATATTGGAAATCATTGGGGAAAGGAAACTTTAAAGTGGCTAGGAAAACCAGCTTTTTACGTGGAAAAGAAATAAAAAGTTAGATGAACTATTTATGTATTAATGACCTAAATGAGGAAGAAAATTCAAAACTTCCAGTGTCTAGGACAGAGGAGAAAAAAATTCAACACTTTTATGAACATGTAGACAGTTTATTTTTTTACCTCAGAATAGAAAGAATATTTAAAACAATATATTAACATATATTTTAAAAATTGCTAAACTTTATATGGGGATAATGAAAGTCAATCTAACAAAAAGATAGAAATAAATACCATAAACTAATTTAAAAGACAAGAGATTAGAAGAAGATTGTGACACATTTTTGACAAAAAATGATTCATATTTAGAAGATATGCAGCAGAGGTCATACAAGTAATTAAGAAAAAAACAAACATTCAAATAGGAAAAGATATGACAAGACTGTACTATTGATAATTGCATGTTACACTTAGAACTAGAAAACCCACTCTTTAATATAACAATAATGACACTAAAATAATAAGAAGAATGATAAAAATCAATGCTTTGAGTCTATTTTATTTCTGTACAGAAAAATTAAAGACTTCATCATAAAAACTCTTAGAGCTAATAAATGAATTAGGCAAATCTGCAAAATACAAAACCAAAATACAAAAAAAAAGTGTTTCTATATACTAACAATATACTACCCAAAAAACAAATTAAGAAACCAAGTCAATTTTCATTAGCATCAAAGAAAATACAATACTAAGAATAAATTTAACCAAGGAGATGAAAGGTCCATACACTAAAACAACAAAACCTTGATAAGAGAAATTGAAGAAGTCTCAAATAAATGGAAAATGTTCAGGAATTACAAAATTAATAATTTTCTTACTATCTAAATTTATCTACGTATTCAAAGCTATTCCTATCAAAATATCACTAGCATTTTGCATAGAAACAGTAAAAACAGCCCTAAAATTCATATGAAATCACAAAATATCTGTAATAGGCAGAGCAATCTTGAGCAAGAAGAACAAAGCTGAAGGTATTGCACTACCAGATTTCAATATGCTACAAAGTCTTAGTAAGCAAAACAGTGTGGTAATGGCATAAAAATGAACATATAGACCAATGGAACAGAGAGCACAGAAATAAATTCATGCATTTACAGCCAATTGATTTTTTACAAGGTTGCCAATAACACACAATCGGAGAAATGACGGTCTCTTCAATAAATGATGTTGAGAAAACTGAATATCCACATGCAAAAGCATGATATTGGACTCTGTCTTATAACACATAAAAAAAACTACTCAAAATGGATTAAAGACATAAATTTAAAACCGGAAACTGTAAAACTATTAGAATAAAGCATAGGGGAAAACTTCTTGGCATTGGTTTGGGTAAACTGAATTTTTAGATATGACCCCAAAAGAACAGACAGTGAAAGCAAAAGTAGCCAAATGGGATTGCATGAAACTAAAAATTATTCTGTGCTCCAAGGAAATAATTAACAGAGAGAAGACGCAACTTACCTATGAATGGAAAAAAACTTTGTAAAGCAGACATCAAAGTTTAAAATCCAAAGTATATAAGGAACTAAACTCAACAGCTAGGAAACAACCCCACTGAAACTGGGCAAAGACCTGAACAGACACCTATTAATGGAAAACATACAAATGACCAAGATGTCAAGATATGAAATTAATTGTTCATCAGTGGATGAATGGATAAAGAAAATGTGGTGTCTATATAACATGAAAATTCTGCCATTTGAGAAGCACAGATGGACGTGGAGGACATTATGCGAAGTGAAATAGGCCAAGTACAGAACGACAGATACTACATGATCTCACCTATATGATGAATCTAAAAAAGCTGAACTCTTAGAAACAGAGAGTAGAATGATGGTTACCAGGGGGCAGACAAGTGGAGTGGAGGAAATGGAGAGATGTTGGTCAAAGGATTAAAAGTTTTTGCTATGCAGTTTTGGAGATCTGTACAGCATGGTGACTATAGTTAGTAACACTGTTTTGTGTCCTTGAAATTTGCTAAGAGAATAGGTCTCAAATTTTCTCATCACACACACAAAATGGTAACTATTTGAAGTAATGAATATGTTCATTGGCTGGATTTTGGTAATCATTTCACAATGTATGCTTATAGCAAAACATGTGTACTTTAAACATATACAATTTTTGTCTACTGTATCTCAATAAAGCTGGAAAAAATAAAAATAATACAAATAAATCATCAACATACAAAGTGTTGGCAAAAATTGGAGCAACTGGAACTTTCACATGTTGCCAGTGGGAATGTAAGGTGTAAGTGGGAACGTAAGATGGCATTCTACTTTGGAAACTAGTTTAGCAGAGTCTTAAAATACTAAACATGTAACTAACATATGATGCAGTCATTCCATTTCTAAAAGAAAAATGAAAACATATGTTCATACAAAGGCTTATATACCAATGCTCAGAGAAGCTTTATTTACAATAACAAAAAGAGGAAATAGCCCAAATGTCTATCAACAGTTGAATAGATAACCAAAATCTGATATACCCATACAATGGAATACTACTCAGCAATAAAAAGCAATGAACTAATGATACACGCCACAAACTGAATAAGTCTCAGAATTTATTTATTCCTTCCTTAAGAAAAGAGAGTACCTACTATATAATTCCATTTATGTAAAGCTCTAGAACATGCAAAATAATGTATAACGACAAAAACACAGCTCAGGGTTTCCCTGCAGACACAGCGAAGGGAGTAATGAGTTACAAGGAGTCAAGCAGAAACTTTCGGAGGTGGTAGAAATGTCATTATATTGATTGCATTCATGGGCTTATTGCATACACATATGTCAAAAGTTAACAAATTGTGCATTTTAAATACATGTGTCTATTGTTTGTCAATTGTACATCAATATAGTCATAAAATTTTTAAATCGTGAAATAATAAAAATGAAAAAAATACATTCAATGCATTTTTGATATGATTGCTTCAGGAAAGAGGTAGGGATTGAAACAAAAAGCATGAGGCATATTATTAAAATCTAAGTAAAAATTATCGTACTTATTTTTTTAATAGTGAAACCCAAACTCCTTACAAAGGCCTACAAAGTCATTCATGACTTGTGTCCTTTTTTATTTCTCTATTCTTATCCACTACGTCTCCCTCCATTGCTAGACCACCTCTACTCTAGACACACTATCCTCCTCCCTGGTCTCAAAATAGTCCTACCTTGAGAGTCTGTTACTGTATTTTTTCTCTGCCTGGAAAATTCTTTCCCCATTATTTACAAGACTCAGTCTCCTACTTCATGTGTCTACCATGACTCCCCAACCCCGACTAAAACAGAAAATGTACTCCCACCCTGGAGCCCTCAATCTCCTTCATCTGTATCTATATAATAGAAATATGTTTCTAAAATACTGTATAAATTTTTTGATTATACTTATTGCTTATTTTTCATCTTTCCTCACAAGCATGAAGTTCCAAGAAAGAAAAAATTTTTGTTTCTATCATTCACCAATGTAGACTTAGCACCTAACACAGTACCCAGCATTTGTGTTGTTCAGTAATTACTTCTTGAAGGACTTTAGTATATACATATTTCATATCTGCGTGAAATAGATGTATGAAATATAGGTATTATATATAATAATATGCCTTACTAAATACTTAGAAAAAATATTATATAGAATTCAAAATTATTAATTCTGTATAGTCTGCATATTTGAAAGATTCTTTTTCTTTCAAAAAAATTTTAAGAAGTTGATAAAACAATCAATGAAAATATAATACATGTAAAGACTATAAATTATGTAAGACGAGATTGATTTGCTGTTGTTGGCACTTAAATTACATGTTACAAAAATAAATACCTGAAATTATATTTAATGAAATATTAAACTCTCAACCAGATTTTACTAACATGAAAGTCTGGTTAGTTTTCCTTTTTACTGAATTGATGTATTACTTAGGCTACATATTCTATGATGCAGCTTAAATATACGAAGAATAAGAAATTATGTACATTTCAACAAGAAAGAAGTTTGATTTTTGAACTTGGATATATTCCCTCAATTTGATGACCTAATCAACCTTATAAAATAAAAGCTTGGAGGAAAAGTAATTCTTTTTTCTTTTCATTTACTTAAAATGAATTATTTGGATGAATATATACAGAACAGATTCCAATGTAAAGTATAAATAAAGAACCTCTATAACATATATAACAGAATTCTTCCCAGATTACAATGATAACAAAAAGAAAAAAAGGGACTAATTTCAGAGTAAACTCAGTTTCCAGCAAGGTGATTTTTCTGAAAATAGATTATGTCCCAATTTACTTGCATGCACAGAAGTAGAGCTACGTGCATTTCCTTGTGAGGTCTAATGCATGAATATATAACTTTAAAAGTATGAGCCACATTATAGCCACCTCAGCGGGGAGTTTACTGGACTGGCTACATGCAGGGAATTTATGAAAAACGAACTGAGAAAATCTGGTCCCACTATGGGTAAATTGGGAGGACAACTTGAAGAATGTAAATTCAAACAACCAATAAACCAGATGGCTCAGAGGGGAATTTAATTGTTATACATAAAATTTAATATGAAACAGGCACCAGCAAGGTAAGTTACTCTTTAAAACTCACACAGTGTAGCAGAAAAAAGTCAGTGACTGGAAATCTCAGACTGTTTCTGAATTTCAGATGGAAAATTTCCATTGTTCAACAGCCTGCTCACTAACTTAACATACAAACAGAAAGAAAAAAAAGTAAGAAAACATCAATATGAAAATACTCTTATTTCTGAAAAATATAGTTTAAAGCCACTACTTCATACACAGGTTTCCTGATATTTAATATTCATGTGTTATTTCAATTCACTTTAATGATAGGTTAGGGACTATGCACGAAATTACCCTAAAAGAGAAAATAAAGCGATATTCAGATGATAATGGTCACTGTATTTTTTTCCTCCTAAGTGTAATGTTGATTAAAATGTGGAAATGAAGAAATTAACATGGCTGTGAAATTTGACTTTGTGAATGCTCTGATCTCTGGAGGCAGTTGATCTCATACCATGGTTATGTCGCAATGCAACGGGAAAACACACAATCTCACTGTTAAGGAAGTGCATTTTTGAGTTGTATTATCCCAGGGATATTCACAGAGGGTCAAAGCATGAGGTTTATCTACCTTTTTTGCCTCAAATATCTGTGTGGAAGTGCTGGTCCTTTTAATCTGAGCCCAATATTATGTGAGTCACAAGAAGTCATTTTGCTTGGATTTTCACAGTTCTGTAAAGTATAAAAATAGTGCGCTCCCTGAACCTCAGGTGCCCTGCTTCACATTTGGTGTTCCCGGGTTCTCATTCAAAGACAATCAATCATAGCATAAGAATAAAATAACTCAGTCCCCACAGGGAAATGTCACTTAAATATAAGGGCTTTTGTTTCCTCTTCTGCCTCTCTTCCAACAATGTATCCTTCAAACACTCTTTCACCTAAGATTTCAGAGATTCATAGCTTGCAAGGAACGTTCACACAAATTTACAAGATGTTTTTCTGGGCTAGGTGTTACTGTTTATAACTACAATGAAAGTCATATTCTGAATATGAAGCTAATTGCACTGCATCTAACTTTGGTCTCCATGTTTATTCATAACAAATTTCTTACTTTGTTCCTCTTTCTTTCCACAAATATTTACTAAGTAGTCACAAGATTCCACATACTGTTCTCAACCCCATGGGTCTTAGAAAGTGAGTTATACTGCTTCCATTCATTTTCAAAGTATTTTAAAGAGATGTGTGAAGTGCATATCCACATGACCATAATTATCAAAATTTATATTATCTAAAAGCCATTTACATGTGTTCTTTTTTTGTGTTCTGAATTCTACATGAGTTTTCAGAGATTATGAAAGTAGGATCATTTTTTTTTTTCTGAAGCAATAGCTTCAAAGCGAAGTGTTTTATGCAAGCTACTCAGGGTCAACTTGTTGGACAAGTCAAGTCAGAGCCACCGTCACATGGATGCACCTGCCTTGTCTTTGTGGGAGCTGCCTTAGCTAATTACTTAGCAGTAAGAACGCCAACAGCTACCCAAGTTTTCAAAGAGGCATGGAGGCAAAAATCCTACATTAATTCCTTCATTGTGCTTTTTAAGGAATTAGGAACAGGTTTCTTTGGGGGATGAAGCAAAGGAGCAGAATTCTTATTACTATGGCTCATCTTATAACAAAGTTAAGATTCATTTTCCTTAGAAACAGCTGGAAGATAGTATAATCCATATCTATTTTTTTCAAAGCTGAAAATCATGAGGGATTTCTCTTTCCATCAATCATTTTTAGAAATTTTTAAAATGTGGATATTAAAGAAAATAATGTAACTAACATTTATGCTCCAATAATTTTTTAAAATTGTCACCATTTTACCAAATTTGCTTCAAGTATTATTTTAAGAAAAGGATACAGATAAATTTGAAGTGTTATTTGACTTACACTGTGTCACATCTTCTTGTCTGTTTTTACAGAGGCAGTTGTTATCATGATTTTTGTATCTCTTTCAAATTTCCATATATCTATATATGTATGAATGATGTCAATTATATTTACCACTTGTACAAAGAGTATCACATAATATACCTTGTGTATTATTCTGAAAGTTGCTATTCATGTTGGTTTTCATGTATTTATGTTGTATATATGTAACATATACACACCCATGCATACACACATACCTTTATAGAGAGTAATCTATTTAGCTATCTAGAGAGTTTATTCTGGCTAGGCATAGTGGCACACACATATAATCCCAGCACTTTGAGAGGCTGAGGTGAGTCGATTACTGGAGTTCAGGAATTTGAGACCAGCCTGGGCAACACGGTGAAACCTTATCTCCAAAAAAAAAAAAAAAAAAAAATTAGCTGAGTGTGGTGGCATGTGGCTGTAGTCCCAGCTACTCAGGAGGCTGAGGTAGGAGGATTTCTTGAGCCCAGGAGGTAGAGGCTGCTGTGAGCCGCAATCGTGCCACTGCACTCTGGTCTGGGTAATAGAGTGAGATGCTGTCTCCAAAAAAACAGAAAGAGAATTAATTCTTTAAAGTTTTAACTTTTCCACTGTATAATTTTACTATTTTTAAATTTAATCCCCTGTTACTAGAAATAACTAGTTAGAAGTGTTGAACATGTTTCCTTGCCCATGTATGTGAATTTCTCCAGGGTATTACTATACTCAGCAGTGGAAGCCTGTGTCATAGACTATATACACATTCAAACTATTATTTTCCACAAAATCACCCCACAATGACTGTACCAAGTACAGTCACAACAGTGCTTCTCTTCTTTATCTGTTTTTGTTCATTCCAATTTCCTTTTCTGTAAGTTGCCTGATCATAAATTTAGCCCATTAGCTCGTTGCTTTTTTTTGCCTGCTCAGATTTTCTCTACCATGACAGTTTCCTAGTGCTGAAGAGCTGCTTTTCCCAAACATCCTCAGTATCTTACTGTTCCCATCCAATCTGACATACAACTTAGTTATATGTTATGTTGGCATAACTATAAAACATTGTCAGGAAATAACAACATAAGAACTTTCTAATCTGTTACTACTATTAAACAAGCCTTTTTATCCTGCCACTATACATGTACCATAAAGTCCGTATTTCTGGACCAAACATTTTTTGGTTTGAGTTCACAGTGAAGGGAATGCTAAACAGGGACTTGTAAATCAGTCTTATATGTGAAATTATTCTCCACACTACCAATAAAAAGTTTATGTTCCCCTCATCCTCCCATTTTTATGGTTATTTGCAGGCAAACCACAGAAATAAAGGACAGAAAACTGAGGATTTATATAATGATCAGCCAAGAACTATTTGAAGAAACAAAATATTCTTAGTCTATTGTGACAAAGAACTGAACAATTGAAACTATAAAATATGTTGATGAGGATTCGACAATTGAAATCTGAAATGTGAACTGTTGCAGGTTGATTTTTCCCCCAAATGGTGGTAAATGCCTTGACTTTAGAAAGGAACATCTTATAGGAGACAAGCACGAAGTAATACCAGTCTTGGACATAGCAGCAACGCATAAGACCATTAAGAATTAAAATAAAAAAGAAATTCACTCAATTTCCAGGCAGAGACAATTGAGTTAGCCCTATCTAAGAAGCTCTTTAATTACTTAGAGATGTGGTAAGTTCAATAACTAACAAATCATTCTTAAGGTGTGCAAGTAAATAGCTATTTTATTTTCAATGATATAATCTTGCTCTTAAGCTCCTAACCTGTTGAATGGTGATAGAAGGAATAAGGACTTATAATTGACAAGTGAGGATAGCCTTGACTTTTCAGGTTTAAGCCAGTAGATTCCACTTTTTAATGGGTAAAAATTCAGTCTTTCAGAGTTTTTTCCTACTCCAAGCTAACCTATCCAAGGTACCAGTCAGAGACGTCCTGTAGACATCAGCTGTGGAAGTTCAAGATCAGGGCCATTAGCCTCAGTTCGTGGGCCTTGTATATCATGAGTTCTTCATCTGGACCACAAGATGTTAATCTTCTGATCATTCTACACATCTTCTACATAGAAACCGTATGTGTGCAGACTATGAAGAAACAGGACAACCACTTTTGAGTCATTTGCTTCAAATACATATGTATTAGCAAATGCTTATCATGCTGGATACGGTAACAAAACAATGTGCTGTTATTGGAGAAGAATTTTGGTTTGTTTTTTTTTCAGGTTCTTCCATCTTAACCTAGATATTTCTCTTGTAGACCACCTTGACGATTCTTTCTGAGGGAAAAATTACATATTAGCACCTGCTTTCTTTCATTAAAATTTTCTCTCGAAATTCTCTTGCATCCAACTCAGTCAAGTTTCTGCATTCTACTTTGGCAGGTGGAATTTCTAGTACAGCATAGCCTCATTTCTCTACCTGGCTTAGAATAAAACTGGCTATTCAAGCTTGACTCTATCAGAATTGGCTCTTGATATGTTAATGGAGCTTAAGGAAAATCCTCTTTTCTCTCAGTAATGCCTAGCTTTCCAGAATAATTGTCTAACAAAAGACTCAGAAATTCCTAGTGGCTTTAATGACTAATTTGACAGTCAAAAATCTAGTAATGATTTTATTGCTGTAATTGGTATATCCATCTTTCTAAGACTTAAGCCTCTTGGCTTGCCCTTAAGAAAAGATTGTAGGGGAAAATTATTCAGGAGAAATACAAAATGAATCTGGTAAATATTTTCCAAATATCCCATGATAGATACATGAATTGGCAGTGAAAAACAAATTCCACTGCATAATATTTATTTTTGTGTAAATAAATGCATGCTTATGCTACTGAGTAAACGTTATATGATAATTTAATTTGAGTATCCCTAATTGAACAAAGAACGTCTTTGTAAAATTTCACTCCATTTTCTTATTACTGTAAAAGAGAGGTTACATTCACAAAATGTTGTTCCTACAGTGTCTTAAGTACACTTAAGCCATATAAAACTGCAGATTTTGATCTTCTTTTTAAAAAGTTCAGAATATTACATATATTCAGGCTTGCGTTTCCTCATGGAACAATTAGCTGGAGCTGAGTAGTAGCTGGCAGCTCTCTATAGAATTATCCTCTTGATTCATTACTGTCTTCTCCACTTTCCATTTTCTTTCTGACACAATAACTATCTTATTTATTAAGGATAACCGCATGGGCTCTGTAGGCAAGTGAGTCTCCAAACATATTTGAATTATATACACAAACCTAAGATAGGCATATTTGGATTTGGTAGGCTCTGAAATACTATCACTATCAACAATCCAAAGCCCAGAGCATACAAACTAATAAGCAACATCCTTTACTGGATGCCACCTGTGAGGTGTTTATCCCACTCTTCTGGAGGTTACATTGGCATTTACATTGACCTGTAGTCTTGACTTAATTCTTGCCCTTCTCACTTAAGGCACTTTGTTGCCTTAAGACAGAACAAAGTATTTAACAGTGTCTGATACCCCTACATCAATTGGAAGGTCAATAGGGCTTTCCAGTTAGTAAGGCTCCTGTGGATCTGGGGCGCTAGATAGAAGAGAGAGTAATGGATGTGATGTATAGACAAAGAGAACAAATAACAAATGGAATCCAAGTAAAATAACTAAGGACAAAGTCATAAAAGTATGGGCACACAAGGATATTATAGAAATGAGACAAATCTGAGAAAGCCAAGAAGCCCTTGAAAGTCAGGAGAGAAGAGAGAACAGAAAACAACAGGCTAGATCAGTTCTAGATGTGTGCTGGAAGACAAGAGGCTCAATCTTTATCTGCTGCAGGTAACTGGAGGCAAAGTGAGTCTGTGCAGAAGGCCTGCGATAGAATGAATTGAACCAGAACCTGAAATTTGATTTGGCCCTAAAATGAGACAGTTAAAAACCTATCTCTGACTTTATTTTCCAGATTGCAAAAACCTCTGGATTTGTGAGAGAATTCCAACAATAAAGGGAAGTAAAAAACCTTGCATAGTAGCATAGAGAGGCAATAAAATTAAAATGTTTAAAGTGTGTAATATTAAAATGTGAATAACTAAATCTATGTCAAATTATAGATATTTCTACATGAAAGCAATAGTGTACTATGTGGGTGTGTATTTTATTCAATAAGCATTTTCTGAGAACTTAAATTGCGTCAAATATAAAGGGGGAAAAGGGTCATTAAAGGCACAGAAAAAGTTCCCTCTTTACAAGTTTAGAATCACTCTATTGGAAACCAGATACATATACTGATTAGGGAAATTTGGAGCTTGCAGTAGCAATTTACCATTATTACAGCCTTCTTTTTAAGCGCCAAGTACTGTGTTGTATACCATAGTGAAATAGCTTTTCTAATCCTCAAGGTAAGTAGAAAAGATATTATTATGCCCATTAAACAACTAAGGAAACTGAAAAGTTTTTTTTTTTTTTTACACTGGACTATCTTGATAACTTTCCCAAAGCTCATTTCCGTATGACCCATACCTTTCTCGAGTACACTCTTCAAGCTATTTTCAAGTTCATATTTCTAAACCACATCTCTGATTTTGTCACTTTTATTACTCCCTATGGAAAAATTTAAACCTCTTAGGCTACCTTTCAAGTTACTACAAGATCTCTTTTCTTATATCATCAATAATTATCACCTCTTTCTTCCTTTTAAAAACTCTAAGTTTCAATCTACTCCAGCATTCTCTTCTGCCCAAACAGCTTGAACTTCTAGTAATTATGCATTTGTTCCACTTCTATCCACTCAGAGAGCTTTTCTCATTTTTTCTTAATAACCAAAGATTATGCATTTTTCAAGTAAAGAAAGAAATGAAATAATAATTTTCATAAAATATTTCCCTTAATTCCTTTAGTTTTAAGTAATTTATCTTTAACATGGACACTTATCTCTGCCATGAACTCTTCTATAACTTAAATCATTCTACTTTTGTGGTATGGTGTGGCCAAGAATCCGAATATTTAGTAATTAATTGGTTTTGTAACTGGAAGATGTACAGGGAGAGAGAGACACTGAAAAACAAAAGATGTTGAGAGGGCACCTAGAAAGTAAGCATTGGAATTCTAGGGAAACTCTGGTAAGAAATGATAGAGACCAGATATTTATCTCTGAATTTAATGTTACCAAACCCTTTGGGATGTCCCAGGATGACCCTGCACTAGACCTGAACACAGGTAAGAGCAACAGAGCCCTTAAAATAAAACCATTATGCAGTTTCTGAGCTTTACCTAGAAGCTACACTGGTGAAAAACGTATGCTAGTTCTGAATTTGTAAGAGGCCAGGTTTACTTTTTGGTAAGGTGAATGTGTAAGTGAATATAAAAAGATATAATGTTGGAAGTACAGGCACACATTTGAAAATTTAGGTTTAAACACCCTGAGACAGCATAGGCACTGATTTCTTTTTACTTTGCAACTTGAAGAAGTTCTGCAGCAAGGATAGAGGCAACAATCAGAACAGACAGCTAGAGGGGAGGAAACGTGTCCCTTTCCTTCCACTCTTCTAGATTCTTGACTGGGTCTCCTTGTCAAAAGACAGATTAACAAAAGGAAAGCATTTAATATAAGTTTTATGTGACTTGATGCCTTCATTAGCAAATGAAGATCCAAAGAAATGGTTAAACTGAGCATTTTATACTACATTTGATGACGAGTGGAAAGTTATGGAAAAGTATAAGAGATAAGGGTATGAGCTAAGCGTATTAGACTGAAGGGCGGTTAGCAAGGCTCGTTTGTTAGGATTCCTATTCGTGTCCCTCTGTCTTTGAGGATAAAAAATTTCCTTTTTGCCAGGTATTTGGGGAGCACCTCTCATATGAGGGACATATGACCCTGCCAATTCTCAAACTCCTTCAGCTTAAAATATTTAATATGCCAAGATGCCACATTTTGGAATAGGGTGTCTGGAGCCCTGTCATAGCTCAGTTCCATCTACTTTGCAATGACATAGTGCAATAGTCAAGCAATGGAAAGCAAGGCCCTCTTTGTGCATGGAAGCTGTGTTAAAACTATGAGTATTCAGTGTTGGTGAAGGACAGGGCTTTTTTTCTTTTCTTTTCTTTTTATTTTTCTTTCTTTCTTTTTTTTGAAAAAACAATAAAAATAAAAGAGATGTAGATACTTTCTAACCTCAAGAAAGTACACCCTAGTTTTACATTCAGCAGAGTTAGAGATAGCAAGAAAAGGCCCCTGGGACATGATAAGACACCTGCAAACTTCTTAAATCTCAAGGGAAAGAGATCCAAAGAAGAGGAATTGGACTTTACATTTTTAATATATTCAGATAGGTGCTTGATTGACAAAGCACATGAAATGGCATCTGACTTTCCAAAGAGTCTCCATTTTTTGCCCCTCACTGTCGGTAGAGTGTAAAAATGGCCCCAAATTCTTTCCCTACTTACATTTATGATCTTATAGTGTTACATTTTTTTGTCAAGAGACAGTTTTGTCAAGAGACAAATCTGGTTGACATTTAACATGTGTTAGCCAGTCGGACATTGGCAAATGTGACACAAGCAGAGGATAGAAAGGTGCTTAAGCACTCCACTGTTCTCTCTCTTGTTTTCTTGGAATATTTCAGAATACGGAAAAGCCTGAGCTAGCCAGCTGGAAGACACTACATCATGTGGAAAAGAACTGAGGCCCCAGGCTAAAGCAAACAGCAGACACGTGAATAATCCCAGATCTAAACCAACCAAATCTAGTGCAAAATTGTCAATTCCTGGAAATGTGAGCCAAGCACACAATTGTTGTGAAGCACTAAGTTTTGGGGTGACTTATTACACAACGATAGCTGTTTGATATGGAGGTTTTTGAAAATAAACATTCAACTCATGCAATTATTCATGCACATACCTCATCTCCACTTTTAGACATTAAGCACTTTCAACAAGTTTCATATCTTACCATACAATTTTTCCATTAAAACAAGCACAGTGATTTGCAACACAGAGTAGAATCTCGGGATTCAAAATCTGTGGTTCAGATAAATGTTGTTTGAGGAGGCAGGAGACAGAAATTAGTATAGGCCCAAGGTGAAATGAGCATATTAGGCTCTATGTTTGTCTCTGGTGATACCCCAGAAGTATTTTACACCTATCTTAGTCTACACAAACGAAGCTCCTTTTGATACCAGGTATACAGTAAACTTTTCAACTTTACTCACATAGCCTACCTGCTACCTGTCCTAAAGAACTCTAAGAAGGGTAATTTCTTCTCACATGAAAGGGCACTTCTTCTCAGATGGCACAGAAAACATGTTGCTGTTCTTAATGTCATTTTATAACCAAAATGGAGTTATGCATACGAACTGTTCCGTTATTTGGCCCGTGAGCTGTCAGTACCCTGAGGTATTATCTACCTATGTGTTCTCTTTATTGCCTGCACAAACCTGTAAGGTCACTTGAAATTCTCCTCCTGTTCAGCCCACAAGGAAGAGAATTGATAGAAGAAAGCAGAGCTTGTCAAAATAAACTGAGGATTGCTGACCTAGTTACTTCATTAAGATAATATCCCTTTAACATTTCTTTTAGTTGGCATAGTAAACATATGTGCACGTGCACACATAACCATACATGTGTTATGGTATTACTGGTCTGCATGTCTTCTTATCTGTTTTACTCTATTTTTGCTCTTAACATAATGTAGGCTTACAAATTGTTTAGCTATGACTACCTCTAGCAATTACAGAAGAGATGTTTTACGTACTTGGAATCTATGTTATACTAACATGCATGCTGTTTGGGGGGAAACAATCAGCTGAGTGGCAAAAAAATGGCATGATGGTCGTTTTCTAAAATGTATGACTTAAATTATTATTAATAACAACACGACAAGATAATTAACACCCTGCACAGCATTTTTCATTTTAAGAGTACTTTAGGAATATTAATTGTATAACCTCTTCAACACCCCACTTTACAACTAGAAAAATGAAAGCAGAGGTTAAGTGATTTCTCAAAAGTAAAAATACCCAGCATAAAATTCAACAACCTGCCCCTGATGTTTCTGCCTTAACCTTAGACCAGTGAGTGATCTCTCTTTTCCCTTCTTATCTAGGATCAAGAAAACTGAGCATGGCATTAATGTAATACTCTACTGCCAGCCATGATAATAGTCGATAGCCCACCTACTGAATTATACTCAGGAAACACTTTCTGAAAAGAGAGAAAACCTAATGAAAAAAAAAAAAAATCAGCCAGAAAGACAACTAATTAAAATTGGAGATTTCTCCATTCCATCTCTAACTTGTAAGTACAAAATAAATTGTGAACATATTTGTTGGTGGCAGAATCTATTGTCCTCCCAACTCAGTGAAAGAGAGAACACTAATTAGTCAATAAAGTTAGGATGGGAGGAAGAGGATGCAGGTAAGGACAATACAGAAGCTTCAGAAGTCACAAATATGACTATAGGCCAATTGATATGCAAAGCTGACATAATTTCTCAGGTGATGTCATTCTGCAGAAAGGTACTGAGTAAACAATATTTGCAATTTATTTATCTATTACGTCTTTCTTTTTATACTACCTCATGCCAGTTATTCTGTTCCAAAGAGTTGGCAATACACCAGTTTTGACTAATATCTGCTTTTTATGCAAAAGTGTAGCTTTAGTTCTTGGGAACAAGTATATTCAATTAGTCCTAATTATTGATAACAAAAGTAACGTAAGCCTGTGTGGTGGTGATGTCATCTTTACACATAAAAGCAAACTGCAGTCTTTTTGTATTTTGATTAAGAATTCTTTCTAAAAGCCACCATGTCACCATTAAGATATCAACCGAAAAATATATTTGAAACATAGAAAAAGAGATACAATTAAATTCAGTGAATTGGAATAGCTTCAGTGGCAAGATGCAGAAATGATGAGGTTCAAACAAAGCAGATCAGATGATAGAAACAATGTTAACACTAGGAATTATATTAATTAACTAATGCTGACCTCGCGGACATTGTGCTATCATTTGTAAATAAAGTAGCTTTATATGATTAAGGAGTTGCTATTATAACAAAAATCTCTTAGTGTCTTTACTAATTTAATTAAAATCATAGGAAATATATATTCAGTTCTTCAGAATTTCATTATCTTGAATCTTTAGGAGTTGCAATCACTGAGAGATATCAATATTAATTTGAATAGAATATACAAACCATGCTCTTCCTAGCCCTCTGCTGGACTAAATGCTCTAGATGATTCTCCTCATGGAGACTGAAAAGAGCATGAAAAAAAATGCGCAGAATCCAGAATTAATATGAACACAGGAAATCAGAGGATTTCAAATAAACCCTAGATGACTTCGGTTTCCACTTTGACAGCTTTAAGGTAACTGAGACAGAAGATAAAGCCTTGAGTCCATTGAAGGTGAAAAGTCCTATATAAAACCACCTCATAAATCTGAGAACCAAAAGGGATATCTTGTCAATATAAACAAGAAGTAGACACACCATTCAGAAGGGAAACTCGAGAACAATGGTCTTTACTGGTAGGAAAAAATAGTCTACTCTAAAAAGTTGTAACCAAAATTCAGACTGCATCTGGTTTTGTATTTGAAATTCATGAAAATGCTGTGATCCGGAAAACCTCTAAATGGTTCTAAACCAAATCTAACACAGTGTTAAAACACACACACAAGCACACATATACACACATTATAAACAGTATGGGTTTATTTCAAAAATCAAAGACAAATTTGCATTTAAAATGATTAATATAATTTACCATTCTGATAAATTATGATAGGCAAACCATCTTGATCGTTGTAGAAATAGTGTCCAATAAAATTAACATTCACTCCTGATAAAACTATCAGCAAATCAGGAGTGGGAAAATACTTCCTTAAAGGTGTAAAACAGGGGTCCCCTAACTCGCAGGCCATAGACAGCTACCAGGCCTGTTAGGAACTGGGCCACACAGAAGGAGGTGAGTGGCAAGTGAGCAAGCATTACTGCCTGAGCTCCACCTTCTGTCAGATAAGCAGCAACATTAGATTCTCATAGGCATGCAAACCCTATTGTGAACTGCGCATGCGAGGGATCTAGGCAGTGTACTCCTTAACGAGAATACCTGATGATCTGAGATGGAACAGTTTCATCCTGAAACCATACCCTCACCCCAACAACACCCCTGTGAAAAAAAGTGTCTTTCACGAAACCCATTCCTGGTGCCAAAAAGGTCAGGGACCGCTACTGTAGAAGACAGTTGAAAAAAAAAAATGTAACAAACATTATTATTACTGTTAAAATATTTAAAGTTTTCATTAAGATTACTAAAAATACTTTTTTTCTCTGCTAATATAATTTCAATCAACATGAAAATGGAGATTCTAGCTAGCTTAGCAAGATAAAAAAGAAAGTAAGGGCTGAGTGTGATGACTCATGCCTGTAATCCCAGTACTTTGGGAGGCCAAGGCAGGCGGATCACAAGGTCAAGAGATCAAGATCATCTTGGCCAACATGGTGAAACCCCATCTCTACTAAACATACATAAATTAATTGGGCGTGGTGGTGTGCACCTGTAGTCCCAGCTACTTGGGAGGCTGAGGCAGGAGAATCACTTGAACCCGGGAGGCAGAGGTTGCAGCGAGCTGAGATTGTGCCACTGCACTCCAGCCTGGCAACAGAGTGACAGAGAGGGACTGTGTCTCCAAAAAAAAAAAAAAAAAAAAAGAAAGAAAGAAAAAGTAAAAAATTGAGGGTAGAAAAGGAGAAACAAAATTCTATTTGTTGAAGATGATGCTAAGGTCTATGTAATAAGCTAAAAGTGTACATAAATTATAAGCATCAATGGCAAATAATTTTAAAAGGTCAAAATATAATAGTCAATATACAAAAGCTAACTGAATTTCTGTGTATTGTCAAAAATTAGAATATACAATTTAAAATATATGTTATTCAATATATTTCTCTATTTTAACACATTGATAAACTATTTAGAGTAGCGATAATACATATCTGGCAATAAATCTAATCAAATATACTAAAGCTTTTTATTTAGAAAATTATAAAGATATTAGACAATAAATAAAACTTTAACAAATCAAGAAATACTAATTGCTTTTGAAAAAATTAATTCAATGTTGTAAAGATATCCAACTTCATAGAATTTATCTATTAATCAAAATAATTTCAGTAAGTTCAAATATAATTTTCCATCTCTTTCCATGTGGATGAGTGTGTGTGTTCCACTCAATAGGCTGATTCTGAAAATCATATGGAAAGTATTGCCAAGACACACTCCAAACAAAAACTTGAAGAGAAAAACAAAATGACAAGAAAACCAAAAATCCAAGATGATAACGAGAGACAGGACGAGCTGGATTTCCTAGGCCGACTAAGAATCTCTAAACCTAGCTAGGAAGGTGACCGCTTCCACCTTTAAACACCGGGCTTGCAACTTAACTAACACCAGACCAATCAGATAGTAAAGAGAGCTCACTAAAATGCTAATTAGGTAAAAACAGGAGGTAAAGAAATAGCCAATCATCTGTTGCCTGAGAGCACAGCGGGAGGGACAATGATAGGGATATAAACCCAGGGAGTCGGTTGAGCCGGCAGTGGCAACCCCCTTTGGGTCCCCTCACTTTGTATGAGAGCTCTGTTTTCACTCTATTTCACTCTATTAAATCTTGCAACTGCACTCTTCTGGTTTGTGTTTGTTATGGCTTGAGCTGAGCTTTCGCTGGCTCTCCACCACTGCTTTTTGCCGCCATTGCAGACCCCCGCTGACTTCCATCCCTCCAGATCTGGCAGCGTGTCCGCTGTGCTCCTGATCCAGCTAGGCGCCCATTGCCACTCCCGATCAGGCTAAAGGCTGGCCTTTGTTTCTGCATGGCTAAGTGCCTGGGTTCATCCTAATCGAGCTGAACACTAGTCACTGGGTTCCACGGTTCTCTTCCAGGACCCAGGGCTTCTAAAGGAGCTATAACAGTCACCGCAGTACCCACGATTCCATTCCTTGGAAACCGTGAGTCTGAGAACCCCAGATCAGAGAACACGAGGCTTGCCACCATCTTGGAAGCCGCCCGCCACCGTCTTGGGAGCTCTGGGAGAAAGGACCCCCAGTAACAACAAGAAAACAAGATCAGTTCTATAACCAGTCAAAATTTATTATAAAGCTATATTAATTATAACATACATTCTTAGACTACATATAGACAGTAAAAAAGAATAAAATATCCAGAAAATGGCCCATACATATATAGGTATAATTTGTGTCAAAGCCATCATCAGGGGTCAGTAGGGAAAGGATCGATTATGAAAACTTGGCACTGAAAAAGCTGGCTTTTTTGTTTTTTAAATTTATTTTTATTTTTTCATTTTTATTTGAGACGGAGTTTTGCTCTTGTTGCCCAGGCTGGAGTGCAATGGCACGATCTCGGCTCACTGCAACCTCTGCCTCCTGGGTTCAAGCGATTCTCCTGCCTCAGCCTCCTGAGTAGCTGGGATTGCAGGCATGCACCACCATGCCCAGCTAATTTTGTATTTTTAGTTTCTCCATGTTGGTCAGGCTGGTCTGGAACTCCCGACCTCAGGTAATTTGCCCGCCTCAGCCTCCCAAATTGCTGGGATTACAGGTGTGAGCCACCGCACCTGCCTGAAAACTGGCTTTTTATATAAAAAAATTTTTAATTGGATTCCCATTTCAGAAAATACATAATTTCAGGTGAATTGAAGGATGAAACGTAAAGGCAAAAACAATAAACTTTTATTAAAACTCTATAAAGTAGAATATTTTAATATGCATAATAAAACCAATTTTTTAGGAAGATACAACACTCACATCATGAAGACAATTTGAAAAACTAGAATATTATAAAATCAAGGAATTGTTATAATCTAAAGATCCCATGAAAGCATAAACACTTCCCAGGAGAAGGCATTCCTAGCACATACATGTAACAATAAACTATGTATCAATAAGAAAATTATAAAGAGCCCTTTAGAAAAATTAGCAAAAGACAAAAAAGTTTTCTTTACAGGATACACACATGGCTCATATTACATGGCAATACTCTCAATATTATTATCAGAAAAATTCAAATTAAAAATTTTATATCAGATATATTGAATGACAGTCAACATTTAAAAGCTTGAATAGATCTTGTTAGAAAGTGCATAGGGTCATGGAAGTGCTCAAGCACAGTTGGTAGAATTTTTAAACAGTTTAATCATTTTCAAAAAGGTTTTGACACTACTTAGTTAATTTGTTTTATTTTGTTTTGTTTTGTTTAGTTTTTGAGGCAGGGTCTTGCTCTGTTGCCCAGGCTGGAGTGCAGTGGCGTGATCTCGGCCCACTGCAACCTCTGCCTCCCAGCTCAAGCAATTCTCCTGTCTCAGCCTCCAAAGTAGCTGGGATTACAGGCATGTGCCACCGTGTCCGGCTGATTTTTTTTTGTATTTTTTTTTAGTAGAGACTGGGTTTCACCACTTTGGCATGGCTGGTTTCAAACTCCTGATCTCGGGGGATCCACCCGCGTTGGCCTCCCACAGTACTGGGATTAAAGGCGTGAGTCACCACACCTGGCCTCTACTTAGTATTTGAAAATGTGCATGCCCCCATGCTTTAAGCAGTCCGCTCTTGCAAAAATACCATTGAGAAACACTTGAGTACATGCAATAGCAAACAGATTTTTAAAAAGTGAATAGGATCATTGTTTGTAACAGCAAATATTCCAACCCAAATGCCAATCAACAGCAGAATGGACAAATATTTGTAATACATTAATATAATGGGAAACTACACAGCTGGGAAAATGAATCTACAGTAACTAGCAAGTTAGAGGAATTTCACATACTTAATTCTGAGTTGAAGTCATAGAAAAATGTATATGACATGGTTTATTTCATTTAAATGTCAAAAAATATATAAAAACTACATAGATGCGTCAAACTTTAGACAAAGGGAATGATTAATAAAATGTGAATGATTTTAGTTACTTCTGAGGAGAAGGCTGGATGATAATATTGGGGAGAGGCACACAGAGGGCTTCTAAGATGCTGAGAAACTACTTTTTTAAATTGGGAGAGATGATGATTGGATGGAGAGAGAGAGAGATTGGAGAATTTCATTCTGCTACTATTTTTTAAATCTGTACCTATATGTTTTGGGTATAGAACATTTTAAACAAACAAAAGTACATATTAGACTTAAGTCCATTAACCCGACATGCGTTAAGCACGTTGGCTTTGAAGCTAGACAAATTTGGATGCAGTTCTGGGTCAATCACTTACCACTTCTATGATTTGGGGAATGTTTATCTAACCTATCAAATCCTCTCTTCTTTTATCTGTGAAATAGAATAAAAGTATCTATTTCATAGAAATGTAAGGTTTAAGTAAGGTAGTGTATGTAAAGTACTCAGCACAGCAGCTGCCAAAACAGTACTCATGATTAGACGCTGGTTATTATCATCATCTCCATCCTACATGGAATAATTAAAACATATAGATGCATGGTAGAGTGAGCTAGAACGAGATTCTAAAATCATACCACCTCTATTATCTCGGAGAGTTTGTATTGTCTCTGGATCTCAGTTTTCTCATCTTTGAAATGGAGATAAGAATACTTAGCTCAGTTGATAAGATGAGAACTGTTTGAAATCATCTATATAAACTGCCCAGCAGAATGCCTGATACATGCTCAGTTTTCAGCAAAGCATAATTTCTATGTTAGCAGCATATTGCTGTTGTCAATAAAGCATCTTAATAGTGGCTTTGTAACATACCAATTTAGTTAGGCTGAACTTCATTTCCTAAAAATAGCTTTCCTGTTTTGCTTTTGGTGAACATGGGTCACAAGAGAGATTCTTGTGGGAGATCTTGTGGGAGGGTGAAAGTTAGGTTGCAATCATTTTGTAGCACACACACACTGCTCACCTCAGTGTAAGCCAGAGACCAGATCTCCAGCTGTTTCATCTTCCTCTAGATCTTCCTACAGCTCTTCTCAATTCTGAGCCAGCTGTATTTTTAGCTTCATAAGAAGGACCCCAGAATCTGCAGGACAGCCATACCCTCAACATCAGAGGCAACAAGACTGATAGGAGGTTTAATCCATGTCAAGCCAACTTGTCCTTGTGGACTCTAGTTTGTTCTTGCACTCCTCCATTTTACATTCATCTTTCCTTTTCTGTTGCCTGCCCTGTAGTCTTCAAGTACCAACAGCAACAGATGCACCGATGACAGCTTTACAGAAACTGCTTAGCCAGCTCCTACAATTGTGTAAGGTAAAATCCTTGTAACAAAATCCTTTATGTGTGTGTATGTGTGCATGTGTGTGTATACTTATATATATATATGTATCCCAGCACTTCGGGAGGCCGAGGCGGGTGGATCACGAGGTCAAGGGATCGAGACCATCCTGGCTAACATGGTGAAACCCCATCTCTACTAAACATACAAAAAAATTACCTGGGCGTGGCAGCGGGCGCCTGTAGTCCCAGCTACTCGGGAGGCTGAGGCAGGAGAATGGCGTGAACCCGGGAGGCGGAGCTTGCAGTGAGCCGAGATGGCACCACTGCACTCCAGTGCGTACATACATACAATAATATATGCATACATCTACTTATAATAAGACAATTACGATACATAACGTGTTTGTGTGTGTATATATCTTAGTACTCTTGCTTCTCTAATTGACTCCTGACTGATTTATATGTTAGCCTCACAATCTGTGAATAATTGTTTCTGCTGACATAGTAATAACTTCTTTATTTCAGACTTTTAAAATAAGATTCAGTCCGTGTTGGTAAAAAGCCATAGAGAAGAGATGCACAAAAATTCTGAGTAAAGATGTAGTTCAGATGGGCTAGAATGAGCACTATTCCACCAAATCTGTGACAAAAAGGGCACATACAGGTTTGGATGAGAATTTAAACTACAAGGGCTTATATTGTTAATCATCCCAGAAGTGTTCAGTACTATCTATATTACTGATATTCTAGGCTCCCTCTTACACTGGGAGGGATATTCTAGGCTCCCTCTTACACTGGGAAACACTTGGGACACAATCGTGGTCAGAAGAGGGATTTCACTACAGCTACCATCATAATTTGCCTCCCTTAGTGATGCTGCCTGTGCTCACCCTCAGCCATTTTCCCCTGGAAAACCAGGAATGAGAAGACAGAAATTTGGGGGAATCTAATCTTTCATCCTGAAGACAAGTGATCTGTGTCTCAAAGTTGCCTTCCTCTTCTATGTTCGGCATAAATGGAATTCGAAAAAAATCTAGTGACATGGTATGAGTCATATGAGTTAAGATATCATCAGTTATTTGCCATGGCATGGTATTTATTATGACATCTTAGACCTGGACAAAGTAATAAAACCAATTTGATCCCAACTCTCCATGTTACAAATGAGGAAACTATGGTTTAAAGACATTACTGTCAAATTTGCCAAAGCCACATAAGTATTTAGTGACAGGTTTCTAAGGGGAATTATGTTCTTGTGCAAACAGGATGTCCTATGAGGTTTTTTTCTTCCTAGAGGTTTAAAGCAATTCTGGAAGAACTAAACTTTTCGAATTTCTTTATAGAATATGACCAACAAATGATGCTATAGAGCTTCACATTTATTTTCCTGTCCTGAAGTAGGTAACATTAGCCTTGAAAATTGTTTTGCATACTGACAGCTTTCAAGATGGAGAGGAGAAGCCTGGAAAATTTTAAATAACCCTGATGCTACTTATTTCACAGAGCATACAGTCCCATTGATGATCATTGCCATGTTTGTGGTGGTTAACCTGTGAACGCTGGCAGGAAATCAATGTGACCTCTTGTCTGGTTCCCATGCTTCAGAGAATCTCCCCCTTGATGGCTGAAGATTTAAGAACATCAATAAGTGCTTTTTTACTCTCTGAATATTTTCCTTTTTTATGACATGAATCAAAATATTTTTGCTTTTTAGGAATATTTCTCACTCTTTTTAAATTTTGAATTCAATTGGGAAGGTGTTAATGAGGCCTTGGTTAGAAATGTCATTCCCATCTGAGATGGGACAATCTTTCACAACTAAAAACTGAATTTTAAACTTCGTCAAGTCACATAAAAAATAAGTATCTCGGCAGGGCATGGTGGCTTACACCTGTAATCCCAGCACTTTCGGAGGCTAAGGTGGGTGGATCACGAGGTCAGGAGTTCAAGACCAGCCTGGCCAAAGTGGTGAAACTCTGTCTCTACTAAAAACACTAAAATTAGCCAGGAGTGGTGGTACACACCCATAGTCTCAGCTACTCAGGAGGCTGAGGCAGGAGAATCACTTGAACCCTGGAGGAGGAGGTTGCAGTGAGCCAAGATCACACCACTGCACTCCTGCCTGGGTGGCAGAGTGAGATTCCGTCTCAAAAAAAAGAGAGAGAAAGAAAGAATAGAAAAAGAAAAGTATCTCTGAAATACATTTAAGTGTGGCTCGGAGTAAATTCATTCTCCCCTTTGAAAACAAATATGTACTCTTTCTCATGCTTGACCACAGCTTTCTTACATTCCCTCCTCCCCCACCCGTACCGCAGATAGACTCACAGGACACACACACTCCCTAGTTATCTAACCATATGGTCAGGGAAAAAATAATTGATTGTAGTGCCAGGTAGGTAGTGTTGGTTGTAATTTTTAGTCAGAGAAGAACTTTGATGCTAGATAGAGTGGATTTTAAGTCCTTATTCATAAATCTACAAGCTTTGTGACCACAGCAAGTTACTTAAGTTAAGCCTGAGTTTCTTTTCGTTTAGAATGGGAAAAATAATACTACTTAATTCACAGAGTTGCAGTGAGAGTCAAACGAGGTAGTGCGTAAAATGTACATAGCATAATCTAGCCAATGAATATTTGTTTAAGAACATGTTTTGAAAAATAAGTAATATCTAGTTCAGCATTCAATCTTCTCTTTCCTTAGTGGCTTTTCTTGAATTATTTTTTATTTTCGTCAATTGATAGATTAACTTGTAGGTTTGCCTAAGAGATGATTTTGAGATTTTTCAAAGAATACTTTTAAAACAACAACAACAACAAAAACAAACCTTCTTTGGCTGGATATCTTATCTACCTGACCTCTTTATTTATGAAATAAAGACTTGAGAGTAAATTATTTTTAATTCCCTTTATGGAGTCAAATTATCTTTTTCTATTATTATATGACTTGTTCCTCACCTGGTCCAGACTCATTACCTTGTGTTAACCAATAAAACGGTACAGGAAAGACACACTAGGACAAGCCGAATGCATGTTGCTGGTAGGAGAAATGGAGACACTGAATATAAGAGAAATAGAGCTATAAATGTGTTAGCGTCATGAGGTTAAAGAAAAGAGAACCTAGAAGGCCGGACGCGGTGGCTCACGCCTGTAATCCCAGCACTTTGGGAGGCTGAGGCGGGCGGATCCCGAGGTCAGGAGATTGAGACCATCCTGGCTAACACGGTGAAACCCCGTCTCTACTAAAAATACAAAAAAAATTAGCCGGGCCTGGAGGCGGGCGCCTGTAGTCCCAGCTACTCCGGAGGCTGAGCCAGGAGAATGGCATAAATCCGGGGAGCAGAGCTTGCAGTGAGCCGAGATGGCGCCACTGCACTCCAGCCTGGGCGACAGAGCAAGACTCCGTCTCAAAAAAAAAAAAAAAAGAGAGAGAACCTAGAATTGCAAGATGGGAACTCAGAAAGAAAATGGTCTTTCTAAGAAGGAAATCTAGGATTATTAAAGTAACCAATAGATCAATCTCAGGAAAGGCAAAGTGGAAGAAGTAGAATAAGCTTAGATTTCAGCCTTTGTTTTCTTCATAAAATAGGAGACAAAGTGTTTGGGATGGAATTGGAAAAACAGGATAAGAAGTTAGAGAAGATCTCAAAGAGTTTTGTGGAAAATAATCTATGATACAGACAAGTATAGTGAAAAAGTGAGGAAGAAACTAAGGTCACAGAAGCTGAATTTGGACTGGACCTCATCAGAGTGACAGGCTCTTTTGGAATGCAAGGTTAGAAGCCTAAACAGGAACAGGAAGGTTTTTGGAGTTTTCGGAGTTGAGAATCCCTGTGGTGTGAATAACAAAGGGTAAATGTGGTAAGAGACTTCGGATCTGGGTTCAGGCACACAGACATCCTAATAGAAATTGTTTATGTTTCAGGGATTTATTCAGCTGGGCGTTTAGCCGATTCAATCTCATATATGTCATGATAACATGGATGCTCAATTGGAGAGTACTCTCTCAATGAGAATCAGTTTTCAGTTCTGTTATATCAATATACACTGAGAGAAACCCAAGTCAAATCATTACAGATGTACTGTCTTGTTGTTTTCATCCTATTTTGAAGTATGCTATTATTTTTACATTGTAGTGTATATGTATGTGTGTATAGCTATCTACTTTAGTTTGCTAAGGCTGCCCTAAAAAAAGTACAACAAATTGGGTAGCTGAAACCATAGAAATGTATTTTCTCTTGTAAACCAAAACATATCTGAGACAGGTTTCAATCAGCTTAGAAGTTTGTTTTGCCAGGGTTAAGGACATGCCTGTGACACAGCCTCAGAAGGTCCTGAGAACACATGCCCAAGGTGGTCATGCACAGCTTGGTTTTTAGGGAGACATAAGGCATCAATCAATGCATGTAAGATATACAGATGTACATTGGTTTGGTCGGGAAAGACAGGTCAATTTGAAGGGGCAGGAGAAGCTGGGGAGCTCCAGGTCATAGGCAGTTGCAAAGATTTCCTGATTGGCAATTGGTTGAAAGAGTTTATCTAAGGAGCTGGAATTGGCCGTGTGCAGTGGCTCACGCCTATAATCCAAACACTTTGGGAGGCCAAGGCAGGTGCATCACTTGAGGTCAGGAGTTCAAGACCAGCCTGGCCAATATGGTGAAACCCTGTCTCTATCAAAAATACAAATATCAGCCAGGTGTGGGGGCATGCACCTGTAATCCCAGCTACTCAGGAGGCTGAGGCAGGAGAATTGGCTTGAACCTGGGAGGCAGAGGTCGCAGTGAGCTAAGATAATGCCATTGCAATGCAGCCTGTGTGACAGAGTGGGACTCTGTCTCAAAAAACAAAAACAAAACAAGAGAAACAAAACAAATCTGGAATCAATAGAAGGGAGTGTCTAGGTTAAGACAAAAGATTGTGGAGATCAAGATTTTTACTATGCAGATGAAGCAAGTCTCCAAGTAGCAGGCATCAGACAGAATATATTGCAAATGTTTCTTATCAGACTTATAAAGGTGCCAGACTCTTAGCTAATTCTCTCCTCAGTCAGTGAAAAAAACTGGAAAGGGAAGGGAACAGGGAACAGACACCTTTGCAGACCATTTCAAAGTATGTCAAAGAAATATATTTTGGGGTAAAATACTTGGATTTCTTTTAGGGCCTTTTATCTATCATATTGGTATCTTAATGCTACAGAGAGTCTGCTTTGTCAGTCTTAAGGTCTGTTTTAATGTTGAATGCTGACCAGCTGCACCTGAAATCCAAAAGGAGAGTATAATGTGGTATGTCTGACCCTCATTAACCTGATATAGTTAACATGAACTAGCTTTCCAGGTTAACTTAGGAATGCCCTTGGCCAAGAGAAGGGGTCCATTCAATTGGTTGGGGATGCTTAGAATTTTATTTTCAGTTTACACTCACTTCTGGTAGCTAAATGTGGTTCCCTCAATTGGCTGGAAGGGAGAACATGTCCCATGTCCCTCTCTATCTTCTGGTAGTTTTCCAGCAATCTTTGGTGTTCTTTGGCTTCTAGATACATCACTGTAATCTCTGCTTTCATGTTCACCTGACATTCTCCCAATGCTCTTTCATGTCTGTGTCCAAATTCCTCCTTTTATAAGGACACCTGTCATATTGGACTAGGGGGTTATCCTACTCCAGTATGACCTCATTTTAACAAATTATGTCTACCAGGTCCTTATTTCCAAATAAGGTCCCATTCTGAGGCACTAAAGTTTAGGGCTTCAACATGTATGCTTTTGGAAAACACAATTCAACCCATAATACTCTCTGTATATTCATCTCTCTATATAAATTTGCATCTACATCTATATCTTTCAATGTATCTATCTAGTTCACATCTCTCTGTCTAAAGTGTATATATGATTTTCATTTTTTAAAGCAACTTTTTTATGTGTTATTATTGTTTTTTCAATTTTTAGTTTAAGTTTGGGGGCACATGTGAAGGCTTGTTACATAAACACTTGGTTTGTTGTACATATTATTATATCACTCAGGCATTAAGTTCAGTACCCGATAGTTACCTTTTCTGCACCTCTCCCTACTCCACCCTCCCCCATCAAGTAGAACCTAGTGTCTGCTATTTTCTTCTTTGTATCCATCATCATTTAGCTCCCACCTATAAGTGAGAACATGTGGTGTATGATTTTTTGTTCCTGTGTTAGTGTGCTAAGGATGATAGCCTCCAGCACCATCCATGCTCGCACAAAAGATATGATCTTGTTCTTTCTTATGGCTGCATAATATTCCATGATGTATATACACCACATTTTCTGTATCCAGTCTGTCACAATCCACTTAGGTTGATTTGTGTCTTTGCTATTGTGAATAGTGCTTCAATGAACATTTACATGCATGCATCTTTATGGTGGAATGCTTTATATTCCTCTGGGTATATACCCAGTAGTGGATTGCTATGTAGAATGGTAGTTCTGCTTTTAGGTCTTTAAGGAATTGCCAAACTGCTTTCCACAATGATCGAATTAATTTACACTCCCACCAACAATGTATGAGGGTTCCTTTTTTTTATTTTTTTATAGTAGCCATTCTGACTAGTGTGAAATAGTATCACATTGTGGCTTTAATTTTCATTTCTTGATCAGTGATACTGAACTTTTTTTCATACGATTGTTGGAGGCATGTGTGTCTCCTTTTGGGAAGTGTCTGTTCATGTCCTTTACCCATTTTTTAATTTTTTTTTTCTTGTTAAATTTGTTTAACTTTTTATAGATGCTGGTTATTAGACCTTTGTCAGATGAATAGTTTGGTAGTGTAAAAAATTTTTCTCCCATTCTGTAGGTTATCTGTTTACTCTGTTGATTGTTTCTTTTACTGTACAGAAGCTCTTAAGTTTAATTAGATCTCATTTGTCAATTTTTGCTTTTGGTGCAACTGCTTTTGGTCATGAAATCTTTGCCTGTTCCTTTGTCTAGGATGGTATTGCCTAGGCTGCCTTCCAGTGTTTTTATAGTTTTGAGTTTTACATTAAAGTCTTTAATCCATTTTGAGTTAATTTTTGTATATGGTCTAAGGAAAGGGTCCAACTTCAGTCTTCTGCATATGGCTAGCTAGTTATCCAAGCACCATTTATTGAATAGGAAGTCCTTTCCCCATTGGTTGTTTCTGTCAGCTATGTCAAAGATCAGGTAGTTGTGGATGTGCAGCCGTATTTCTCAGCTTTCTACTCTGTTCCATTGGCCTCTGTGCCTGTTTTTGTACCAATATCATGCTGTTTTGGTCACTGTAGCCTTGTAGTATAGTTTGAAGTTGGGTAATGTGATTCCTCCAACTTTGTTCCTTTTGCTTAATATTGCCTGGGCTATTCTGACTCTTTTTTGGTTCCATATAAAATTTAAAGTAATTATTTTCTAGTTCTGTAAAGCATGTCATTGGTAGTTTGACAGGAATAACATTGAATCTATAAATGGCCTTTAGCAATGTAGCCATTATAATGATATTGATTTTTCCTATCCATGAGCATGGGATGTTTTTCCATTCAGTTGTGTCTTCTCTGATTTCTTTGAGCAGTGTTTTGTAATTCTCATTGTAGAGATCTTTCACCTCCTTGATTAGCTGTTCTATGTATTTTATGTTTTTGTGACAATTTTGAATGAGGTCACCTTTCTGATTTGGCTGTCAGTTTGGTTATTGTTGGTGTATAGGTATGCTAGTGATTTTTCTACATTGATTTTGTATCCTGCAAATTTGTTGAAGTTGTTTATCAGCTGAAGAAACTTTCAGGCCAAGACTATGGAGTTTTCTTTATATAGAATCAAGTCATCTGCAAACAGAGATAGTTTGACTTCCGCTTTTCTTATTTGAATGTCTTTTGTTCCTTTCTCTTGTCTGATTACTGTGGCTAGACCTTCCAATACTATGTTGAATAAAAGTGGTGAGAGAGGACATCCTTGTCTTGTGCTGGTTTTGAAGAGGAATGCTTCCAGCTTTTGAACATTTAGTATGATGTTGTCTGTAGGTTCGTCATAGATGGTGCTTATTATTTAGAGGTATGTTCCTTCAATACCTAGTTTATTGAGAATTTTTAACATGAAGGGATGTTGAATTGTATTGCAAGCGTTTTCTGCATCTATTGAGATAATCACATAATTGTTGTCTTTAGTTCTATTTATGTGACGAGTCATATTTATTGATTAGTGTATGCTGAACCAACCATGCACCCTGGGGATGAAGTCTACTTGATGGTAGTGGGTAAGCTTCTTGATGTGCTGCTGGATTCGGTTTCCCAGTACTTTATTGAGGATTTTTGTACTGATGTTCATCAAAGATGTTGGCCTAAAGTTTTCTCTTCTTCATTGTGTCTTTGCCAGGTTTTGGCATCATTTGGCATACAAAGAGTTAGGGAGAAGTCTTTCCTTTTCAATTTTTTGAAACAGTTCTACTAGGAATGATCCCAGCTCTTCTTTGAACATCTAGTAGAATTCAGCTGTGCATCCACCTGGTCCTGGGCATTTTTTCATTGGTAGGCTATTTATTACTGCCTGTGATGGTTAATATTGTCAACTTGATTGGACTGAAGGATGCAAAGTATTGTTCATAGGTGTGTCTGTGAGGGTGTTGCCAAAGGAGATTAACATTTGAGTCATTGGACTAGAAGAAGCAGACCTACCCTTAATGTGGGTGGGCACCACCTAATCAACTGCCAGTGCAGCTAGAATAAAGCAGGGAGAAGATGAAAAGAGAAGACTTGTTAATTCTTCCAGCCTTCATCTTTCTTCCTTGCTGTATGCTTCCTGCCCTTGAACATTGGACTATAAGTTCTTCAGCTTTTGAACACTTGGACTTAAAACAGTGGTTTGCCAGGTCTATTAGTCGGATGGGCTTCCCTTTGTAGATGACCAGGCCTTGCTCTGTGGCTGCCCTTAACACTTTTTTTTTTTTTTTCATTTAACCTTGGTTAAGATGATGATTATGCATTTTGGGGATGATCTTCTCATGGTACTGGGGTTCTCTGCATGTCCCAAGTTTGAATGTTGGCCTGTCTAGCAAGGTTGGGGAAGTTCTCATGGGTAATACCCTGAAATGTTTTCCAAATTGTTTCCATTCTCCCCAGCTCTTTCAGGTACACCAATCAGTCATAGATTTGGTCTCTTTACATAATCCCATATTTCTTGGAGGTTTTGTTCATTCTTTTTTATTATTTTTTTCTTTATTCTTGTCTGCCTGTCTTATTTCAGAAAGACAGTGTTTAAGCTCTGAAATCCTTTCCCCTGCTCGGTCTATTCTGCTATTAATATTTTTGATTGCATTATGAAATTATTGTACCATGTTTTTTAGCTCTATCCTGGATATTTTGCTTATTAGCACATGCAATGTTTTATCGTCATTTTTAGTTTTCTTGCATTGAGTTAGAACATGCTCCTTTAGCTCAGTGAAGTTTGTTTTTATCCAATACATTAGTCCGTTTCACACTGTTGATAAAGACATACCCAAGATTGAGCAATTTACAAAAAAAAAAAAAAAAAAAAGAGGTTTAATCAGACTTTCAGCTCTACATGGTTGGGGAGGCCTCACAATCATGGTGGAAGATGAAAGGCATGTCTCAAGTGGCTGCAGACAAGGGAAGCAAGCTTGTGCAGGGGAAACTCCCCTTTCTAAAACCATCAGATCTCATGAGATTTATTCCTATCATGAGAACAGCATGGGAAAGACCTGACCTCATGATTCAATTACCTCACACTAGGTCCCTGCCACAACACGTGGGAATTCAAGGTAAGATTTGAGTGGGGAAACAGACAAACCATATCATTCACATTCTGAGGTCTACTTCTGTTGTTTAAGCCATGTCAGCCTCAGCCCCATTCTGAACCCTTGCTGGGGAGGTGATGTGGTCATTTGGAAGACAGAGGGCACTCTGGCTTTTTGACTTGTCAGAGTTCTTACATGGATTCTTTCTCATCTTTGTGGGCTTACCTACCTTCAGTTTGAGGTTGCTGGCCTTTGGATGAGTTTTTGTTGTTGTTGTTTTGTTTTTTCTTTAAACAGTCTGGCCACTTTTCCATAGGGCTGCTGCAGTTTGCTGGGCATCTGCTCCAGTCCCTAATCACTACAGATTTTCCAGTACCTGGAGGTATCACCAGTGAAGGCTGCAAAACAGCAGAGATGGCAGCCTGCCCCTTCCCTGTTGTCAGTAAGCGGGCCATCACCCTGCCCTGCTTTTCTCCGTTCTCTGTGGGTCCAGCTGTTTCCCTGATCACTCCCAAAGTGAATATCTGGATATTTCAGTTGAACATGCTATATTTACTCTCCCCTTTCCTTCCTCTCCCTGAGAGCTATGCACTCTAGCTGCTTCTAGACAGCCATTTTGGCCCTGAGAACTGTATATGATCTTCTAAGAAACAAAATGATTTTACAGTTTTATCTTTCTTTCTGCATACTATATTTTATTTTGTTAATTTTCTTCATTGTTTATTCCCAAATAAGGAAAGCCTCTTAAAAAAAAAAAAAAAAAGCCATTTGGATTAATAGATGATGCATGTATCAGTTACACCATCCAGTCACAGAATAAAAACACCACTTATTTTAATAAAGATAATTCGGTATAAATAATAGTTAAGTATTGAAAAATAAAAATGCAAGGAGAAAAGCTAATGTGTCCTTGAAGTGGCTATTTCCAGAAGTAGGTATTGTTTCTAGAGCTGGGAAAACAAGCAAAAGAGTTGGAATAATTAAAGCATAAAATCTAGGAGAAAGGGCCCCACAGTACTGGAACATGGACCTCTAATTGGACAGTGCTCAGCCACCACTCATGTCTCGGCTTGGAGTTGGGGGTCTGGGGAACTAGGATCCAGGCCTCTCAGGGACACTGTCAGCTGTTGCTGCTGCCTCCAAGGGGTGGCAGAACAGACTCTGTCTCTGAGTGTTGGAAAAAAATTGCAAGCTGAAATCAACTGTTGTTACTGAAGTGAAAAGAAAAATTATGTCTGACACAACAGTAACAAGAACAGGAAGTAGAAACAGGCTATGTTCCTATGGGAAAAATAAGAAAATTACAATTATTTTTAATAACCCAGTAAGAAAATCCATTCTTTTTTCTGTCTAATATTTATTCTTATTTTGTGGAACTCAAATTTATTTTCTTTTTGGATACAGAAACTATATCTGTTCTAAAAACACTTGGTTAGTCAGTTTAGGTTAAAAAACCGTCATGAAAAGAATGTTAGCTGCCAGTGCTCTAGACTTTGTCTGAAGTGGAAGGTTCCAATCTTTCCCAGACTATTTGATGTAATTAAGTCTTCATGTCTATTTCCCACCTTCAGGCTGCTATAACAAAATAGTATGGACTGAGTAATTTAAAAACAGAAATTTATTGTTCACAGTTCTGAAATCTAGGAAGTCTAAGAACCCAAGTCATCAGCAGAATGAATGTCTGATCAGGGCTTGCTCTCTGCTTTAGCTTGCAGTGAGCCGAGATCGCGCCACTGCACTCCAGCCTGGGCGACTGTGAGATTCCATCTCAAAAAAAAAAAAAAAAAAAAGATTGTGCTTTCCTGCCGTGTCCTCCCTTGGTGGAAGAAGTGGAAGTCTTCATTAAACCTTTTTTATAAGGGTACTAATTCTATTCATGAGGGCCAAGCCCCCATGATCTAATCATTTTCTAAGGGCCTCATCTTTTAAAACCTAAGTTTTGACATGAATTTTGGAGACACACAAACATTCAGATCATACCAGTAGCTTACCCCACCCTCAAGATGGGAATCTTGCTTTATCCTCAAACAGTGCTAGTGTTTCAACTGTCTCTTCAAAATGCTACCTCACCTGGGCCATATCTCAGCCTTATAGCTTAGAACCAGTACATTATATAAAAACTTTCACAGTACTGATCATTCTATACTATTTTATCTTGCCAAGTTAACAATAATGCAAAACTCTTCAGAGCCGTCAGTGATCTCTCGGCATTTGACTTCATGCTTGCTAAAGTCATGGACAATTATTGTTGGCTCATGATTATAGGACTTGAAATACTAAAATCAGTGCCTGCAATGTTGTCATCTTCCTGAGTGTCAGTTTCTTCTGCAACAGACAGGGAGAAAGCAGGAACTGCCTTTTAAGCCAAAATGTTGATCTCAGCATAGACCCTTGAATATTTATGCTTCTTCTTCTCCTGCATTATAATATGATTGCCACACTAGCAGCACAGTGAGAAGAGTCTCTGGACTCATCTCATTCTAATTCTAAACAGTTTTCTAAAAGCACTATGTTGCACAGCCCCTTTTCTCTCTAAGTTACATTTAAATAGCTTGATTCTGTTTCTAGATGAGTTGGATACAAGCCCGTATGCCATAGCAAAAAGGCCTCTCCTCTAGTGAATACTAGATTATATCATGATCTAGGAGCAACCTCAAGAAGCAATAAAAATTTTTAGCTAATTACTGTCAGACAGAAGGGCTTAATATCAATTCCACTAAATTTAAAATTGTAGTCTTTGGCAGGAGTCCTCAGGTGGTAAATGGGCAGTACTAAATAATTCCATCCAGTGAGTCAATCCATTCTATTACTTAGGAGTATGTTTCATGCCTAATTCATCCTGGTGAGCCAATCAGCTTGTAGCACCAGTCAAAATCAGAAACAATTCTGACCTAACACTGGGTTTCTCTTATGGATAAGACATCTTACTCTCCCAAAATATTTTAGGCCCAAATAAATTATCTTATACATGGAACCCTGTGATCAATGAATTGCTGTCCAAGGTAGTGTATTAAAATATTTTTTTAAGGAAAAACATTGGGATTCCAATGCAGAAGGAGGACCCTCCTTTCATAAGTGTACACATACAGACTTCTGATGTGCACAGGGAATGTCAATGTTACTGTCTGATATTTTAATTTATTGGAGAATGGATCTTTCTGTAAACAGTAACACAAAATAACTGTTACTTGGTTATATAACATAGACTTCAGTCTCGTGTCCTCTAAATAAAGTTACTAGAGGTCAAAATCCCTGAGATCTATTAGTTTGACTTCCTCTAATGATGCCTTTGCTGTGTTTTAATGTTTTGTCTTGATTTTCATTGAAAGTCAAAATAGGGCCGGGCGCGGTGGCTCAAGCCTGTAATCCCAGCACTTTAGGAGGCCGAGACGGGCGGATCACGAGGTCAGGAGATCGAGACCATCCTGGCTGACACGGTGAAACCCCGTCTCTACTAAAAAATACAAAAAAAAAACTAGCCGGGCGAGGTGGTAGGCGCCTGTAGTCCCAGCTACTCGGGAGGCTGAGGCAGGAGAACGGCGTGAACCCGGGAGGCAGAGCTTGCAGTGAGCTGAGATCTGGCCACTGCACTCCAGCCTGGGCCACAGAGCAAGACTCCGTCTCAAAAAAAAAAAAAAAAAAAAAAGAAAGTCAAAATAAAGAATAGCCACACACAAAAAACCATTACTCACTTTCAGCCAAACCATTGCTGAGGATGTCATTTCCTATATTGCTCAATGTCACTTTTATGAGAGTCCACATGATAATTCACTCCATGAGTTTAATGTTAGAAAGAAAAAGTCTCAACAAACGATTATACGTGCTTTCATTGAGAGAATATAGAGATCATATTATGATTCTTGCTAGGAATCTATCATATTTCAAGGCTCAGCTTAAATCCTGGTAGTACAGACACCTTCATCAACTTATTCTTATCTTGTGAATATTTTCCTTCTTTGAATTTTTATACCATTTATTATCTGCAACTTGTAATATTATGCTTAACTAAGTTCATGAGTTTTCCCACAATAGCCCCTAGTATAAGCGTAGTAAATTAAGCACAGAAAGCTTCACTGATTATACAGCTACTTCTAGTGAAAAGCAATAATTTCTTTACTTTTCTCATTTGTAGCATTCTTCAGGTCTTTATTCTTTCACGTGAGCAGGCTTTGCCTTATTTAACACTGCATGTCCAGCACATGGTTTGGCATATAGCACGCATTCAATAACTAACTGTTAAATAGAAGAAAACTTTCAGTGACTCCACGCTCCTTAGATCAGTAGTTCTTAATCTTTAGTGAGTAGAATAATGACTTTTATATGTTAAAAACTTATTCAGAATTCAGAATACCAACTCCATTGTTACTGGTTTAGTAATCGAGATATTCAATGTAAGGCCTATGAATATGAACATGATTGTTTAAGAGGCATTTCAGGAGATTCTGATAGAAGAGATTAAAAGTTAAGAAAGCCTGCTCTAGAAAATAAAGTTTAAATTCCTTTCTCAGGTATTCGAAGCCTTATGCAATCTCTCTCAAACTCACTTTTTAAAACGTATTTTTCTACTATCCTCTTTCCATCCAATATGCATTAAACAAATATAATCACATATTATTATATGTGCAAGGCCATTTAGCACTAAATCGCTTTGACCCTCCAACTCCTACCTCTGTACACACAAGTTCTTACCTTTTAGAGACCAAATCGAAGGCCATTTCTTCCAGAAAGTCTTTGTTTATTACTCCCCACCCTGGTTGACACCAGCTGGTTCCTCACTGACAACAATGACTGTCTTTCTACTTAGTACCAAAGTCATTAATGCATCTGAGTTGTTTTTTTTTTTTTCCTCCCATAGCTCCCTGAATAAAGATTTTAGGTCTAATTCATCTTTAATTCTCTGCCATACTCATCATATTACATATGGAAAGTTGTTGCTTAGTAAATACTGAGTAATTTAAAAAGCAAGTCGTTTCTGACATTCCTGCACAACTTCTTTTTACTTCAACACCTTTCCCCCATCTTTGTGCCCAAAACATGTACTCTCTGTCCCAGATGACTTAGTCTTTTTTTTTTTTTTTTTTTTTTTTGAGACCGAGTCTCGCTCTGTGGCCCAGGCTGGGGTGCAGTGGCCGATCTCAGCTCACTGCAAGCTCTGCCTCCCGGGTTCACGCCGTTCTCCTGCCTCAGCCTCCCGAGTAGCTGGGACTACAGGCGCCTGCCACGTCGCCTGGCTAGTTTTTTGTATTTTTTAGTAGAGACGGGGTTTCACGGTTTCACCGTGTTAGCCAGGATGGTCTCGATCTCCTGACCTCATGATCCACCTGTTTCGGCCTCCCAAAGTGCTGGGATTACAGGCTTGAGCCACCGCGCCCGGCCCCCCCAGACGACTTAGTCTATGAAGTAGCTAAGCATTCGCATCCCAGCCCCTTTCCTCAGAAGCATGCTTAATGTTGTTACATAAGAAATGACAAGGCACCCCTCAACAGGAGATGTGTTTTCATTTGTCTCCAACAAGGAAGTGTTTCTTTTACCCTGGGGATGAGATCACTTCTTCCCCTCACCTCCGTGTCGGAAAAAGAACACAGACATCACAGAGCAGTCTGGAGAGAGTGCTTCAGGGCCAACTTAAGAGAGAGAAACCAGTTTCACATTTAACAAGTCAAGCAGACGGCCAGCATTTTTTTTTTTTTCCTGAGCATTTTGGAAAGAAACAAGACTTCCTTACTGACTGCATGTAAAGTTAACATTGGGCATTTGCATTGCAAAGACTAAGAACCCAGAACCAAATGGCACACAGGAATGAGGTCAGGAAAAGCAAACAAAACAATCAGCAGAACGATTCAAGAGAAGTCAGGTCAGTTTCTGCTGCATTGATTGGGATTTGTCCCTGGATGTTCAGTGAGGAGAAAATAGATGTTAACACCAGAAATTCACAGGCTATATTTAAGCTATTACATATATTTATGATTAAATAAGGTATGCATTACAATACATAATTCTCATTAGAAACCTCTATAGAGTTTGTATTAAATTCAGAGTGATAGGACCCTGGGATATAAGAGATGAAATTATGGAAGTATCATAATTAAGTTTCTGATTGTCCAGAAAGAGGAAAACTAAGTGAGCAAGACCCTTAGAGAATGCTGTCTAAAGACTGCTGAATTAGGTCTAAAAATGCTACACTTTACCCTTGCTTAGCTGATTTTTTTGACTATGGTAAGTGTCCTTAATGAACACCAAACTTGCTAAAGTATAATAAATGTTTAAATTTATCTTACTTTTTCCCATTTTTGTTTTGTTTTGTTTTGCTGCAAAACAAAAAAGTTGAATGATAACCTCTCATTTTCCTGGTAAAAATTTTAATTTCTTTCTAGTCCATAAAACAAAATTATAACAGTAAACCCAATAAAAGAGTAAATCATCTCTGATACTTCTCTGACTGCTTCTTTCCAACCCTTCTATCAGTGTAGATACTGATTATATTTGGGATCTGTTAGATCTGCAGAGCACAGCCTTTCACATACTAGCATTAACCATGTATCAATTCTTTTTTCCAAGTGCTAACTCACTTACTGGAAAATTTAATGAAATACTCGCCCTGGCACTGCAACCTGCCTTTTGTCACTTTGAGCCGATAATGCAACATAAATGTTTTTTACCACCTCTGGATTCATGGGCTTTAGCAACCACTGCTGAGAACTTACTGTGAGTGTAGATAGCTTTAAAAGCCTTGCTTCCTTGGTGTTAACTTTCAATAACTGGAACTGAGGCAAGAGCCTTGCGTATTCCTCCCATGCAGATGCTAAGAATTTTTCTTTATATTCATACACTCAGAGTCTTGTTGATAAATAACACTAAGACTCAAGTAAACCATATCCAAAATAATCTATACTGTGACAAAATGAAGGCTGCAGAGTCATTTGAGATATTGAATATGAAAGACCTTCAAATTACTTTATAGCATTCTATAGAAGAGATTTAATAGTAAGTCCTATCTTTATGGTAAATGATGCATAAATGATGGTAAAGGTTTATAAGGAGAACATATGAAAACTCACATATAGAGCATAAACTAGGTGACAGCCAGCTTTTCTAAGGGTGAATGGTTTTGCTCACTTGTTTAGAGCATATCAGCCAGTGATGGATGCAAAACTGCAAAATTTTAGAAACCTATTTTTTTCCATTGATAGGAAGAGGCTGTTCTTTAACAAGTAGAACTTCTGGTTTTTATATGCAGAAGGGTATTTCTTTTCTATTTCAAGGGAAAGAGCACTCAGTCAAAGCTCGCTCCTGGAGATCATGCTCTTACCTATAAAGATGGAAACTTGTTTAAATCCAAAGGAAATACTGTCCTCCTCAGTTCCCACACCTTTGTATTATCTTTATATAGAGGAATGACAATTCCAAGCAATTGTATAGTCATAAAAAATAACAATATTGTGATCAGAACAAGTATATCAGCCAAGCATCCACAGGTCTCCTAGTTTATTCTGTACTCTGCTTGTACTCTGCTTCCAATGGAGCTTGAATAAAATATTAAGGAAAAATATGTCACTTCTTCAGAGGCAGAAAGGTCCTTTTTGTTGAAGCCCCCAGTAGATCATCTGTTCACTGGAGGTGATCTCCTCTGCAGCTTGACAAAGAACTGTGACATTACAAAGCAGTGTACGGAAGGGTTTGGAACCAGCTTAACGTGAGCAGAGCTGGCACATGCTGAAAAGTCATTTGCCTCTTTGTCTTTTTTTTTTTTTTTTTTTTTTTTATCCCCTGCAGGGTCTTTTTCCTTTGACTTCTCATTACTTTTATAATACACAATTTTGTTTTCTGTTTGTAACTCTCTGCTGCAGTGATTTAAAAGTTTCGGAATAATCAATTATTGTAAGGATGACTATATATATATATATATAAAAAAAGCTGGTTTATTTGAAAGTGATATAAGTTTCACTTCACATATTTGTCGCACTAAATCCCTCATTTGACCAATGAAGCAAGATGTTCTAGCATGGCCTTGATAGAGGCCCACCTTCCTCATTCTGGTCTGTCTCACTAGTTTGATCAAGGCCTAAGGCAATTTGCATTAAAAAAAATTCAATAATTGTTCTAAATTGCTCTCCATATGGTACAGTGCTAAGGAAAAATTTACAAGTTACTGCCTTCGTGACTTGAGAGAGAAATTGTTTTATTTTATTAAATATCAGACAAAATTGAATATGTAGTTTTCAATAATAACTCTCAAAGCTGATATTAAGTACCTGAACAGATAAGACCATGATAAGGTCAAGAAAGAGGATATTTAAACATCTGTAGCCTTTTTTTCTCGCTTTTTTCTTTTTAAACTTAAGCTTTTAAATCTTGAAAGTTCATGTCCAGTGCCTTGATCAGAGATGATAAATGAACTACTGAATTGGAAGAAGATGCTGTTATTATTTTAACCAGTAAACTAACTCAGGGTTAATCTGGGTGTTATTTAACCTATTGAAAGCGTTTTGAGTGAACATATGGTTTCTATTGTGAAATGAAGGCACAGTTTTAACTATGAATATAGATAATTACCCTTTCGACTTTAAACATTTATATGTGTCACATTGTGTCAGAGCATTTTTCATGGTCAATAGGTTGAAAGGTTATAAAGTTGAAAATGAAAATCAGTACTTTCCAGTAAAACTATGTAGCCAGTACAAATAAAGCAATTCACTACTGCTCTCTCTTGGAAGGCGTTAGTAATAACACCCAGAAAGCAATCACTACACCAATAGCACAGATAGTAAGTGGAAAACATGATCTCAGTTAAAGACCTAACCTTTAAGTTAGAAATTCAGCCTATAAATACATATTCATGAATATTTCAATGATTATTTTGTAGACTGAATTATAGATGATGATTTTTTTCTTTGTGTAATAGAAAGAGAATGATATTTTTAAGTTATTTTAAAACTTGATATAGAATGTGTCTACTGCAACCCTGATTTGAACATTTCATATAAATGTAATTTTTGAACTGACACCAAACATTTACAGCGGGGCACAAATTTTGTAAATTGCTGAGAATGACGTCAATACTTTGAGCCTAAAGAAAACAATTCCTTCAAATGGAATTGGACTCTATTGCAAATGCTTACTTTCAGAGTGGACGCCATATAGATTCAAGAGAGCACGACCCCCATTCCAACAGAGTAACAGCAAATTTTCAAATTCATAAGAAAGGGGTAGGGGTCAGAGGGAGAGAAAGAGAGAGAGAGAAACAAAGAGAAAGAGAAAGAGAGAAACACATTTTGGCAAATTTCAATTTTTTATCAAGGCCTCGAAAGTAACTAAACATTGAATAATTATTTTATCAACACTAATGGATTGGCAGGATATAGCTATCAATCTAAAACTTAATTTTAAAACAGTGTTTTCATTTGTATTTCACTCTTTAGAGTGACAGAACCCATTTTGCACTGGGTGGTTATAATACCTCTGTCCTATTATTATTATTTTTTCTCATCTTACTTCTTACAACAAATAAGCAAAAAGGTTAAGGCAATTGTTCTTTCTATTCTTTTACTCTCAAATAAGACATTCTTGGGACAAAGATAGCATGCGAGTGCTTTCAGTTTTATTAGAAAGGAAAGGCACACACGTTATTTGTGGCATGTGCTTTGTTGCTCAAATTGTTTGGAACCATTTATGTCAGATGCTGATGTCTTTTTAAAGATCACATAGCCAGTGGTTTACAGAATGAGGTTCCAGTGCTGCATGAAGCCAAAAGAAAAACCCAACCGATGATGAAGGACTTTGAAAAAATAAGATTATAACAACAATACATGCAAAGTTTCTATTTTGCTAGACTGACAACCAATTCAGGGACAAGTACACAGTGTCTTTTGATAAAAATACTGGCCTTCATCTTCTGTAAGTAAACACTATGTATGTTTTAGGATTCCTAAATGTGTTACCACTATCATTAGTGTCTTTTCCAGCACTATGACCATTCTTCTTTTTTGTTTTTTTGTTTTTTTTTTTTCCAGACGGAGTCTTGTTCTGTTGCCCAGGCTGGAGTGCAGTGGCGCGATCTCGGCTCACTGCAAGCTCCGTCTCCCGGGTTCACGCTGTTCTCCTGCCTCAGCTTCTCGAGTAGCTGGGACTACAGGCGCCTGCCACCTCGCCCGGCTAATTTTTTTTGTATTTTTAGTAGAGACGGGGTTTCACCGTGTTAGCCAGGATGATCTCAATCTCCTGACCTCGTGATCCGCCTGCCTCGGCCTCCCAAAGTGCTGGGATTACAGGCGTGAGCCACCGCGCCCGGCCGACCATTCTTCTTTTAAGAAAACTATAACCCTGGTCAGACAAATTCTATATTCAAAGGTAAATGCAGTTACTAAAATGAAAGAGGCTGTGAAAGTCTCTGAATAATTGCCAAAATTATTATTTTTAATCCATAACGAGAAGAAACATGTAAAAAGTGTGCCTCTGCTTGTAACTCAGATCAACATTAAGAATTTGCATCTTTTATTATGTATATAAATATTATTTCTCCAATAATGTTAAAATATCCACCACATGCTCTAAAACTGTAAATCTTTTATAAATGGAATGATTTAAAGGGAATACATCTCAATTTGTATTACCTACGGTAAAAGGTACAAGGTGTTTTTATGTAAAAGTAACAATTATTATGCTTTTTATCTTTACAGTCTATTTGTGTTTTTATAGAAATAATGTTTACATTAAATTCCCAAGTGTTTTGTGTTTTTACTTGTTTTCTTATCATCATGAAATATTTAATGTATTTTACCTTAGTATTTCTATATGTTTATTCATGAAAGAGCAAGAAGAAGAAAACATAAAGGGTTTAGCTCGTGCACAAGGAACACTTTTCTAAAACAATACTTGACCATTTAAATTATCAATTTCACAAGAAAAATTTTTCTTTCTTTTAATTAATAATAATAATTATTAGCTCCTGATAATTAAGTGAATGCATATGCACAATATTCATAGAATAATGCCTGAAACAGTGTATTGTCAATACGTTTTAACTATCATTGTTTATCTATTAATTCATATATTAAGTAAACATGAACAGGATGCTTACTGAAAGCAAGTTAGACCAACACCATCTCCCCTCATAAATTTTGCAATCTAGAATGTATTGTAAACGTTAACTTAACAGATTTCTTTAAGACAGGTTATTATATTTCTGAGCTAGCTCGGGTGTTGTGTTACAAATAGAGAAATATACTTAATGGTCTCTTCAAAGCCTTCCATTAACAAGTCTGCACAAGTTCTAATGAACCACTTTCAAAAGTCAAATCATTTGTTTCATGTCCCATTCAAGGCCTGCCATTTACTCATCACAAGCTGGAACTCACCATTGTGCTATTTAAATAAATCAGGGCCCAGCGTCAGAGTTCAGAAGGAAAAAACATCCCAGAAGTTGGTTTTGAGCAGTAGTTAAAATACTTTAGCCTGCAACCTACTTCTGAGAAATGGTAAATTGGTTAATGAGGTCACTTCCATGAAGTTTAAAAGCTACTTAGAAATGGAAAAGATGGACAAACACCAGATATTTTAAGAAATATTCTACTACTGTAAGATCTGTTTATAAGGTTGACCCCATTATCTAAGCTATGAGACTCAGTTACCTGATATCCCCTGTGCTTACTCTCCTTGGAGAGGAAAGTGACAAAGTTGACCTTTAGAATAGTCCTTATTATTATTTTAATGAATATTAAAATATTTATTAAGAATTCATTAAAAAACATTAACTATACTTAAGGAAATTCCTGAAAAAGACTTACACCTGTAAAAACACATAAAGCACCCATGACTGTGATTCACACTTAGCATTTTATTTTACCACTTTTAATAACATTTACTACATTGCATTACATCATAATCTGCCTGTGGCTTGTCACATAAGGTCAAACAAGAATAAAGAAATGGGACCATATTAGGGGCATTAAAAAAACTATAATTAGTACTGGCAAACGTCTAAACAAAGGCATTTTCTGAATTTCTTCAAAGCTCTAGATATCATCAAAGTAATGTTAGGATTATTTCTTAAAAAAAAAAAAGAAATGTACAGTATTTATATTATATTAGCACTAAGATATTATGGTTCTTTCTTTTGAAATAAAATTGAGGTGGATATGGTTAGAGTCATTGCTTCAGAAATCATGACTAATTTCAAAATTGGATCATTGGAAACGTTTTTGCTATAACACTGGTATTATGCCTATTTAAAGGCTTTTTTTTCAAATTCATTTCTTCTTCAAATGTATTTGAGATTGATGGTAGGTTACACACATTAATAAATAAGTCATGACATTAACCTACCAAACCTCCAAAATTAATTTAATTCCTCTACAACATATTTCTCTAGCATCTTTACCAGCAGGTGGACCTGCTACTCAACTGGAGGAAGCCTTGATGAACATCTTACAGACCTCACCCACTCCATGTACTAAGAAGAGAAAGAGCTAGAAATCATGAGATTGTTTTGTTAATTCATTCCCTGATTTTACTCGTGAATTGAAAAGTCCATAAATGAGATCAGAAAAATACTTCTAAATCAATATATAATTTCTGCAATGTTTGGAAGTCCTTTAACAGTTTGCTGGATGGAAAAGCAATTGCCACCACTGCCCAGGCTTGAATCCCAGTACTAGATTTATCAGCTATGTCACTTTAGGCAAATACCTTAGCCTCTCTGATCTTCAATTTTCTTATTTGTAAGATGGTTAAAACAAAATCTTTCCACGGACATGATATGGCTATTTTACTTAACTGTCCTACAACATCTGCTCAAAAGATTGTATTACCTCCATGATATAGGAATTGTGGTGGTGTTATTTAGCAAAATGCATTGTGTGTAACATCTAGTGGTCAACCAAATGCTATTGTCTTTTCAGTTTTACATTTAAAAGCACTTGACATACTATTTGCTTACATTAAACAAAATAGTTGTGTATTTATTAATGAAAGGAATATGTTCTGAGAAATGTGTCCTTAGGTGATTTTGTCATTGTGCAAACACCATAGGGTGTACTTACACAAACATACATAATACAGCCTATTACATGTCTAGGCTATAAGGTATAGCCTGTTGCTCCTAGGCTACAAACCTGTAGAGCATGTTACTATATTGAATATCATAGGTAAGTCATGAATATCATTGTAAATCATGGTAAGTATTTTGCGTCTAAACATAGACAAGGAACACAGAAGTATAATCTTACGGGATCTTTGTCCCATATGTAGTCTATCATTGACCATAATGTCCTTATGCAATGCCTGATTGCAAAACGTTCTATTCAAGGTAGCATGAATTTACTTTACAGCATCAAACTCAAGCTCTAAATTGTATTTTAAACGTCTCAAAAGCCAGTCTCCACATGAGTCACCACTTTTACTCATTTGGATTTCTTGCCCAATCATCTTGGTTAAAATTTTAAAATTAAGCATTCAAAGCTCTGTTAAATTAAAATCAGAATGCAACCGTGTAAACTAGTCTGCAAATTGCATGAAACACATTGTCATTTTTAATCACAAAAAATTATTTATTCTATGAGCTGTGGCCCTTCTTACTGTTTCCAAAGTAAGTGGGAAAAACAGGGTTTATACGATATATGAATGCTAAATTATGCACGCAAAATCTTTTCTTTATTTTGCTCTTATAAAAGAGAATGGACTACAAAAATGCATAGCCAGTAACTAAATGTCCAATTTGTTTTTATTATTAACAGAAAAGTGCACATAAACTAATTTTGCAGGTGGGCTAATTGCACCTGTTTTTCAAATTACAGTCCTTAATGAACTATCTTTTTCAGAAATATGTTCAGTCCTAAACATGTAGACTTTGTGTCAATTGCAAGACAATTAGCCATGTACTACACAAATGTTATAGCACAAGGATCAACTCTCCTGCATATGTCTTGAATATATGCAAGTAGTACATCAGGGTTTAACCACAGTGAGGAAATAATAGTCTGTTCAGAAAAAAAAAATCTTTACTAACATGCTTTTCTTGTTGTTGTTCTCTTGCTGTCGCTAAGAATTCCACAGAAATCAGATGAATAAGAAAAAGTAATACTTATTATCTCTAGCCTTCAGATACCTAGATTCCTTGAGCCGTAGAATAAACTCTGTTAAATTCTGCTGTACTTTTTGTTCCATTGTTTTATTTTTTATAGGTGAGGAGACAGGCCTAGAAAGATTGATTTTTCCTACATCACACGAATTAGTTAGTGACTCAGGCACACCCAACTCTCTGGAAATTTAACTCAGTGTTTTGTCTGTTTTGTTTTTGGGTTTCTTTGTGTTGTATTGTCTTATATTTACAAGAGTAGATTCACCTGGCAAGAAGTTTGGCTGTAAATTTGTTTTTCTTTAATGAGATAGGATTTTCTAATTGATAATAAATTTTTATATTCTTCCTCAAAAATTTAATTATTGGGATGCACTCTTGCATACTGTGAAGAAAAGTATTTTTAGAAATGTGTGTCACTTAATTCCTGTTAAATTTTCTATAACAGATGGTATAGGTATTTGAGTTATGTACTCGTCTTCATGTGGTCTGCTATTAGCTTTTTTTAATATAAGGACTTTTTTGTTGCTCATCATTGAAACTTTATCTTTCTACTACATGAAATATTATTTCTGGAGAGAAAAAAAGTAAGAGAATTTTTATGTTGTTGAAATTGAGCACAATTTGGAGATTAATTGCATTGTTCTCATTAATGTCTCTGCCTGAAGTTGAGGGCTTATTACCAAAGTGTGAATTCAGAGGAACTAGAATCTTAACCAGGTGTGGGTTATTAAAGTGGCAGTGCCCAATTTGAAATTGTTTAAGGAGGTGTATCAAAGTTGATATGCTTAACTATGTTCTTCTGGAAAGAAAAGCAGTGCTTGTTCAGGAAAATCACTCGTATCCATCATGTGACAAAAGGACTCAAAGCTCTTCTTCCCTTTGGTAAAGCAAGAGGGAACTGTATCTGTGGTATATTAGCAGCTTCAAAACTGATGCAAGAATACAGTTTATTAAAAAACTTTTTGTTTTGTATTTGTAAAATCATTTATTTCTTACCTCTTACCAAGGAATTGTTTTCCTTCACTAAGAAAATTAAAAGTGTAGGCTGAAAGATTTTATGAGGTAGATATTAGTCTCTAAAGATGGTAAGTTTAATCCAGTCACTAAAAATATTCTTAAAATGTTATTCAATCTACACTAGCTTAAAAATGAGTTATCTTTTTCAGAAAGGTGATAGTATGCTCAGAAATCAATTGTGAGTGAAGTTTCATTAAATTATTCATATCTTTAGATAGTTCTACCATGACAAAGTCAAGGGTAGGTTTAACTTGGGAATTGACAAAATGCAAATATCTGCCAGTTCAAGTTTAGAGCAATCATCATAACCACCTGGTGGCAATTTATGGATCTTAATGTTAGATCAACAATAAGTTTGACACAAATCAGAAAACCAAAATAGATGGACATAAATTGAGAGTCTGGGGGAAAAATACTACCTTGCATAGAGCTTGGCACTTTATAAAGCAATGAATGATACAGTCCTTCACAATCTCTGTTTACACCAGCAACAATGGCTCCCGTGTTACACAAAAATTAACTCACGTTCAAAGAGAAGAAATTTCTTTCCCTAAATCTTACATCTATTAAACGGTGGAACTTGGTTTGGAACCCTTCTTTTCTGATTTTTTCCACTGTTTCTACAGGAACTGTTCATAAGTGGCTAAAGCAATTTTGTGCAAAGATATATAAGTCTTTGAGTGTGAAATGGGTATATTTGCCATTTTATGTCTCTTGTGTGTGTACTGAAAAACAGTGAAGAGTTCAATTATATTTTTTTCTGTGACTTCTTAGCAATTTTAAAATGATAAAGGAAAACATGGAATGGCTTTGTGTTATTAAAAAAGACCAAGGGAGGAAAAATAAAGCTGAACCAGAACAAGGCTTGGAAATGCTTCAGTTTTTATTTTATTTTATTAATGTTTGTATAAATTAATTTGTTCCTACTGTTGATTATACAAATTCATGTAAATCAACAGTCAGGAATTTCTACTTTTAAAAAAGAATAATACTGATGGGTAGAAAAGAAATCAGATTTCTATTGGCCTGAGATTAAATGGGTTAATATCACAGTAGACTGTCTCAGCAGTCACAATAAAGAAGGAATAAGATGTGGAAGAATAACAAATAATGGTGAAGAAGGAGAGCTACTTAGAGGAAATCTGACTTGAAATTTTGAGGATATGTAATTAAAAACACACCAGGCATTTGTTAAGGATTGACATTGTGCATAGCAGAATAATATTAGTTGTATCATATGATGTTTATATATATTTAGTTCTGAAAGACATGAATATTATGCATTTCATGTGGCTGAGATTAACAGAGCAGTAGTAGAGGCCATGTATCTGAGGCTTTGGTTATCTGAGCCTGAGCAAATATGAGTGCATATCCCAGTTCTATGCTTAGTAAACTATGGAAGAAGGGTAATTTATTTAACTTTTGCACCTTAGTTGATTTGTCTATAAAATGAAGTTCTTGGGGTACCATAAGTGACATTACATATGATAAACATTTAGTACCATATCTGGCAGATATCAACAATTTAATAAATGCTAATTATTATTATTATAAATTCAATATACTAAAATTCTATAGAGCAGTTGAGAGAGGAAGAAGTATATATAATTCGGGATCATCAAGGGCTGAATTGGGTAACTGATAGGATTTGGCTCCGTGTCCCTACCCAAATCTCATCTTCAACTGTAATCCGAATTATAATCCCCGTGTGTCAGGGGAATGACCTTGTGGGAGGTAATTGAATCATAGGGACAGTTTTCCCATGCTGTTCTAGTGATAATGAGTGAGTTCTCACAAGATCTGATGGTTTTATAAATGGCAGTTTTTCCTGCACTCACTCATTCTCTTCTGCCGCCCTGTGAGAAGGTACAAGCTTGCTTCTCTTTTGCCTTCCACCATGATTGTAAGTTTCCTGAGGCCTCTCCAGCCATGTGGAACTGTGAGTCAATTAAACCTATTTCCTTTATAAATTACCCAGTCTTAGGTATTTCTTTATAGCAGTGAAAACAGACTAACTGTCTGTTTTAGAGTAACTGTCATTACAACTACAGAGAAAAGAGTTAAGAGACAAAATGTACTGGGAGGAAGAAGAGTTGGAAGCCAGGGCGCCTTTATTAAAGAGATGGTTGTATGCCAAACTTGGTCCTTAAAAGACCTATAGGATCTGGAGTAGGCTTGGACAACCTGGAGTAGATGACTTCAATTAATGGAACAGTAGAAATCGGGATATTGGTTTTGACAGCTGATAAATCTGCTGTCTGAAGAGCTATGGAAATAAATATAGCTCATAGAATACTTTGAACACAAATTTAGTGCCAAGCACTGGAATAAGTGCTTTGTAACTATCACATCAAATATTTGTAGTAATCTCATGAAGTAGATACTAATATCATCTCCAATTTACAAATAAAAAAATGAAGTACAAAGAAGTTAAATAAATTGCCTAATGTGCACTCAACTAGCAAGTGGGAAAACTGGGCAAGACCCCAGAGTTCATGCTCTTAATCAAGAAAAATCTATATGGTATCTTCTGTTTCTGTGATCCAAAGCTACTTTCTGTGGCAAGCAGTGAATGTGTCATTATTTAGTTAAATAATATTCTTTGGTCTAAGTGGGTTAATAGCCTTTAGCAACAGACAGTAGAGTGTCAACTACCTAAAAATTCCAATTTTATCACATTTTCTTGATTTTTAAAGCAATACATATAGCATTTGCTCAGTTACAATTTGAATGAATCAATAAAAGAAAAAATCGAAAGCATTCATAAAACTTTTATAAACACTATCATGGCATAAACGTCAGAAGATGACAAATCATATTTATATTTTCTTACCATAAAATCGTAACTATATAAAAGCTTCGATGATAAAATTTAGCTTTGTGTGAAAACAGATTTCACATTGTGGATAAATCTATCTGATTCACCATTCCATCCCAATTTGTAATAACTTCTGTTTCATTTATTTTACGTAGAAAACCTAGACTAAAATGATAGTTAAAATAAAAAAGGTTGTTCAATAGAGGAAACCTGAAAAGTTCTATTGAATTCTCATATAACTCTTCATTTTCCAGATGCAATTTATTCAATTTACCTTCATTATCCTCACTTTATCTGCACAACAAGAGGTCTTTAGGTCATTTTATGGTCCTATGGATATTAGCACTTCTAATAGGAGTCGGATATAAAGTGAGAGAAGGTGAAATTTAAATCAGCCCATTTTGCCGCTGCTTTATTAGTTTCAAACTGGATCCTTTGGGACAGAAAATTAGCACCTCTAATGGAAGTGTGATTTACTTTTGATGTAACCTATCCAGTTTTTGCCCTTTCTTCATTCAGCTATATCAAAAAGAGATTATTTGGTCCAATGCACCTCATAGCAGCCTACGTCTGGGCATGCTCCAAGAAACATTATGTGCTTGATAAATGGATCTGTGCTTTCCAGTCTTATATTCAGTTATCCACAAAGCTACTATTTGCAAATGACTTACCTAACTTCAAGTCATTAGCTATTTCTACCTAGATTACATGTGACGATTTTTTTGCCTTGTGATTTAGTCTCATTTAATTTTTTTTTTTCTGCTTCACATTACTCAACATTCCCCAGTGTCCCAGATCCTCTCATATTGCCATGTCTTTGCACATTCTGCTTTCGTTGTATTGCCCTATTCTCCAGTTCTCAGCCTGGCATATACTCACGAATATGCGAAATGTCTGCTCAATAATGCCTTTTCTAAATAGGCAGAATATTGACTGTTCTCTGTGTTCCCACAAGAGTCCACTGATACTATTTATTATTTATTATGTTTATTGATCTTTCTCATTAGATCACGAGTTCCTTGAAAGCTTAAAATGCATTGTCGTGGTAGGTCAGGGTCTGGCACATAGTAAAGACCCACAACAAGCTTTGTAAATAATAGCTAATATAGCTACTTAGTTTGGCTTAGATTTACCTTTACATCTTTCTCTTATTGACACATAATATGTTCCATATTTATGGGGTACATATAAATGTACATTTATTATATAGAACAGAATGTGTAATGATCAGGTCAGGGTATTTGTGGTGTCCATTGCCTTGAGAATGTATGATTTCTACGTGTTGGTATCATTGCAAGTCTTCTTTTCCATTTACTTTGAAACATATAAAGTATTGTTGCTAAATATAGACACCCTAGTATGCTATCAAATATTAGAACTTATTTTTTGTATCAAACTATATATTTTTACCCAATAACCAACCTCTCTTCATCTTCCTCTCCCACCTACCCACACTTCTCAGTATCTGGTATCATTGTACTCTCTATGTTCATAAGATCAAGTTTCTATTTTTTATCTACCAATATGTGTGAGAACATGCAGCATCTGTCTTTTTGTGCCTGGCTTATTTCAGTTAAGATAATGACTTCGCCAATATGCAATAAGTAGTGATGGTAATAGTGACAACGTTGTTTTGTTCCTGACGTTAGTGAAGATGCCTCCTGAGTTTCTTATGTCGATAGACCAACAGATCAATGGGGAAAAAAGAATCCAAAAATAGAACCATACTTACATGTTTGGTTGATATTTTGACAAAAGGTCTAAGATAATTCAATGGGAAATGAAAAATCTTCCTCTCAATTTGTGTTGAAACAAGGAGATAAACATAGGGAAAAATAAAGCATGATCCTTTTCTCAAACCACACATGAAAATTAATTTGAGATTGTCACTTAAATGTAAAGGAAAAAATGTTAAAGTTTATAGCAGGAGAGATAGGCCTGTATCTCCTGGTTTTACAAAAATTTTTTTTAGCATAAACAATGGACAAAACATAAGACAAAAAATAATGTATAAATTGGGTAGTATTAAATGGACTCCCCCCTTAAAGGCAGCATTAAGAACATGAAAAGACAAGCCACAGACTGTGAGAAAATATTTATAATGCATATATACCTGATCAAGAATGTGTCTACAGAATATATTTCAAAGGATTCCTACATGACTATAATGAAGTGACAAATAAATTACCAGAAGCCTTGAACAGACACTGTACAAAAAAGCCTAATAAGTAAATGGCTAATAAGAATATGAAAAATTATTCAATCTCATCTGTCATCAGAAAAAAGCAAATCAAAACTACAGTGACATACTGCTTTACATGTACTAGAATAACTAAAATTTAAACTGTCAACAACAAATGTTGTCAAGCATGAGGAACAATTGGAACTCTCACACATTGCTGGTGCAGTGAAAAATGTTAGAGCCACTTTGGAAAACTTACAACATCTTATAAAGTCCAACATGCACGTACCCTATCGTCCATCAATTTTACAGCTGGGTATTTACCTCAAAGAAATGAAAACACCTATACACAAAAAGCTTGTTTATCTTGGTTTCATTCATAATAACCCTAACCTAAAATATTAAAATTTCTATCAACTGGACAATACATTCAGCAAATTGTATACTCATACAGAAAACTTCGCAGTAATAAATACTGATGAACTTGGACAAACCATGTAAATGAGAACAATTATTGATATGGGAAGGGGTGTAAGGGAACTTTTTGAGATGATAGAAATGTTTTAATATATTTATTAGGATGTTGATTGCATGGTTGTATATAGCTGTTCAAACTCATTAACGTGTTCTTTTAATATACTTGTATTTCACCATATGTAAATGTTACCTCAATGTAATTTTGTCTCAATATAGATCATAAACAAAATGATGTACACATTGGAACCCTTATACGGTGTGGTTGGAAATAAAATGATTCAGCTGCCATGGAAAGAGTCTGAAGGTTCCTTATAAAGTTAAGCATAGAATCATCATATGACCTAGTAAGTCAGCTCCTAGGTTTATACCCAGATTGTTGAAGGTAAGCACCCAAACCAAACACCTTCACATGCATGTTTATAGCAGTGCTGTTCACTATCAACAAAAACAGTCCAAACATCCATCAACAGATGAATGTGTTGACAAATTATGGTATATACATGCAATGGAATATTATTCAGCTGTAAAAAGGAATGATATACTGAGACATACTACACATTGATAAACCTCAAAAACATGCTCAGTGAAAGAATTCAGACACTAAAGGTTGCATATTGCATGATTTCTTTTATATGAAATATCCGTAATAGGTAAATTCATAGAGAAAGGTGCAGATTGATGGTTGTAAGGGGCTGAGGATAGAGTGAAATGAGGAGAAACTGCTTAAAGGGTATAGGGTTTTATGTTGGATTTAAATAAATATTTTATAACTAGACAGAGATGGTGATTGCACAACATTGTGAATATAATAAATGCCATTGAATTGTTCACTTTAGAATAATTAATTTTATATTAGATACATTTCATTTCAATAAGTTTTTAAATAAGCAATAGGCATTAACTTCATATTGCATTGTCTAATTAAAATTTCCAAATAATAGTAGTGAATGTCTAAAAGCTTGATGCGTAGAGTCCTTTTATTGGGATGTTTATACCATTTACAATTAATTTATATGGTTAGCATTAAATTTCTTATTTGCCTTATGTTTCTGCTTCCTCTTTTTCTGTACTGTGCTTCCTTTGTTTTAATCACTTTTTATGATTTCATTTTGTTTTCTTTTTTGGCTGCTTAGCCAAAACATTTTTATGTAAGTGCTTGTTCAAGAGTTTGTAGACTACAGCTTTAACCTAACAGCCTACCTTCAAGTGATATTTTCCCACTTCATCTGGAGTATAAGAACCTTATAATAGGTGACTTCCATTTCTCTGCTACTGACCTTCATGCTGTTGCTTTCATTTATTTGACTTTTACATTCTTGTAAACTCCATACTACATTGTTATTGTTTGGTTTCGTCAATTATCTTTTACAGAGATATAAATAATAAGGAAAAGTACTCTGTATATTTACCTATGTGATTGTCATTTCCAGTTCTATTACTTCTTTGTATGGGTTTGTGTTTTCATGCGGTATCATTTTCCTATTTTCCTTTTGTCTGAAGACTTTCTTTAACATTTCATGTAGTACAGGTATGCTGGTGATACTTTTTTTTTTTTTTTCCCCAGTTTTGTATGTCTAAAAAGTTTGTATTTTGCCTTTATCTTTTGAACACACTTTCTGGCCAGGCATGGTGGCTCATACCTGTAATCCCAGGACTTTTCGAGGCCAAGGCAGACAGAGCACTTGAGGCCAGGAGTTCGCGAACAGCCTGACCAATATGGCGAAACCCTTTCTCTACTAAAAATACAAAAATTAGCTGGGCGTGGTGGCACATGCCTGTAATCCCAGCTAATCAGGAGGCTGAAGCAGGAGAATCACTTGAGCCTGGGAGGTGGAGGTTACAGTGAGCAGAGATCACATCACTGCACTCCAGCCTGGGCGACAGAGTGAGACTCTGTCTCAAAAACAAACAAACAAACAAACAAAACAAACATACTTTCCTAGGTAAAAAAAAAAAATGCTAGGTTTATGTTATGGACTGTATGTATGTGTCCCTGAAAATTCATACATTGAAATTTTAACCCCTAATGGAGTCATATTAGAAGGTACAGGCAATTAGGTAATTAGGTTTAGATGAGGTCAGGAAAATGGAGCCCCCATGATGAGATTAGCATCCTTATAAGAAGAGAAAAAGCCTAGAGTTTGTTTGTGTGTGTGTGTGTGTGTGTGTGTGTGTGTGTGCACCAAATAAAGCAAGTAAAGCCATGGTAGGACATAACCAAGAAGAGGATCCTCACTAAGATCTGTCTATGCTGACACCCTCCAGAACTCTGAGAAATAAATTTCTGTTTTTAGGCCACACTGTTTGTATTAGTTCATTTTCTCACTGCTATAAAGAATTGCCCAAGACTGGTAAGTTTATAATCAAAAGAGATTTAATTGACTCACAGTTATGCATGGCTGGGGAGGCCTCAGGGAACTTACAATTATGACCGAAGGCAAAGGAGAGGCAAGCACCTTCTTCACAAGGCACCAAGAGAGAGAGCAAAGGAGAAACTCTCAAACACTTATAAAACCATCAGATCTCATGAGAACTCATTCACTATCATTAGAACAGCATGAGGGTAACTGAACCCATGATCCAATCACCTCCCACCAGGTTCCTCCCTGAATACCTGGGGATTACAATTCAAGATGAGATTTGGGTGGGAACACAAAGCCAAAGCAGATTACAGTTTATAATATTCTGTTTTAGCAGTTGGAAATAAGACAGTTGATAATTTTCTCCCATTAGTACTTTTAAAAATAGTATTTCATTGTTTTCTCAACTGCATTGTTTTCAACAGAAATCTTTCCTCCTTGTTTTTGTTCCTCTGCATATAATGAGTTTCTTTTTCTTTTCACTTTTAAGATTTTTCTGTTTATCATTGGTTCCGATAAACTTTATTGAATTGTATGTAAATTTTCTGGTAAGTTTTTATGCTTCTTGGTGTAGTTTTATTCATGTCTTGGGTTTATTGAGTCTATTAGGTCCCTGAGTTTATGATTTTCATTCAATTTGGAAATTTTGGGGAAAATATTACTTCACACTTTTTGCTCCTTTCCTTTTTTGGGGGATTGGAGGCTCTAAATACACAAATAAAAGGGCACTTGCATCTTTCCTACAGTTCACAATGCCCTGTGCATTTTAAATTGTTTCATTCTGTAATTCCAACACACTGGGAGACGAAGACAGGCGGATCACTTGAGGTCAGGAGTTTGAGACCAGCCTGGCCAACATGGTAAAACCTTGTCTCTACTAAAAATACAAAAATTAGCCAGGAGTGTGGTGCATGCCTATAACCCAGGCTACTTGGGAGGCTGAGTTAGGAGAATCACACGAACCCGGGAGGCGGAGATTGCAGTGGGCCAAGATTGCGCCACTGCACTCCAGCTTGGGCTACAGAGAGAAACTCTTGTCTCAAAAAAAAAAAAAAAAAAAAAAATTATTTTATTCTCTGTATATTACTTGAATAATTTCTACTTCCATGTCTTCATGTACACTGTTCTTTGTTCTGCAATATTTAGCTTCCTATTAATCCCATGTAGTATTATTTTGATCTTGGATACTGTAGTTTTCATTTTTAGAAGTTAGGTATGGATCTCTTTTATCCCTTCTATGTCTCTACTTACTATTTTGAACATATGAAATACAGTATAGCAGCTTTAATGTCTTATTGCTAACTCCAATATCCAAATCTATTTTGAATGGGTTTGTGTTGAATAATTATTCTCATCAGAACAGGTTGTATTTTTCTGTTTCTTTGCATACCTACTAATTTCTGATTGAATGTCAGACACTGTTTATTGTACTTTGGGGTATTTTGGATATCTTTGAATTCCTATAAGGACTCGAGCTTTGTTCTGGGATAGTTTTTTGGACACAGTTTATCCCTTCAAATTTTGTTTTTAAAATTTGTGAGGTGGTAGTCATGACATATTTTGTCTAGAGATAATTATTCCCCAAAACTGAGGCAGTATTATTACTCTAGCAAATGCCTGGTAGGTTATGAGTTTTTCCAGACTTGGCTGGTCAGAAAATACACTCTTCCAAGACCTGTGGGAATTCCCGGTGGTTTTCCCTGTAACAGTTTTGGTTGGTTATTTCCCTGGTATTGGTGCGCACAAGTGTGCTAATCAGCACTCTACTGAACACTTGTGGAGATTCCTTTGCAGATCTCTAACATTCTCTAGCTATGCAGCTGTGTCTTATCTTATAATCTGTCCTGAGCACTCTAGCAACCATGGTCCAAAGATATTCTTAGAAAAGTCTTTCTACTCAGGAAATTTGCTAAGCATAATGTGGATTCCCCTTTTCTACTGGAAAAGCAATAGGGCTCACATAATTTATTTTATGTCTCTCAGAGAACTGCCCTGCGTTGTCTAATTTTTCATGTCTTGAACACCAATGATTTATATATTTTGTTGGTTTTGGTTGATTCAGGCACATGCAAAAGTTTATTTAATGGTAGGTGTATTTTTTTTTTTTTTTTTTTTTTGAGACAGAGTCTCACTCTGTTGCTCAGGCTGGAGTGCAGTGATGTGATCTCGGCTCACCACAACCTCCGCCTCCTGGGTTCAAGCAATTCTCCTGCCTCAGCCTCCCGAGTAGCTGGGACTACAGGCACACACCACGGTGCCCGGCTAATTTTTGTATTTTTGGTAGAGACAGTGTTTCACTATGTTGGCCAGGCTGGTCTCGAACTCCTGACCTCGTGATCCGCCTTGGCCTCCCAAAGTGCTGGGATTACAGACTTGAGCCATCATGCCTGGCTTAATGGTATGCTTTGATGAATGGCAGTTCTTGATTTTATTACAGTCCAAATTATTAGTGGTTTTCATTATAATTTTTACTACTTATGTCCTGCTTAAGAACAATTTTTTCATGGTTACAAAAATGTTCTTTTATGTTTTATCTTCAAATATGTATTGTTTTACTATCCACATTTAGGTTGACTATTGATGTGGAATTTAATATTTTGTGTAGCTCTAGGTAAGAGTCCACATTTGTTTAATCACATTGTCTGGTCTGTTTGTGCTCCTATAACAAAATGCCATAAACTGATGGCTTACAAACAACAAAAATTTATTTCTCACAGTTCTGGAGGCTGGAAAGTCTAAGATCAAGTCACTGACAGAATCAGTGTCTGCTGAGGGCTTACTTCCTGGTTCATAGACCGCTGTATTTTCACTGTGCCTTCACATGGTGGAATGGACATATGAACTCTCTGGGGATTCTTTTGTAGGACCACTAATTCTATTCAGGAGGGCTCTGCCTCATGGCCTAATCACCTTCCAAAGGTCCCACCTCCTCATACCATCACCTTAGAGGTTAGAATTTTCACATGAATTGGGGGACACACTCAATCTGTTGTGCTAAGATGGATATATAATTGGCCCAATACCATTGAAAAGATAACTCCTTTTTCAATACACTTCAATATTATCTTTACTATAAATGAGGTAACTATATATATGTGGGCTGTTTCTGGGCTTTCTGTCTTATCTCATTCATTAGTTTGTCTATTCTTGTACTAATACCAATAGGATTTAGATACTTTGGTGTCACTGTTTTGCAAGGCTATAGAAAATTCTCTTTGCAATCCATTATAATAATGCCCTATAGTTCTGTATTCATTCTGAACAGTTTTAATATCATTGCTGTGTTTTAGCATTTCATATTTTTCCTAAGTTTCATAGGATCTGAAGTGGTAGATTTCTTGTTTTTGCTAAGATCTGATTTGGAGTCAAGATGGACTTAGAACTTATCTGGTTTAATTAACTTACTTTATAGATGAGTTAAAACAACCTTAATTTGCTTAAAGGATGTACAGTTAGCTAGAGCCTGGAACCCCAAGCATTCTTCACACCCTATGCCTTTTATTTTCCACAACTCCCAAATTAAGTGCAGTTGGTGTCATACATACTTCTCCCATTTAGTTCATTTTTCCCCCTTCGTGCTACTGTGTGGTTCTTCACTTTGGGTGTATTATGAGTTTTTCATCCTCCACACAGGGTTCTGTCAGTTCGTGGTATAGCAATTTAGTGTTAAAATGGTGCTGTGTCAGCTGTCAATGCTGTAAATACTTCGGCTTGATTCCTCTTCAGGAAAGCTTGGGCTAATTTTTTCCCTTTGCATGTTTGCTTTTACATTTTTATTAAAGATTATTTTCATTATAATATTATGTCTTTATGCTAGAATTACAAAAATACAGAAAAGTAGAAGATGGAAAATAATTACCCATAATACACCTCCTAGAATTACACATTTTTAAAAGTTGAGAATATTTCTTCTGTTCTTTTATTTCTTTTTATTGAGTTCAGATAAAATGATATATATAAAATTATATTGCCTGACTTTTCAAACATCCATTTTACGATTATATAAGTATAATAATTTCATTATAATATTAAGAAATAAAGACCATTTTAAATATTTTAAAACCTTAATTTCTTTCCACTATTAAAATGTTGCCATATTTATTGACAGAGTTTAAATGTATTTTTATATTTTCATGAAATTATGACAAAATGATTTTTAAGCATCCTTAATCAGGAACTTCACATATCCCAGTAGGAAGATATGTGTATGGGCTCATAATAAAAAATATGTATATATTTTCAACTGAGTGGTTTATAGACTTTTCACAAGTAAAAATAACTCAATGACTTATGCAATTTTTATGAGTTGAAAAGATGCAAAAAGTGATTTCTCATGATCCTTGACACTGAAAATGACTATTATGATTCTTCATATGGCTTGGCTGTTTCCCCACACAAATCTCATCTTGAATTGTAATCCCTATAACCTCCACATGTCATTAAGGTACCTGGTGGGAGGTTATTGAATCATAGGGGCGGTTTCCCCCATGCTCTTCTTGTGATAGTGAGTTCCAACGAAATCTGATGGCTTTATAAACATCTAGCATTTCCCTGCTGGCACTCATTCTCTCTCCTGCCACCCTGTGAATAGGTGCCTTCTGTCATTATTGTAAGTTTCCCGAGGCCTCTCCAGCTGTGCAGAACCATGAGTCAATTAAACCTCTTTCTTTTATAAATTACCCAGTCTTGGGTATTTCTTCATAGCAGTGTGAGAACAAACTAACACAGGAAATTGATACCACAGAGAGTGTGGTGGTGCTATAAAGATACCCACAAATGGGGAACTGACTTCAGAACTGGATAACAGGCAAAGGTTGGAACAGTTTGGAGGGCTCAGAAGAAGACAGGAAAATGTGGGAAAGTTTGGAACTTCCTAGAGACTTGTTGAATGACTTTGGCCAAAATTGTGATAGTGATATGGACAATGAAGTCTAGGCTGAGGTCATCTCAGATGGAGATGAGAAATTTGTTAGGAACTGGAATAAAGGTGACTCTTGCTATGCTTTAGCAAAGAGACTGGCAACATTTGCTCCTGCCCTAGAGATCTGTGGAGCTTTGAATTTAAAAGAGATGACTGATTTAGGGTATCTGGAGAAAGAACTTCCAAAGTGGCAAGGTGTTGAAGAGGAAGCACACCATACAAGTTTGGAAATTTGCAGCCTGATAATGCAACAGAAAAGAAAACCCCATTTTCTCCCAGCTGGCTGCAGAAATTTGTATAAGTAATGAAGAGACAGAATGTTAATAACCAAGACAATGAGGAAAATGTTTCCAGATCTTATGAGAGATTTTCAGGGCAGCCCCTCCCATCACAAGCCTGGAGGCCTAGGAGGAAAAAATGGTTTTGTGAGTTCGGACCAGGGCCATTCTGCTCTGTGCAGCCTGGGCATGTGGTGTCCTGAATTCCAGCTGTTTCGGCTCCAGTCATGGCTTAAAGGGACCAAGGTACAGCTCAGGCCATTGCTTCTGGCAATGTAATCCCCAAGACTTGCTGGCTTACACATGACGTTGAGCCTGTAGGTGCACCGAAGTCAAGAATTGAGGTTTGAGAACCTCTGCCTAGATTTCCCAGAATGTATGAAAATGCATGGATGTTCAGGCAGAAATTAGTTGCATGGGTTGAACCCTCATGGAGAACCACTGCTAGGGCAGTGTGGAAAGGAAATGTGGGGTTGGATTCCCAACACAGAGTCCTCACTGGGACATTCCCTAACGGAGCTGTGAGAAGCAGCCCACCATTCTCCAGACTCCAGAATGGTAAATCCACGGAGAACTTGCACCATGCATCTGGAAAAGCCTCAGACACTCAATGCCAGTCCATAAAAGCAGCCAGGAGTGGGGCTGTACCCTGCAGAGCCACAGGGGTGGAGGTGGCCAAGGTTGTGGGAACCCCTCTCTTGCATCAGCATGACCTGGATATAAGACATGCAGTCAAAGGAGATCATTTTGGAAGTTTAAAGTTTACTGCCCTACTGAATTTTGGACTTACATGAGGCCTGTGGCCCCTTTGTTTTGGCCAATTTCTCCATTTGAAATGAATATATTTACCCAATGCCTCTACCCCCATTGTGTCTAGGAAGTAACTAACTTGCTTTCAATTTTATAGGCTCATATGTAGAAGGGACTTACTGTCTCAGATAAGACTTTGGACTTGGACTTTTGCTGATATGATTTGACTCTGTTTCCCCACCCTAACCTCTTATTGAATTTTACTCCCATAATTCTCATGTGTTGTGGAAGGGACCCGGTGGGAGATAATTGAATCATGGGGGTGTTTTCCCCCATACTGTTCTCGTGGTATTGAATAAGTCTCACAAGATCTGATGGTTTTATAAGCATCTGGCATTTCCCCTGCTGGCATTCATTCTCTCCTGCTGCCCTGTAAAGAGGTGCCTTACACCATGATTGTAAGTTTCCTGAGGCCTCCCAAGCCATGTGGAACTGTGAGTCCATTAAACCTTTTTCCTTCATAAATTACCCAGTCTTCGGTATTTCTTCACAGTAGCATGAGAATGGACTAATATAATTTTCAATGCTACTTCTATTTTTTTTATTTGAGAACCCTGAAAAAAATATATATTTAGCTAACTTTTCTCTCTCAGTGTTTCAAGCACATAAATAGTTTAGCCAATAAAAGAACAGCTGGATTAATACATTTTTTGTATTGTCTAAATGTATGGATATAAGAATTTTCATTAGAGCTATTTGAATTGTGGGGCCAAGCATGCATTTATAAACAAATTTCTTAGAACTCAGAAAATATTTGAGGAAGAAGTTCTGAGGAAAGGATGGTAATTTACTCACAATGTATTAAATCTAGCCAACAAATATTAAATTCTTTAATTTGAGGTCCAAATTATGCAGGGAAAAAGCCTTAATTTTCTGTGTTTTTTTTTTTTTTTCTGTTATTTTCTATACAAGCATACATATTTATTTGTAATCTCTAGGTCAACTAGAGTGGTTCTTAAGTATTATTTTATAAAATGTGGGAGATGTAGTTTATTTTCTGGATGTTTTGTATATCAAGATTTATTTTTTATTCTTATGTACTTAGTTATATAATAATTGAGTTAAAATATTAATTACAATATTAATATTTTAGAAAGGTATTTAATGACTTGCATATTGAACTATGACAATTAAAGTAACTCTAGATTACTCTCAAGGAATTTTTAAGATAATGAGTATCTATTGGTGGAAAATTTCTAAATATACAAATATACAGATTTATACTGTTCTCATAGTTGTTTCATGGTATTCCTTTAATATCATTTTAAAATCCATGGGATCTATAGTGATGTCCCCTCTTTCATTTCTAAGATTACTAATCTGTGAGTTCAGTCTTTTTTTCTTAGTTAGCCTAGTCAGAGGCTTATTAATTTTATTGATCTTCTCAAAGAACTGGCTATTGATTTCATTGATTTTTTCTATTTTCTTGTTTTCAATTTCATTAATTTCTGCTTTAATTTTTATTATTTATTTCTTTGTGTTTTCTTTAGGTTTAACTTGCTCATATTTTTCTACATATTCAATACTTTAAAATATTATTTAGACATATGTATTTTACTCTCTATTGTAGAAAGTACCTTCAGTTATAAACAGATTGTGCTATAGGTTTAATAAAACTATTATTCATTGAATGAGTATCATATGCCTTTCTCTGCATTGAAACTTAATTTATATTATTTTATTGACTCCCCATAACAATTCTATAAGGCTACATGTTATTATCCTTATTTTATTAATGAAAAAACTAGGCTCAGAGAATTTATCTAACAACGATGACAGAAGATGTAGGAAATTAATTCATCTTTGTCATAAAAGGCTATTTCCCAGTGAAGTTATCTATTTATATGGCTTTGCATAGTATATAAGGTAAGCTTTATAATGCCTTATTTAAATAATTACTATATAAACTGCTAGACATATTAGATTATGGTCCAATCATTATTGCTAACATTTATTGCAAACATATTGTATGCCAGATATATACTTATTCATGTCATTTCCACAACAGCCTATGAAGTTAGTTACCCTATTTTTACAATCAATCAGAAGGAGGCCCAAAGAAAGACTAAATAATTTGCTTAATGTCTGCAGGTTTTAAACAGTAGAATTTATAATTAAACACAAATATTTGGAATGTAGGACCTCCACTCTTGGCCACTAAGCTATATAATTATTTCAGCAACAGTATATTCTAAATATATTGAAGATAATAGGAAGCATTTGCATTAGGTACAAATATGTATGCAAACTGAATAATTTAAAATAGAAAATCATCTGAATTCTTCTAAAGCCATCCAAAGTTCTTAAATAGGTCTCATCCAATGTATCAATATGATAATCAGAATATTTACAAAGATAGGGGCCATCAAAATAAAGACAAAAAATGAAGAGGAGCAATTTTTTAACCATCTCTTTTCATTAATATATTTTATTACAATTATGCAGAGAAAATGAAAACAAATATTTTGAGGAAACAGAAGATAACCTAATTATCTTATAACTAATAGAACAACTCATTTAGAAAATTGACTCTTTAATAAATGGACATATTTCTTTTTTAAAGATCACTTGTAAGTTTACAGTGCTTACTGTTTTGGAACTTGATTTTGAAATAGCTCATTTAAACTCAGAATTAGCATTACCATATGAAACACAAAAAGCATTTCTAAAATAAAAATAGCATTTGGAGCACATCTGTTCCAATGGTATGTTTTAAAGAAATTTGCATGTATTGGGATCTGATGGCTTATTTGTGTGTTGCTTTAAGAAGGTGCTCTGCGTGACTCACAATTAGACTGTGTATCAGGAGAGATGGGTGTTGTCATGTTAAGTACACATTTTTTAATTGAATAGCAAACTAATAGGCACATAAAACCCATGTAAATTATTGGCACATAAATTGCCTCTCCTGAGGCTACAAATAAACATACTTCTCTTTGGAAATAGTTTGCTGTTTTTTCTTGGGCTTTGTTTAGGTAGTAGACCCATGCATCTCCTTTTGCAGCCTGAAGCCTCCTTTCCTTATACTGAGTCTTTCTCACCTCCCTTCACTGATGAACAGCAGTTTTCTAAGTACGAGGAAGAACTACTTTGTACACAAATAATGCATTAAGATGTTAAACATCATGAAAACCATGGTCTGACTCTTAATAAATATCTGGAATCTGTGCATCTAAAACATCTTGGGAAAACAGTATTAAATAAGACTCAAGAAATCCCTCACAATTTGATTCTGGAGTTCTTCATAAAACAGGGATTGCTATATAAAGTGAATAAAAATGAATACTTTCTGCTTGTACTACAGAAAGGTTATTTGTAAATGTGCATGCTCAAAACCTCCCTGTTCTCTCAGAAGTCTGTTGTTCAGTCGTCTCTCCTCAGCCTTTCTCTTCTTCCTTACAGCCCACCCTCATCTCACCCAGTTCAACTTATTCGTATCCTTTATTGACAAAGCGGTAAAAGCTTTTGTCTTTTTATTTTTTTTCTCTACTTGCATATTTTGGACTCACATGCTCTTATTCATCCTTTGCTTCACAAAGGAAGCTCTTTTCATGGCATTTTGTGGGTTATATAGCAATTTGTAGGGTGTGCTCTGCCTCCTTTTTCCATTTGGAAGTTTTCTTTTTTTTTTTTCTGGTTTTACTTTAATCACAATGAAGCATGTGGAGAGGACAGTCATTTGGACTCATATCCAAGTTATTTTTAGAAGCACATTGACAAATTTTTAAGTAGACATTGTATTTTACAAAGAATGCTGTTCTGAGATCATTCTGGCTTGAACAATAAGAAAATTCAAGACTACAGGAGGCAAGCACAACAGGATATCCATAAGTAACAACGCCTACTTATCAACTAGGGGGAGCTTAACAGACTTGTTCCTGACTGTGACAAACAGTGAGCTGAATTTTTAGAGAGGCTGTAAGCAGTGAGTGAACACAAAAGGTAACAGGAAAAGATTTGGTGTAGTGCACCATGACTGCTTCGTGGTTCAAATCAAGAGCGATTTAGAACAATAGTGACTGATCGTTTTCAGCAGCTGCCTCGACTTTTATTCTATTGCCTTGTAGAGTTCACTCACCTTTGTTTTCGTACTTTGATTTCAGAGTTCATTTTTCATGATGTTCATTTTTTATGATGAAAGTGAACCTGTCTTGAAGGAATAGATGAATAGTTTCTAGTGGGTTCAAAGACACCTTCAACAGCTTGGAACAAAAGGAAATTATTATACAGATCAAGGTACTACACGAAAATGTTTTTACAGATTTTAAATAAAATATAAACAGCTGTTGAGGGAAGAATGGCACAGTGACAGTTGTTACCAATCCAGTAATAATCTGAACACAAATTCGATCCTGTTCATTATGTGTAACCCACATTCCTCCATAGAGAAAACAGTCAGACTTAAATGTGTAAAAAATGGATTCAACAGCAAATCAGAACAAATATAGAAAAAGGAAATGGTGAATCAAGTCTGAATTTATTATGTAATTTTCTTGAAAACCAAGTAATCAATATGTTCTAGCTATATAATGAATGGTGCTAATAGTGATAGCCTGCTTTTATTGGCTACCATTCAAAGGACTGTCTGGTAAATGATGAAACATTCCAAGGAACTCTTTCTCCTGTCTTTTTATAATTCCCTTGCTTGTAAAATAGTCTTACTTTCTAATCGGGAGCATTCAGTCTTTCTAGATACTTGCTTATTAAAACAGAAAAGGTGTTTCTCATGTCTTCTTATAGTTCACTCTTCTAATTTGCTATATGACTTAAAATTATCCTAGTGACATATCTTCCAAAAGCCTCAAGGTTTCTTTAAGATTATGTTTAAAATCTGTAGGGGTAAAAATAAGTGAGAGATTACAGAATTCTTTGTAAACTCTTATTCAATTGTGAGATATAGAGCTTAAACAGGAAGAGGTTGTGTTCCACTTTGCATCCGAAAACATAAAAGTAGTCAAATATTTCACCTAAGCAACTCCATTACTATCAGTTATGTTTGTATTGATGCCACATAACACAGTAGAATACAGGCCATAGAAATCTGACTTAGAAAGCCTGCTGAAGCTTTTTAAAAGTCGGTATACATAAGTTGATGTCATCTGCTTATAGAATAAAAGGACTATAGTAAACAAGAATGCATAGGGGCAACAGGAATGTCTACCTTTAGAACAGCTGAGCTGCCTATTGAATGTTCTTATGTATTTGTTGAATGTAAGACAATCCTTCCTCCTTCAATGTTTTAGAATACAGCTATTCTACCACTGGGAAAACATTTGTGTAACTATACTATCTTGATGGGTTTCCTAACAAAGTTGTTCTTAAATTATACTCCCTTGGAAAAGAGTTTGACTTGGCTCAAATGTATTTATTGAAGGCAAAGAACTGTAGATCATAAGAATATTACATGGATACAGTATTTAAAACTCTTCTCTTTACCTATTGAATAGAAAAAAAAAAGTATTAGTGACCTTACCAAAATATTTATATCTTTTTATATGCTTTTTTATTTTCACTTTTTTCTCTTCTTTCTGATAGTACTCAGATTTACATCTTTCTACTGTTTTTAATCATTCCACATGGGGGAAAAGTAATAACATAGTTTTTAAACAGAAAATCTCTAAAGTAGTAAAGTTCTCTAAAGAGGAAATATTATAAATGGCTCCATTTTGTAATTAAAATGAATCTGTGATATGTTTAGGGGTGACCTAGTACATAATGGAGGAAGAAACATATTTAATATGTTCATTAGTGGTATTTATTAGCACACTTATGCAAGGCAGGAATGATCATTCAGGAACATTTTCATCAGACCAAGTACCCCCTAGAGAGTCTTATTGTCCCTAGGAAGTCCAAGCATGAACCATGCTAATATCTGAACAATGATATTTCTAAATAAAATAATTAACAGGCATATGTGTTCTCACAATCCAGACATCAAAGGACAAAAATTCCACATCAAAATCAGACAATGAAAACATCAAATAGGAAAGGGCAGCTATTGTTGTCCTAGCAAATCCAGCTGATGCATTTTTTAAATGTAGTTATAAACCGTTAGACAGAGAGTCAATATTTGTTTTATCTCAATGATTTCCATTTCAAATTTTCTCACTTTCCAAGTCAGAGATTATTTTTCTCAATCTTTTATGTTACATGAGCACCCTGGGATTTGAAACTCCAACTGCATTCCTACTGTCTCTTCTCCTGGCCATTGATAAAGATCTGTAATTACAATGAGGCCAGAGATTGCCTTGATGATGTCAAGAGGCAGAACACAATATCCCCTGACCTTTCCTAGAAACATTACTCTGCTATGCCAGCAGTCAAGTTTTCTTATGTCTGTAAAGCAGAAAGACTGGGCTGGGAGAAATAGAAATAACAAGATTGCTTCTTGCCACCCCACACAGCACAGCACAGTCAAACTGCACAACTTTCATTGTGTCCTAGAAGAAAAAAATTCCTTTACTTGGGAGGTTTGCTCTGTGTTCCACGGTTGAATTCCAGTTTGGAGGCAAATTCTAGATCAGATCTGTTTTTTGTTGTTGTTGTTGTTGTTTTCCAAAGCAAGTAAAGTTGGGCTAACTGATTTTGATTACCAGTGAGCTTTTGTCACTCCTGCTTCCTCCCTAGTTGTCAGAGTCCCCTACCTCTGTGCATGAGAGGTGGCATGGGCTAGCAGTACAGGTCATGGCCTCTGGAGACGGACTGCCAAGTTCCATTGCCTGTTTCTGCCATTGAACAGGTATGTGATCTGGGGCAACTAACTAAACCTATTGTGCTTCATTTTCTATAAAATGCAAATGAGTACTGTACTTATATCATATTTGTAAGGATTAAGTAAATTCAAACAGCTAAAAGGCTGAAATCAGGACCTTGTATTCAATAAGTGCTATATGAAAGATGACAATTGCTATTATTATTATTATTATTTGACATTACCTGTAGCAGATCCTGAAATCTGGCTTACTTAGCATATGTTTCAACATCTTTCTAGATTTCTTTTCTTTACGATGTAGGCTGGAAAGCTAAAAACAACACTCTATTGACCCCCTTCCAGCTAGGCTGCAGGCCTATGATCGGTTTCTTCCAATCACATGCACCTGCGTAAGGTGGCAGCTGGTCAAAGGGAAATTGGATTTTCTGGACAGCATGGGATATTGGCATCCAGACCAGCCCAAGGTTCCTAAGTGTGGGTATCAAGTTCACAGCTGTTACCATTAGAAGAGTCCCATGGTGTGGTTGGACATTTTTTTTTTCCTGACATTAAAAACCAAATCTGGTTCTCTGGCCTTCCCTGATGTTCCATAAAACTATCAACTATGCCTTCATAAAACCTTTTCTGCTTAAACTAGCTGGAATGTACCTTACTGTTTGTAATTAGGACGGCTGGCTGCCATATACCATCATTTAAGCTTTCATGAAGCAGCATAACTCTTCCTTGTGAATATGGCTGCAGTGTGGCAAAGTTGTACGTCTCATACGGAGAGGAGGGGGCCACGCTCATGCATGTGACACATACTGCTTCATATAGCTATCATATAGATGGATCTCTAGAAGTTTTCTCCAATTCCTCAAAGCACTTTCAACTTCAGCCTCAGGGAATTAGGGATATCTGTTCCAGTGATTACAACACATTCATGGTTCTTCCCTCAGCACTTTATGCTTTTTCTATTACATTCCTTTCACCTTAGGCCAGATTAACATGTTCAGTAAACAAATCTAATGTTCAACTTTGTGTCTTTGGAGAACAAAGGAATTTTAGTGTAAACAATGTAGACATTGGTAAGTGGGTAAATTCCAGATTTAGGGATGGTCCCAAATTTACCAGACATTTCTGGTTCTGTTCCCAAATCTGCCCTTCTTTCACAGTACTTCAATATCGGGGGAACCAGTCTCCAATATTTCAATGTAGGTTCTTTCTATTTTCCCAGTCTGAGAAATAAAGAGAAAGAGTACAAAGAGAGAAATTTTACAGCTGGGCCTCCAGGTGCATGATCACATATTGGTAGGACTATGATGGTGACCCCAAGCTGCAAAACCAGCAAGTTTTTATTAGGGATTTTAAAAGGGGAGGGGGTGTATGAACAGGGAGTAGGTCACAAGGATCACATGCTTCAAAGGGCAATAAAGATCACAAGGCAAAGGCAAAATTAGAATTACTGATAAGGGTCTATGTCCCGCTGTGCACTCATTGTCTTGATAAACATCTTAACAGGAAACAGGGTTTGGGTTTGAGAACAGAGAACTGGTCTGACTGGAATTTACCAGGCTGGAATTTCCCAATCCTAGTAAGCCTGATGGTACCGCAGGAGACCAGGGTGTATTTCAGTCCTTATCTCAACCGCATAAGACAGACATTCCCAGAGCAGCCATCTATAGACCTCCCCTCGGGAATGCGTTCCTTCCCCAGGGTATCAATTATTAATATTCCTTGCTGGGAAAATAATTCAGTGATATTTCTCCTACTCGCACGTCTGTTTATAGGCTCTCTGCAAGAAGAAAAATATGGCTCTATTCTGCCTGACTCTGCAGGCAGTCAGACTTTATGGTTATCTTCCCTTGTTCCCTGAAAATTGCTGTTACTCTGTTCTTTTTTAGGGTGCGCTGATTTCATATTGTTCAAACACACATGTTTTACAATCAGATTTCATATTGTTCAAACACACATGTTCTCCAATCAATTAATACAATAGCAGTCCTGAGGTGATGTACATTCTCAGTTTACAAAGATAACAGGATTAAGAGATTAAAGTAAAGACAGGCATAAGAAATTATAAAAGTATTATCAGGGAAGTGATAAATGTCCATGAAATCTTCACAATTTATGTTCAGAGATTGCAGTAAGGACAGGCATAAGAAATTATAAAAATATTAATTTGGGGAACTGATAAATGTCCATGAAATCTTCACAATTTATGTTTTTCGCCCTCAGCTCCAGCAGGTCTCTCTGTTCAGGGTCCCAGACTTTCCGCAACACTTCAAGGCTTGTATTAATAATCCATTCACTTAATCACTGAAAATTCAAGATTGTTCTCAAGAAGTTATAAATCAAAAGTACCCAGTTAGATAAGGGCAGAGTTGAGAACAAAACATAATTGATATGGTTTGAACATACATCTCTGCCAAATCTCATGTTGAATTGTAATCCCCAACCCTGGAGGGGACCAGGTGGAGGTGTTTAGTTCATGGGGGCAAATCCTGCGTGGCTTGGTGCTGTCCTCAAGATAGTGAGTGAGTTTTCACAAGATCTGGTTTTTAAAAGTGTGTAGCACTCTCACCCATTCTTTTTTGCTCCCCCTCTGCCATGTGAGACACCTGGTTCTGTGTCACCTTCCACCGTGAGTGAAAACTTCCTGAGGCCCTCCAGACGCCAAGCAGATGCTGACATCCTGTTTGTGTAGCCTGTAGCACCTTGAGTCTACTAAACCTCTTTTCTTTATAAATTATCCAGTGTCAGGTGTTTATTGATAGCAATGCAAGAATGGCCTACTATAATAGGTCTTCTAGTTTCTTTTCCAGAACTGTTTTTACCTTTCCCCACTGGCAGTCTTAACTAAACTAGAAGTTATTCTCAGTTCAGTTATGATCTGAGTTTAGACTTCCAGGCCTTTTATGTTGCAAAAGGACTAAATTTTAATTGAAGGCTTTTTAACAGACCAGTCATGATCATTAACTAGCTAGTGTACTATAACTCTTAACATAATACCATGGATAGTAACATAAGTGACAGTTGCCATTCTAGTTAGTCTAATCTAATTAAAACAATAATTTTAAAGATATATTCACTAATATGGATAATAATAATAATAGGACTCAACATTTCAGTATGTATTATATTTATAAGAATTACATTTAACATCAATTGATTCTTGAGGGTCAATTGATAAAACCCTGAGGGCGTTTTATTTGTGATTTGCAATGCAAAATTAGAAAGGCTATCTGATGATATGACAATGGATCCAGGCATTTAAAAAATAACTTTGTTCCTAGCATTTCCAAAGTCTTTGGCATTCTGTCTACAGTGAACTTCCTTGGTTCCAAACCTTCTTTCTCTGCCCTCTAAAATTTCTCCCACTCTTCAAACAGAAGATATTTTCTGCTCCACCTAATCATTTCACATCACCTCAGCTGGATATGATTGCTTCTGCAGCCCTTATTCTCTTAACAGCACAGACAGAATTTGTCATATGCTGCTGTATATTGCAATTTGTTGTCTACTTAATTTCACTCCTCTATCAGAGCATTAGTTAGATCCAAGGAGACATACGCTGTCTTGTGCTTTTGTTCTTTGAGTATCTCAGAGTGTCTGGGGCTTTTCACAAAGATAATAAATATTTGACAAATAAAAGGATCACAAGCTCAACTGCCTGCAGGGGGTGTGCGGTCCACATGACCGAGTGCCACTAATCTGATACAAGCATATAGGTGAAAGCCATTTGTACTGTGAGCAAGCATAAGACTGCCTGCTCACATTGTCTCCGAAATGTTGTATGGTTGTAATGAAAGCAAGATAAAGCACTGCCAGTGGTCAAGTTAAGTCCTGTGCCTACCAGGTATGTTGCTTGAATAAAACACCAATCAGCCTACTTCTACACAGTAAAAACCAACCCAGAAAAGTATGCCACTTTTCCTGAGGATTGAGTTCATTTTGTTTTCCCCTCTCACATGTGAGGAAAGGATGCATAGAGGTTGCAGGGAGTCAGACTCATTAATCATTAATCAATGATAGGTCTTTTATTGAAAATAAGAGAAATGTTACATTAGATAGACTTACATCTTACAAAATGATTTCACTTACATTGTTTAATTTAAACTTCATAACAAATTAGGGAGTTGGCTGAGCACATAATACAGCCACATTTCTTATGGATGAGAAAAATCAAGGTTGGAGAGACTCAAGTGTCTTGCTCAAGTTACTGCAAAATAGGTTGTGATAGAGATGTCACCAAACCTAGAATATTTGACACCTACCCCTGAGCTCTCTGCACAAAACTACTCTGCTTAGCACCAGACCTCTGTTATTTTTGACCCAGGCTCACCAATTGGAAGTGAGAGGCAGTTCTCATGAAAACAGGAATGAGTTCCCTAGGGTTTTGGGTTTTTAATATGCTTTACATGTTTTTTTTGGTTAACATATAAAATTCTGCAAATTATCACATGCTTATTTCTCATTTAATTATCGACTATTTTCTATTTGCCAGTTATATGTACATGTTGGTAAATGATGGAAATTAGCATACTTGAGACTTTATCCACTTTGTAGCGCTTATCCTAAATTTAAAGACACAGAAACACACAAAAACACACATTCCATAATATACTTTTTAGAGGGATGTCTAGAATAAACCAGCAGCCAAGGGGAAAATTCAGAATTGTAGCAGGAACTAATAAAAAATAAAATAATCTATCCTATTACCAGCCATGATCAATAGAATTTGTGACACTCGAGGAACAAGAAGCAGGGAGTTTTCATAGGCTTGGTGGGCTTTGGAAGTTAGTCTGCCCATCTCTTTTCTCTTTTTTAATGGACTCGTGTATGCTTTTTGGTGTAGGAAATCAGTCATTGTTTTGTTTCCATGCTCACTCTATCTGGTGAAAAGTTGAATAACTAGCCTCTCAAAAATTTAGCTTGATGGGAATTGGGAGAGGATCACAGGCCATCACTAAGGATGAAAATGTGAATTCTCTTCTCTGGAGTTCCAATCTTGATAAGAGAGAGAAAAGGAAAGGACCTGGGTTGGAGGCAGGACAGGGGGGCGGGGAGGTGGGTTAGTGGTGATGGAGGGGGGTGGAGGGGAGAAGGGTGTGTGGGGGAGTGTGGGAACAGCTTTCTTCTTCTCAAGGTCTGTAGTGAAATTACTGACAGTGGATATTGGTTATAGGTCATAAAAAAAAAAGAGGGATAGTGGGAAAGCTAAGAGAGAAGAGCAGAGTACACTGCTGTTCCGCACAAATTTTCCACCAGTATTCATCATAGTTTCTTCACTCAAAACGTAAGTCATTTCATTATGTTGGTTTGCTAGCTCTTGACAATAATATACCTGTCAGTCCTCAAAGCTGAATCAAGAAAGGGTAAGAAAATGGAAGGAAAGTGAATATTGCTAGGAACAATTGATCTGTCACTGCTTGCTTAAGTGACCTTGACAATGTAACTAAACCTTTCATAAACTAGCTACAAAATGATATCCAAATGTTTAGTTCTGGATGTGTTAACTATAACATTTTACTTATATTCTTCTATTGAAATAAGTTGAAAAAATGCTAATGAGAGTTTTCAATGAATATCTGTGTTACAAGGTATTAAGATCTCGATGTACTTTTGAGGGTTAAAGACCACAGCTACTTAGGAATTAATATGTATAGTTTCACCTGAATTCTTATGTTTAAAGAAAACTTATTTTACATTAAAATATTTTTATAATGAAGTACATTACTGTCATGCCATGGAATCTACTGCAGATGATGGTACCCAGAGAAATGAAGACGCTTTACTCATGTTTACTTTTGACAATTATTCTCCCATAAACATTCACAGTATAATGGAAACTACACACAAAAAATACTCTAAAGATTGCCTATCTACATGTAAACATAGTACAATAAATAGAAAAACAATTCTCATAATTACCAGGAAAATATCTCAACTAGGAAAAACATTTCAACCACTTATGGAAAAGAGGTTTTCAAATGCTTATAAGAAAAACATCAAGATTCTTCAAGTTATTTGTCTTATTCACTGGCTAATTCTTGAAATCTCTGTTTTACTCTTCCTGCAAAATCAGTTATTGAGTGGTTGGTAGCATCTTATGCTATTTCAAAAGGAAAAACAAACACTCATTAAATAATTTATTATAACTTAGATGCTCAAAGCTTGGTTTGAGAAATAAAATGTAACTTAGAAAGGGATAAAAATAAAAAGAATAAAATTGGTTATGCAGATATATATTAATTATCTCTTCATCATTAGTAAATCATATAAGAGTATTTTAGGGCAGAGAGTTACAAAATTTTGACCCCAAATGAAAATTGATCCTAGAACATTTTCCTCTGGGAAAAGTCCCTCAGAACAGAGAAATAAAGAACAGTATGACATTCGAGTATAGTGGAGTAACATGGAAGAAAGAGAACCTGTCTGGAGACTACAAGAAAGAAAAGGAAGAAAAGTGTTCTAATAGAGGCTGCATTTAAAGAAGGAAGGAGGGAATTCACAGAGGAATGCAAACCTAGGGGTTGAAAGAATTAAACAGCCAAATGATGGCAAAAAATCAATAAATAAAGTAAAGGAAAAAGGGAATGGGGAAGAAGAAAGAAAGGAAAAAAATTAAAATAAATTCAAAAGAAAAAATAATTAAAAGAAAAATTTGTGTTGTCTAGTAGGTAGAAATTATGATGCCATTTTTGCCATTTGTAATTTCTAACAAAGAGTTTAGGAATCAAAGTAAAGTTAGTACATAAAGGTTCCTTTCGGCTATCTCCCTAACACAGCCTTCATAGCTAAAATGTTGATGGTTTTTGACAAATCGCATGTTGGGGAATATAAATAAGGATGTGACTAGAAAGTTTGTGATTTGTAGTGAAAGGAAAGACTCCATTTTAACACTGTGTTTACAGAACATATGCATGTTTGTGTTTACTTTGGGGCCAGGAAGAGAGAATGATAGGTTGCATCTTGGAATACTCTTTTACAATTAGGCAAAATAAGAATTCTTGGAAATAGAGTCCTATGAATTACACGCTTTAATATATCAAAGATAAACTAAGGTCCCTTGTGGATTCATTTAGCCTACCCTTGAAAGGGAATATAGCTGGAGAATACTATTTTACTCAATTCTATTGCTAATCATTTCATATTTTCCTTTCTGACACTGAGACTCCTTTTGCCACCATCTTGCTTACTTGCGCATCATGCACCATTCACAGGGTGAGGAAGGAATCCCTGATACACAAACCGTCAACTGATAGCCTTCCTTACAGAAATTTTCCAGGCCTCTGCTGGAAACAAATTGCATTTGGTTCTAAAAATTCTACATAACTACTTGTGTGTCACCTTTGGACCGTATCTTTATAGTTCAGCTTTAGGGTTGGCCACATTTTCACTTCCATCTGCTCAACTGTGGAAATAAAAACATGTTCTCTTCTTACTATACCTCTGGATTTGTTTAGCTTAATAAAACAATGATATCCATACTTTGAGGACAAGCCACTTCTAACCCATCAGTTTGACTTCATGATCTTTGAACTTCTCTTGCTATAGAGCTTACATTAAATGTCTGCTAGGAAGCAATGAGTTTCGTGTCAAGACCTAATAATTGATTTAACTCTCATAATGCTTTGAGCTTAGAATTTAATTCATGTACATTCCTTTACAAGACTTACCAGGTGCATAGGATTTATGTCGCCATAATTCTGATAAAAAACTCCATTTATCAAGGGCACTAATGGTTTATACAGTTTCAAATCAAATTAACATGTCTCCAATCTTATTTTTTTCTGAATACTCAGCAATATTTGATACAAATACTTTCCAGTCTTGAAACCATCAGTCCTTCCTACATCTAATGTATTTTCTATAATGAAGAGGATGTAAAGCTAAAAATTATGTCTCCAGATTTCCTGGAAGCTGGAATTAAAAATGGGATTTAGGTTTGACTCAGTGTCCTCTCGTGTGAACTGATAAGGGCAGAATTCCAATTGCTTTTGCTGCTTTTGCCAGGCAGGCATGGTATTCGGGGAATTTGTTTTTTCTGGAGAACCATTGACAGAGTTTTCAATGACAAGGCATTAGATTTATCAGTTTCAAGAGTAGGATATTCATTTCATGTGTAAATTTGTAGATTTTTGAACATTTCATTTTTTCCTTGACTAGCAAAATAACCTATCATCCTATATATTTCCTCATTGCATATATAAAACCTAAGGTAGTATTTACTTGTTAATTGCCCCTTCTTCTTCATCATAATTTAAGTACCAGAAGGGCCAGGACCTTGTTTGTCTTCTTCTTTACAGAGTTTAGAATAATGCAAAGCATGTAGTTAGCAATGAATAAAATATGTTCCCTGAGTGAAAAAAAAATTAATGAAGACTGAGCGAATTGGGGTTGTGTTGGGAATTAAGGACTGGAGCTATGAAGATTTTATGTATCATATGAATATTATTTATATTTTCCTTGCATACATACATGCACATATATGCATTTTGTGTGTGTATAATATATAATCTTTAGTCCTTTTCAGATCTTTCTCCCAAGATATACCTCAAGAGTGAGAAAATCTTCCTTTACTTCTCAATCTCTGTAACTTTCATCTAAGTCCAAAATTTGCTAATTATTTTTAATATTTTAACTCAATTTTTAATAAATTTTGACAAAATTTTCTAATTATGTTTAAAATAAACTTTCTATTGTAGAGAAGTTTTAGGCTTACAGAAAAGCTGCAAAGCTACTACAGTGAGTTCTCATATACCTTACATCCAGTTTTTCCTATTAACACCCTACATTAGAAAGGTACATTTGTTATAATTAATGAACTAACATTAAATTATTCATTCACTTATGTCCATATTTTTCAGATTTCCTCAGTTTTTACCGATTTTCTTTTTCTGTTCCAAAATTTTATCTGGGCTACCACCTTACATTGGCAGTCATCACTCTTTAGACTCCTCTTATCTGCAACACTTTCTCAGGCTTTCCTTGATTATGATGACCTGGGGAATTTTAAGAAGTGCTGGTCAGGTGTTCTGTAGAATGTCACACATCTAGAATTTATCTGATGTTTTTCTCATGATTAGACTTGGGTAACATATTTTGAGATGAAAAACAGAGAGAAAGAGTACCACCATTTCATCATATTATATCAAAGGTATATAATATCAACACAACTTTTCAATTTTGATAATGACCTTGATTACCCAACTGAAGTAGCATTTGTCAGGTTTCTGCATGAAGTTATTCTCTTTTCCTTTTTTACATACTGGTTTTTTTTTTTTTTTTTTTTTTTTTTTTTTTTTGAGACAGAGTCTCGTTTTGTCCCCCAGGCTGGAGTGCAGTGGCAAAATCTCGGCTCACTGCAACCTCCACCTCCTTGGTTCAAGTGATTCTCCTGCCTCAGCCTCCCGAGTAGCTGGGATTACAGGCATGCATCACCATCCCCAGCTAATTCTGTATTTTTAGTAGAGACGAGGTTTTGCCATGTGTCTCAGGCTGGTCTCGAACTCCTGACCTCTGGTGATCCTCCCACCTCGGCCTCCCAAAGTGCTAGGATTACAAGCGTGACCCACTGCACATGGCCTATATATTGTACTTTCCAGAATGAATTCATTCTGAACAGTCCATACCTAGGAGAGAGAGAGAGTGTCTTGCTCTGTCACCCAGGCTGGAGTGCAGTGGTGTGATCTTGGCTCACTGCAACTTCTGCCTCCCAAGTTCAAGTGATTCTCATGCCTCAATCTCCTGAGAAGCAGGGATACAGGTGCATGCCACCATATCCTGCTATTTTTTTTTTTTTTTTTTGAGATGGAATCTCGCTCTGTTGCCCAGGCTGGAGTGCAGTGGTGTGATCTCGGCTCACTGAAACCTCTGCCTCCAGGGTTCAAGCAATTCTCCTGCCTCAGCCTCCTGAGTAGCTGGGTTGCAGGCATGTGCCACCAAGCCTGGCTAACTTTTGTATTTTTAATAGAGACGGGGTTTCACCATGTTGGTAAGGCTGGTCTTGAACTCCTGACTTTATGACCCATTTGCCTTGGCCTCACAAACTGCTGGAATTACAGGTGTGAGCCACCAAACTCGGCCTTAATTTTTATATTTTAAATAGAGACAGGGTTTCCCCATGTTGACCAGGATGATCTCGAACTCCCAGCCTCAAGTGATCTGCTGGTCTCAGCCACCCAAAGTGCTGGTATTATGACCAACCATGCCTGGCCAATTATTTACATTTTTGTTTGTTTGTTAACTTTCAGTCTCACAGACAGCACACATTTCTGGAGTTGTTTATGTCAGTACCTATTTCTCCAACATTTTCAGTGAGATTGTTTCATACATATACAATGTACTTAGATTGTTTTGTTATGTTCTACATTCCATTCACAGATAACATAATCTCCTAAGTTACTTTTTAAATTTGCATGTATTAAATTTTGTTGTTTGTTCTATGTCTAAACTACTGTGGATTTCAACAAATGCATGGTGTCATACATCCATGTTTATAGTTACATGTGCATTATAATCAAGGACATATGAATAGTTTCACTATCCCAAAACATCTCCTATGCCTTTATCTACTCAACCCTTCTATCCCCAGACTGCTGAAAACCACTGATGTATTTACTGTCTCTATAGTTTTACTTTTCCAAAAAGTTATAAAATAGTATAGAGTAGGCATTCTTATCAGACCTGCTTCTTTCATTTAGCAACATACATTTATACATCTTCATGGCTTGAAAGTTTATTTTTATTATCACTAAATAATATTTTCTTATATGGATATTCACAGGTTGTTTGTGGCTCCAAACAGTCAGTCATTGAAGAATATCTTAGTTACTTTCAGCTTTTGGCAATTATGACAAAGCTGCTATTCATGTACAAATTTCTATGTGGACATAAAGCCTTGGCCAACATAGGCATCAGAGATGAAGGAAAACCCTCCTTTACTTATCAAACAAGCTCTGTAGCTTTCACCTTCTAAAAACCCCAGCTTTCAAGTAACATAAATTGCTTGATATATTTTTCCTCTTTTAGTCATATATATGTGTGTGTGTTTGCATGTGTGTGTGTGCATGTGTATAAATTGATGCAACATACAGAGCAAAATAACTTTCAAACAGAAATACTCTTGATTTTTCCATACTCTTTTCTGACTTATCGTTACTGTAACCCAAATTGTTCTCATCTTTACATATAAGTCAATATTTCTGAAGAGGAAAGAAAAAAGCAAAACAGTACTTCCTGAAACAGTGGACTTCAGAAAATTATTTTCTGACAATGTGACTGTCACTTATTAGTCCTGAACTAAAGATAACTGTTACAAACAACTCCTCAAGGAGTTTGGCTAATTGCTAGCAACATGAAGGGCAGCACTGTTGCCTTGATAGTTTTTGTTGAATTTTTTTCTTTACATAGCAAAAAACAAACACCTTTATAAAGCCATTTTTGTAAAACTTTTCATTGGAACACATATGGTTCCCTTGTTAAGACACTGTTCACTCACATGAACATTCACTGATTTATTCGCTGCCAACAGTCTGTGGGTGTTTTAACTGTCGTGTACCTGGCAATGTACCATAATATTTCACTCTAAAATCTGAAAGTCATTTAATATTCATGGAGATTAAAAGCTAGCTGGAGATAGCAAAGCAAGGCCAGAAATATAGTTTGGTGCTCAGTGGACTTTGTGTTTCTCATTTATTACATTGTCTTCAAAATAAGTATGTGGGTGGAAGAGATGTAGATGGCACGTTAATGACATTCACAGATACCAAATAAGGAAAATTAACACCACGGAGCCAAATTTATATACTTTGTGTCCATGTGATTTGGGGATATAATAAAGACAAAAGAATCTGCAATCATGTTACACAGAAAAGTGAAATAAAAAATAAGTCAGTACTTTTAGAAATGAAGACAGAAAAGGCCACAAGTATTACACAGAGAAACGATGAGAGTTATTGATCCAAGAGTCACTTGTAGATGATTCTACAATAGAGCTAGATAGAATTTGCTGGTAAATTATATCATTATAAAATCAATTCACATTTAGTTCTCTGCCATTTGGTAAGATCATTCATCTTGTAACAACTCCATTTCTGAAGTCACACTTGCATGAGTGTGCAATGAGGTGGAGAGTTAGGCGATGTGGACAATTAAGACAATTATCTAGATAATTTGAACTGAAGATATCCACGTTGCCTCATTTTGAAAATACAGTGAAAAGACTTTAAGACTTTCTGTATTTAGGTCTCATATTTGAAGATAATTCATCTAGAAAGATTTTTCTGACAGCCTCATGATAGCATCATGTGCTACTTCTCCAAATGTTTTCTTAGCATCTGTAAGTGTCCTACCACATTTCACTAATTGTACTTGCCTCCTTATAGGTCTATATTCCATACTGAATAGTCAGTTCTTATGGTAAGCACTTGAGAGTTATTTGCTGATTCATTACGCTTGTGACTTACAGTTGGAGAGACATGGAATTATAAAGACTGTCTTTGCCATTTGTTATGAAACTTTACTATGAAGCTTTAATAAGTGCTATTAGTCTCTGATTCTTCATCTTTAAAATGGGAATATAGTAGTTACTTCTCCCAGGATAGTTGTAAGGAGTAAATGAAACAATATGTGTAATCCCAAAAAGATAGTTTCTAGCACATAGTAGGTGCTCAATAAATGCTAGTTTCCTCTAATGTCATTTAATTTGATAGCTTTATAATAGCTGTATAATCACTTAATTAGAATTTATAGGAATAAACATCTTTTCTTGACAACAAGATTGAGAAAGGTAAAAGAGATTGAAGAACTTGCCACAGCCCATCTTGTGTGCTTTTTGCCTTCCTCTTGGGGTTCTCCCACCTACCTAAATTCACTGACTTTCAGGGATCCCCTGGTTTACCAGACTCCTCTCTTAAAAACTTCAGTTGATTTTGGCTTTCCTTGTATACCAGCAAGGGATTTGAAGTGCAGAGACCTGGATCGGCACGACGGCTCATGCCTGTAATCCCAGCACTTTGAGAGGTCAAGGTGAACGTATCACTTGAGGTCAGGAGCTCAAGACTAGTCTGGCCGACATGGTGAAACCCTGTCTCTACTAAAGATACAAAAATTAGGCAGACGTGGTGGCAGATGCCTGTAATCCCAGCTATTCAGGAGGCTGAGGCAGGAGAATCGGTTGAACCTGGGAGGCAGAGGTTGCAGTGAGCCGAGATCGCGCCATTATACTTCAGCCTGACTGACAGAGCGAGACTCCATCTCCAAAAAAAAGAAAAAGAAATTAAGTTCAGAGGCCTGGAGTATACCATTTTCACCCTAGGAAGCCACACAGAAACCACAGTACCTGTCTGAGTTTCAACTTACTCATCTACAAAGTAAAGAAAATATTTCCTATATTAATGATATTTGCTTGGCTGGCTCCTCTCAATTATTGAAGACAGAAGATACAGCAGGAAAAGACAGCCATGTTCTCAGTTTTCCTAGAGGTTACGCATTAAACTAACATTTGCATAGGACATTATTCAATAAGTTCACAGTGCAAGTGCAATATGTCAATTGATCAGGAGCAGATACACATATATACAAATGCATAGACATATATACATACTAGATATGTAATAGTGGGGAGGAATAACAAAACTGAAAGGGCTTTATAAGTTTTCCAAATCTATATGAAGGCAATATGTGAGTATCATTATTCCCAGAGAATCTTTTTATGTTATTTCTTTCATAGAAATTCCTTAGTCCTATTTCCCAGTCCCCATTGCTCTATACACTCTTGTTAATATTCCTTGAGGAATGAGGTTCCTTTAACATGAGATGAAGTAAAAGACCATGCCACTATAGGGTAGCACTGCTTACTGAGTGATGCTGACACCCCTCCTCTCTCTGAGATAATGCCTTTTAGGTAAATTCATTGGTTCCACATAGGTATCCCCCTTGTTTTTTTTTTCTGGACAATGAGTTAGTTCCTAGAGATTGCCTGATCCTTTGCAGCTTTAACTACAAGCTTCTCTTTTTCTAGCTACCCAAAGATTCCCACACTATCAAAAGGTGTCCATCATCATTCTTTCACTCTACACCTGTCTCATGGCCCAGTCCCAACCAAGTGTCCCCTGACTGTGACTCAGTCCCATTTTTCCAGCATTTTATGTGTCAGCTATTCTTTCTGCCTGATGTCCCTCTAAGACAGAAGGTATGGCGATTTCAGCAACAGTTATGGATCATCCCCTGGATGCAAATTTTTACGTTAGTCTTCTTGGGTAAATTTTTTTGGAGTTCTGAATTTAATTCTCAGACACACAACCTGCCATTCCGAGAGCTATTTCTGAAGAGTGAGGCCTTTCTGTTTCCTCTAAATGAGTACGGAAGAAGCAGTGTCCTGCAGCCCCCTTTCAGATGGAACTCTGATGCCCCTTCTCTACATAAAGAAAAGATGACACTTCACAGAAGAGACTGCCTTGGTGTATTTTTGGAAACAAATAATCTATAGATCATCCAGGATTAAAAAGACACTTAAAACATCCAGATGAGCAGAGCAATACAATTTCTAAATTGTATTGACTCAATAGTCTATTGAATTTTTACATTTGTTTTAATAGAAAGGGATGGAAACTGATGAATTTAAAATATACATTGCAATGGTTAAACATTAGATGTAACAATAAAAATGTAAATATTTTTATAAATATAAAAATATAAGCATCATGCTGTCTGGATTATGATGCAACTTGACATATTTGCCTCACTCTTTGGACATGCACACTCTCTTTCTCTTACTGTTCAACATTTTAGGTCCTTACACACTGTTCCCTTCCCTTTGCCCAGAATGTTGGCCAACCGTTGGTAATTTATTTGTTGTTTTGCCCCAGCTCCCTTAAGGCCTGACATATAGTAACTGCTCCATAAACACTTGTTACATGAAAAAAGTATTATCTCTAATGTGTAAGTAAGGGAACAGATTTTCCCACCATCTCTGTGCAAGTCAATGGTAGCATTCAAATCCAGCTCTTTTTTCACATTATGCTATGTATTCCTTCTTTGTTACACTAAGTTGTCTGGTTGCCATGGTTTTGAATACTGGATAGTGTTTTGCAAGGGACCTCCTAAGGTTTCTAGAACTTCAGGCATTTACAACTAACATTGTAGAGTTTCAAACAAAATAGCCTGATGAAACATGCTGGTAGAACAATTTAATAATAGGTCTTTATGAAATAAGTCTGCCATCTCTTTTTTGGCAATATTCAACAATTGTGGCTAACATACTATCAAACTTACATATGATAACATCCCTGACAAAAGAATCATTTTTCTTCAGTTAATTCCCCTGAGTGTTATCTGGGATGGAAAGGCTTTCATGGATATACTTAATGACCATTTCTATAAGGAACAGAAAGGCATAAATACTGATATAAAGTTTTATTGTCTCCTGATTGAAATAAGCCTCAAAATCATCAAGATGGTTTTATAGCCACCCTTTCTAAACCCACATACATACACACACTTTTGTTTTAACTCGGAAATAATTATACGCACTATAAAAGGTTTTCAAGAACAACAACAAAATTGATGTGTAATGTTTATACTGATTGGATATTTCTATTGTTTACAAAGGAATGCATAATTATTGTAGAGAATTCAGAGGGCAGAGAACAGCACAAAAAGGAATCACCAAAATATTACCCAAAAGTATTTCAAAGTATGCATTTCCAGGCCCAGTCACACATGTATCAATATTTACCTTTTGTAGTAAACAATATGGTAAACCATTTTTCCATATCTGAAAACATTTTTCTATAATACCATATTAATGAGTGGAGAATATTGTATGAATGTATCATATGTTGTGAAAATGTTCATTTTTGGTCATTAAGAAGTTTCTGACCTTTTTCCTGTTATAAAGTGCACTGAAAAACATTCTTAAATATAGAGAATTTTTTACTTAGCTCCCATATTTAAAAAATATATTCTTAGAAAGTAAATTATTGTTTTAGAATATTAACATTTTTAGAATATTAACAATTAACATTAAATTCATGACATATCGAATTGCCTAAAGAATGGTTGTGTAATTTTTCTTCCTGGTACATTCTAAATACCTTCACATTAGAAAGTCTGAAAGGTCAAAATGGCCCAGGTCTGAGTCTGCCTTGATCATTCCCATATCTCAAGCACCCAGGATAAACCAGTAATGCATAAGTTGTCCAATATGTATTTGATGAATTATTGAGAAATGAATGAGTTTATGGTGAAGGAAATAGAGTAGGAAAATATTTCTTTATAAAAGAGAAAGCTATCTTTACTTTATAGAATATGCTGTACTCAGTTACTTTACCCATAAAATCAGAAATATGTTAAACATATTGGCCACTGCCTGGGTCTATCAAAGCATGGCGATTTTGCTCCATCCACTTTGTTAAAATATAACATGTTCACCAATCATTAACCTGCTCAAGTTTATCAATGATTACCCCCAAAATTGTCCCATCTGCAATTTTATCAATAAATAGTACCACAGTGCCAAAATTCAAAACCCACAAATATGGGAGGTTTTGAAACCATCCTCTCACACCTCCATTTTCAATTAATCATCAAATTTCATTCATTTTACTTCTTAAATATCTCTCGATTTCTTGTCTCTGTTTCTTTTCTCCAGCTTTACTGCCACCACCTTATTTCAAGGTTCTATTGTAGCTTCTTGGAATTACAGAAATAGTTTCATAGTCTTCCTTATTCATTATTCTCATTTTCCAATCCGGAATGAACTTCACATTGCCTCCAGACAATCTTGCTAAAATGAAAAATGCCTATGTCAATCTCTGTTTAAAACCCTATAAAGTCCTCCCATTGTTCTTAAAATAAAGACCATTTTCTTAGAATATTAATAGAAAACACAGCATAGCAGGGACTTTCTTACCAGCCTATCATATTCCGTTATCTCTTTTAACCCCAATCTCCTAAGACCCTGGCCTTCTTCAAGGCATGCTGCTTCAGGGTGTTTGTACATCCTGCTTTCTATACCCACAGAACTTTTTTCAGTAATTTCTACTCCCTTTTTTATTCATGCTTCTTCATCCTTTAGGAATCTGTTGAATTCGGTGTCTCAAGGAAACCTTTCCTAATCCCAGATTCTATCAGATTCCCCATTTACTCTCCTAGTAGTCTTAACTGCTCTTTGATACATCTGATCAAAATTGTAATTTAGTGACTATTTTTGTAATTAATTGTTTTGTCTATGTGTTCTTCTTTAATATGAGCTTCACAAGATCTGGAACTGATTCTATCATATTCATGCTGTATCTCTAGTTCTGATTTAGATACTTGAAACTCAGTAAATTTATCTTCAATGAAAGAATACATGAATAAATGATGAACAAATGAGAAAAATGTATAATGAAGGTTGTGTGAATAATTATGGTTAATTTCAAATAAGTTTTTAATAACAATTAACCTTGGGAAGAAAAAATAAGATGTTAACTTCAGCTATCACAGTTATTGTAGTCTGTCTCCAATGCATATATCTTACTAGCAGACCTCTTAGCAAAGAAACCATTTTTTCCAAGATAGATTTTGAGCACAGGTACAAATTTGCTGTTGATACTTTAAATTATTACATTCTAACCCTAAGCTTTTGGATTATAACTGATATCCACTCCAGACACCTTGCATTCTGACTGTAACATTGCTTGCACATCACCTTGTGACCTTTGCTCAACCAGCAAATTGAAGTTTTATGGAATAAACTGGAAAATAGAGTTTCCTTCAGTATTAGTTCTGACCTACCTAATCTTTTTGCTCAAGGAATTCACCTCAGTTCAATTATCACACCCAGGAGAAGATATAAGTCTTACGTATTTGTTCACCATCTAACAATTTCCAGTTGGGTTATTGATATCCACCAGCCAGAGCCACTGACCATTCAACCTTACCAAAACCCAAAGGACTACAAAATAATTTCAGTGATAAATTATGCCTTTTTGTGATCATAATGTAACTTTCCTTGGCTGCTTGAATAATAGTTACTATGAAATTTGGTTGAAAAATAGATTGATACTTCTACTAAAGATAGTAATATAATTATTTAATGTCTCAAATAATATTCATATCACATTTTCACTATGTCTATACCTAACTAGAAGCAGGTATGATAGTAAGATAGACCCATTAGTCAATGAATAGGCTGAGGATATGTCTAGATCAGACATCTTTTTAGTATAAAGAGAAATTGGTTTTTTATTAGTCCCTAATAATGAACTCAGTCAACTCTGAGAGTCAACTTTATCTTTATCTTAGCTTCATTTTTCTAACAGTGATTCAAATGTAAAGATCATGAGCTATCAAGTTCTCCATCTCAATATGAGAAACACTGCTTTCAGGTCCACAATATGAGAAAGACTATTTGATAAAGGTATTGTGAAAAATTCAGCAGCAAGCAAAAAAGTAACCAGCAAAGGGACGAAGTGAGATAGAAAAACACTCTCCCCCAGCCCCAGGCTACAAGTTGCTTTGTAAACACAGAGTATGTTTCTCATATTCCCTATATTCTCACATTAGCAGAGTATGCAACAAAACATCAGACTTAGGAAATGGAAAAAACATCTTCTACCTACTAAAGCATAATGAGAAACATCTTGCTGTAATCCAGAAAATCTTCCCTGCAATACAGCACAAAGCTTTAGTTGCTTTGATTCAATTAAACATTGCTTTCATTATTCTAACATTTTTTCTTGAAGTGACCTGTTGTTTCCATTTAGTAAGTAACTTTCTTGATAATAGGGGCAGAATTTTACAGAATCTCTGTATCTCCCCAGTATCTAGTATGGTGCTGGGTGCATCCTAGTTACTCAGTAAATATTAGAATAACTGGTTTATTCTACTTGAGTTTTAAATTGCCATGATAAAATGGCAACATAGCATGATAAAGCGGGGTTGGTGGCTCAAGCCTGTAATCCAAGCACTTTGGGAGGCCGAGACGGGAGGATCACAAGGTCAGGAGATCGAGACCATCCTAGCTAACACCGTGAAACCCTGCATCAACTAAAAAATACAAAAAAATCTAGCTGGGCGAGGTGGCGGGCGCCTGTAGTCCCAGCTACTCGGGAGGCTGAGGCAGGAGAATGGCTAAACCTGGGAGGTGGAGCTTGCAGTGAGCTGAGATCCAGCCACTGCACTCTAGCCTGGGCGATACAGTGAAACTCAATCTCAATAAATAAATAAATAAATAAATAAATAAATAAATAAATAAAATAAACTTTCTACTGCTTCTGGATTTACTACTATTCTTTTTTCTTAGACTTACTGTCTGCCCCCTCTCTGATTTGCCCAACTCCTTAGTCATACCCCAAGTTCATCTCAGTGTCACTTTCTCCACAGAAAAGTTTCCTTGATATCCAAAAGTCAAAGCTAGTATGCCAAACACTGTGACTCTGTAACTCTCTAATCATCAATCTTTTAGAATTTATCAACAAAATAAAAAGTATTTGCTAGAACTCTTCATTCCTCCAAGATTGTACATCTCATGGGTCCAGAGTTGTATGATTTTTTCATACTGGAATTGAATTTCAAATAATTTTTAATGCTCAAAGTAGATCTTTAATAAAAGTTGATAAATAAAGAAAAGGAGGTGATAGGCATTAATTGTAATTTCTTAAATACATTATATTGTAAATATTCTTTACCTCTTCTTTTGTTTTCATTTTTAAGCTTCAAAAATTACACCTTTAATCTAAATATAAAATAAACATCTACAATTTCAATATTCATATAAGATTCGTTAATTAGCAAAAATATCTTTAAAGGCATTATCTTATTCAATATCGAAATTTAGTTAAAAATCAGAAGACTAAAACCTTGCAGGTGTACCATGTCGATCAGTGATAAGCTTGTTAAAACAAATTTCTAAAGAGATCTTTGAGGAGAGATTTTCCAATAACCTTTTATTATAACTTTTGATTTAGTTATTTCAAGTTTAACATTCTTTAATACAAACATCTTTGTAACCACATTTCTAATGCCATTCTTCCATAAACATGACAATTTTACATTCTAAATGGCTTTTATTTTTCTACACTTTTTCAGAACATGACAATAAGAAGGGGGGTGTGTGTGTGTGTGTGTAAAATTTAATGATGTTTAGTTTCCCTTTTAGTGTTTTCCAAAACAAAATTTTGAATGGCTTATTACTTTATAAATAATTCTCTTCATTTCAGTATTTCACTAAAAATCCTAAGGTTATATGTTTTTAGGTTTACTTTTTTCATACTGGGCTCTGATGATGTATTCTCAGGACTTTCAATGTCATGGTTATGAGCTTCACCCCCATGTTGAAGTTTACTCGAATCCTCTTTAATGCCTGGGGATTCCTGGCAGCTTGTATTTGTATGTATAAAAGATAGGCCAAATATCCATGGGGAAACATTCAAAATAGGAAAAAAATGTACCACTGCTTACTTTATACATTAAACATTTTTCTCCAAATATTTCAAGAATGAGAGTTTTAAAAAATTAATATCCTAAGTATTTAAAAATAATGGTCTTTAGTTACTATTAATTTTTTCATTTTATGGCAATTAACATTCTTGGAGATCTGGATCCTTTATAAATCCCCTTCTGTCCTTCTTCTATGAGACCCTTTCTCTTAGGAAATCTTATGAAATGTTTTTCTCTGGGAATGTACATTAATTTACACATCAAGATTTGAGCTTAAACTAAAAGTCAAATGTTTTAAGTTAATAAAAATCTCAACAACTTGTACCTCCCTTTATAAAATTTAAATTAACAGAGATAAAAGGAATCTTTTTCAGAAAAAAATGAGAAAACCTAAGTTGTTTTAAATCAGCCCGTATAAGGACGGAGGCTATTAAGAACTGGAAAATTTACAGTAATTATAAGCGACCTTCAATACAAACATCTGGAGTAACTGGATAGATTTGTTAAGGAATGGTGATTTTGCACCTGGGGATGAGTGTTTTCACTTCTGTGAATCATTATGGTTCATGTTGGCTCTAGATCCTTTGCTCATAGATTATTGCACATTAATGACACCATTCAAATGCCATCCCTAGTTGGAATGGTGCACCACTCCGACCCATTGTTTATGGTTTTCTAGACGCTTCTCCATCAATCTCTCAACCTGTTTGGATGCTATTGAATCCATTTCCTTATGACAGATTTCTTACTTTAGGACTTAGGAATATAATGGCCCAGAATTTTTCCCTTGCCATCTTTAAAATCAATAACCTTAAAACAATCTTAGTGCTCCCTTCTGAACTTGGGGCCAAATCCACATTCCAACCGTAGTCAAGCAGTCACATAATGCAGTCACACACACACACACACACACACACACACACACACGAGAATTTCTAGCCACACATTGTCCTTATATGGAACATGGGATATCAATCAAGAAAACTCACATGGAAAAACCTGAAGTCCTGGCTGTTTATTTTTCATGAGCAAAGAAATATCATTAAAAGCATGTTCTTTTGGATAGCAATAAGACATTGCAATTTTTCTATTTCACTTCCCTATGTGCATTTTCATTTTAAATTATATTATTCACAGCACTTCAAAGTTAAGAGAACATGGAACTCTCAAGCCTACAAATAAAGAAATACATATTTACGAAGCCCCTGGAGACTCACAGATGACACAGTTCATACTTACTTAGACTCCATGTAAGCAACATTCCATATAAGTAAATTAGGAGGTTGGAGCAAGAGAGCCAAAATATCATATCTCCACCTTGCTCCATAAATTTCTACTTCTTGCTCTCCCTTGTGTTTCTTCAGAGTGCTTGTTACTACCTGAAATAGTATTGATTTCTTGACTTATTCATTTGTTGTCTCTCTTTATGCACCGAAATGAAAACCTTGAAACAGTAGAAGCTTTGTCCTGTTTGTTCACTGCTCAATTTGGTCCTAGAATCAGACATGGTACATTACATGTGCTCAGGAAATATTAGTGCAATGAATGAAGGAATGAATGTAAAAGAGAAGAGAGTCATATACAAAGGAATATGGCTGATTTCATTTTATAGGGATGGAAAAGTTGCATTGTGAACATAATCTTTCCTTATAAAATGTAATTGATAAATGAAGACTGAATCTTCCAAGAAACACGATTCTGTTTTCACTAAATGCAAATTCATATTTATTATCTAGGAAACAAAATAAAGTAGGGCAAGAAGAACTTAGCTATTAAGCCAGAGGAAGTTGTACTGTGCTAAAGAATGGAATGGTCACCGATATGCTTGAAGGCACCTCTAAAAATCAGAAGCATGAGTATAGAGCTCATTGGTAATATAGAGTGCATTATAATAGAAAAAACATCAGACTCAGAGCCCTATCTCAATAAATAAGTGCTCAATACATGTTGGCAATTAGTTTTAATAGATTATAATTTATTATTAATTATACTATGTAAGCATATGTTTGTATGTATGTATTTATATATGTACTATGTATAATGGTTAAGAGGATCAGCCAGATTTGTTTTCAAGTCCTAGCTCTGCCACATACCAATTAGTGACCACAAGAAGATTGTTAATCTGTCTGGGCCTACTGCACTCATCTATTTCCTTGGATTGTTGTAAGTACCAGACACATAATGTATAAAGCTACTTTACCCATGTCTGGCAAGATAAATAGTGATGATGATTATTATAATGGCAATATTGGTTTATTTAAATTCAAGTAATATAAATGGGACAAACCAGAGTTTTACCATACCAAACAAAATTATCTTTCAAGGTAGAAATAGAATTTATAAGGAAGATCTTCCTTTTCCCTTAATATTATATTACTTCTTCCTAATCCTTTGATATTATAATTCTACAAAAGCAAATGATGTGACTCTAGGTGTTACTTAGAATTATTGCAGCTAAAAGACAGAACAAAAGATAAGAATATATATGTACTGTTTTATGAACAAAATATACAAATGTCTAAAAGATATTTAAAGATCAAAAATATTTTAACAGCAACTGAAAGATGGTATTTTCAAAAATATCTCAACATAAAAATGCTTTGCCTCCAGGTCTTAAAAGTATATTTTGATATTCCTCCATTTGGAGTTTGTTTTAAGGCTCAAGTACAGACTGATGAGTTTACTAATGGTCCTTGTTTTCTCCTTGTTCCCTGAGCACTGATTTTTTTTTTTCTCTGACTAGTGAAGTTTTGTTGTGCAACTTTATACCTTGTAAACACACATACACAAGCACATTGATTAAATTTGTATTCAAGAACTATATTATTTTAAATAGTGGCTGGCATATATCACAATTTCATCAGATACCTTTTCTAGTAATAATAACAAAATACATCTAATAAGGCATATGTTAGTAGCCCTGTGTATGAAGTAGCCTAACTTAAAAGGAGATGCATGCAGCTGTCAGAACTTAAAATCTAAAGGATAAAACAGAAACTTAACCTTCCCAAATGGCAAGACTTTTCTATGCCTGTCTGGATATATGATTATAAGGTGAAGGACAAAGGTTTTGAAATAAGTAAAATTTCCCTTTGCTGTTCTTCACGTTTCTGTATCCTGTTTTATTCCTTGTCTCCAGTGCCCAAAGACTGAACTAGGCCTCCTATTGACCAATGACCACTCCCAATGTAAATCTTCAGCAGCACTGCCTTCTCTGAATAGTCCTCAGACTCCAGGAGTCTATGTATACTACACATGTGCCCTGCATCCCATGCTCTTACACAATTATTCCTGTCCAACTATCAATTACTTTAAGCACTGTTGCTCATATCAAAGGTTAGCAATTTATAGTGTGATGGCCAAATCCAGACCATCATCTGTTTACGCAAGAAAAATGTCATCGGAACACAGCCACACCCATTCAGTTATTCTGCTGTGGCTTCTTTCATGCCTTATATAATGGCCAAGTTGAGTAGATGCCCTGGAAACCGTGTAGTCCACAGAGTATAAACCATTTGCTATCTGACCCTTTACAGAAAAAAAATTGCTGATCCCACATCATCATGGCACCTGAGCCACTCAGACTACATCCTGTAATTGTATTGTAGTTTCAGTTTCTGCCTTCCACTCTGCCTCATGATCTGGTCCAATTATCACAGCTTTGGAACTCTTACCCCATCTTCTCTGACTTCTTGTTTGCCCCTTGGACATATCCTCTGAGATAACTCCTCTACAAACCACATCGGTTCCTGTCTAACCCATTTTGGCTCCTTTCTTTGACGGCGATGTACACCCCTTAGACTACAAACACTTCCAAACACATGGATGTCAGCCAAGTCTTACACAGTCTGGCTTTGGCTTCTCAGCATTAATGGATTCACCTATTCCTTCAGATAAAGCATCTGGCAAATATAGTAGATGTTAATGAATTCACTTTCTAACTTAATATATAAAAGTGTAGAGAAATATTCCTCCGACTAATCTTTCCCCTCTCTCTCCTCCTCCTCTCTCTCTCTATATATATATACGTTTTATATATATATATATATATGTTTCTCTCTCTCTCTCTCTATATATATATATATGTTTTTTTCTTTGAAACAGAGGCTAGTCTTTAAGCAGTGTAATTGCTTTCCCAAAGCAGAAAAATGGCAAATTATTTCTTTAGTATAATTCCTCCTGAAATAGTTTGTTTAAAGAGTTTCAGGGCATTTGAGCTACAAAGGAGTTGTCTTCTTCTTAGTTTACTAGTGGCTCCCTCATTCATCATGGTGTTCAAGCTATTGCCATATTTACACAAATCATTGTATACTTATATTACAGCTAAAGAGAAACAGACTAAGGTTGTATGTGGGAAACTGCTATTCATGGAGTCACTGATTTTGATTAGGTTTAGGATTTGTGTTCTGATTACAAACATATATATTTTAGGGTAAACTCATCTTAGTTTACTATATACATTACTGCCTGCAGTAAAAGACAATATGCTTGAATTTCACAAGTCTCTGTGAGCTATAATCTGTCTCTCTCATTCTTGTATTGCTTGTAGGGGTTCCAAATTCAGCCCAAGTTTCTTATAGAAGTACAAATTTTAGAAGTGAAAAAGCCCAGGAGTTTTACTTAGGCTAATAAATGATTATCATGATCTACAAATACAACTCTAATTAATGAATTTTCTAATAGCCATTCCCTGATCCCTCTCTTTAGACATGACATTTATACCTAGATAACAACTTACTTAAAAGTTTTACCAAAACTTAGAGGAACAACAGATAGGGCAGGGAAGGACTTTCATCTTAGTATTTATCTTTTTTGAGTGTTATTGCCAGTTTGTACAATGGCTACTCTGTTTGCCTACAGAGTCCCTACTCTAACAGTATCTCATTCATTATTTATAACACACATTAGGATACTTTGAGTATGGAAGATGCTGCAGAAAACCAATTCTCCTCTCCTTATTTTGTTAATCCTGGATTAAAATTAATGAATTTTATAGCAGAAAGAAAATGAAATAATGCATAAAGCTAATATGGCAAATACAATGGAATTCCGAAAATTAAATTTTAATACACTTCACTTTGTAGCTTCTTGGTTGAGTATGAAGTGATGTCTGCCTTTATTGTTTTATTTCTATAAACCTTGTGGTAAAAATCATTACAGTATATGGTCTATCTTCACCTAACCTAGTAATGGTAAAGATATCCAGAAATGAAATATTAATTTAACCACAACAATGAATCAAACAACCTCAAATAATCATATATGCCCTTTATTTTTGTAATATCTGCTCTGCCCATTCCCATCTGACAACTTCAAGTTCAAGTTATTAGAATTGGTGATTATTTTATAGCATTAGACCAATATAAGAAGAAGAAAAATCTAAGCATATAAAGTCTTGCTTAAATCAATAGAACAAATATTGTTAAACATAAATAGTAAACATCTACGGGCAAAAAGCCAAATAGATATTTCACTGAGAATAATTATTTCCATAGTACATTTTGGGAAATGTTTTTACTACCTGTATGGTTTAAGGTAAAGTGGCTTCATCACTTTAGTTATCATTTTTTTTTTTTTTTTTTTTTTTTGTCATGTGTAACATAAGGGATGGATGAGAAGGGGGTTGCTATTAGAATATATAACACCACTGGTCACTGGTTTGGAATAATTGGACAAGGCATCTCTCTTTGGATAAATAAAATTGCTGAGAGCACAGCATGATTAAAATTGGAAGAAGACATTTCTTATTTTGGAAAGACACAACTCCACATAAGAAGAGAAGGCTTGGCCAACAGAGTGGAAATTTGACTTCATCCTCTTCTTTCCCCTTTAGCTAGAAATTCTTGTGCAGTAAAAAATCAGCAGAAATGTGTATGGATGTTAGCTTGGAAGAGAGTTGGAGAAGTAGACAGCCTCTAATTTCTTCCATCTTACCCACCATTTTTTTTTTCTGTAACTATAATATGAAAGTATAGTGTTCAGAACAAGAGAGGTTATGATAAGACCAGACATGGAAACATGCTTACATTTCTGTGCACTGCATAATGTACATTCACCACGTGGAGTATGTGTGTGCACATGCTCTAAAAGATTAGACTGGAAATTTCTAAAATTTTGAACAAGACGTTTCTAAAATTTTGAGCAATAAGAAATAAGAGATCAGCTGAAGAAAGCCAGATGGCTTCCTAGATAGGAGCCTCGAATTCAACATTTGCCTTGATGAGTTCACTGTTGCCCAATAACCGGTGAACAAAAGTATCCACTCTCTTTCCCAATTGATATTTATAGAACGCCTCACTAAACAATGGAAGACTATACATTTTTTTTTCCAGTACAAACAGAACATTTACCAAGATTGACCACAGCCTGGACCATAAAATAAGTCTTAATAAGTCTTAAACATTCAAGTCATTCAAATTATGTTCTGTGATACAATGGAATAACATTCAATTATAAATAAAATATTTCTGATAAATCCCCCAAATTTTGTAAATTCAGTAACTTATAAATAACTGTGGGCCAAATAAGTGAAAAGGAAATTAACCATTATTTTTGTCTGGATGCAAATAAAAAATCAACATAGCAACATTTGTGGAATACCACTAAAATGATGATTAGGGACATTTTATATTCATAATTTTTTCTCTCCCTCTTTTTCCTTCTTTCTTTCTTTCTTCTTTCTTTCTTTTTCTTTCTTTCTTTCTTTCTTTCTTTCTTTCTTTCTTTCTTTCTTTCTCTCTCTCTCTCTCTTTTCTTTCTTTCTTTCTCCTTTCTTTCTTCCTTCCTTCTTTCTTCTTTCTTTCTTTCCTTCTTTCTTTCTTTTTTCTTTCTTTTTCTTTCTTCCTTCTTTCTTTTTCTTTTCTTGTCTTGTTTTTTTTTTTTTTTTAAACATGATCTCTGGCTCATGCCTGTAATCCCAACACTTCGAGAGGCCAAGACAGGCTGATCATCTGAGGTCAGGAGTTCTGGACCAGCCTGACCAACATGGAGAAATCCCATTTCTACTAAAAATACAAAATTAGCTGAGCATGGTGATGCGTGCCTGTAATCCCAGCTACTCAGGAAGGCTGAGGTAGGAGAATTGCCTGAACCTGGGAGGCAGAGGTCACAGTGAGCCGAGATCGCACCATTGCACTCCAGCCTGGGCAACAAGAGTGAACTCCATCTCAAGAAAAGAAAGGAAAGGGGAAGGGAAGGGAAGGGAAGGGAGAGAAGGGAAGGGAAGGGAAGGGAAGGGAAGGGAAGGGAAGGGAAGGGAAGGGAAGGGAAGGGAAGGGGAAAGGGAAGGGAAGGGAAGGGAAGGGAAGGGAAGGGAAGGGAAGGGAAGGGAAGGGAAGGGAAGGGAAGGGGAAGGGAAGGGAAGGGAAGGGAAGGGAAGGGAAGGGAAGGGGAGGGGAAGGGGAGGGGAAGGGGAGGGGAAGGGGAGGGGAAGGGGAAGGGAAGGGGAGGGGAAGGGGAAGGGAAGGGGAAGGGGAAGGGGAGGGGAAGGGGAAGGGGAAGGGAAGGGGAAGGGAAGGAGAAGGGAAGGGGAGGGAAGGGAAGGGAAGGGAAAGAAACAGGATCTCACTCTGTTGCCCAATCTGGAGGGCAGTGATCACAGCTCACTGCAGCCTCAAATTTCTGAATTCAAGGACTCTTCACAACTCAGCCTCTCGGGTAGCTGGAACTATAGGTGTGCCCCACCAAGAAAACAAAAGCATTAATTTAAAATTTTTTTGTATAGAAAGGGTCTCCCTATGTTGCCAAGGTTGGTCTCCAACTTCTGCCCTCAAGCTATCCTCCTACCTCGGCCTCTCAAAGTGCTGGTATTACAGGAATGAGCCATCTTGCCTGTTCTATATCCTAAATTCAGATAATAGAATAGAATGACATCAAATCAATGATTTCAGCTTTTACTTAAATAAAAAAAAAGCTAGAGACAGAGGAGCAAATTAAATTCAAAGTGAGTAGAAAAAAAGAAAATAAAAGTCTATAAATCAAATAAATAAAAAAAGAGTAAAACAACAGAAAACATTAATGAAACTAAAATCTAGCTCTTTGAAATCAATAAAATGGATAAACTTTAGCTGGAGTTATCAAGAAAAAAATACAAGAAGGGAAATATTAAAATAGGAAGAATGTGAGAGGTGCTATCATTACAGAATCTATACATATTAGGATAATAAGAAATGTTTTGAATAAGCTTATGCCAACAAATGTGACACCTTATATAAAATAGTTTAATTCCTTGAAAGAAACAAACTACTTAAGCTCACTCAAGAAGAAAAAGAGAACCTAAAAATCCCTATATCTCTTTAAAAAATGGAATTAGTGGTTCAACACCATCCCATGTTGACTACAACGAAGCATTTACCTTGGGAACTTGATTGTTGCCCAGGGTTCTAATCTTCAGCTTTGCAAGTTAAGATAATTGATCCCACCATTGTCCAAATGTTGAGAATGTCAATCTACATTAAACAATCTCATTTTCCAAGTGAAGGAAATCTCAAGTCACCTTTTTCAGCATAAGCTACAAACCAAGCCAAATGAATAGATTTCTTGATGATTATGAAATCAGAAAAAGGGATTTTGGAGTCCAAATTATGTCTACTTCTTCACAAGAGTAGAATGGTTGCCAGCAAGGTGCAAAAGTCATGTTGGTCTGGCAGGCTAGTTTTTCCCAGGAAGATAATTGCCTGGACACTGAAAACATTGCCTTGTGTTTCTTTTCCTATGCTTCTAAGATTTATGAATATCTTCTGGTAATCATCTTTCTTTAGCTATATTTGTGTCTTTCTTCAGATATATTTGCATACCAGGTTAAGGTGAAGTTTCTCAGTCTGGGCACTATTGCATTTTGGGCTGGATATTTATTTGCTATGGGAGTTTCCTGTTCATTACAGAGTATTTACCAGCATCTCTGACCTCTAGTAGAGGTAACTGCCATAGGTTGTGAGAACTGCAAATGTCTCCAGACATTGCGAAATGTTAGATTAGCAGCAAAAATTGCTTTTTTTTTTTTTTTTTTTTTTTTTAGGAAATACTGAGTTAGGCTTAAGTATTGTTGATCTAGGTACCTTTGGGATAGCTTTCTCTATTATCATATATTACATGCTGATTTCAGCATTCAAATCTCTGAGAATGTAATTTTCCTTATTATCTTATCCTTGTCGTCCATTTCCTAATGAGTAAGAATTTTTCTGCATGGAGAGCACAAGTAAACTGTATATAAAGGGTATTTTAATGAGAGACAGAGGTGAGTAAAGGAATACGGAAACAATGTATTTGGAGAAAAACAAAGCCAAGACAAATTAGAGAGTGTGTCTGACAGTCTTAAACTCACTTTAATTAAAATATTAACCTCATCTATATTCTATTGATAAATAATAATAATCAATGTTGAAAATTTAGGACATTTTAAGAAAAATGCCAAGAGTTACCTGTTTATTGTGTCTTGGGGCTTATGAACCCTCATGAGATAAGTACGATATTTACTTCCATTTCAATACATGAGAAAACTGAAGCAACTTAGCCAAACACACAATAAATAGAACTAATTAACAGATTCATTTTTTCTGCGTCTGTAATCTGAGATCCAGACATTGTGCTGTACTACATTGGTAGACAAAGAGAAGTAAAAAAATCTTTCAAGAAGCTCCTAGTCTAGGAGATCCACAATAATACAGTTTCATCTTTGCATATTGTTTTATCTTTCTAGAGTATCTATCCATTAAGTGTCAACTGATATAAACATCACAATATTACTCTGTAGTTTTAATCAAAACGACTCTGTAGTTTTAATTTTCTAAGCATTAACCAAAACATGTCCTCTGAATACTGACATTTGGAAATTTTCATTTCAAAACTTTGTTTCTAAATTTTGTTTCCCATCATATCTGTGAAAATAAGAAGTAAACAATGAGGGGAACTGTAGTAATCTCTACAGTTCAAAGACCGGCTATGCTCAACTGCCTCTGAACTAGACAAGATGACTCATAATATTATTTGAGAAAGCCTTAGGGGAAGGTTCTAGATAGACTAGCATGCAATGGCAGTAAAATGACCATGTGTGGGAAGCACTAGTAAAATGTTATAAAGGGCATTTCAATCAGAGAGATCAAGTTGAGCAAAACAATATGGTTTGCTATTATTTTGTTATTGTTGTTAAAGATGGTTTTCTATTATTTTGCTATTATGATTAAAGGTAGATGATTTTCCATCATTTTGTTATTGCTGTTAAGGGTAAAATATCTTTGTATTATGCCTTTGCATTATTTATTGAGACAGGTAGATGAGAATGGAACCCCTCCCCACATTTTAAAATTCACATTGATGTGAAATGTGTTTTTATCACCTTAAGCAGCTGCTGTTTATAATTTAACCATATAAGAGAAACAAGGAATGACTTCCAGCTAAAACAAGTATAGCTCAGGTCCTCTGTCCAATAGGAGGAGATAAGAAAAAGACTCTCTATATACTCAAAAGATTTTTTGATTGGAGACCCCTTTCAAACATTTGGATTTACATTGTAATTTATATGCAGGGTTCAACAATTTAGTGCCAGCTACTACAAAGTATAGTGCCAGCTGGAAGTTCTGGTAAATAGGAAGTAATTTTTAAAAACAAAGGTCACATCATTTGTTGAAAAAATACAGTATATTTTGAGAATAAACTTAATCTATATTATACACACATGCACACACACATAGATACATATTATATATGTACACACATGTTTGTATATAAATAATTTATATACATACTTTATACTGTATACTTTATACTTTATTTTATACTGTAGCTCTAAAAATGTTTGAAGACGTTGTGGAAAGAATTATTTCAGGCTAGGGAAACTGATGGCTAGGGGCAGGTCCAGACAATAGTCCTGTCTACAAGATCCTTTTGAGAAGACAGACCTCTTTAGTTGAATCATACTTCTGTAATAATTTTCATTGATTTAGCATTTTAAAGTTCTCCCTTACCTGAGATTAATACTAGTAATATGGCTTTAAAAGAACCTAAGGGAAGCCCCTTTTTCTCCAACTCCCCTGGTGTTTTGTACATAAAAACTCCCTGGGATATTCATTTCAAGTATTGGTCCTTGAGTCTCATTTCAGAGAATTCTAGTAAGTGATAAGCAGATCTACAATGAGGCTCAGGGATCTGCCTTTTATAAGCCATGCCAAAATTGATGAGTTGGTCCCAGACCACAATCTAAGAAATATTTGCAAAGAAACACCAACAATATGGTATAAAATATATACAGTTTCAAATCTTTAGGAAATAATTATTCCTTCAGCCATAATAGGAAGAAAATATTTAATATTTCTAAGGATGAATTTTACATAAAAGAGAACTTATTCTGAAGGCCTTAGGTTTAGGAAACACTACTTGTGGCTCATGTCAGATCTAGAATCTCCCCCGTGGTGGCATTCAAGACAAATTCTGCCACCAGATGGAAGACTCAACCAACAAATCAAAAGCAAGCGGCCATCATGAAATCACAACACATTTGGTGGCAATTTATTATCTTTCTAAATAGCATAGTAAGAGCAGTCAAGTCAGTCAGAACTATAATTTTAACCTCCCCATCTGAAATTCTTTCTTCCCCATACTGCTTCAGTAACAACAAATGTCTAAGAAATTACTTGAATGAAGGTTAGAGAGTACACATTCCCTTCCCCCTCTCTTTTCAAAACACACCACTTTTGAGTCAATCAGCTTATCTATTGTCTTGCTGGTTTTGGTGTTTGTCTAAGACAATCTGGAAAAAAGAAGTCACATTGCACTGTTTGTAAAAGTGGAGTCGGTACACGTATTTTTTAAATGGAATGTGTTTGTGACAAAAACCTTCCTTTAGCACTTGATCATTTTAAGACATTTTAACTGAGCAAGAAGTAGCTCCAGTGCAATCAGCCATTTAAGGGAACACAAGAGGATTATAGACTTCTGTAACAGGTTTCTACACAATACAAAATCTCCCAGGACAATTTACAACAGCCTAAAATAAATTATCCCTGAAAGAAATTATGAGGCTGGAGAGTCAGCACAGCGTAGTGGTTAAGGATGCAGATTCTGTAGCTGAGCTGCTTGGATGGAATTCTTGCCCTCACTAGACTGTGGTTTTGGTCAAAGTGTTTAACCTCCATGTGGCGGATAGAATTAGTACCTATTTATTAGGTTGTTAGGAGGATTACATGATTAAATACATGTTAAAGGGCTTAAACCAATGGCTGGTACATAGCAAGCACAATTTTACTTCTTGGACTATACTTACATAGTGCTTCATGTTCAATGGATGAGGCAAAAATATGAGATGAAGGTTGAGGGAAAAACTATGACATGTTAAATATAACTAAATGTATTAAACATTTTGATCCACCAAACAATTATTATGTCACAGCAAATTCCAAATGGAAAAAGAGAAATGTTTCAGTATTTAGAGTGTCTAACTCCAAAAAAACTAGTATTTTGGCTAAGACAAAATGCATGAATAATTTCAGAATAAATACAAAATTTAAATATTTAATCAGACTTTTAAAAAGTTGAAGGAAATCAAACAGGGTTTAATTGAAGACAAATGGAGTAATTTTAAGCGCCCTGCTAACAGAGTAGAGCAACTGTCTCTATCACACATTTAGTTCTACGCCTGCTGTTCTCTGGAAGACCTGCCAGTTGAAACTGAGTAAAGCTCAGATCCCATCAAATAGCATATAACAGATCTAATGTCAACGAGTACATGGCACCTTTTCCTGAGGCAACACACTGACGAGCTCCATGTCATTTAACACAGTTCATGGGAATAGTGAAAAAAGAGGATACCTATCAAGGAGTCATCAGACTATGTGGTCAAGAGGCAAGCAAGAGTGAAGAGGAAAGGAGGTCAATGATGTTTCCCACCTTCAGCAGATTGTATTTAAAATAGCTTTGCCTATGGTTACTGCTAATGAGAGAGATCTGAGACAGGTTGAAAAAGACATGATTCTCTCCCTGTGCTTGATATAATAGCACATATGGTTCATTTGAAGAGGTTGGGGGAAAATCCCAAAGCACATAGTTTTATCAAGTTCAATTGACTTCACTCCTGAATCTGCAAAATTTGGTTTAAAACCTTGTGAGACCCAAGTTTCTTGTGAGATTTCTGGGCTTTCAGATTTCATTCAAGTGGAAAATGAACAGGCTCTCTCTCAGCAGCATACTGCTTTGGCTCTAGGTAAATCAGGGCCATCTGGAGTTGAGGGTCCACGAACCGCCAATCCCAGCATCACGTCTCTGCTCCAAACACCACCCTCCTACAGACAATCACTTTCTCCAGCTTTGTATGCTATAAATTCCAAGGAAAATCTGCCTTCTCAATAATGAAGGTCTTGTTCCCTGCATTTTGCCAGAAATGCCTTTATATCTCTTTTTCTACGATGACAATCATCAACCCCATCCATTCTTTAAGAAGCACCTGTTGTAGAGGGATGGCGAAAGGAGAAAGGCAGTCCATGGAAAAGACATAGGAAGGCCATGATTGTCACAATGAGCAAGATTTCTCCATTAAAAGGTTTAGAATAAATGATACTCAATGTGACAAACAAAACACTATCCTGAATCAATGTTCATTGTGAAGTACATAAAAAGAATACTTCCCTTTTAATAGTTATTGCAATATTCTTCTTCCTCCATTTTGTATTTTGTGATGCACATAAGAAGCCCACCACTGTGCAACGATTCACCTGGATGCAGAGGAGTAGGCGGAGGTGAAAGGAAACAGGGATGTGAAGGAATGTGGGGGAATGGTGCTTTTGGGCAAATGAGCATTCCATGTCAAGTCCATGAATAATCATATTTCATGTCCAGTGATTTCTGCCTAACAGCCTACTTTTGGTTACATTTCTAGTTAGGGCACACAGTAAAATATAAGGCCTTGAATAAAATTCCATTTTCTTTTACTAAAAAACACTAATTTGGGGTCAAGAGCAGCATCTGATCATTAATGTTGTTTTAATAGAATTGTTCGTACTAGCTATCTTTTAGCGATTTAATGAAGTAGGTTTAACTAGATTGGTGTTTGGTCCTCCATGGCCAGAGCTTGAAAAATTAGGCTTTCTGAGATTTAGAGTTACTTGTTACTATTACTTCAAAGGTGCTTTTTAATAATATTAACTCCGGGTAGTGTTTATTCAGGGAGAACAAATGATGTATCATATTTCATTTTATTTCTTTTTTTTTTTTTTTGGTGGAGTTTCTCGCTTGTTTCCCTGGCTGGAGTGCAATGGCATGATGTCTGCTTGTTGCACCACTGCCTGCCAGGTTCAAGAGATTATCCTGCTTCAGCCTCCTGAGTAGCTGGGATTACAGGCATGCACCACCACGCCTGGCTAATTTTGTGCTTTTAGTAGAGACGAGGTTTCACCATGTTGGTCAGGCTGGTCTCAAACTCCTGACCTCAAGTCATCTGCCTGCCTCAGCTTCCCAAAGTGCTAGAATTACAGGCATGAGCCACCACACCTGGCCCATATTTCATTTTCTCCAAGTCTTGAATTTATTTTTTGAAAAAAATATTATTATTGTGAAGAACTATGCCCAGAAACTGGAGGTTAGTTAGGAAAGGGTTCTGTTCACAATTTATTGAACATGTAGAGTGGTACATCATTAAAAAATGGTTATCTACACATTTAAACCAATTCTAAGGATGCACAAATTTTTTTTTAATGTGTGTTTTGACAAGACTGTATCTTCTAGTACTTTGATGTAAAACACTAAAATGTCACTTCTATTATTTATTAATGAGACTATGGGAGGAGAACAGAGCATTAAGAGGGTCAGAGAAGTCATTAATTATAGGTTTAAAGAATGGTGGATGGGTTAATTGAGAATCTGTGAAAGGTTTTATTTCCTTTATTTGTCTTTAGAATATTAAAAAATATTTTAACCATTTCATTAAAAAGCCTTCGCATGGCTATCTTAGAAGTCAAAATATATATTGAATCATTCAAATATTGTTCATCTTGCACAAATAATATGATAGATTTTCTGAAGAAAACCAAACATTTGATGAGGCTTTTAATGGACAATGTAAAACAGTTTAATTAGAGTTACTTGACACATTCTTGTATTTAAAATAGGTCATTATGAACATTTTACTCTTGTATTTGTATAAAGACGGGCTGGAAGGAAGTCATTTTGGACCAGAGCCAACCCACAACACAATGCAGAGGTATTGCTTTTCTTGATAAGTTAAGAATTGCCCATTACAAAGGTTAGAATCTTGTTTTTTTCATTTGCCAAAGGTCAAATGCCATTATATTTATATTGTCCCTTTAAAACCATGATTAAACATTTTTATTTGTACTGCCTTTAGCTGTTACTCAACATCTGGGTAAAATGTCAGAGTCACTTTTCATCTTTCTTAAATGCTTTTGTTCCTACTCAGCAGCTGGGGTGAGAGTCACACTAAGGAAACAACAGAGACTCCTGCCTTACTGTGTGGGCTGCTACAAAGGAAGGGGAAGCCAGGTGTGCTAAGGGCAGAAAGTCTTTGTTCTGAAGCCCTCCTTGATGCAGTTTGACCTAAACAAAGTTCAATCTCACAGCGTGTTCTGAAACCTGATTGAATAGTAGTTACTCTTACAAATTAAGGTAAAGCAAGAATACATTTAATACTTTAAAAAGACTGGTGATTTTAATGGCTTAGGCTTTCATTATGACTCAACAGCATGCTGGTAGAATTTTGTTTTCAATGTCAGGAAGCAAGACCAGGATACAAGCAGTTTAGGTTCAGCAATCAACAGAGACACAGAGCAAAACTGCAGTTGAGCATTGTGTTTATGCTTTTGTGTCTGGGACAGCTTGGTTCTCTTTGCATGGTGTTTCTTACATGAAAACAATAGCCCTGACATAAAAAATTGTTTATCTCAAGTGAATCATGAGTGTTCTGTTTTTGTTTGTTTGTTTTGAGACGGAGTTTCACTCTTGTTGCCCAGCCTACAGTGCAATGGTGCCATCCCAGTTCACTGCAACCTCCGCCTCCTGGGTTCAAGTAATTTTCCTGCCTCAGCCTCCCGAGTATCTGGGATTACAGGCGTGCACCACCACGCCCAGCTTATTTTTATTTTATTTTATTTATTTATTTTTTTTAGTAGAGATGGAGTTTTTCCATGTTCGTCAGGCTGGTCTCGAACTCCTGACCTCAGGTGATCCACTCTCCTCGGCCTCCTAAAGTGCTGGGATTACAGGCGTGAGCCACCACACCCAGCTGTGTCTTCTTTAATTAATACCCAAAGGATAGTTTAATATATTTAAAAACAAGCTTTTGTAAAAGTGCAAGGTAATAAAATAATAGGTTTTAATTGGCCAGACTGAATTACAAAATTCTAGTTTTACTTTAGCAGTTTTCCTCAGTGCCCTATGCTAATGCTAATGGATATGTCTATGAGATATCCTCTTGTACTTAAGCTGATCCTGGAAGGGACTGAAATGAGCAAATTACTCCCTTCAAGTACAATGTTCAACCATGTGAGGTAATTCTCTACTTCCAGTCCTCCTGAGTCCCTTTCACAGTACCAAAAGAAATAATTCCTCCAAATTGCTCCTCAGTGGCCCAGAATAGTGAAATCTTCATAAAGATAGAGCTTCTGTAAACTTACAATCAATTGTGGCAGATCTAAATGTTCAAAGTTAAAACTTGGTGTTGCAGGCGTCAAATTAAAAGTCAGTGAAGAAACATTTACCTTACTGAAAAGGCCTTAAAGTTTCACTGCTGTTTTCCACCTGGAACAAGACTTGGTAATAGTTAAAGTCTTTTGAACAAAAAGAGGATAACTACTATTTACCCTCTAAGTCTCAGAGGAAAGCCTGAGTAAAGTCACTTCTTAACTCTCCTTGAGAGGAACCAGGCAATCATGGCAGAGACTGAAAGTTAAAGTGAGAAAATGTCCCTTAAAAACACAACTAAACGATTTATCCTTTGATGGTCCGATATGCACTTCTTAGAATCTAAGGAAATGCTTATTTTCCTTTAAGAAACTGTGAAAATAACAAGTAAGAACCTCTTCTTGCCATTTTTCTTTTCTGCCTGAATCTTGATATATTTTATCCTACAGAAGTTACATGTTAGCTAAAATAGGACAAACTGTCTTTCTCAAGTTGTTCCTAAAACAGAATCCAGCATCCTAAATTATTTGTAAGTTCACAGACTGTTTCCCATATTTCCCTATTACCAAAGGTAAGAAATATTTAAAATCTCAAAAATTTCATTATCTGCATAAACATACTAATGCTGGTAAGGTTTCAGTGAATTCCTTTTGGTTGTGTTTGAAACCATGCTATATATGCTATATACATAACTAGGGTAACTGAAATTTCATTTGTAGCAGTACTGTACTTAAAATGTACAAATATCATAAGAGTTAAAGTTTTAACCAACTCTATTAGTTACCTATTACAAATAAAATCCTTCCAATTTCTTTACACAACAGTCTCTATTGAGTCAGGATACCCAGAATATCAGGCAATTAGAAACACAAAATTACCATATCTGTTTTGTCACAAACCAGAAGATTTAAAAATACTTTTTAATGAACACATATTGCTCTATACTACTTCCACATTACAGCAGGCTTTCCAGAAACTGACATTGGATCTTTGGGATAAAAATAGTTGAAGACATCGAGTTGGAGAAACCATGTCATATTTTTATGTGAGTGGCAAGTTACAACACTAAGTCAAAACATCTAGAGGTGTGTGTAATCCAAGCTGAACCGGAAAATGTTCTTGAAAGCTGCAACAAATTGATATATATAAATATAATGTTAGAAAAAGCAGGTTAGTGAAGAATAAGCTTATCATGGCTGTCTTTTGTTAAATCAAGTTTAGCTTAAAGCTGCCTCCTTATTAGTTTGGCCTGAAGATTTCTCTGAACATAGTGAGCTGTAACCTAACTCAATGTGTAAGTGACCTACTCTCGTAACAAGTAGCCCTGTAATCAGTCAGTCACAGAAGCTACACTTCAACTACTCACAGGTGACTGAAGCGGGAAAGTTCCCTGATCCCCTTGCGGGACTTGCAACAGGGGTGTGGCTAGTTTGCTTGGCTGCTGTGCACTCGAATCCCTACGGGTGGGGGAACATGCCAAGGGGGCAAGTGCAGAAGCCGAAGTGAGCGCTTTGGGGCTCCAGCCCCATGGTAGCGTCTTGGGGTGTGTTACAACTAATGCTCTTTTAGCATTTGCTGTCCGGATCCTTGTCCAGCATCCAGGGAGAATCAGATCACATGGACTTAAAGGATGATGAATGCAGGGAGGGACGGTGAGTGATGGAGGTGGTTCTCTGTGGGATGGATGGGGAGCTGGAAAGGGAATGGAGTGGGAAGATGATCTCTCCCTGGAGTTCTGCTATCCCGCAACTGATCTCCTCTCTGACCATCCCCAGGCATGGTGGGCCAGAGTGTCTTGGAAGAAGTAACATTTGGACATGAAAACAGGAAAGCCTGTTCTCATTTAGGGCCATGAGTTTCCATGCTTGAGGGTAGGGCCTTTGCCAGGGACTGCTCTCTTCTACCCAGTATTTCCCTGCCTTCTGTCCGTGTTACAACCAACTGTTCAAATAGCATTCAAACACTGGACTGTAACCAATCCAGTTGTTTCTGTGCCTCATTTCTCTTTTCTGTACATCACTTTTTTTTTTTTTTTCTGTCTTTCTAATCCTATTCTGGTTCAGGGGCTGTCCAATTTGTGAATAATTCTTTGCTCAGTTAAACTGTTAAATTTAATTTCTCTAAAGTTTTCCTTTGAACACTTTTCACAGACAGATTTAGGGCAACTTGCCACCATCATTGTAAGACTGGTTTTACTTCCTCCCATTTAACTTGAACTAGATGAGTTGCACCGATTGACTCCCTTTTGCTTTCACTCAGTTGAACATTATTTATGAATGATCCTGCTATTGAAACCCAGCAATTATTTGCTTTAATCTTCTTTATCCAATCCAATATAGTTTAGAAGAGTAATATATTATTTTCTATAGATTAGAAATGAAGGCTTTTTATTTTTATTTATATTTTTCATTTGATGATCTTCATTGTTTAAGGAAGAGAATAATAAATGCTACCCTACTAACCAAAAGAAAAACCTCAAAGAAAATCTAGTCAAAACTAAAGAAGTCTGCTACTTATGATCATTATTCTTAAAACCAAAAATTTCAGGGAGGATGAAGTGTTATAAATAAAGAGTAGTGCTTGATTTGCTTGTTTGTTTGATTAGTTGTTATTTGATAGTGATGCATACTGAGACCTGTCAGATACGCAGTTACAGAGTTAACCTCTTTATAGAAAATAGGAAGTTTTTGTTTACTTACCAGCCCCTTCCTGGCATCTATTAACTCCTCTAGAATGGTTATCTCTCCCCATCTAATTTCTATTCAGGGATTCATTTCATCCTCTCAGTTTACAATATCTAAGAAGGATAGTGGTCAACCACCCTCTCCAAGGATGGACAATGTGATTCAGGCCCAACTCAGTCTGACTGGTTGTGATGAATGGTTGTGGTGAATGGTTCTAAGAGCAGCATATAATCTAAGACATTTCAATCAATATGTATTTTATAACTTTTGCTACACATGCCTAAAACCAAGATCTATATTTTTAACAAACTTTCCACAGGATGAATAGGAAAGGATATGAAGACCTATGAGTGTATTTTTATATGATAAATGGAGGGAAAGCTGTGAATGCAACTGGCATAAGGGAAATGTGCTAGACTGTGTAGAGTATAATCAAGTCTTGGTAACATTGCTTGAAACCCGGGTCAGGCATCACCTGAAGCAAAGCTATTGCTATACCTAAGAGTTATGAGAACCAATAAATACATTTCCTTTTTTATAAGCTAGTTTTAATTTTTTTTACTTCTTTATCACTTTTTAATCGATATCCAATTTTAGTCATCCTTATGCCATATCCTTATCACAATCATATAGCATAGATATAATTATTTGCATGTACAGAAGCAGGGAAATAATCTTAGTTAAGCAAGTTACCCAAGGTCAACATATGGCAAATGTCACAGTTGAGGTTTAAAGCTATGTCTAACTAATAAAGCTTAACCTCTTAAACATTAAAAAATGAAATTTCCCCACCACAAAGAGGGTGAAATAATGTAGTTTCAAAATCAGATTATACAGCCAAATGATCACATGTTTTTACTGGCTTTGCATCGACAGATAATCCTGCAAGGATGTGATAAATATGATGAAATAATAAAGTCATGAAACTTTGGAATAGTTAGGTCTTTTATAAGGATATATCATAAGATTTTGTTATGCTTTATATAATTTATTTTTGTTGTAATTACATAACCTTCTTCCTTGTAGTAGAATGAATCCTAAATTGACACTTTCTTCTCCCGTATGCCTGGCTCATTCTGGACCGGATATGACTCATTTTGTTGATCTTAGCTTCACCATAAGTCTTCCTACAGAAAAATTGTTTGATTAATATTTAAAGTATGATGAGGATTGTTTCCTGTTTTTCTTAAGCTGTCTACCCAGTTGCCATTGTCCCACAAATGATTTGTTAAGCATGCAGGTTTGTATTGTTTCTGATACTACGAGGACAACAAATACAGCTCTTTTTTTCCAAACTGCTACACCCAGGAAGCTGGAAGAAGAGTAGATGTTACATATTGAGTTTCTGAGTGAGTACAATTTCATTATTTTAAGAAGCTGTGCTTCTTTTTAAAACACATGAAATTCTTAACAGTGTCCTTTAGAATTACTTCTCCATTATGCATGCTATGATGTGGAGTCTCTCTGTCCTTCAGATAATAGCATAGTTAAAAGACCAGAAAACTAAGCAGTACAATTGAATCTATAACTTTCTATATATAACCTTGAGCAAACAGCTTAACTGAAATTGAAGATAGTAACAGAATAAGTCAAGTATAAATTTATCAGAAAAGAGACTTGGGGAAAGAGTGAAACTTCTCCATGTTGAGTATACAAAGAACCAATATATTTAAAAATCTTGTGAAAGATAGATTGTAGGACATATACATACCTAAGCCCATTGTGCTTTAGTACCTGTCAAGTAATTCAGTGCAGAAGAGGCAGAAAGTGGGTAATAAACCAGATTCAACCAGACATTAGAGATTCTTTTATGGCAGATTAAAGATCTCTATCCTCAAGGGAAGAAGGAGACATTGAACTATTATAAACAGTAGAGAGAAATGATCAAACTTGCATTTCTAAAATATTACTTAGGTGGAAATGAGAAAACTTGATTGGATGGGCCTAGAATCTTCACTATATGATAAGTTGATAAGATGAGAATAAATGGTTTATAAAAGTAACAGAGGTTTCTAAATTGGTCCTCAGGATAAATGATGATTCCATTTATTGAGAAAGTGGCATTCAGGAGACGTAGCATTATTAGGTTAGTAAAGGGGCCCCTTAAGGCTTTGTTTCAATTCTTTGGTAGTTAATCATTTTGTATTGTACTAAGTAATTATTTATTTTGAAGTTTCCCTGTCAAATAACAGATGGTTACTGCCTCGTGATTGTACCTTTACTGATATTACATTTTTAAATACATAATTCTTGAAATATGAATAAAGAAATGATATAAAATTAGAAATAAGGTGCAACAATAACCATGACTGTTTGTAAAAGTTCTAAATAACTTATTTGAGAAGAAATCAAAATGGAAGTTTTAAAAATAGAACTAAATGATGTTATAATTATTCACATGAAAACTGCCAGGATGCTAGAAAACATATGCTTTATTTGTGATGGTATTATTATCTACATAGAAAAATATACACATAGATTTCATAGAAAATGTAAGAAAAGTTGCAAATGAATTATTATATTTAATGAGAAGATTTAGCAACTGGATACAAATTAATACTCAAGTGTATTAATAGAGTATAAAATTTTTCAAAACCTACAGATTGCAGTAGCAAAACAAAATGAGATACCTAGATGTGTAAATATTTATAAGACTCGGAAAATTATGAAACATAATTTAAAGCCAGTAATGAACATTTACATAAATAGGAGATATTAAAAGTTTCAGCATCACAATGATGTCAACTGCCCCAAAATAATAGATTTAAAGAAATTCAAATTAAAATGCCAACATGTTCATATAGTAGTTGACAGTCTAACTTTAAAATTTGGGAACACAAAGCATCATGAATAGCGAAGGCATTTTTAAGGAAAACAAATAAGGTGTAGGAGATGTGTCCAAACAGCTATCAGGACTTATTATAGATCTATGTTAAAATGGTGCTGTGAGTAAGGACAGAAAAATTAACCAGTGGAAAGAATAGCCATATGGAAATTTAGTTTATCATACAGTTGATATTGCATGCCAAGTGGAGAAAACATAAACTATTAAATAAATTGTAGTAAGACAATTGGTAATTACTGCTGAAAAATATGACACTTGAGTCCTACTTCACATGATAATACAATATTCATTTTACTTTTATTAAATAATTAAATATAAAAATGAATATAATAAATAACAGTATATATTCAATAGAAATATTAACTAATATTTAATTAATTAAACATATTTAATATATATTAATATAATTAAATATAAAAGCTTATATTTTAGTAGGTAAAACAGATGAATAATTTATATCAGGGTTTATTCAATATCTTTTAAAAAACAATTCGCTAAGGAAAAGCTGGTAGCTTTAACCATGCTAGCATTTAAACCTTCTGCTTATCTGAGGATACAACGAAACAGGATACAAAATCTAGAAGGTCTTTACAGCATGTATACTTAATACTGTTGATAACTTTTGTCTGTACTTAACTTAGATTTTGATGTTGGCTTTTTCATGCTTATTAAAAGTTAAGGTTGACAGTTTGTGTGACTTTGCTTTTTGTTTTTAAATGGAATCAACACTTAAAATGCCAAGATGCTCTGGACAGGATGGTTATTAAAAGGAGCCATAGGAAAAAGATTAAAAACCACTGCAGGAAAAAAAAAGAAAAACAAGAAGACCTTGAGAATATCTACCATGAGAGTTGTTCATGGACAACATTATCAGACAGGATCTAGGCCAAGGGGAAAAAAAAAAAAAAAAAAAACTTTGGTGTAGTCAGAAAGGGTAATTAAAGAGTGTTCGTTGAAGAGAGCAAGGTAAAAACAGACATAAGTATAAAGATGTCCCCACCCACAGTCTTAAAGGGAAAAGAGGAAGGAATGATTAACTGAACCAAAGATACATACAGGACGTATGGTTTTTGTAAAAAACTCGAGAGCTATTTCAAAACTGCCAGGCAGGAGAGAATATCCTTTCTCTCTAACTCCTACTCTCCTACTTATGCCTCCTGTTAGCGGAACCCAACCCACATAAGGAAAGATAATCCAGGTGACTTACTACATAGATTTCAGACCCTGTTTTCTTTTTCTCCAACAAGGGAATGCAGGAGTATCCAGCAAAGGAGGTAAAATTCAGAAATGGCTGCCATAGTCCAACACTCAATTATAACAATAGTAATCATAGTAAAACCTGTCATGCTATGTTGCTGAAGTATAACACATTATAGCTGAGAAAACACCTGTACATATTTGACATAGTTTACTTCTCAAAAATCCACTAAAAGAATCATTAATGTCTCCATTTTACAAAATGAAAACTAACACTCAGAAATGTTGGAACTTGGCCACAGCCTCGTAACTAAAAAATAGGGAGCTTTCAATTCAAAAGACCATACAGGCTTCCTGAAATATAACCAGGTATGTACATCAGGGCTGGCAATTTTTATGTAATGATTTCCTTTACTCACTTCCCCTTTTCTTCATCCCAAAACAAATGCAGTGTTGGATAACTTAAAAGAGATTGGAGTTTGTTGATTTTGCAGTGGTCTATAAGAGGAGGTTTTTATATTTAGGGTGCTTTGAGTGTGAATATTCAAATTTTGTGGGTTTAAATTACTACTTTGCCATTTGCTGTGTGTAAAACCTTGGAAAGTAGTTCATCTCACTCTTTCATATTTCTGTAAAACAAGATGCAATATAGTATATCTTTTTTGAAAGGATGTTCTGGGGATAAATTTAAATAATTCAGGTAAAGCATTTAGAAAAATATCTTGCATATTATAAGCCATCAATGTTATTTTTGCATTATCTTCATTTTCTGTATTATTAATACTTCAAGATTATGCCTGTCATTATAATCTCACAACACTAAAATGTCACTTCTTGGGCATAAATTTCTCTCCTTCTACTACCAGTTTTATTTCATAGCCCAACTAATTGAGAGTTTTCTATATACTGTCTCTACTTCCATATCTTCATTTTCAAGCATTTCAATTGTAATCATATCTTCTCAAAGTTTGCCATGATCGGTGTTTTATTAAATCTCATGACACGTTTTCTGCCCTCATCATGGAACTCTGCAGCAAAAGTGATGCAGTTTAGTTCTTCCTTTTGTTTTGTTTTGACAGTATTACTCTACTGTTTCTTCATTCCTCAGCTCTGTAACAAATGTAACCTTCCGACTCCACTGATCCAAGTTGCCTGGTCATTCTGCAACATTACAGTATTATTTCCCCTCACCACTGATGACATCAGAAATTATCTTAATTTTCTTTTTTTTAAAAAAAATCCAATTCCACTTGATTGTAAGCTCCAGGAAAATGCACTATTGTTTATTTCAGTCATTGCTGTATTTTCAATGCCATGAACAGGGCCTTTCATATCATAGGCCCATTGATAAATAATATAACACATAAACAGGTGTCTGATACCAAGTAGGTGCTTAATAAATGACAGCTTTTATCCTTCTAGCAATCTGAGGGAAAAATAGCAATCATTTGTTTAGTTAAATGATTCCCTGAGTGGTACAATAGATTCCCAAATATACTCCCAACACGACCGTGGACCAACAGTCTCCTACCTTGAACTGCTATTCTTTTATGGGTGCTCTTTTTCCCTCAGTCAGAAGGAAAATGCCATCCTGTTTGGGTCACTAGTTCTTTCACATCCATTTCCAACCATTTTGTAGTACAGGTGGTCTTCACATTACGAGAGTTTGACTTAGGATCTTTTCAAGTTAACAATGGACTTACAGGGACATAACCCCATGATAAGGTGGGGAGCATCTGTAGTTAGATTTGTCTAAACAGAGAATGCTTCAGGGTGATGCTGCTTAGCTTCTTCATACTCTGATCTGTAAGACTTCAGCTCTGACCTCAAAAATAACGTGATAACAGTACCCTAACAATATCTTAAAAATCAGTCAATACAGTAACAGAGCCAGCCATTTTTATAAAAAGAAGTAAAGCTGTTTTAAGAGACTGAATTGATTATTTGTTTGAATTAACTGATCAACTAGCAGCTGGCCATCAGATGGCCTGAAAGGTACTTTTATACAGAACGCTATAATTTTCAAATCATCTTTACATAGAGTGTTTCATTTAATTTATAGCATTATGATAAAGTTATAACTACCAAAAGCTATTATCACTTGAAATGGCCTAAGTTGTCATTTACTCCAATTTCTTTATTCCTATAATAATGATAGTGATAATGATACCACATTACTAACTTGAATTATCTCATCCCTTTGTAGGAAAATTAATATATTTTTAAAATTAACTTTAAAATTGACTGACTAGCCAGTGTTCTTCTGTCTCAGTAATATTGCAATCCATGTCAATCATTCTCGATACATGACATTCTAGCCTACTTGGGGGTGGATTTTAAAATTATATTCTCGAATATTGTTTAAATTAAATACAGGAAGAAAAATGTAAATGAGAAAATTTAAAATACAAAAATGCAGTAACATATTGGCAGATGTCATTCATGTATTATCTTTTGTTTGAAGATATGGCAAATGCACAGAGCTAGTACCATATTCTGCAAACTCTGATACAAAGTTTGATATGTGCTAAAATGTCAAATCTACCAATGTCAGTTATTAGTGCCTTCTTTGGAAGTGTATCCAATTCCTTTTTTATATCAGCTTTCTTTCCTGATACTGTTTTGAAAGCTTCATAAGATATTCATGACCTAGAGAAATCTATTAATTTTTCCCAGTAATTTATTTTCCTGCTTTATGGAATTTGTTCAGAGGAATACTAATATTAGATACTAATAAGAAATGTTGTCATATTAAAAAATACCTACTGCTTATCCATAAAAGGGGAAACTTTAGCTTCATCTGGTAAGTAGAACCAGGATAACCATGGAGCCATTTGGTAAAACTAAAATGCCATGGCAAATTACCATTACCAATCACCGCTACATTCTTACTGTGAATTTCTATATGCCAAACAGACCTCTCCCAGGAAAATCATAAAGGAAGAACAAGGTCATAGTGTCAGACTCTGTGTCCTTGATTTTTTTTTCTGTGATTTGTGGGGAGGTGGGTGGTTGGCGTATGTTTTATATTTTAAACAATTTCCAGGAAATTATTATTTCATTGAATCATAAATGTTAGGATGGCAAGAGGTCCCGGGAAAGCATCTGCTTCACTTATTTTTTTTCACCCAGGTAATAAATTATAATCCCTACTTTATGGATATAGTTGAGCCTTTGAGAGCTTAAGTGCTTTGAAAAAAATCATGTGGTTTAATTCAACTAGAAATAGGTGCTTCTCCTGTTAGAGCATTTAACACACTGTCATGACTGCCTATTTAGTTCTTATTTATTTACTGGTCTCTCTTAAAACATCATATGCACCAAAAAAAAGTGCACATAAATAAGCCCCGTGTATGTTTATCATTTTTTAATCATTGGCTCCTAGTACTCTGCTTAGCACATAGAAGTTCAATTAATATCATTAAATAAAAAGTAATAAATGGTCAAATGATCATTCAAGAATTTACTGTTAAATATTCATCTGTGGACATGAAAAGCCAAGTTAGAAATTTTGAATGATGCATGCTATTTTTATTTAGAAGAGTCACAAAATCAGATTGTTTTTAGCGCAAGAGAGGACCATACCGTTTATTCAAAAAGAAGAAAAAAACCTATCTTTGTTGTGCTAGTTCTTTAAATTATCAAATCAAGTACAAAAATGAAAACAAAAAGTAGGCATTGAGACATATTTGATATTGTTCACTGGAGCCTGAATGAGGCATTATTTCTTATAGTCGTTGATACATCCTCTTACACATAGACTCTAACAAACATTTTATAACCTCTTTAGGAAATATTATATTTCCCTTTCTTTCACCAGAGGAGTTTCATTCTGAGCCTGACTACTCAATATAATTCACATTGAAAATTAACTCCATAGCTTTCCTACCATTATCATTATTAAAGGCCTCCAGGTGCTCAGTCCTCAACATTTTTCAGGCAGTAAATTGCTCAGGTTCTTTTCAGGAATTTAGAAACAGAGAACCAATAAATCCATCTATAACCTCAAAGACCTGTCTGCCATTTTCAGACAGACAGGTCTTTGTTGTGTTTTGTTTTGCTTTGCTTTATCCTAAGGGCACTAATAGGTGTAATAATTGCGACAAAAAAAAAATCAAAAAAGAAATACAAACAGCTTTGTATACTAGAGGAGATAATCAGATTGCCCTAAGCATCATTTTTCTCATCTTTGGCTGATATGTATGGGTTTATGTAATGTTTGTCTTTCAAATACATCTGTTGGAAAATACCAGACCAAATTGATATTAGTTAGTATTCAGGCAGTCTCTTTTTCTGCTGGCAAATAATGAAAACAACATATTAAAAGAATAACTTTCTTGTAGAAAGTACCTTTTTTTTTTTTAAATATACACTTATTTACTAAAGCTGTCTTATTATTTGAAACACCTCTTGGGGTTTGAATAATCATTTATCGGGTAAAATCTGTAGTGATTCTTTCTTTCAACAAACTAGAACTTACTTCACATTCACAGATTCATTGTTCTATCATGTATCTTCATTTAAAAAAAAAAAAAAAAAGGAGGAGAAGAAAGAGAGACATGTCCCTTTCGGAAACATTTCGTGCTGACACCCAGATGACCAGTTTATTGTTAGGTCTCATTTTCTGTTGTACAAACCAGAAAATGAGCTCCCTATTTTATTTCATTCTTATAATTTAAGAAGTGCTGGCTTCGGTTGGAGCTGATGACCTAAAACTTCTAGAAAAAAATAAAAATTGAATAGCTTTTATTTTGAAGACAATATATAAAGTTTGTATAGTTCTTTGTAAAACTGAGAAAAATTGCTCAGGAATTAAGAACATTAAAAAATATAGTCTTGACATTTGGTTTATATTGGTTTGTAGTTTTGTTCCTTTTAATTTAAATAAACATGCAAATATTGTGGGCCATTTATCTCTGTATTTCTAATCTCCTATTACAGCTAATAAACATATTAGTTGATCTGAAAATGCATTTCCATGATCAAAGGCAAAACAAAACTTAACTAGAGAAATGTTTATTTTTCATTAGAGACCATTGTAATAGCCTCAATGGGGTAAGACCCTATTCTCTTTGTCTTACTTTCAGGTTTCCTATTAGGGACCAACGTAGAGCAAACTAACTAAATAAAACAAGTTCATCTTCAATTTTTGGGGTTCTCCAATGAAGTATTTTTCCTGAACAGGTCATGATATCTCTAACATTCTGCCAAACTCAGCACTCACTTCTGTGCAATACAGCTGTATGCTTGTCCTTTATGTAAGTTACTATGGTTTTCTAATGAGAATCTGTATCTCTGGCTACATCTTACTATCCCAGGAATCAAATTCTGATGTCAAAGTTGATAAGAAGGAGGCAGTCACCTATAATGAATCCTACCTATTACAAAAATAGTTTAAAGGCCAAAATACATTTGGAGTATTATATGTTTCAATGCTTTCTAACTGAAGCTAATAGACTACTGATATGGTTTGACTGTGTCCCCATGCAAATCTCATCTTGAATTCCCATGTGTTGTGGGAGGGATCCAGTTGGAGGTAATTGAATCATGAAGGTCTTTCCCATGCTTTTCTCATGATAGTGAATAAGTCTCATGAGATATGGTGGTTTTAAAAATAGGAGATCCCCTGCACAAGTCCTCTCTCTTTTTGCCTGCTGCCATCCACATAAGATGTAACTTGCTCCTCCTTGCCTTCTCCCATGATTGTTAGGCCTCCCCAGCCATGTGGAACTGTAAGTCCAACTAAATCTCTTTCTTTTGTAAATTACCCACTCCTGGGTATGTCTTTATCAGCAGCCTGAAAACTGACTAATTACAGTAAATTGGTACCAGGAGTAGGGTTCTCCTGAAAAGATACCCAAAAATATGGAAGTAACTTTGGAACTGGGTAACAGACAGAGGTTGGAATAGTTTGGAGGACTCAGAAGAAGAGAAGAAAATGTGAGAAGGTTTGGAAGTTTTTAGAGGCTTTTTGAATGGTTTTGACCAAAAGCCTGATAGTGATATGGGCAATAAAATTCAGGCTGAGAAATTCTCAGATGAGACTTTGGACTGCAGACTTTTGAGTTAATGCTGAAGTGATTTAAAACTTTGGAGGACTGTTGGGAAGGCATAATGGGTGTCGAAATGTGAGGACATGAGATTTGGGAGGGGCCGGGGCAGAAAGATATGGTTTGGCTGTGTATCCATTCAAATCTGTTGAATTCCCACATGTGGTGGGAAGGACCTGCTGGGAGGTAATTGAATCAAGCCTTTCCCATGTTTTTCTCATGATAGTGAATAAGTCTCACTAAATGTGATGGTTTTAAAAGAAGAATTCCCCTGCACAAGTCCTTTCTCTTTTTGCCTGCTGCCATCCATGTAAGATGTAACTTGCTCCTCCTTGCCTTTTTCCATGATTGTTAGGCCTCCCCAGCCATGAGGAACGGTAAATCTAATTAAACCTCTTCCTTTTGTAAGTTGCCCAGTCTCAGGTATGTCTTTATCAGCAGTGTGAAAACAGACTAATATAACTACCCTGTCCTAAACTGGACTGAATAACTAGAAAATTATATTTTCTTACATAAAAAATTCAGAAGCAGGTATAGTCAGGGGCTACATTTTAAAGCTCCAGCTCCACTTCCCAGTGAATCATGAACTATGCATGGCATTATTCCCAAGTCAGAAGCAAAATGGCTACAACAATTTAACAACTAAAACCCACTACCAATAGCACCTGTAACAAGAAAATGAGCCATTTCTTCCCTGGCTATTCAATTTTTTGTATGAGAAAGAATCCTTCCAGACAACTCCAGAATCCCTCAGGAATCCTTCCAGAATCTTTCCAGAATCCCTCCAGAAAACTTGACCTCCTGTCTCATGGGTCAGTGTTTGGTAACCTAATCACCAACAAAGGGAATGAAATTATTTTTATGGTTTGTCCAGTTTAGAAAAGTCATTTGAGGAAGCTATAAGTGAGGACAATTATCTCCAACTAATAAGTAAACACTAAAGAGGAGATAGAAAGGTAAGAGAAATAGAACGAAATAACTAAGCTATGTCCAAATAATAGCAAGCAGAGTTGTTTTATCAGGTTTGCCTATCAGGTCTGCCTAAAGCCCTGCTAAAAGGTACATTAATTTTTATATTTTCTGAGCTTACCTCCCTGTGTCTGTTTGCAACAAAACTTCATAAGTTCAATTAAACCCAAAGACTATAGAACAACATCCTAGTTGCTAGGCAACATCCCAAACTCCAGAACTTTTTTGACTTCTTACTGTATGCCATAAACTACTTTTCCACATCTTATTCCTTTGATTCATTACTATTTAATATTTGGAGTAAAATATCATTAATTAATATAGCCCCTTTCCAGGTTCATACCATCATTGATTTAATCATACCTTAAATAAAAGTAGCAAATATATTTGCTTTAGGTCTCCCTACTGTATTGTTACAAAGACTCCATGTTTTCAAACTCTTCTCTTTCCTACTTTCTTACTCCTTAGTTACTGTCCTAGTCTGCTATTGCTTTCTTTAATTCAGTCATTGTTGCAGGTGGAAATCAATCACTATTCCACTTATGATGCTATTGTTGTTGGTCACACATCAGAGGTGTTTCTGCAATTGCCACTATTTCCATGACCTCCACAAGAGATCTATTGAAAACCTTCTTCCATGACTATAATTCTTTTGGCTAATTAGGTAAACATAGCTCTTTTTGTTGTTTAGCATTTTTAAAAGTATGCTAGTTTTCTGTTGTTATGTAACAAATTATGACAAACTTAACAACTTAAAAAACCAATTTATTACCTCAGAGATCCTGTGGATCAGAAGTACAGACACAGTTAACTAGGACTTCTGGTCAGGGTCTCACAAAGCTGCAACTAAGGTGTTGTTTAGGCCTAAGTTTTCACCTGAAACTCGGCAAACTTTTTCAAATTCATATGATTGTTAGCAGAATTAATTTCCTTGCCGCTGTTGAACTCATGGAGGCTCCTTCTTCAATGACAGCAGGAAAGTTTTTCTGATTTCCAGAAGGCCCAGTTCTCTTTAAGGGTTTACATGATTAGGTTAGCCCCATTCAGGAAAGTCTCCCTTTTGATTAATTCAAATACAACTGATCTGGGACCCACTCATGAGAGGTACAATCCATTATATTCATGGTTTTGCCCACACTCAACAGGATAGGATTATAAAAGGTATGAATGTCAAGAGGTTAGGGGTCTTGGGACTCATATTAAGATTCTGCCTACCACAAAAGTTAGCCTTCATTTTCACTTCATTTTTATAGTCGTTATGTTAGGCAGCTGGGATGAAACGATGATAAGATTTTATCTCTAGCCTTAGAGTTTACTCTACTTTGGAAGATGTATATGTGGACATTAAATAAAGGAAACAAGATAAACATACAATTAAAAACAATCATGTAATCTAATAGTTCAACAGAGGAGATATGCTAATCTGGTTTTGGGAAAGATGAAGAAATAAAGGTCATACTTAAATAAATGACAATGTCCTTAAAAGTTGAAGCTTTCTAAGATGAGTAAAATTTAGACAATTTAAAATATAAGGAAATGATAATACATATAAAAATAAGAAGAAGAGAAAAAGAATGATCAAAGGCCTAGAAACATATATCAACATGTAGTATTTATGAAATACTGGCAATTTATCATTTTGCTAGAGTTCAAGGTTGGAGGTAGGGAATTGAAACTGTTAAAATACACAGAAGCATTCATTATATTGGGAATATTGAATGCCATTGTATAATTATGAGAAATTATTCTGTTGGGAATGGGAAGCTATATTTGGGGGAAATTTTTTATTATATTGGTATGTCGTACTATCTTGGTGACCATGATAAAAGATGGCTTGAAAAAAGAAAACAGGAAAACATTTTAATAGGTTATTATAGTTTTTCAGCTTAGAGGTGATAGGAAAATTAGGTAGTACAATAGTATTAGGGATGATAAAGGTAGGAAAAATTGTGACAGGTTGAGAGGGCAAAGTTAGGCAGTACTTGGCAAATGATTAGTGTTAACACTGAAGAAAAAGTCCAGAAAAATTGATTTATCATCTTAGCAACTGAGTTCTTAGTGATGTACTAAAAGTAGTAGAAAGCATAGGAGAAGATTTATGGTCTTAAAATTCAGGAATAAATGATTGGTGCAATTTGGCAAAGTTGATTTTGAGATTCTTGTGAGATACAAGGTGCAGATTCCAACAGACAGTTGTATCTACAAACTACAGCCTATAAATAAGTCTGAAGATGGCGCAAATTTAAAGATTTAGATTTTAGACTCAGCGCATAAATATCAGATAACCTACAATAAAATGTCCAGGAACAATATGTGAATTAATAAAAATGAGAGCATGAGGCTGGTGGCAGTGGCTCACACCTATAATCCCAGCACTTTGGGAGGCTGAGGTGGGAGGATCACTTTAGGTCAGAAGTTCAAGATCAGCCCGGCCAAGAAGTAAGAGCATGTCTCTACAAAAAGTAAAAATAAAAATAAAAACAAATGATGACGTGATAATTAAATCATGGTCAAATAGAGGAAGAAGAAAGAAGAATCTTCAAAGCAGTTAAAAAAAACAATAGTCCCATAACTACAGGAAATAAGACAGAGTAGGGTCCTAATAGTTTAAGAAGAAACACAGACAGCACCACAGAAGACTGGTATATAATAAGATCATGCCAGAAATTCCCTGCAATTATATATGGCAATTAGAAGGTCATTGAGTAATTTCATTAAAAAACTTATTACAGTAATGGAGAGAGAAAACCACTTGAAATTGTCTGCGGTATAATAGGATGTGATAAAGTGGGAACACAAATAGAGACCATTCTTCAAAATTTCACCTAAGAAGGAAAGGAGTTTAGAGGAAAATCTACATGAGGCACAAATTTTAATTAATGTAAAGCTTGTAATGTAAATGTAAAGAATATGTTCAGGTTATATATCACTAATCAACAGAAAGAGACATTAAAGTAGGCAGAAAAAATAGTTCGTGAAAAAAATCATGAAAGAGAGAATGGGAATCAAAAACATTGGTAAAGGAGGTTGATCTTCAGAAGGAGAAATGATGTCTTATAATGAGATCGAGTAGAAGGAAAGAGGGTAGAGATATACTTGTGTTGAAGAATAAGATTTGGTTGATGGAGTCCAGAACAGATTACTACAACTTCATTGTTTGCTTCACTAAAATTAAAAAAAAAAATCAGAATTAATTGTTTGTTTAGAAGACTTGATTTAGATATGCTTCGAGAGGAATGAGAGAAGGGCTTTAAGAAAAAAAAGAAAAGAAAAGAAAAGAAAAAATGTAGAGCTTTGAGTATTCAGGTGTAGACCACGTTTAGCACTTTGTAATTCTGAACTGAAAAAGCAAGCACGGTGAGTTATTAGATAAAAAAAATAGATCAAGCAGCTTTAAGGACCCACTTGAGGGTATGAATTTAAAATTTCTCCTGTCAACATAATTGTGTGCTTTTCTTCGTTTACATTTAGCTGTGTTGTTGCAGAAGTGAAATACATGGAGATTTGGAACTCACCTGGGGCATTGTGTCCAATTATCTTATTGCCGTTTATCATCCTTAACACTTAAAGATTCAAGTTGCCACTAACAGAACTGCTATTGTCCACATGCTTCCATTTTTAATGACTGAATAAAATATCATCAAATTTTCTACTACCTCTTTTCTGGAATCTATGCTGTGTTGTGGAATACTATAGATGGAATTTACCTAAATCTTTTCAATTCCAAAGCTGCCCCACTAGTTCTAGGAACCACTCTGTCTTCTATAGTCTAATGTGATAGTCTCCTAATAACCCTTTTCATATCCAATTGTCTTTCCCTTACTTTAATTATGAAATATTTTAATATTCACAAAACCACTGAGTGCAATAGTTAACATTTATTTGTCATATATATGCAGAGATTATAAGAAAAATAAGATTAATATATAGCTAAAATCTTTTCTACTTCTTTTTTATCTCATCACTACCTTCCCCTTCCAAGAAGTGAGTACCCTCTCAAATTTGCTGTATATCATTTCCATGCATGTTTAAAAAATAAGTTTACTATATAGTCATTAGAAATTAAATAAGTCAACATTATTTTTTATATTTTGAAATAATTTAAATGGTATCATACTTCATGTGCCATCCTAGGTTTTATCGAAAATATGATTTCATTTATAATAAAATATAGACATATTGATTACTCAGGCACAAATTTAACAAAATATCTAAAATATAAGTAAACATTGGGAAAGAGTGAATACTATACCATATTCATGAATTATAAATCTCTATATTGTTAAATGTCAGTTCTTTCTAAATTGAGACATAAATTCAACATAATTTCTTTCAAAATTGGAGCATCATGTTTCAGTACAAATTGACAAGCTAAATCTAAACTATATATCAAAATTCAAATTAAAGTAGCCAAAGCAATTTTTAAAAAGCAGAAGCATTATAAAAAGTTACATTTCAATATTTACTATCCAATTAGATCCATTACTAAAGACTCTAGTATTATTTTTTAAAAGTTAGATAAAATAATTAATTGAACAAATTAGAGTCCAGTAATAAATCCATACTTGTGTGGTAGATTTTTAACACAAAGTAGGTTATAATTCTAAAAGTTAAAAACTAAAAATATAAATTTTCTAGAAGAAATATCTGCAATCTTAAGATAGACCAATTTTTTTCAGACACAAGCACAAATAATAAAAGAAAAATGATAAAATGAGGTTTATCAAAATTAAAATCTTTTTTTTCCTTTAAAAGATTTTGTTAAGAAATAAAAGGCAATCCACATGTTGGGGGAAATATTTGTAATACACATATCTAAAAAGGACTTATATTGAGAATATAGAAATATATGAATATATATATAATAACATAACAACTTATAAATAATATACAAATAAGTTATTCAATAATTTGAAGACAACAAAAAGAAAAGCACTACTAAATCACCTGAGTATGCATAAATTTAAAAATTATTTTGCTGAATCAAATAACATAATAATACCTACTATATGTTTCAAATAATACAAATCCCAAGACAATTAAAACTGATATATAGTAATAGTAAGTAGGTTAGCAGTTGTTTGGGGAAGGGGTTGGAGGGAACTATAGTTTACAAAGATGCATGAGGAAGCTTTTGGGATTAATGAATATCTGTATCTTGATTTTACACTTTAAATGGTATTGTAAGTTAACCAAAATAACATTAGCAAACAAATAAGGGAAAAAGAACTAGAAGTACAAGTGTACTATTTTACCGAGTTAACCAACAAAATAACTTTTTAGCAGTAAAAAAGCTTTCAGAATTGGATTCAGTAAAAGAAGAAGTGGGGAGTAGCATGAATGAACAAATCTTTATTTTGTATTGCACACTTGAAAATTAACAGGTTAATACATAAAGTATGTATTTTAAAGTTATGAATGGAACTACACAAGGATTTAAAGACAGAAATGGTTACAAAAACATTGTTTCTGAGGATCAAGATTGGAATGTTTAATAGAGCAATAATCAAGCATACATTATTACCTGTTAGTTTTTAGCAGACTCTCCATTACCATTTAACTTTTAACTTTTTTTATCCATGCAAACTTGTTATATGATTTTATAATAAGAATTTCTCCCCATTAATGATTAGTGCTTCCAGACCTATGGTATTCCCTTTCATGCATTTTTTTTAAAGTAAGTTTTGAAGATTCACCCACACCCATTGTGTTTTGTTTCTGTTAAGAAATGTTAATCCTGGCTCTGCAAAGAACTGAAAATCCCCAAATAACCATCATCATTTTTCCCATGAGGGTTTGTAGGGTGTTTTTATGTAAATAGGATTCCGTGTAGCCTTCTCTCTGTAACCTTGTGTTTGCTAAAAAGAGTTATATCTCTTTCCTCTCCCAAGTTACAAAATTAGAGCCCTATTCAGTATAGCAGACCATGAAAATTCCCAGGTGCCAAAGGAACAAATGCAGGGGAGGTGTTGTAAGTCTGAGGCAAAAGCGATGGTTTAGTTTATACATGAAAGACTATGGTTCATATAGGAATTTGATTTAATCAGTCTTACTATCACAGAATGTCAAAATAGCAAAGACACCTATGGAGTCCTATCTCATGAAACTGGGTTTCCATAGTCCTAAGCATATTTGCTTGTTTTCAATTTTTAAAACATCAGTAGGTATTAGACATTTTCTTTTAGCCCCCAGTTTGTATCCTTGTCTGAATTTCACAATAACACCCAAGCTTCAAATACTCAGAGAGGTATGGCTTTAATTATTTTATTGAGCTTCATAAATAATTATTTTTCCTTAAAATTTTGACAAGTAAGAACCCTTGAGATTCTTCCAAAATTCCTAATAATATTGTCAAGCATGCCAAAATGCTAACAGTCATTCTGTCTGGATTCACAAGTTGGGGAAAAAATCTAAAGATGTTAAGATACAATGAATTTTTAAAAACTCAAAAAACGGTGAGTTTAATACAAAAATGTTAAATCATCTACTCATTGAAAATAAATTATTTCTGTGCTTATTCCTTTAATAGAATCAAAGCATATAAATAGATCAGATTGTAAATTCCTATTAGAAGGAATACCTCCTATGTGTAGGTGTTAATATGTATGCATAAATTCTAACTGAATGACCAAGTATATGTAAGAATGAAAAGATAAAGGCATATTTAATTTTCAAACTTGATTTTGATTTTTTAAAATGATTTTAATTAAAGATTCAAAAGAAGATCCCTATGGTTTTGTTCTGAGTCCATGGTGGAACCTGAGAAGAGTTTCATCAACTAGTATTGAGATTTACTACTGAGAAAGATAAAAAGTTTTGGTGATATCAGTATCTCTTTAATTAAAAATTATATTTAATTAGTCTCTTAAAAAATTCTGGATCCTTAAGACCTAGGCAAGTGCCTGACACAAAGGTCTAACAACACAATAAATGCCCAATGAATTACTAAATGAATAAATGTAATCAAGTACCTTTAATTTTTTTAATTGGAAATTCTTTATTCCTAAATTATTCTCTAGAATAATTTACACACCTATCAGTAGTCATTCTAGCTTTTATTGAATGTAGAACAACATGAAATAAAAACAACTTCAAAAAATTCTTAGTTGTTTTAAGTCAGTGGAGCAAAAGTTTCCAAGTTCAAAATTCAAGGATGCTGAATCAACCTATTAATCTAGACAAATTCCCTCTCATTCCTTCCTGTGAAATGAATACAGTCATAATATTCATGACAAAAATGCTATTCAATAGCTATATTTTCTACATTTATAAGTATCCAGATAATATGAATACAAGTAGATGACAATTTTGCTTTGCATTTGCATTGATATTTAAAAAAAAAATAGCCACTGAAAGAGATTTAATATAGAGAGGATTAGAAAAGGAAAAATTAATAAATCTTCAGTTTATGAATTGTTAACCCCTTCTGTGGAAGAATCAGTCCAATACTTAGCAGAAATTTTAAAAGAATTACATCATAAGGGGCAAAGTTGATGTTACCTTCTTTTCAATATTTAAGAAAAAGAAATGATTTATAAATTTTATGGCAGAAAATTTGACTGCATTAAAAAAAATCTTTCCGAAAGGTGAATTGGTAAATGATAAAAATATCAGCTTTTCCACATGAAACATATTTTAAATTAAGGCTTAGATTTACCTACTGCTTGGTTTTTATATATAAATGCAAATTTATAGATTTCTTAAATCTGTTGAATTAATATGTCTGTGGGAATATTTTTCTCTCTGGATATATTTAAACATATCAATTTCATATAAAAGTCCATTTTGTTTTAATTTCAATGGTAAAATAAAAATAGAGCACTTAATGAATCAACAAATCTCTAATATAATCACTATTGGGAATATATCTGCCATAATACTAATATAGTAAAATGTCTACATATTAGGTAAAATGACGTTGGCTGTGGTTAAATGTCACCTTTGTATTTTAGGCAAAAGCCTAAAAGTGGAAGTAGAAATGTTCATAAATCCACCAAATTATACAAGTATCATTGAGTAAAACATTATTTAGGTGCACTTTGAAAGCCTTCAGAGTTTTATCATATGTGGATAAAACTCATAATGCAAATTATCCATGTATGATAAAACTCAGAAGGCTCTCAGAATGTGAGATTGTGAATTAATTTGAAAACATATAATGAGAAGCAAGTATGAAAACGTCATTGATTCAGATCTAAAGACATAACCAAAGACACTCCTCCTCTGCAAGTTTACCTGGTAGTATTTTTAGGTAAATGCTCTACATTAAAACATTCTGTTTCTGGATATCTTGTTTAACGACTTGTCCTGCTTTTCAGTCCTTCTTTCAATTCTGTAAACCACGCAATTTCTTTCCAATGAGTTCCTCCTGTTGGTAAAGTTATTTTAAATTTTAAGATAATGAGAGTCTGTTTCTGATTGCTGCCAAATATCCATAATGGATATCTAAATAAGCAGCAACAGTAGGTTATATAGGCAATACAACCTTGGAAATGTGGGTATTTGAAGTTGGTTATTGGGTTGAGGTGAACCAAAAGACTGAAATGTTGGTTCATATCCTATTGCTTCTTTTATTGACCTGAAGTCGTATGCCTAATAAATGTTAAGTTCTCAGTGTCAATTTTGTATTACAATTCTTCATTTGCAATTATTAGAATTAAATTCTCTTATGTCACATTGGAATTAACTGAAATCAATTATATAGTGTAGTTAATAGAATTAAGGGAAAAAAAGCTGATCAATAGGTAGAGAAGGGACAGGAACTAGAATGCAGTCTTTAGCAAGTAATCATTACTTGATTCATTATTGGGAATATCTGGAAACTAAATGTTTCATAATAGGACACCAGAAAATGCTCATCATAAAACTAGGTGCCACTAGGTGAATTCATTAGTATCATAAAAAATGGATTAGATCCAAATTGTCCTAAAGGCAGAAATAATTTGAATGAGAAAGTTGTCTATTCTAAATATGTGTTACCATTTTCAAAGTGCCACCAATTGCATAGCCCACAACTATAATTTCATGGTAAAGTTCTTATAACTGTGTGATTGATAATTTAAAAACTTTAGTGTTATTTATAGAAGCCTGTATAGGTGGCACCAAATCCAATCAGAAGTAGCCTGTTTAGACATTATAACTTTACCAAGAATGGCCTTTAGGGATTATGGAAAGTGATATTCTTCCAGTGGGCAGAAGAATGTGTGTTCATTTGTTTCTACTTTACCTAAAAGGTGAGATGGTCACACTCAATTAGATGTTGAGTCTTAGAATGAGCAAGATTAGATGAGTGACAGGAAGATTTGGGAAATAGAAACCAGACTCCTCAAAATAGGTCTGGAGCTATTCAGAGAGAAAGCATGGCCCATGTCAATAACTTGATTTTGGATTCTACCCCCTAGAACTGTGAAAAAATTATCTTCCATTCTTTCAAGCTACCCATTTCATGTTACTTGTTGTGGAAACCCACAGAAATTAATGCAGATTTATTTCATGTCGGTTCTCTGTCATTCCCATCTGTTTTAGTCCATTCTCATGCTGCTACTAAAGACATGCTCAAGACTGGGTAATTTATAAAGGAAAGAAGTTTAATTAACTCAGTTCAGCATGACTGAGGAGGCCTCAGGAAACTTACAATCATGGTGAAAGGGAAGCAAACACATACTTCTTCACAGGGCAACAGGACAGAGAAGTGAAGAGGAAGAATAGTCCCTTATAAAACCATCAGACAGAGTGAGATTCTGTCTCAAAAAACAAAAAACAAACAAGAAAAAACCATCAGATCTTGTTGAAACTTACTTACTACCACCAGAACAGCATGGAGGTAACTGCCCCATGACTCACTCACCTCCCACCAGGTCCCTCCCATAACACATGGGGATATGGGAACTATAGTTCTAGTTAAGATTTGGGTGGGGACACAAAGCCAAACCATCTTATTCCACCCTTGGTCCCTCCCAAATCTCATGCCCTCACATTTCAAAACATAATCATGCCTTCCCAAAGGCCCCCAAAGTCTTAACTCATTCCAGCATGAATTCAAAAGTCCAAGTTCAAAGTCTTATCTGAGACAAGGCAAGTATCTTCCACTTATGAGCCTATAAAATCAAAAGCAAGTTAATTACTTCCTAGATGCAATTAGGATACAGGTATTGTGTAAATACACCCATTCCAAATGGTAGAAACTGGCCAAAACAAAGGGGTCACAGTCCCCATGAAAGTCTGAAATTCAATAGGGCAGTCATTAAACCTTAAAGTTCCAAAATTATCTCCTTTGACTCCATGTCTCACACCCAGGTCACACTGATGCAAGAGGTGAGCTCCCATGTTCTTGGGCAGCTCCACCCCTGTGGCTTTGCAGGGTACAGCACCCCTCTTGGCTGCCTTCAGGGGCTGGTGTTGAGTGCCTGCAGCTTTTCCAGGCACAGAGTGCAAGCTGTCAGTGGATGTACCATTCTGGGATTTGGAGGATGGTGGTCCTTTTCTCACAGCTCCACTAGGCACTGCCCTAGTGGGCATTCTGTGTGGGGGCTCTGACCCCACATTCCTTTCAGCACTACCCTGGCATTCTCCATGATGGCTTCATTCCAGTGGCAAACTTCTGCCTGGACATTGAGGCCTTTCCGTACATCCTCAGATATCTAGGCAGAGGTTCCCAAACCTCAATTCTTGACCTCTGTGCACCCGCAGGCACAACAGCACATGGAAGCTGCCAAGGCTTGGTGCTTGCACCCTCTGAAACAATGGTTTGATCTCTATGTTGGCACCTTTTAGCCACACCTGGAGCAACTGGGATGCAGGGCACCAAGCCCTTAGTCTGTGCACAGCAGGGGAGACCTGGACCTTCCTTAGGAAACCAATTTTTTCTCCTAGGCCTCCAGGCCTGTGATGTGAGGGACTGTAGTGAAGGTCTCTGACATGCCCTGGAGACATTTTCCCCATTGTCTTGGGGATTAACATTTGGCTCTTCATTACTTGTGCAAATTTCTGCAACCAGCTTGAATTTCTCCCCAGAAAATAAGGTTTTGTTTTTTTATGACATCATCAGGCTGCAAATTTTCCAAAGATTTATGCTCTGCTTCCTCTTGAATGCTTTGCCACTTAGAAATTTCTTCCACCAGATACCCTAAACCTTCTCTCTTAAGTTCAAAGTTCCACAGATCTCTAGGACTGGGGCAAAATGCCACCCCAGTCTCTGCATAGCAAGAGTGACTTTTACTCCAGTTCCCAACAAGTTCATCTCTTCATCTGACACCACATTAGTCTTGACTTCGTTGTCCATATCACTATCAGCATTTTGGTCAAAGCCATTCAACAAATCTCTAGAAAGTACCAAACTTTCTCACATCTTCCGTTCTTCTGATCCATCTGAGTCTCTAGGAAGTTCCAAACTTTCCCACATTTTCCTCTCCTCCTGAGCCCTCCAAATTGTGCCAACCTCTGCCTGTTACCTAGTTCCACAGTTGCTTCCACATTTTTGGGTATCTTTACAGCAGCACCTCACTCCTGGTACCAATCAATGATATTAGTTCATTATCACACTGCTAATAAAGACATACCCAAGACTGGGTAATTTATAAAGGAAAGAGGTTCAGTTGATTCACAGTTTAGCATGGCTGGGGAGGCCTCAGGGAAACTTACAATAATGGTAGAGGGGAAGCAAACACGTCCTTCTTCATGGGGCAGAAAGATGGAGAAGTGCAGAGCTAAGTAGGGGCAAAGCCCCCTGTAAAACCATCAGACATCATGAGAATGCACTCTCACAAGAACAGCATGGAGGTAACAGCTCCCAAGATTCAGTTACCTCTCACAGGGTCCCTCCCACTACATGTGGAGATTATGAGAACTACAGTTCAAAATGAGATCTGGGAAGGGACAGAAAGCCTACCCATATCACCATTTATGGATCAACTGAATCATAGCAACATTTTCTCTTAGCAAAGCATTTCTTTCATAGTGAAGGAAGTTCAAAAGTGGTTTGGTTCATGGAGGATTTATTGTAGTTGCTAGGTTATCTCTTATTGGAGAAGAATTGAATTTATTTTCTGTTGTTGATGAGTTCGTGTGATAGATTAAAGATGGGTACATTAAAGCATGTTCTCTTTGGTGAAAATTATATAAATAAGTATAAAATTAAGGGTCTTTAACATATATTATTCTGTGTATAAAATGAGACAAGAACTGGTTTATTTGCTTTCCAGAGATGGTATGATGAGTCAGGATTTTAAATTATAGTCTTTCTGACAAGAGCTAGATCTGCAAATATTCAACTGTATTCTACTGGAACTGCAGTTTTGACATAGAATGAGGACTAAGCAGGATGAATAGGTGATAAAAGAAACCACAAACATAAAACTACAAGAAAGTAAGACTTAAAATAATAAAATCCAACCTCAAGAAAGTTGCTGAAACAAATGGTAATTGTAATGCTTAATTAAACTAGGAAAAGTGCTATTAGAGTAAATGAATAAGTAAAACTTCTGAGTTCATTTTATAGAAACCTCAGCAGTTTTTTTTTTTTTTTTTTTTTAATTTATTTATTATTATTATACTTTAAGTTGTAGGGTACATGTGCATAACGTGCAGGTTTGTTACATATGTATACTTGTGCCATGTTGCTGTGCTGCACCCATCAACTCGTCATTTACATCAGGTATAACTCCCAATGCAATCCCTCCCCCCTCCCCCCTCCCCATGATAGGCCCCGGTGTGTGATGTTCCCCTTCCTGAGTCCGAGTGATCTCATTGTTCAGTTCCCACCTATGAGTGAGAACATGCGGTGTTTGGTTTTCTGTTCTTGTGATAGTTTGCTAAGAATGATGGATTCCAGCTGCATCCAAGTCCCTACAAAGGACTCAAACTCATCCTTTTTTATGGCTGCATAGTATTCCATGGTGTATATGTGCCACATGTTATTAAAATCCATAGTAGTAGTTTCTTTCTTTAATGGATAAATTTTCTGATGTTTCTCTGTATCAAATATGGTATTAGTCTCATAATTCATGTAACCATAGCCTAGGTAACCAAAAATATGTATTTTAGCACCTTGTCATATATTTTTCCTAAGTTATACAGAAATGGAAGCAGACCAAAGATGATTTGATTAAAATATTTCAGAAGAACAACAGATTAGGATTTAAACAATGCTTAAGATTTTCTGCTTTTTATTAAACTGTATTTTTTAGAAATCACATCTCAAATAAAACTAGATTACAGGTTTATAATTCAAGATTCTATGCCTTCAAATACAAAATTACACTACAGAAAATTACTTATAATGAAATATTTCATATCTAATGAGTATTTTCTATGTTCAGAGCACCATGTTAAGTCCCATTCATATATGTGTGAGCTCATTTATGCTCACAGTTGAATGAAAGAATTACTGACATTACCCTCTTTAACCAGAGGAAACGATGGCATAGGGAGGTCAAAAGAACTTGTACATGATTATAGGAAATTGAAATGAGGTTATTTAATATTAACTGTTTAAAACTACGTAAAAAATACGATTTCCCACAAAACTCAAAATCTAACATGGCATTTTTCCAAGTATGTTCTACTTTCACCTTAGAAGATAATAGATAAGAAAAAGAATTCCATGAACACAGAACACCCAGAGATGTTGGTTTAAACAAAGGTAGGGATGTGTGTGTGTGTGTGTGCATGTGTATTTTGTATATATGTATATAAATATGCCTATACGTACATATGTATGTATATATGTATATACATATGCCTATACATATATATACATCTACCTTTATATAGCCATACACTGCATGTGCATGTATGTGAAGACTTTTAAAACTTTGATAGGCTAATGTGCATTGCAATCTATCAAGAGGAAGATATAGGCAGTAATTTAGTAAAAACAGTTATTGAATTTCTACTGCATTCTAGGTATTGGGCTAGAAATTAAGAATGCAAAAATTACATAGGCATAGTATTGACTACTACAGAAGTCATGTATGAGAAGGGCCACTAAAAGTAAAATATGTAATTTGAGCATATAAAAGGCAATTTTAGGGTAACTTTGGAACAAGTGACATTTAAGGTGATAGGAAAGAGATGAATAGAAGATTGTGTTATTGGTTAATAATCATTCTCTTCAGCTAACCAATTGGTTAAGAATGCGGTTGGTTAGCTGAAGAGAAGGGTAAATGATCTGGGCAGAGGCACATCATGTACAAAGGTGCTCAGGCAATAAAGAGAATGACAGATTTAGATAAATGTGAAAAGTCTAATACAGCTAGATTAGGAAGATTGAAAAGATACCCAGAGGTAGAATGTGACAGGCTCAGAGGCCTGGTGAGATCTGATAAGGATTTTGGATTTTATCCTAAGTGTAATCAGCCAATAAAGGGATTCTAGCAAATAGATGCTAATATCAATTATTCATTATATAAAGATAAAGAGAAGTTGCCACTTACTTCCTGGTCTGCTTTAATAATAAATTATATTTATTCTGTTCCAGAATAGATCTTGAATCTCTTTGGTTCTTGCCATGTCTTTTGCTACCACCTTAGCCTGTATCACCATCCATTGCTGCTCACCTTTATTATAATCATGACCTGCCAGGTGTTCTGCTTCCAAGTTGGGTGAAGACTCCCAGCTTCTAGTCTTAACTCAGGACCCTAAATCCTTTCAACACTTAAGTCAGAGTATATCCCTACCCTGCTTAAATGCCTCCAATGACTTCCTCATGCTAAGAAAGCACCACTGCCTCACGTAGCCTTCAAGAGACTTTTAGGCTTTCATGTCTACCCCTCGATCTCACCTACTCACACTCTGGAGCCCTTCTACCTACTATTCCCTCTGTCTGTTTCTCCGTAGATACTCTGTAGCACAGACATAAAAGGGTATCAATGCTAAGGGAGATTCAGATAATAATACATTTTCCATCAAATAAGATTTGTAATTATTGTTGCTTTGTCTATTTACATCATCTCTTAGATTTCTAAAAGTTTGCCAAAATGTATCTGGATGTCTCAAAATCTTGAGTATTTTAGACAATTTGAAAATAAAGCACAAAGTCTAACATCCAATTTTTCTCTGAGGATAAAGCAAAGTTGGGTTTAGAGTATAATTATGTTTTCCTTTGTATATATAGATATATGTGTAGAAAGAAATCTGGCTATTTTTTAAGTGAGAATTAGGAATCTTAATCCCCTAGTGAATGTGATATCAATACTGAGGCATACTTTCCACTGCCCTTGTTAATTATGAGGCTTCACTCATAGGACTTTAAAAAATGCTCTGTTAAACAATAGATGGACTGCTAATGTCCTTGAGTGTCTCTCTCTACAGTGGATGCTGTGACCTGGGTGTAGTTCCTGAGTTGATTACTCAGTTTAAGTAAGTAGCTTATTCTGTAAATAGCAAGTTAACACTGTCTGCAAAGGCAGTGTTTTTTGACTGTTCATTGGCTGTAGGAAATCAACTCTGCTCTAATTTCCTACATGAGTCAATAGGGTGGAAGTCAAAGGAATGCAGGCTAATGTGACCTTTAAATACACTCCTATGATATAAAGTTACATGTGAAAAAATTTTGGAAGAGGCACACTACCTTTTAGTATCAGGAATATGCATGTTTGCTGGCATTAGTAAATAAAATTTAACAACTCTAAGGTTAGTCTTAGCCATTGGAATCACCTCAAATTCATAGAATATATGCGTGGAAGCCGGGCGCGGTGGCTCACGCCTGTAATCCCAGCACTTTGGGAGGCCGAGGCGGGCGGATCACGAGGTCAGGAGATCGAGACCATCCTGGCTAACACGGTGAAACCCCGTCTCTACTAAAAATGCAAAAAATTAGCCGGGCGAGGCGGCGGGCGCCTGTAGTCCCAGCTACTCGGGAGGCTGAGGCAGGAGAATGGCGTGAACCCGGGAGGCGGAGCTTGCAGTGAGCCGAGATCGCGCCATTGCACTTCAGCCTGGGCGACTAAGCGAGACTCTGTCTCAAAAAAAAAAAAAAAAAGAATATATGCGTGGAAACCTTGTAAAGCTAGAACTGGAAAGATTATCAATTTAAAAGTAATTACAATCTAGTCATATATATTGGTACCCAATTTTAATATAATATGCACATAGTGTGACTCTTTGCAATATTATTTCTAATTATTCTTAGTCTTTACTTGGTTGCCAAGTTCTTGACTTCTCAAGAGATTTCTTACATGTTAGATATTATTAGATTTGACCATTACATTCTCAATCTGTAAATTTGATATATACACACATTAGTTATAAGGGATATAACTATTTTTTTAAATAAGGAATGAATTTTCTAAGTAAATATTGGTATTATTCATGGATCAATGCCACTGGCAACAAGTTGTCCTTTACGAAAAAACAAATGCAGGCACAAACCAAAAAATGTCCAAAGCACTTATATGACAACTGCAGACCTTCCTAGAACAGCTGAAACTTCAAGGTAGAAAAACACCAGAATGTCATTTACATTTCCAGGTAGATATATCTAAATGAGAGAATGCAAAAGAGGCTACATGTCTGAGGGAAAAAAACTGGGTTTATTTCCTTTAGGTAAAAAGAGATAATAATATACGTATCCCAATCCTAAAATAGCAACAACCACATATTTTCACTCTTGAAAAATATTATTTCTTAATTCAGCTCCAGCAAATTATTTAATCTAGAAAAAAATTTTGAACAATTTTCAGCAAAATGTCATCATTACACTGGCAAACTAAATGTCTTTTCTGGTAATAGCAAATACATTAATAAACCTGAGAAATTCTTATTATGGGGTATAAATATTAGTGAATGGAACAAAGAGATGGTTTTTCTTTTATTTGTTCAAGACATTTGGAAAAGTAAATGCCAAGGTTGGGCCAGCTGAGGGTTCCAAGATAAAGGATTATAAAAGATTGTCAAGTTCTGAAATTGAGGCAGTAATGAATAGCCTATTAGCCTCCCCCCCTGCCCCTCAGAAAAAGAGCATGAACAGTTGCAATCATAGCTGAATTCTACCAGATGTACAAAGAGCTGGTAACATTTCTACTGAAACTATTCCAAAAAAATTTTAAAGGAGGCACTCCTCCCTATCTCATCCTATAAGGCCAGCATCATTCTGATACCAAAACCTGGCAGAGACACAAAAAAAGAAAACTTCAAGCCAATATCCACTTTTTTTTTTTGAGGTGGAATTTCACTCTTGTCACCCAGGCTGGAGTGCGATGGCATGATCTCGGTCTACTGCAACCTTTCCCTCCCAGGTTCAAGGGTTCTACTGCCTCAGCCTCCCAAGCAGCTGAGATTACAAGCATGCACTACTACACCCAGCCAATTTGTTTGTAGTTTTAGTAAATATGGGGTTTCACCATGTGGGCCAAGCTGGTCTCGAACTCCTGGCCTCAAGTGATCCACCTGCCTCCCAAAGTGCTGGGATTACAGGCATGAGCCACCACACCAGGCTAATAATCCTTGATGAACATCGATGCAAAAATCCTTAGCAAAATGTTGGAAAACTGAATCCGGTGGCACATGAGAAAAACTAATCCACTACAATCAAGCACATCAAGCAGGCTTCATACTGGGATGCAAAGCTGGTTCAACATATGGAAATTAATGGATGGGATTTATCACATAAACAGAACTAAGGACAAAAACCACATGATTATCTCAATAGATGCAGAAAGTGCTTTGGATAAAATTCAACATACTTTCATATTAACAACTCTCAATAAACGAGCTATTGAAGGAACATGCCTCAAAATGGCAAGAGGCATACATGACAAACTACAGCCAACACCACGATTAATTGGCAAAAGCTGGACGCATTCCCCCTGAAAACTGGTACAAAACAGGAATGCCTTCTCTCACCACTTCTATTCAACATAGTATTGGAAGTTCCAGCCAGGACAATAAGGCAAAAGAAAGAAAAAGGGCATCCAAATAGGAAGAAAAGAAGTCAAACTATCCCTGTTTACAGATGACATGATCCTATGTTTAGAAAACCCCATCATCTCAGCCCAAAAGCTTCTTAACTGATAAGTAACTTCAGCAAAATCTCAGGATACAAAATGAATGTGCAAAAGTCATTAGCATTCCTATAAACCAGCAAGCTAAAATCCAAATTGTGAGATCCAAATCACGAGCTAACTCCCATTCATAATTACCACAACAAGAATAAAGTACCCAGGAATACAGCTAGCTATGGAGGTGAAATATCTCTACAAGGAGAACTACAAACCACTGCTCAAATTAATCAGAAATGACACAAACAAATGGAAAAATATGCCAGGTTCACAGATAGGAAGAATCAATATATTCAAAATGGCCATACTCCCCGAAACAATTCATATATTTAATGCTATCCTCATTAAAATACCATTGACATTCTTCACAGAACTAGGAAAAACTATTTTAAAATTCATATGGAACCAAAAAAGAGCAAGGCAATCCTAAGCAAAAATAACATAACTGGAGGCATCATGCTACCTAACTTCAAACTATACTACAGGGCTATAGTAACCAAAACAGCGTGGTAGTAATACAAAAACAGGCACATAGACCAATGTAACAGAATAGGTAATCCAGAAATAAGACCACACACTTATAACCATCTGATCTTCAACAAGCCTAACAAAAGCAAACAATGAGGAAATAATTCTTTAAATGATCCTGGAATAACTGGCTAGCCATATGCAGAAGATTGAAACTGGACCCATTCTTTATAGCATACACAAAAATCAACTCAAGATGGATTAAAGACTTATATGTAAAACACAAAGCTATAAAAAACCCTGGAAGAAAACCTAGATAATACGATTCAGGACATAGACACAGGCAAAGATTTCATGATGAAGACATCAAAAGCAATTGCAACAAAAGCAAAAATTGACAAGTGGGATTTAATTAACCTAAGGGGCTTCTGCACAGCAAAAGAAACTATCAAAAGAGTAAACAGACAACCTACAGAATGAGAGAAAATGTTTCCAAACTATGCATCTGACAATGGTCTAATATCCAGCATCTATAAGAAACTTAAATTTAACAAGGAAAAAAAAACATAAAAAGTGGACTAAGGACATGAAGAGACACCTGCCAAAAGAAAACACACATGCAGCCAGTAATCTTATGAAAAAGCCCTCAAAATCACTTATTATTAGAAAAATACAAATCAAAACCACAACGGGATTCCATGTCACACCAGTCAGAATGGTTATTATTAAAAAGTCAAAAAATAACATATGCTGGTGAGGTTGTGAAGAAAAATGAATGCTTGTACACTGTTGGTGGAAGAGTAAATTAGTCTACCCATTGTGAAGGACAGTATGGTGATTCCTCAAAGACCTAAAGACAAAAATACCATTCCACCCACCAATCCTATTACTGGGTTTATATCCAAAGGAATATAAATCATTCTATTATAAAGACACATGCATGAGATGTTCATTGCAGCACTATTCATAATAGCAAAGACATGGAATCAACCTAAATATTCATCAATGATAGACCAAATAATGCAAATGTGGTATATATACACCATGGAATACTATGCAGTCACAAAAAAGAACAAGAATATGTTCTTTGCAAGGACATGGATGGAGATGGAGGCCATTATTCTTAACAAACTAATGCAGGAACATAAAACCAAATATCACATGTTCTCACTTATAAGTATAAGATAAATCACAAGACATGGACACATAGAGGGAAACAACACACACTGGTGTCTATTGGCGAATGGAGGGTGGGAAGAGGGAAAGGATCAGCAAAAATAACTAATGGCTTAATACGTAGGTGATGAAATAATCAGTACAACACATTCCCATGATCTACGGTTACCTACACTACAAATCTGCCCATGTACCCCTGAACTTAAAACAAAAGTAAAAAAAAAAAAAAAAAAAGATTGTCTATACACTTTAATGAAAAGACTGTGCCCAACTTTCATCCATAATGGTGATCACTCAGCAGCTGTATTTATATTTTGACTCTGTTCCCTGACTTTGGCTGATTGTAGCAGTGGAGAGGTCTCAATCCAAGGTAGGATAATCAAATTATCTTCCCAGCAAATCTGGGAAGGGAGTTCAGGATGTAACTGGAATTATATTATATAAGCTCTTGCACTCTAGGGTGGCTATGTTGTATTTAGTTATTTGGACAGAATCAGGGAAATCTGGTCTACAAAGAAGGAAAATGCTGAAGTACACCAAGACAAAAAACAAAGACAGTGGAGTGAGGAACCTCCCTTGGCCTCTGTTAAATGTTCACATCCTTTTTTCTATTTTTCCGGATCCTTTGATGTCTTCCTGCCCTGGGTTTCATTAAATATTTCTAAATATTTATAGTAGAATCTTCTCCCTTTTCCTAAATCAGATTACATTATATTCCGTTAATTACAACCAAAGGACTCTTAACTAATATGAGGAAATTTTAATCTAGTGTAAAGCCAGAAAACAAAGTTCATAATGGCAATATAGGTGCTAACTGGTAAAGAAGGCACATAGAGGAGAATGTATTGTCACTTAAGCACTAGGTTATAAGGAATAAAGGGTGGTAGGTGCAGGGCAGAAGGTGGAATTAAAGACGAATAAATATTTCTGGAGTGAAGAATGTCATGGCTTTGACACTTGACTCACGTGCTAAGATACACAGCAAAAGAAAGAGAAAGAAAAAAAAAACGGATACAAGAAAATATATGCAGGGCCTGAGAGTGCAAATGGTTGGTATATATCAAGTTTAGAGTTCTCTCTGTATCTTCATAGGGTCTTTTGGGGGAGAGCCTTCCAGTTAGCTGTTACCCTGCTTTAGAGGAACCAGTTTAGGCTAGGGTAAAATAAGGGGGAGCATAGCAAAAACCATATGCACACACAACACACACACTTTCCTGTTTGCCAAGGCACTGAGTCAATTACCAGAATAGTGGCTGTAAATTCAGTTGTCTCTATTTCTTTGAGATTCTGCAGATATACAAAATGATTAGAGCAGCAGAGGTGTTATCAATGGAAAATAAATGCCTACCAACATCATTAAGATAATCTTTGTCTTTGATACCAGTAAAATCTCTTGTTTTAAATGCTATTTGCCAACCTCTGCAAGGAATGTGAGATATCTAACAGTTCTATAATTAGGAACTCAGCTATTTCAGTTGCTGTGAATTTCTTGTACCTTTAAAGTTTCTAATTAGTTGGTCATTGTGACCAAACTTTTACTGCAATTTTCCCCCAGAACCTATAAGAAAAACTTGAGTTAGGTCCTATCAGGTCTGCTATTAATCAAGAGTGTCTGTTTTAAATGTCTGGATGTCTCATCATGAAAACCTCCTAGTGTCTCCCATTTGTAAAAATGTAATGCACAGGAATATTAAAGACAAAGTGATTTGGCTTTTATAATCGTATCAAATTTTATCATGTTTTTGTCCCTTCTGATATGAAAATACTAAATTTGGAAGCCAGAAGTTTCAGTCTTAAAAGAAATGTGGACGGTAGAACAAACAAAGGAAAAACACCAAAAAATGGGGCAGAAACAAGGAAACAAATAGTCCATAAAATAAATTGAGAGGGTCCACATCATCCCCCTGGTCATTGGAACTAGCAAGTTCTTTACGCCTAAAAGTCCAAAACTATTGAAGCTGTCCTCAACTTCTATGTTTTCTCGTCTTGCATGTAATAAAAAGCCTAATGTGGAGAAATATGTGTGATTTATTATTTGCTGTTGTAATAATTCATATATCATAAAATTTTATATCTGAAAAACTCCTAGAAGTTATTTTTTAGTCTCCCGATTTTACCAAATACATAATAGAGGCCTAGAGAGGTTAAAAGATTCTTACAATAATCTGTATGTTTTCTGGTCAGCCGTAAGTCACAACGTATTCTTCACCTACATTATCTCTGGATTTCTAAAATCACCTCCTTAAAGTTTGCATTGTCAAGGTTCTTTCACTCCACTAAGAAGCACGGCTATGGAGCAATTAGCACAAATTAAAATGAATGTTTTACTATTTGGTAGAACTGTAAAAAACATATCTTCCATACTATATGCTACACAGAAATACATTTAATTTATCTTAATTGCTTTGATATTGCTTCTTTAGAAGGCTACAGCAGCCCCAACCACCTCTAAAATCAAACTAAACTACCTTTTTAAAGGCTGGAATTAGATTGTTCTCTCATTAATAACTCATTTGCATTCTGTCTTCAGTAACTGTGGTCATACTGACCACCTCTCCACCATGTATTACATCTCCCAACGTAGCAATATTCTTTTGAACCAGTGTACTGGATATTTCCTTAAATCCCATAATCTGAGGTCCTTTTAAAAGATGCTTTTTCTGTTCTTTCCAGTTTATATTTTCTTTATTTATTATGTGAAGAAAACTCATATAAATCCTTTCTGGGCACCATTATTCCATTAGACCCTTTCTCCATTCAGTGTATTACATTTTTGAATGGTGATGTTCATATATATTGAGTTACAGACTGCCCTTGACTTAGAATCTTTTTCCTCAGTAATGTTGGTAGATCATACCACTCTAGTAATACGTGAAAGAGACCAATGGCAAACTGCAAAGCTTGTGCAACACAGTTTTTTTCCATGCCCAAGCAACATGACTAGAATGAAAGCAGACATCAAGACTTTAATGCCATTGGTATCATTATCCAAACTCTAGTCAACTAAGGTAAAAAATATATTGACCCATTGTGGCTGGCTTGTGTTTATGTTTGTTGTTTTGGTTGTTGTTTGATTATTTTTGATCACCGAGGGGCTGTGTGTATGTGTGTGTGTATTTGCATGTATTAGTTATAAGTATATGGCACACCTAAACAAGATGCAGTTGTGCATGTGTAAATCACCTAAATTCTAAATTGTCAGACAGCCAAGAGAGGCATTACTTCCTTAACTGCCTCCAGCTCCTTTGGAAATTTCAGAAACAGCCGTTGTTCTGGGCAGGAAATGAGTTCAAAAGCAATGAAGAACACCAATCCCACTGTCATCCCCACCATCACACACAAATGTGTGCTTGTGTGTGCATGCACGTGTATGCTTATAGTATTCCAATCAGTCTGCAACTCCATCTACAAATTCTACCTATAGAATTAAACGCTCCAACAAAAACAGATTTCTTAGTTTTGCCTTCAAGAAACACATGATCTGGATATACTTCTAGAGATCCATAATACCGCAGTTTCACTTTTTTTAAAAAAATCTCCCTCCCTTAATAACGCAGGTCTTTCAAAGTCATTTCTTCCTGTTACCAAAAGAACTGTAATTGCAAAATATCCTTTTTCTTCCCCTTGCACGGATCATCTTTAAACTTTTATATTAACAAAAATCTTCTGTACTTTTCTCTTTAAAAAATTTTGAGATTTGATACATTTCACTCTCACTGAATTATAAACAGTTCTATTTTCATTCAGCATTTAGATTTTATTAGTTTTTCAAAAAACATTTAATTAACATGCTGAATAATAAAAGAGTCAATGAGATGTTTTCACAAGCTTTGCTTACCAATTTAAAAAAAAAGGTTGTTGAAGGGCTGACAGATTGAAGACAGTAATAGTTAATGGACATATAGTGCAGGATAAATTGCATTCTTTTTGGAAATTTATAGCAAATAATTTCTGAAGACCATTTTCATTCGTCAGAGCAAACCATGAGAAAAGATTACAAAAACAAAATAAACTTCTACGTTACTCTTAAATAAAGGATCCAAACAGGATTTTTAAAAGTAAAACTACAGTCAAAGTGAAATGCATAAAAACAAACTTTTTAAATCTGTCGTTTGAAAGAACCACATGTACTTCACTCGCCCTTGAATTCCAGCACCTCATTTTTAACTGCACTTAGTTTACATTTTACTTTCAGAGATTAATCTTTTCTTTTGCTAAGTGCATTGGAAATCATGAGCACTAACTATGTAAATGATGCTAGGAAATGTATCCCCCAAGTATGAAATAAAGCTCTAACTAGATAATGCTAATAAATATTAATATATGGAGATAGCAAAGGAATATTAAATGATTAAGCTGCCCAAAATAAGAATAATAACATACCTAAAGTCCTCCAGGCACTCATTCAGTATTTTAGGGCTCTACAAATATTAGCAAAAGCAGAGCCTGCAGAAAATTGTATGTCCTAAAGCTTTACGACTTGAATCACCATAAGAAAAGGAATAGGCAGTGGCTACAACTTAACAGGTGAAAGACGGACTTAGTTGGTTAGACCTGGTAATTAATTCTGATAGATATAGCCTACCTTTTTAACTTTCAATAATCAGGTTTTCTTCTCCACAAATTACCATATTTTAGTCATTTTGTGAGCAAAAAAAAAAAAAAAAAAAAAATAGTATTTTGTAGGTTTTAGGAGTCTCTGGAGAATTTGCTTTTGCCCTAACCACATTACCTATTTTTTCCAGACAACTGGATTATAAATACTGGAGTAAAGAGAATGAGCTGTTAAGCAGAATGTAGAAACCTGTCACCCAAAGCAGAAGTAGAGTGCACTAAGAAACACTCCATGGGTACCTCATGCCTTTGTAGGTTCACAGAGTAAGAGATGAAATGAGTGGCAGATTCCCTAACTCCCTAGCACAAGTCAGCAGCATAGACCAAACATATATTTATTTTTTATTGGTTCTGGTATTTGAAGAATATCATGCCCAAGCCATAACAAATAACATCAATTCAAGGGGGCATTCTCTCTACTGCTCTGTGTTGAGATTGTTTCCAACATACTCTAATATTGCTATCAGGTGACCTGACTGATGATTGGGTCAGTGGGTCTTCTGAGAAAGAATTTGTACTAGGCCATAAATGCTTTGTTTCCCTATTAAAGAAGGTGACGGGAATAGATGATGATGCTCTTGCTTGGATGCCAGATCAATGCTCAGGTTCATCATAAAACCCCTTACCACCGCCTCCACCTCAATCCCATCAAGGAAAAGATACAAAATTATAGTTTTGTATATGGTGGTAGTATAACAACAAACTCTGTGTATTAGCATAAGATAATTTTGCATCTCTGCAAGATTTGAGAGATATGAGTACCAACAGCCATATTAACAATTATCCTGTAGTCTGTGCTGTAAATAAGAAAACTAAGTTGGAGATATTAAAAGTCAGTATTTTTTTTTTTAATCATAAAACTACTGTTGCAGTTTAAATTGCACTTCTTGCTTACGGGGATTATGTAAAACCAATAATAAGAAAATGACCTGAAAACAATTGAGTAGCCGTAGCACGATTGTTACCCTGCTTGCAAAAATCAGAACACAAAAAAAAGGGAAAAGGGACTTGTTAGAAGAAGCAGTACAAAGCAAATAGCACAAAGCAAAGAGTCTATAGATGTGATTTCAAGTTATTCAGTGAATTTCTATACAGTGCATAGCTTTCAGCCTCAATAAAAAGCCAATTATTAATCCTGCAATTACCCAGCCTTATCACTACTGCACACACATGCTGACTATGGCTAGAGTTCTAGATGATATTCTTTTTATTAGTATGGCCAAAGGGAAATTTAATTAGAGATACATCTCTTGAATGGACAAGGGAAAATATAAGGATTAACAAATGAATCCTAACATTTAATTACATTAAAATGTTTACCATTCTGTATAGAAAATATTGACACTCTAGCTAACCCCTTTTTAAAATCTGTTCCCTCTTATATCACAGTGAAAACATTATTTCTGAAGGAGAAAAAAAGGTAGGATTTCCTTCCTGCTAGCTTGTGTACTGACTGAACAGGAAGAAATAATCAACCTAGTTTATTCTGGACTCTATCAGTTCCTGACCACATTCCATAAACGCAGGCATTTGGAAGAAAACAAACTGATCCGCAGGTTACAGAAACCAAAATATGTGCTGATGGAGAGATAGGAAACTGTGACTAAATGAATCCAGGTAAGTCTAAAATAGAGTAATGGAAAGAAACCCCAGCAGAATATTTAAAGAGATAGTCATGCTTACATCACAAATCTTTATTAACCAAGCTAACAACTAAATTCTTATGCCATAAATAGTGTAATTTCTGCCTGTTCGATATGGTTTCTTTTTTCTTTCCTTTTCCCTCAACTGCATGTGTGCACAGGTAAGATAATGTGCGTGCTGTTGTGGTGGATTTCTCAGTTGTCTACAAATAAGGCCTAGTTATATGGCTTTAGAACACCTACTCAAACGTGCACATGTGCATGCCGTAACTTTACTATTATTGTTTTGACATTTAAGAAACAGATGGATGTTTTTCACTTTGGAAGCCAAATATCTGTTCTTCAGAATTCTCTTCAGAAGCTGGAGTCTTCTAGCAGGAGCATATTAAATTAAAGAAGCTCTTTACCACCTCATCCCTATTTGTGCCTCTCAATCCAAAATATTTTAAGAAATGGAAAAAGGAAACTTATGAATAAGTTTACAAGCATGAAGACTCTGCTGACATTGATTAAATAAGTCCATACAATGTTCACTGCAAAGTAATCTATGCTAATGCAATTTACTAGTATGAAGGAAGAAGGAAGTTAAGCTTTGAGCTGTGATATATGAAGAGTTGCCTGAGGAATCAGGTAGCCCAGCACTTCAGAAAAATTGCATAATTCCCATGAAAAATAAATTCTGTCTGTTTTTATTAAGAAAAATCTAACCTAAAATGCATATAATCATTTGTGCCTGGTTCTGGCATATTGAATGCCTGGTTAGAGGGGAGAAAATTTCACAAAATGTGCATAGAAGGAATTCTTTTTTGTATTGTTTTGTTTGGGTTTTATTTTGGGAGGGGGCTCTGTTTTGATTTTACTCTGAAAAATAGAAATTGCCAGCTTCATCAAAGAATAGTTTGCAAAATACAAAACTGTAAAGCCCTCAGAATGTATCTAGTTCATCCAGAATTTGTAAATATATTAACTCCCTATTCTCCAGGGAAAAAATGGTATGTTTTAGACTAATTTTGGATGTAAATTCTAAACAGGTGGACAAAGCAGCAGGAAGCTGATATCAGCCTGCTTGCAGGGGTCTCGCACCATATAGTTGTAGAAAATGAATCACAGGGATTGGTAGTAAAGGATATCAGATTTTCCAAACCAAGTATTTATATATGAAAAGAGCAGGAAAGCTCAGTAAATTCAAATCCATGGGATTCAAAGCCACGCATCTACAACATATAATCTTACGGACTCACTGCAGGCCACTGACTGTCCAGTGAATAGAAGAATGCACATATTTTTAATTTAATTTTTTAAATGGTATGCTATAGTCTAAGTGTTCACATGATAAAAACATTTCTTCTTATATACATGCTACACATGTGCCTTGGAATAAAGTTGCTTTTTGATTACCAACAACATGTGTGAGCTTCCTGCTGGTGACACTGTTTGTGACATTGGCAGGAAAAGAGTTCAAATGAAGAGGTGAGGAACTTCACATCCCTCCTAGCATCATATAGAAGAGAACAAGAGAGTCCCTGTGTCATTTTTGAGCACAGTACAAATTGTCCTGAGAATAAATAACAAATGTTTTTGGTGGCATACTCCCAGTGGGGACATAGATAATTTTTGTGGAATTTCCATTTACTGCTGACATTCCTAGAGATGCCAGGGTTTTTTAGTGTTGTTGTTTTTTCCTAGTTCACAATTTGCAGAAAACGTGAGAATTTTAATTTTAAAATGCATTTTTAATGTCTTCAAAAACCTTGGACATTTGATTTTTTAAATGACTTTCGCTTACATGGCAACTTTCAGAATGATGAGTTCATCTGTATCTCCAAAATGTATATGGGGAAAGATCCTCAGAAACATTTGCCTAGCCTGCTCACAGCCACACTGATTGTCCCGGGTGTTTTGCTCTGTATGACAAGGAATATAATGATAATAATGTAATTAAGATTTACTGAGCATTTACTACTTACAAGGTTCTGGATTAAATGTTTTACATTCATTATCTCACTTAATCCTCACTCTAACTCTGGGAGTTGGATAGCATTATTATCCCTTTTACAAAATAGATGATGAAGCTGTAGTTTGAAGAAGTTAATTAATTTGTCTAAAATTACTCATTCTAGTCATTGGTAGAGCTAGACTTGAATTTAGACGTCTCTGACAACAAAGCTATAGATGAAACACCTCTTGATGCAAAGTTTACTGACTGTTCTCCAAATTGATCCTTTTAATTTTCTTAATTGCAGTGCAGAGTGTTAACCTGCAAAAGCTCTCTAAAAAAAATTAGTAAGCCCACATTGTTTGACTTCACATGGACATGCTTTCATAAATTCTGGGAAACATTTTCCTCCAGCAGCTTCCTTGACTCCCGTAGGTGATCAGGGTGGTCACTTGGTACTAACTTATCGGTCACTAGGTGTTTAACTTTCTGTTTCTTCTTACTGGACGCTCTTCTCTGGGCAGCTCAGTCAGACAAGACCTAAGATGGCCATGTACACATTCTACTCCTGGTAGTCCTCATCTTAGTAAACAGCTACCCATTCATCCTTGCTTCACCAAAGTCTAGGCTGGCAAGTCATTCTCACAGAGCAGTACTGGATCAGATCAGTTAAAAGTGCTGTTAGTCAGCCTCCCTTTATTAGAGATGTGTGTTGGTGGAGTTAGAACAGTTTGCATTCCTTCTCATTGTAAAGGGTCACATATAAAATTTCCTTGGAACTCTATAGAAGACTTCCAACATGGGTTTGATGAAGTAGGGCAAGAAATTATATCACTACTGGGATGCAGAAGAGGATAAGATTCAAAACACAAGTTTTGCAAATATTTTATCCTTATAAGAATTCTCTCTCATCCACTATCTTGAAGTCTCAAAGTCCTGAGAAACCCCTTAATTCTTAGACCAGGTTCAAAAGAATTTGTATTGTAAACATGCATATGATGATTCTGCAAACACTCCAGCATGTTTCATATCAGTGACTGGTAGATGTTTCAATTATTTAATATCCTTCTATGTCTGCATCTGTATTATTACATGTACTTATATATCTTTTTAACTTAAATTTGTATCAGTTTCCTCAGTTTATACATCTATTATTTTTTGACTTTTTAATAGTAGCTATTCTGACTAGTGTGAGATAGTATCTCATTGTGGTTTTGACTTGTAATTTTCTAATAATAAGTTATTTTGAGGCCTTTTTCATAAGATTATTGACTACATGTATGTTTTCTTTTGGCAGGTGTCTTTTCAGGTCCTTTGTCCACGTTTTATGTTTTTTTTTTTTTTGTTTTTTTGTTAAATTTGTTTAAGTTTCTTATAAGATTTACAAGATTTAAATTTAACACATAAACAACTTCAAAACAGGAAAGATGATAGACTGGATAAAGAAAATGTGGTACATATATGCCACAGAATACTATGCAGTCATAAAAATGAACATGATCATGTCTGATATGGTTTGGCTGTGTCCCGCCCAAATCTCATCTTGAATTCCCACATGTTGTGGGAGGTACCCAGGAAGAGGTAATTGAATCATGGGGGAAAGTCTTTCCCATACTGTTCTTGTGATAGTGAATAAGTCTCAGGAGATTTGATGGTTTTAAAAAGAGGAGTTCCCCTGCACAAGCTCATTCTCTCTTTTTGTCTGCTGCCATTCTTGTAAGACGTGACTTGCTCCTCCTTGCCTTCTGCTGTGATTCTAAGGCCTTCCCAGTCACATAGAACTGTGAGTCCAATTGAAGCTCTTTCTTTTGTAAATTGTCTGGTCTCAGATATGTCTTCATCAACAGCATGAAAACAGATTAATTCAATGTCCTTTTCAGGGGCATGGATAAAGCTGGAAGCCATTATTCTCAGCAAACTAACACAGGAACAAAAACTAAACATGGCATGTTCTCACTTATAAGTGGAAGCTGAACTATGAAAACACATGGACATAGGGAGGGAAACAACACGTACCAGGGCCTGTTGGGGGAGGAAGGTGAGGAAGAGCATTGGGAAAAACAGCTAATGTTTGCCATGTTAATACCTAGATAATGGGTTGATAGGCACAGCAAACCACCATGGCACACATTTACCTATGTAAGAAACCTGCACATCCTACACATGTACCCCGGAACTTAAAAAACAAAATAAAATAAAAAAGAAGAAATATGCTAAATGGCATAAAAATATTCCTTACTTGTTTGATCAGCATTAAAATGTTAGAATAATATTAAAGAAAATTGAATAATTTCAACTGATTACTTAATTGAATTCAATAAATTTAATATTGAATGAGTAAGGAAAAATAAAATGACAGTAAATACTCATTGTTAAAATAATCATATTTATATTTTACTGAAAAAATATGGAAAATAAAAGTCTTTTTTTAAAACCAAGTATCTTCTACTTTTATTAAGAAACTTCCTTCTCTTTAGATTGTCATTATCCATTTTATTTCTTTTCTGGAGTTTTTCTTGAAGTATATAGAACTCATTCCACTAGAGTTACTAATGTATCAACATTTTCATCCTTTTAGAGAGGTTTATAAATCAGCCATAAAATATGTGATGATGGTGTAAACTTGGCATATATTCTTAGTGAGAAACATTCTTTTTTTCACATTTTTAAAATGAAGTAGTTTGGCTGCTATGAACCTACACAGGGGCAAAATATAAATGTTTTCCAACTCTATTTGTGTTACACCCTCTTCCTAAAAAGATTTGTTCAACCAAAACGAAAGAGGAAAATCAGAGACAGCTCAAAATGACAGCTTTAGGGAAGTCATTACAAGCTTGTTCTGTCAAAGATTTTTGTGTTAATAGCTTCATGTATACATCAATGCATACATAATAATAACTTTAGAACTTATTCAACTCCCACCTAAGGAACAATCTAAAGAAAGCATAGAAAACACATTCAATAGACAACAGGCAGCATACAAGCTGAGATATTTATGTAAACATTATTACCATGGAAATTTCTTCTCCTCATTGCCTACATTTTTGTTATCAAAGCTCACTGAATATAGTTAATAAACAAGAAGATAACATAACAGAAGTGGCAACATGTTACCGAAAAGGAACATTTTATCATCCTGAAATACAAAGACATTCTGCAAATAATAAATACTGAGAATAACTTTCTTATATCCAGCTTTCTCATATTTTCATATAAAAAAGCTTTCATTGAAGTATTGTACACCTAAATATTAAAAAGCAATTATGAAGAATTAAGACATATATTTGCCATTTCCTTTTTTCCACTTGTAGAGTAAAAAGAGTCCAAATAGTAATAAATAAAAGAAATGTTATAGTGTTACCACATAGCTGATGATAAAAAACTAGGAATAATAGAGTAAATCTGCAGAATTTGAAGAAATTTATGTTTGTATCCTCTCTGTCTTACATTTCAAAGGGGACACAGGAGTGAGAATCTACAAAGAACATAACAAACTTATAAGAAAAAAACAAACAACCACATCAAAAAAGTGGGTGAAGGATATGAACAGACACTTCTCAAAAGAAGACATTCATACAGCCAACAGACACATGAAAAAATGCTCATCATCACTCACCATCAGGGAAATGCAAATCAAAACCACAACGAGATACCATCTCACACCAGTTAGCATGGCAATCATTAAAAAGTCATGAAACCACAGGTGCCAGAGAGGATTTGGAGTAATAGGAACACTTTTACACTGTTGGTGGGACTGTAAACTAGTTCAACCATTGTGGAAGACACTGTGGCAATTCCTTAAGGATCTAGAACTAGAAATACCATTTGATCCAGTCATCCCATTACTGGATATATACCCAAAGGATATAAATCATGCTGCTATAAAGACACATGCACATGTATGTTCATTGCGGCACTATTCACAATAGCAAAGACTTGGAACCAACCCAAATGTCCATCAATGATAGACTGGATTAGGAAAATGTGGCACACATGCACCACGGAATACTATGCAGCCATAAAAAAGGATGAGTTCATGTCCTTTGTAGGGACATGGATGAAGCTGGAAACCATCACTCTCAGCAAACTATCGCAAGGACAAAAAACCAAACACCACATGTTCTCACTCACAGTTGGGAATTGAACAGTGAGAGCACTAGGACACAGGAAGGGGAACATCACACACCGGGGCCTGTCATGAAGTTGGGGGAGGGGGGAGAGATAGCATTAGGGGATATACCTAATGTAAATGACGAGTTAATGGGTGCAGCACACCAACATGGCACATGTATACACATGTAACAAACCTGCACGTTGTGCACATGTACCCTAGAGCTTAAAGTATAATCATAAAAAAAGAATATTAACTTAAAAAAACAATAATTCTCTAAGCAAACTTCTTCATTCTTTTTCTTTTTTTATTTATTATTTTAAGTTTAGAGGTATATGTGCAAGTTTGTTACATAGGTAAACTTGTGTCATGGAGGCTTATTGTACAGATTATTTTATCACCCAGGTATTAGGCATAGAATCCATTAGTTATTTTTTCTGATGCTCGCCCTCCTCCCACCCTCTACCCTCCGACAGACCCCAGTGTCTCTTGTCCTCTATGTGTCCATGTGTTCTTACCATTTAGCTCCCACTTATAAGTGAGAACATGTGAATTTGGTTTTCTGTTCCTGCATTAGTTTGCTAAGGATAATGGCCTCCAGCTCCATCCATGTCTCTGCAGAGGATATGAGCTCATTCTTTTTTTATGGCTGCATAGTATTCCATGGTGTATGTTTCACATTTTCATTATTTGGTCTATCGTTGATGGACGTGGTTGATCCCATGTCTTTGCTATTGTGAATAGTGCTGCAGTGAACATCCAAGTGCATGTGTCTTTATAACAGAATGACTTATATTCCTTTGGATATATACCTAGTACTGGGATTGTTGGGTGAAATGGTATTTCTGTCATTAGGTCTTTGAAGAATCACCACACTGTCTTCCACAATAATTGAACTAATTTATACTCCCACCAACAGTGTATAAGCATTACTTTTTCTCCATAACCTTGCCAGCATCTGTTCCTTTTTGACTTTGTAATAATAGCCGTTCTGACTGGTGTGAGATGGTGTTTTGGATTCGCATTTCTCCAATGTGGTTTTGATGTGCATTTCTCTAATGATCAGTAATGTCGATATTTTTTTTTTCATAGGATTATTGGCCATATGTATGTCTTCTTTTGGGAAGTGTCTATTCATAGCTTTGCCCACTTTTTTAACGGGGTTGTTTGTTTTTTTAATTGGAAATTTGTTTAGGGATCTGACATATTCAATAAAATATTTAGTGTTTGACAAGAAAATCACCAAAAAGTTTTCTGAAACATTTCACGAACTTCACAGAGATTATATTTTACTTCCAAGGAGTGCCAGTTTAGTTTACCAATAATATGCTTCATGAATATTGACTTTTATATTTCTGCTCTAGAAAATGTCCTCCCTGCTAAAAGCATAGGAAAGTAAGGAAATCCTTGATGGAGGGTAACATTACCTAAAGGCAGAAGGAAAGAAGTTTCCTAGTATAAGACCAGTTCTTTGTATCTCAGAGGACAGATAAGATATTTCACATGATTTTCCAGATAATTTTTGACTTGTTCTCATTTCATGATGAATCAACCATTTCAGAATCACAGGATTCTAGTCCCTGACCACATATCATTCATTAGTGAAATTCCATAGTCAACTCCATAATATCTGGTGTACTACACATAAATAATTTTTGAGGGTTATATAAAAATAATTCTGATTTAATATTTAACTTGCTATGATCTATAAAATTTCTGACAAAAAAAGAACTTTAATAATGTATTCATCCTATCAGATTTGTTTTACTCTCTCTTTTTTTTCATAAGACAAACACTTAGGTTTATAGTACAAAAAATAGTCAACTTGTTTTTTATTTTGTTTTTCTATGGAAGATCTGATACCAAGACTCTTTGTGGGTTATAGAGACTACTTCAACTTTGTGGGCTTCGAATGGGAAAATTATATTAAATGACTTCCAAAGTAACTTACATCAACTATACTTGCTTTCTGTCATTGAACTTCTCTTATAAGTTTATGAAAGACAAGAGAAGTCATATGTATGCCTATAATGTACAAAGCCTTGTACATATAATATTTAATGTAAAGGAGAGAGAAAATAGTACGGCAGGAATGGGGACCCTGAGCAATTGAGCCACTTCATCTAACTTATCTGTGCCTTCAGTGCCAAATCACATATATAGTACTTTCATTTGATGATGGA